>NC_053517.1:9125000-9725833 GCF_016920715.1 Anopheles arabiensis
CAAAGACCAATGGTTTGAGCTGTTGGATTGTCTAGCTGTAAGGATTTAGCATACATGAGATATTCGTCCTCGTCGTCGATATCGTTAGCCACACGGCAATAGTGATGGCTCTGATAGCCGATGTAGTTGTTAGCCTCTGTCCCGTTGCGCTGCGGCTTGGGAAGCCCCGGCAGCGCCATCCCGTTCATGGCCGTCCCGCTGCCATTGCTGCTGGGCGTTGTTGGGACCGATGCTGCTGGCACTGCAGCACTGTTCACTTTCCGGTACATTCTGGTGCCATGCGGAGGATGGCTTTCGATTGAAAGCACCTATCTCCCGAATAATCTCAGTTGTATCCTTAGATAGCACAACTTCAACACTATAACACTCTCTCAAAGATACTGATATCACGCTTAATTCAACACAGTTTCGCTATTGTTATAGCTTCCAAAGCACAAATTTCGTAGTTGTCTGAAGTCACTGGGCACACTGGGCACTAGTGAAGACGAGCAGGCACCATCGATCACACACCGACTTTGCACAAACCGCGAAGGGCACAAACTCGTCTCTCGTTGCTTCCGATCGCAATGGATGAGCCGGACTGAGCGCGTCTTTCGCCTGGTGGCGTTTGGCTTGGTCGGCTTTCAATTGGCACCGGAGTGTTGATTGGTCAAGCACGCCACAACAGCAGCACCACCACCACCACCACCAACACCGATCACGCCGCCGTGTCCATCCGATCACAGGGAACCGATCGAAGAAGCATGCCGTTTCGGTGGGTGACCAAAAAGTAAACGCACTTGACCATACGGTGGAAAACAAAACAAAACGCAACAAAAAACCGCGCTGCCCATCGCTAACAATCCTTCTTTGCTCCGCAGTTTACTGTCGTCTTTAGCCATCCTTTTTGTGCGATTTTTCTAATCCACAACCACGTGCTGCATTCGACAGTGAGAGTGTGTGTTTAAACGCTAACCAGAGTGCAGCAGTGTTATGTGCGCTATGCTGATTGATCGATCTATGCGGTTTGTACGCAACAACAACCATTTGGCCTGGGGAAGTTAGGCGTGGTGAATACCCGTAGGCACCGATCTGCACATGCGTCTGGCATTTTCTCCACACATTGTTCGCCCAGGTGAAATGCTGTTGCTATACATGCTTTCCCATCTAGTGTGCACTGAGCGTTTTAACAGCTAGCGTAACATTTGATTGGTATGTGGCAAAGGGGGATACTTTTCAAACATTTTCGATGATGGTTTTAGCATTTTGTAGCATTCTAAAATGCCCATTAGGAAGTGTGACGTTGCTGAAGTATCGCTTAAGGCTTTTGCATGTTTTTTTTTATTGCTGGCTACCCGTTCGTCATTCGTTCCGGTTCGCTTACCCTTCCCGGATACAATCGAATTTTTCAAGCCACACAACACACGTGCCTTCCGACCGAAATCGGCTGCGAATGGCCGCACACGTGTTGATCTGCACGAAATTCTTCACTTCTGCTTCACTTCTTCGCGTTAAAACTGCAATATTTTTAACTGAATTCAAATTAACGCTGCTGCCGCTATGCGCTATTTTCTGCACCATCTCGATCGTACGAGCGCGGTTACATAAAATCGCTGATCGGTGGAGCAAGTTTCGATTAAATTTTGAACGATTTCAGTTTGCCGGCAATGTTGCTTATTCTTCCCTCTTTCTTTCTAAGCCGTACGAGTGACGTTTGAAGGGTGAGAGTGAGATCATTCGATTAAATTTTTAAGTAACGCAATCGAACCGAACTAGTTAGTGCCGGTCTCTCCGCGGTCCCTCGGTAACGCAACGATGTAACGCAATTCGCTTGACATAATGCAATCGATTGTAAAAATTAAAAGCCAACGCAGGTTTGCACGAATGAAGCGGGTGGTGGTTTTGTGTGATGTGGTGCTACCGCTTCCGCTTGCTTCAAAGAGGACAATAATAATTCGCATGCCCATATCAAGCTGCAGCTCAAGCAGAAGTGAATGTGCAGTCATGAGAGTCGGAGATCATTTCTTACGTCAAACCGTGCCACCAGAGAAATGGAGCTTTGAAACTCGTACACTCAGCTATATTATGT
Organism: Anopheles arabiensis; assembly: GCF_016920715.1. Classification (NCBI taxonomy): domain Eukaryota; kingdom Metazoa; phylum Arthropoda; class Insecta; order Diptera; family Culicidae; genus Anopheles; species Anopheles arabiensis. The sequence goes on from NC_053517.1 coordinate 9,127,069, forward strand.
TCTGTATTCTCTAGATTTGCATCACTTCTGTTATTACTTCCCTCAAAATCTTTGAATCCAGTACCCGTGTGGTAATTGCTGTTAACAACTATTTATCACAGCTCAACTGCCATTACTGAACGTTACGTACAGTAGTAGTAGTAGTCTTCCGTGCATTAGCACCAAGTAACTATGCTCATAAAATGGCAGCGGGTCTACCTTCTCAGACCTTCTCAAGCACCGTATCATCATCTTTGCCTGTAAGGGTGCAATCCACCCCAAACCGAGAGAAAGAGCGTGTACTGAACTCTGCACTTCGGCGCGGTAACGCCTACATTCTTGGACCAGCGGCCAACGGGTCTTGGTTTGGTGGCTGTGGCTTGTTGATTAACAACACGAACCGCCGACGGTCTATCGTAAAAGTGTTGGGTGACGTTTGAATGAAGTAACAGCACTGCTAAACCCCACACACCGCACCGCACAAGTTGCATAACGATCGCTCTTCACAGCCGCCGCCGCCGCCGCTTCGCTGTCCGTCCACCGCAGTCGCTCCAAATGATGATGTTTATGCTATCCCACGGATTCGGATTCGGAGGTCTAAAGACGAACAACGCGGTGGTATAGTACTGCTGCATAATTGTTGTTGAATGCAGCGCCAAAGCAACTGCCCGAGCAGTTGGTTGGCATAAACAGCGATGCGAAAGAGGGAGGGCTTTGCCGAACAACAGCCAAAGTGCATCTCACCGGCCCGCTGTTTGTGCGGGCGCTTGTTGCACAGATGCTGCTGATGGTAACAGATTAGCCTGTCGTTGTGTGGCGCCTGCAATAGTGCGAGCTGTGCAGAATGCAGAAGAAGATAAGACCCCGCGCTAGCAACTATCTGTGTGCGGATCAGTGCTGTGGTGTGCACTGCAATGAAGATGACTGTGTGGCTCTGTTCTAGCCAAGGTGGTAGTGCCAGAAGCCCTGAGAAAGCTCATCCAAGATCCGGGTTGTGACACACTTTTTGGGTGGCTTCTTTCTGCGGCATTCCCAAACCATCGCTGACAGTAGTGGTTTATGCTTGGCCCCATGCTCCCCACGCAGCACTAACACACGCAGCTGCAAAACGGCCCGGCTGCGCATATGGATGGCACGCTAACCAACTGGAAGCTATCAAATCGTCAACAATCGTTTGTTTCGTGCTAGTGGTGTGGTGTATCGAAGACAGAGAGAAGCAGAAACAAAAAACAAAAAGCAAACTCCGCAACGATCAAACCGAACAAGGTCGAATTCATTATGCACAGTTAAGCGATGGTAAATTCAATGAGGGGTAGCTTCTTTCTTCAGGTGCGTGATAGCCAGCAACAGCTTGATGGTTACGTGAGGAGAAAGCTGACATGCTGCCAAATCGTCTCTTGGAACCGCGGCACCACACGGTCGCCTTCTCTTGCCAATTTGTTTGCTTTTGATTGTGTATTTGGAGGTGTTTGAAGGTAGTCCGAACGAAAGACTTCAACAGAGGGATAGGCAATGAACGCACTTGAGAGTTTTTTTTAGGTATGCTTTTTTTAAATTAATTCTTAATTCTTATCGTTGTTCAGCTAAACCGTGCTAAACCATCACTTACCTTCCTCCGTAGATGTCATGCGTCAAGGGCGTGCTTTCGTCGTCGGAAAAGTTGTCATCGCTCTCGTTGGGACCATTTGCCAGAGGTCGATGTCTGATAGCAGACATCTTCTCGGCTTAAGCCTCTGCAAAATGAAACAGAAAGATAAGAAAAGGTTTTATTAGTTTGCTTCCAAACGAGGGTGCTGTTTGTTTGTTTGCTTTGTGAGCTTAGGTAAACCTGAACGATCTTAAACTCTGTTGTGCTTAACGTTTTTCGACGTTCAAAGTATACATGCGTCTGCGGAAAACAGGATTGTAGCAGCAAGCAACTGGTCAAACTAGTGACATTTACACCCCAAAAGAACCTGCTGAAGAGGGTTACTAATATCTCAATGGTGTGTGGTTTCCGAAGAGAGAAAGAAACGAAACGAAAGAAACGACTAAAAGATATTTGAGAACGTCCGGTCTAGCGTAAAGGTATCGCTTTGCTCAAGGTCATGATGGGCTGATGATGGTTTATGTATCATATATCATACCAGCAGTAGTGTTTTATTATGAGAAAAAAGGGTCAGCATTTGCTGCCAAACCGCAAATCCAATATTCTCTGCAACTGAAAATGAATGACGACATTAAACTGTTTATAGCGTCTTGTGAGACTTGTGAATGGCTCGTAGTTAATTGTGTTCCAAAACGAGCCAATAGATCATTTCAATCAAGCTCAGCGCACAACATTGTTGCGAAAGAAAATCACTTTTGCCGCAGTGAATGAGGGCAGAGTTACGGTAGCCGAATTTTAAGAGCTATGGTTCGTTTTTCGTTCCAACAAAAAAAAGCTTAAGCGTTACATTCCAATAGTCTCAATAGCCTAATCCACCTCAAGCATCACCACTTCAATCAGCCACACCTTTTCCTTATTAATAACAGTGTCGTTCGTTGCTATCATACACACAAAAAAGGTAGAAACCTGCATGACTTTCAAGAAAACAAGTTCCGTGCTAGAAATAACATAAACCAAATCCATTGCCACCGGGATCCATTTTGCGCGGCTGGTTGCGGTCAGTATTGTAAGGTTTGCCCAAAGCCTCAAACGCTATTTGGGGCACTGTAAATCTTTTGCTATCGCTATAATACCTCCTATCCTTTTGGCGAAGGGTTCACTTTGCACGGCACGGTAGAGAATGGATTGGATAGGATTTAACCCCTTGCTGCGTTGCTGGCTGGCTAGTGACTCATGAACCTATTGCTCTTGGCTACAGGGCGGACGAATAGATTGACGAATAGTGCTGCGGCTATGGCGACGCCAAAATCCCACGCAACGCGCCGTTGTTAAACCTAACGAGCTGTGAACGGCCTAACAGTTCCGTTCCCTTTTTGCCAACGATCAACGAATAATTGATCGACATCACACGCAGCTGGTCAACCGTTTCGGGTCGTTCATTGCTCTTCTTAAGCATTGGAGCGTTGTTTTGTGAAAAATGTTCTTTTCGGACCAAACCAAACCAATCCAAACGCACCGGACCTGACCGGTCATCATCCGTCCTACCGAATAATTCATTCGCATCGGAAGGGAGGTGAACGTTGGCGGTGTCATCGTCACCGTGTTGTACCTCGCCGAAAACCGAGCAGGAAAAACCTCTGTCACACAATGAACGGAACAAGAAGTGTGCTAACTTCCTACTTCCGAAACTGAGGTGAACAGAATCGCCCAATTACGCCACTGAGAATGGGGTTTTGTGTGTTCCGTCCCGTTTAGCATTTGGTGTGGCTGGCCGTCGTGAAGATGCTGTGGTGGGTTGAACTTGAACCTCGGGTTTGAACCGCATTGAGCAAAATGCGAGGGGGGGAGGGGGAGGGGATGTGGGTAGTAGATTTTGGGTGGCCTAAAACAACGATGAGAGTTGCACAGAATAGAATGGAGGTTATGGGTGGAATGCGGTAGAGCTGCCTCTGACTGACGGAGGGAAAAGCTTGAAAAGGTGATGTAAAGAAAGTTAAAGACATGTGTGGGTCTCATGAACAGTTCGGGTGGAGAGAAGCTAAAAATGGCAAACTGTTTTATGATGTGCTGTTTTGTCTACATTTTATCACGTGGGAGTTTCCGATCAAAGAGAGAGTGCTATAAACAGTAATTTAGTTGTTGACTGTATCTTAAATATTAAATTATGTCTATATCATTCCTTCAGATTTAGCAAGCAACTCCTCCAGCTGGACGCAACAAACTCCCAATCAATTCCTTCACGCCCTCAACCTTTTTTGTGATTTGTATCGTTCAGCCGGCCGCCAGCTGGCCAACAACACTCCAACGCCACCAGAACCGGTTCCACCGGCCACGCAGGAGGACCGAGAACAACGCCCGGCACAGAACACTTCCTCCTTTCTCGTGCGCTCATTGTACAAAAATGTGAACGGCCGCTACAAAAAAAAGTCGATTCCTTTTGCCTGAGGATCATGCTCTGCGGTGAGATTTATTTGCTCCCCAGCAGCAGACGCGTGCGGCGTACGCCTTGCAAGCCGTTGAACTCACCGTCCTGCACTATTCTTGCGTCTTCCACCTTCAGGAAGTGGAGATGTGCAGTGGACGATCAGCACATTCTGATCTTTAAATGTCAGTAAACCCATCCCAACCCAAGCGCCCAAGCTTTGACCTTCACTCGGCTGGCTTGCTGGTCTGTGCGTGCAGAGTTGCGACACTTTGTTCGGTTTAGGGTGGTGCTTAATTTCAAGCCCAACCCATGTCCAACCGATGTCTGGAAGTCTGTAAAACAAGAGACACCAAGTCCTTTCAGAGGTGGGTTTTTTTCTTGCTGCCTCGCATTCCTCTCCGGTAGGCTAAAGCCATTAGTCAATCGATCGGTACAGGAAACCGGCGATCACTGTTGCAGCAGGCAGCAAATGCGAAGTTCGACGACCAGTACACACGGTCCTGCTGCTTATCGGTGATCGGCGAATAGGCAACATAAATTGCAGACAGGCAAAATACGAAACCGAAGAATAGTACAGCGAAACATAATTCTACGCGCGCTAAAACGTTGAGAGTTGACTTTCAGCCGTATAATACCCTTTCCTGCTATGTCCTGCAGTCGTAGTTGTCTGCTGGTTGGAGTTGGTTGGACTAAAAGATTTACCGGTGATCGTTCGACGAGAGCTCCCTGTCCATTGCTTATTTCTTGCTGCCCATTCTGCCGTCCGATCTTTCCCCCTTTTCTTACTTTTAAATGTACAAACGAGGTCGTTCTGCTCGTACTTCTACAACGAACAAAAAAAACCGAAGCAAAACGCAACCAACTCGATCGCTGTCAATCGATTTATACTCCTTTTTTATAAATGTACCAGAAGCGTATACAGTTTTTTTTTCCTTCCCTCACACATTTGCGCTAACCACAGCAAGAGAATGGCAGATATAATTTAGTTTGCCGCGGTTTCATTTTTTTTGCACCCCTCGATCTGCGTCACTTTGCCAACTTCCTTGGGGTTGCTGCGCTGTGCTGCGCAATCCGTACCGGGGCCGGGCGCGTTGCGATCGCGCCGTTGTCATGCCGGCCAGATCAATATGCAACCGAAGCGGGGTTGGGTCAATTAAAATGGTGCCACGTCACAACGGCACCTCCCCCCGCCGGCGCTTCGGCTGCTCCGTGCAGTCGGAGCAAAAGGAGCGTGTGGTAGGTACGTGTGCTTGCTCTTACGCTCTGGATAGGATGCTGACTTTCGATTTCTTTAGCTCTCCTGTACACAACATCTGCATTGTAGCTTGAGGTGGCTTCGAGGTTGTGGAATGTGGAGGTGAAGGAAGTGTTCAGTTTAATTGGAATGTGGTTGTGTCTGATCCTTAAAGAGCCGTGATAAATGGGGCTAGTTTTAAGGAACAGGAAAAGGAATCATATTACTAATAGGAGGAAAAATTATCATCTAGCGTTTTGTAGATTGGATTTTAAAAATATCGCTTAACTATGTTTTACTAGTCATGATAACTACGGGGGAAGGTTGTTGTAATTGAATAATGGTTAGCACATTAGCACTCTGCTTGTTATATATGTGATTCCGTGCAGTGAGATACATAGTGGGACACTGCTTTATGTATAATTAATGTATTCTGCATCTCCGCTAAGGGCGAAGACACATTAATCAAACAGCACCTTCCAGTACTGCCCGATCGCAAAGGGAGAGTGTGGAATTTACTTAAGTTACTGTCCGCTGCTACTCCCTCTTTCTTACTATTCAATAGTATTAGTAAGACCCGACCCACACCACGTCATGCTCTGGTGTGCAGTGTGTGATCAAGATCGGGCCAAGCGTTGCGGACGACCTTGTCTTCATATTCTGCACGCTCTGTTGCCCCCAGGGCTTTCGCCTGCACTGTGTGAACTCCCAACGTTGGGAGGTTCTCAACCTTAACGCTTGTAGCCGTACGCCCGTTGGAAGTTGCAGTCAGAAAGTAGTCGAAAAGCGCTACCCAACCCAACCTTTGCCATGTCCAAGCCCTAGAAGCAACCGAACTGGTTTCTTTGTTGGCAAAATGTTCGTCTCTTTGCAACGTTTAAGTGCGTTCAGCTCAACTCCTTTACGATTTTAAGATCACCAACAGTAGTACTGGTGGTTGTTTCAGCTAGTTTTGAATGATTTGCTCCATCGAAAATACAAACACATCAAAACTTTAGAGCGACATCATCATTAAGTCGCCATGATCTCGTTCAACGAAAGGCGCAGCACCATCAAAGAGGATGAGGTGCAAAAAGAGTGCCCAAAATGTCAGCATTTATCTGCGTCTTCTAAGGTTTTAGACGCACCGACAGCACACCGTTTGTTAAGGTGAGTGTAAGAGCACACACAGACACACCGGTTGCATACGAAATTATGTCTTCCGGAAGGTTACCCTTCGCGAGCCCTAGAGCCTCAGCATGCATTAGGAAGAGCAGCAGCGGATCGTGGATACGTCATAAAAGAGCAATTTGATGAGCACGATTTCCATTTCGGGCTTCTTTGGTTGTGTTTTTGCTGACAGGTTTTATGTCTTCTCGGAGGTAGGCGAGGGATCGTTCTAGTGCACTCCGTAGGCATTGGAATTGCGGCGATGACCTCCGCTAGTCCGAACCTAGCAACACACGTAGCAACAAATGCCCTCTTCTGCTGCACGTACGCAAGATGATTAGGATCTCTGCTCGCTAGGCAACACATTGCGTGAGTGTTGCGTGTTGGGCGGCTCTATTTCGGAAACGAAGTGTATTTCGTTTGATGAGTAACCATCCCGCAGACACGTTTCACTCTGGGCAAGAAGTGTGCTTTCTTTTAGAAATAGAATAATTCATAATTGGATAAAGCTTATTCACTACTTTTTAGCCTTTGCAATAACGGCTTCTGATCATACAACCTGAGCGCGATAGCGGCACTATAGCCTTTAGTGTTGTGATCTTAGTTTTGAATAAAAAACTAGTACTGCTAAAGTCTAAGTAGAGCCCAGCCAGCTGTTCAAGTTGGTCGACAAGGCACTAAACAACTCAAAAAAAGGATCGTAAAAAAATAAAGAAAACCAACAGCAAGCCAAGCTACTAGGGGACAAGCGTCTCGGGCGTGTACTGGATTAATTTCCTCACTCACGCCTCACGAACCCAAGTGGAGTGGTCAAACCAGTTTTCTAGTTTCGTCCGGACTTGGCTCGGTCCGGCTGCCCTCTGCTGGCTTGAGCCATTTTTGCTACGCTTCGAAACCGATCGCCCACGAAAGCGATAAAGGAAACAACTTTTTCTTTCGTTTCGCAGGCGAACGAGCGAGCCCGTGGTACACAATCACCACCGTGCACAACGGGCACAACGGGTAAGCAACCCCAAACCGGCCAACGTGTCCGTTCAGATGAGGGGGAAGTGAGTCTTGTCTTGGATATTCGCCACTGTTACTGCTATAGCACGAATAAAAAGGTTTCAACGTACACTTGGCCGAACGTTGGCAGAGCGCTCGGATCGCATGTTTACGGAGAGTTGCTCCATTTGCTTAACGGCAGCAACGGCAGAACTTGCTGGACCGTAGTTTTGAAAGTAGTTTTCGGGTACATGATCAACGCCTACAGGAAATGGAAAGGAGTAGTGTATACGTTGTATAAATACAACTATTTGCTGTCCAATACAGTTCCTAGTAGATGATAAATACTGTAAATTTCCTGGCAAATGATCTTTAAGGCCAGCAGAATGTTTGCCCAGACTGTCATTAGAAAGGGCTTAGTTTCGCTTAGCTGCCAATCATCAACATGCTCTGACCATTGTATTTCAGTTTTCCTAACGATCCTCTCCTAATGACTGTACCACCATCCTCGGGTATTCAGATTTGGCGTGCCTACTGCTAACATGACGAGCTGTGATGATCGTCACGATGATGGAGCGCATTGTTCGCGCGCAATACCGTTAGAAGTGACTGTATGTTACTGTAACACATTGTTACGGGCAGTAACATTAGACTTGTGTGCGCACTGCCCCATTACACTGCCAAGGTACGGATGCCGGATCCTCGCAATTCCATTTGGGTCAAGGATGATCATCGTAACGGCATTTGCGATCATTCTTAATGGTTCTGTTATCTAGCACCTGTACCGGATGTTAGATCATTAGCATTGCATGCTGTGCTTGGGTAGTAGTAGATCGTTAAGACACGTCAGCAGTACATCTGGCGGTGAATCATGTTACCGATTTGCAATGTTCAATGTTTGCCCCAAAACAGTTGCCATTTCACTATCACTGATGATCTTGAAGTTTCGCCAAAATATGCTTCTTTTTTTGTTGTTGGAATCAACCATCTTTTCGTTTGTCCCATCACGGCACGAACCAAGCGTGTTTGGTCAGGCATGAAGCAAACGGATCGAAACCGAAACTTTGTTTTATCGCGATTAAGCCCACTGAAGATGACCAGTTTCAGGGCCGCAGCATTACCATCGAATGGTGATGAACCTGTTTCCCAGCCGAAAGTTTATCTGTCTGTGTGTGTGTTTGATCGTAAACACGCTGGACCACCGCTTCTTCCATCGCAAATATCATCGCAACCTTGGCGGCACGACGGTCCGATCGAATGTCGTAACGCACTGTGTTTGGCTATCTTGCTGTCGTTTCGTAGCAGCAGCAGCAGCTTCCGTGGAAAACGAAAGTGAACCTGACCAGTAAAACAAAACGAAATAACACATTTAAAAAAAACTGATGTGATAAGCTCATCTCGAAAGGAAGCGGACGAAACCGGAAGATCGATCGAAAACGGGATGAGCGAGATTGGGATCTTCAAGTGAAAACGGAAAAACGGAACGGAGAAAGCCACCACCACTGCCTTTTGTGGGCGTTTGCGGCTTTTTCTCCGCATTTTCTTCGCATTTTCCACCCATTGGATCACAGTTCACTGTTGTTCATTTTGCACATTGGGGGAGTGTGTTTGAGTGTTTGCCGTCGCGATCAACCGGATGTTTCATAGGGTGGCACAGACACATCTTTGCATCAATGGCCGTTTGTTGACCTTTTGCAAACGCTTCCATATTTACATTGGCAAACAACGTGAGGGTGATTAAATGTATCGCAAGTGATGGGTGGAATCACCGTAATGGAGCAAACAGCTGGAGCGAGCTGGTGGTGAGGTTTGAGATTGTAGATTGAGCGTGAAAGACTCTTAATGTTGTTTTCCTGGTTAATGATGCACCGTTCAATGCCGATTGATTGGAAAGGACAAAGCATCATACAAAAGAGGAAAAGACAGTTATATTCTCTGAAGATCTAAACGCATTTATAAGATTGTGAATTGACCAAACTAGGCGGTAACGTGATCTCTGGATGTAAAGTAAAACGCTGACATCTTAACAATTCAAAGATATAGCTCCTAATTTCAATAAACGCGATAACAGTCATGAGGCTGCATTTTTTGCTCCAATAATGGACCATCATTTCTGCTTCTGTCTCCCTAGCGATACATCCTTCGCCTTGAGCGCTCTCACCATCATTACTGTGCTGCGTCTCATTAAAGCTGACCAGCAAGCATTTGAATACAGCTTACCATACACCCACCATCATCATTATCCTACCCCAGTAGCAAGGTCGCGCCGAATGCTGCATTGTTTTAAAGGCTTTTACTCCCAACGACGAAAACCCTCAACCGCGCTACCGTTATGGTTATTAGCCGTTTTGGGCACCTCACCATTCAGCTTCCATCAATAGACTGGCAAACGCCATCGCCGTGGTAACGCACGCAAATGACACGCAAAACAAATGGCGTGGCAAAATGGTGTTACACATTACCGGCATAGCTCTCACCCGGGGCCAGGGTAGATGGTGGGCAGGGCAGCAGCCGTCTAACATGCTGGACAGCATTTTATTTGCGTACCGATTCAGCGCACAAATTGCACAATCCGCCACGCCACGCAAGCGCGAGGATTCTTTGAGCGATTGTGTACGCAGCGGCTGCTAGACCAGCCCGTGTGTGTGTGTGTGTGTGTGTCGGTCTGTCTGTCGCCCATTCATCAGCACTTAGACCTCGACTTTTGGACACTGTCATGTTTTTTTCGTCTCACTCTCTCTGTTAGCTCAACTTTCCAAACGCCCAAAACAGTGGAATTTTGTTTTCGAATGTTAGCAGCCTCTTGCAAAGGTCTGTGGGAGACTGTGTATGAGCGTTTCATTTTAATAAAAAAATATCCCCCCATGATTGTACAGCGCGGTAGAGTGTCCAGCATTGAAGCTGATGTGTTACGGTCAAATCCATGCAGTGCGAAGAAGAAGAAGAAGGCTAGAGGGGAACGAGCTCTTCAAGATTTGCCGTCGATGCTGAACCGATCTTGAAGAGCTCTGTGGGGGGTTTGCAAAGGCAATTCAATCTGATCGGAGGTCACTGGATCTCGTTTCGGGTGGGGTCAAGACGGGTTTGGCACAAATCAATTCTCCAAAGCCAACCTTCATTACTCACACACGCACGCTGCTTGGAAGCGATCGTCAGCATTCACCTCAAGATCGTAGAACTTTCCTTAAGCAGGGTATGCATGTGTCGAAAATTGCACCCATCTTACGAAATATTAAGATTACAGCATTCAGCAGTGTGCTGTTGATCAGCAGCCCACACTTATTGTAACAAAACATGAGGCACAATACATTATATCACTCGTGAGAATTTCAAAGCACTGTTCCGAGTGCCACCATCACTGGTGAAGACAAAAGTGTGAACTCTAGCTCTGGCAGCGACTGCTGTGAAGTGATTTGTGTACTGCCTTACGCTCTCAATATGTGCCCGATTAGCGTAACAAGATGGCTAACACAACGGGGCTGTTTCTGTGGAGAACTTAAGACACTACTTCTGCATTATCTTAGTCATTGTGTCTTTGATCTCTGATGATCATATTTAGAAGAAATCTCTCCAACCGACGATGATCGCCACCTAAATCCCTTCCCTTCCGACCCTTGTCCACCCTCTCTGGCAGCATAATTACATGCGTGAATGAAAAAGGCACACAAAAGTAGGAGGGCGTACCTCTTACCGTACCTTATAATAAGTGAAAATTTCTTTTCCTACGAAAATTGCATCCCTCAGTCGGCAGTCAATAGAGTCTGAATGGGGATCGAGCGAGTATTTCGTCGAAACGCATCCAGGCCACCGAGCGCACTAATCATCGCCTGTTATTGTTATTTCTAATCGAGAGCGTAATTGTGCGGGATTGAAGCACTCCCCGGGCTTTTGGTTTTCGTCGCTTCTCTGTTTCGCTTCCAGCAATCAATCTATCGCAGGAGGTTACGCGTGCTCGAAGGGAAAGCGGTGCGTGAAAGCGCGAGCTGCGCACGCGCACTCATATGCTCTCGGGCGCATCAGCTGGCGTATTATGTTGCAGACGTTTAATTTGTTTTCTATTTTTCTATGGCGCTTCCTTTACGTTAGCATAAAGGTTGGTGAGGCTTCAATAGACATAGTTTTGTGGAAAATTGTGGGTCTAAGAGTAGTTTGAATGAAAGATTGAGATCTATCACTTATTGTTGTTATTTTGTTTTAACTCACTCTCCTAACTATATCGATGAAATGTTTCTTTACTCAAGCGTTGAGCACAAATTGAACTGTTTTGCTATCACTTGAAGGCAGATTTATTTTCAGTCGCACGAACAACTGAGAGCACAGGAAAAACGACTCCAACACTGTGTACACTTTTGCTTTGACTGATCAAAGCTATATTGCTCGGCATTGTGCCGAGTCGAGTATGTCGTAGTAATGGGTGCTTCTTCCCAATTTCTTGCCTTGTTTCACCCAAAACAAGCGCTTCATTGATCTCAAACAAATGCTCTATTTGCACAACACTGGAAGGAACCTGGATTGGGATGTATCACGCTTCATACGACCCGGAACCAATCAATGAAAGCTGCTGTATACCGATCGCGATACCTTGAAACGATTCTTACTAATTTTCCCAAATTCCACGAATTTGGTCTGATACTAAACACTGATCGTGAACCATTTTCTTTCATCCCCTTCCGATCACGCCAGTGTGGTTTGTTTGTTTGCATTTGTGTGTGACTTTGTTTTAGCCCGCTTTCCACCACAACCGATTATCCAACATCTCTCACTGGTGATGCTGTCACCTGTATTTTAACAAACTTCTCGCTTCTCATTCACACCCGTTGCGGTTCATCGTAACCTTTTTCATCGGGTTTCACTTTCGCATTTTCGGAACCGTTTTGAAAACCGGCACGGGGAAGAAGTTTCCACCGTTCCGTCCCGTCTCGCGCGCTTAGGTCGACGATCTGTTGCGCGCGTTCGCGTTGAACCATCTTTATCCACTTTCCTACGATTCTCTGCGCGATTCACCAGCTCTCTTCTTTCTTTATTGCTTTTCGCATATTTTAGCTCCCCATTTTGCTGCGTGTGTCTGTCTGCGTGAGGCTGTGTGAAATGATTTTCACTTTTCAAATCTCCATCAGGAGGAGTAGCGGACTGCCGAGCGGACCGTGTCGGCCCAGTGCGGCGAGCATGTCTCTTACGATCATTGAAGTTTTGGCCTACTTGATGGCTGGAAATACGCTACTCGTCTGACGGTGAAGAGCAAGAAAATGCCCCCAACCTGACCTGTCCTAACATTGGAGGTCGTTGATTCGTTGTCTTTTCTAAGAGTTGAAGGGATTATTAATCTGCAATGATCCATTTATCAACGTTCGAATCTTTGCACCCAATTCCTTCTCCCACATGACCTCAGTGCACAACCATAAGCATGAAAGTAAAAAGGAGCTGTGGCTTAAATTATTGCAGATTGCAGGACCGTTACATTGCCATTAGTACTTTCAGAAAGAGAGAGAAAGACTCCCTCATACATCGGGTTCAATGGCAGCTTGCTCCACACAAGCTAGGTGCGATATTTCTCCGTACATGCAAAAAGGCCTTCCCTTTCCTTTCCCCCCAAAAAAACGCCCCTCTTGGCCAGTTTTAGAAACAATTTCACTTTTCTAGCAGCGTTTCATTTTCGGCACATTTTTACTTGTTTCATGTGTTTTTCGATTTAATGGGCGGATTCGATGCTCAATCCACTGCTCAATCGGTGGATGAGGGGAGTACTGCTGTGTGGAGTTTACTGACGCCACCCCGGCGGCCCATTATTTGTAATTGCCGTCTGCCGCGTGCCGGTGAGAAGAAAGTAACGTCCTTTCTCTGCTGCACGGTGCCGTAATTGGAGGCTTTGTGAAGGCTTTTGAGGTTACTTTGCACTGCACACGTCAAAAATCTCTTTTTAAAAGAGTTTGACGCGTTTGAAGCATTGAAGCGGTGTGCATGATCGTTGGTCTAAGAAGAGGAGAAAAAAAGAGTAAACCGTTCTCAACAGAATTCCAAACTGCCTTTGTTCATGCATCCTTTAGATTGTGGCGAAATACCAGCAGACCTTAGTGGAGGAAACAAAGTACTCCGTGATCGTTATCCATGTCGATCCACCCTTTGGCTTACTGCTTACATGCCATAAAGCCTTGAGAGCGCCAATCGGCGCACAAGAAGGTTATGGAGTTAATAAAATTCTTACGACCCGGGTCTGTTCCAACTCGCACCGTGATCACCACTTGTGATCGTTAACGATCGGGTTGAATTTACATGCAAAAAATGGCCCAATCTTTCAAGAAAAAAAAGCAATGTGTAATGGGCCCACAACAGCACAGCCGAGTACTCGTTGGGTGTAAAAGAACAGACCGATTGAAGCAATGCCCGTACGACTAAGCCCTGGGCAGTAACGGCAGCGTCGAGTGGGGCCTTGCAAGTGTGAAATAAAACCAATGTTTCAGGCACGCTTGGTTTTTTTGCATGCATGCTCGCAACGGTAACACCCTCCACCCAAAGCTCCACCCAGACGTGTCGAATTTCGAAGGCCTTCGAATGGCCCGAGGCGCTGGCGTAGAAATCTTAAGCACCACCGTTACACGCGAAAACCTCGTATGCATTTGACATTCTGGGTGATTTTGTTTCTTATGTGTTTTGTTTGCTCTCCGCCACGTGTGCAAGGGTGTGTGTGTGTGTGTATGTACACCAGAAACAATAACCATTTAAGCTCGAACCGGAGCAACCGGAGCGAACAAAGCCGAAAACGCACGGGGTTGTGGTTGATCGCGTTCTGATTGGTGCAAGACATGCGAGACAACCACCGCACGCCCGTGGTGGCGTTGATTGTTGAACCACGGGTTTGCGGTTGGGCGTCGAGCGTTGGGGTTGTTTTCCCCTTCGTTTCGACAAGCAAATAGAAACAGAGCAAAATAATTAAAAAACAACGCGCTAGTGTGTAAAGTGCATACGCATTATTTTGCATGTTGCATGCCGGTTACAGGCAGCGTTTATGTGCCTAAAGATCGTTGTGCAAACCGTGCACTAGAAGGAGAAAAAGAAAAAAAAACGGAACGAAACCATTATGGATTTCCACCGGAAAATGTACATCCGTTTCGTTGTGAGTGTTGTGATTGCTTCACTGAAGGGTGGGCTGAACAACACACTGGGGCTGAGGGTAAGGGTAGGTGGCTAAGAACAATGCATGATATTGTTTTGACAGCTCGAATAGCGAGGAAATTGGTTTGTTGCAACTCCAAACGTTGGTTGTCTGTCCATATTCCGGAAGGATATTGGGAAATCTGCGCAACAGCTGCAACAGCGTTTAGAACGCATGGCGTTTGCGCAAGCTTTCGCAGTGCGTAAGTAAGCACTACTTAAACGAAAGCTTTTAATTAAAAGGAAGCAAATAATAAAATTGAATAAATTTCAATTATTTTTGACGTTATTTTTCGAAAACAAAATTAATTATTATTAAAATAAAAATACTAATTTTTAAAATTAACTTCATAACATCATTGAGCTTCACTCGTTAATGAAAAATTGCGTATAGTAACGCAATGAACACGTAATATGCTACGCATGAGCTTTTTTTCGTTATCTTTCGTTAAGGCATAGTGGAGTGTATTTTAAATCATCGTTATACAAACCAGAGACTAGGTGAGACAGTTTTATTTTGGTTTTTTTGTGCAAAATTTGTCAAGCTCTAGCGACCAAAGCGCGACCAGCCAGCGTGAAGGAAGGAAAAGGTTTGTTTTGATAGTGGTGAGTGGGTCTTACGAAATGCCGGGACGAACACAGTAATTTCATAACATTAACTAATACTTATTATGTGAGGAAAGCATTCAATGAAAATTGTCGTTCTATGAGTGGACTTTCCTTCTCCCTCATGACGTCAGTGTGTTTAATAAGCATATAAGAAAAAAAACGGGGCTTTGGCTGAAATTATTGCAGATATCGTAAAAAATGCGTTTTTTTTCATTCATTTCTTATGGCCTTGAGCTCAAAAAACGGTTTGCTGAATATCAAGCCAAAAGCTTTTGTGCTAAAGGGCTTCTCCCACCTCCGACGGAATCAACCTTGATTGTTTGGGTTATTTTTACTTGACAATAATAAATTAAATTTGATACACACAATAACAAAAAAATCCCTCTCAAACTTACCTACAAACGGCTCCAGTCAACAGTTGATCACTCCAGCCCAGCTGTCTGCTTCAGCCTGCCCTTTTACTGCTGCACGGTACTGGGGGAGGGGGATTATGCTGCCTGCCTTATCCAAAAGCCGCTCAATGCCGAAAATCAACCCTCCGTCCCAGCGCTCTGTGGCTCTCTTGTGCTGTTTTCTTCCACTCTCGATCTCCTTACACGCTCAGCTCAGCCGTTATCTTACGCAACCACTGAACGGCGGCCCAATCATTGACGACGACGACGGTTCGGTCGACGCACACTGCCTTTCACCAGAAGCGCAACGAAAATATTGACACAAAAAATAAGTTAAACATTTTACACACAAACAAATATACATATGGACATAAAATAAAAATAAATCGAAAGTCTTAACCGGTCAGTATTGTTAAGTGTGTGGAACTTTTAAGGGTCTATCGATTGTCAGATTGATTGCTTTTGGGAAATGGGCAATGGAATATAAAGATGCAAAAAAGAAAGTTTTTTTTCTTCATTTTCTCTGCCCTTCGCGAGAGAAGTATTTGGGGTTTGGCCGCATTTTAAACTGAGCTGACTGTCTGCATCAAGGTATCCTATCTTCGGCCCCGATATTGAATAGAAATATGTATGCAGTTTAGCTGCATCAGCCACCTGGTAGGCCACCGTCAACCAACCACCAGCGCACGGGACACATGGGCATTATGTAGCAGCTACCTTCAAAGACCTTCGCAACATTGGCCACTATTTCGATTGCCCACTCATGTACAAGCACACACACACACACGCTGACACATACTGACTCACACAAACACACACACACACACAAAGCACAAATCAGGTCCATCGCAGTGTCACAAACGCGGTGGCGAGTAACGATCCGCAAGACAAACGGAGACGGGCGAACGATCAAACACCCCCACCATCACCACCATCACCCCTACATAAGACGTAACGGTGGCATACCGCGCCTGGCACCGCGTCAAGGTACGCAAAGTAGCTTCGAAACCAACACATGCACACGACGATCAGCACCCACACACGCGATCGGGCGCGCTCTGCATGTGGCGGCCCACCGCCATGCTTCTTTCGATTGGCCACCCCTTTTCCCGCACCCCCTCCCAGCCCTCCCTGGTGGGGGTTGACGGGCGCTAGAATGACTAATGAAGAAACACCAACACCGTTCGCTTGGCTGGCTTACACAGAGAGAGCCACGAATTGTTATTTTGTATTGCTGTATTGCACCGCTTTTTTGTGTTGTGTGTGGTGCATCAGAATGATTATTCCTTTTTTTTCACATCACAACTCTACTTTCTTATAATGCACCACACTGTGTTATTGGAGAATGATTTGTCGTCTGCTACAATGGATCTCAGCTTGCGCACAACTTGCTCAACATTGCAACTTTCACCGTTCAACAACTGATCTTGTGGCAAGAATTTCATGTTTTAACTTTACGATCGTCATACTTCTTCACCTATGATGTCCACTGATTTCGGTCGCATCCGAATGGATCGGTTTTCGATTTTAGCTCATTCTTGCTCAGCAGCGTCACTAAAATTCGTTCACGCAGTCGCCTATCGGATGCCCCCTTTTTCGTGGACGACTTTTGCTTTTACGTTCCATGGCAACACAGCCACCACAGCGCACTGGCAACCGTCCGAAAGCATCGCGAACCCGCTAAGATCCGTCTTGTGCTCTCAACTTCGTAAAGGTGAAGGCTTTGACATTTCGAGAGAGCAGCAACGTTGTCGTTGTGGCATCATTTCAGAACTGGCTGACGGACGGGACTGGAATTGCGAGCTTTAGATCTCGATGCTCTCGTCATTTAGTTTTTTTTTACTGTCATCTATTTCATCCCATCACCATCACCACTGATTTATGTATGTTTTTCCACTTTAACCTAACTAACAAACGCAGAACGTAACGACCAAACCCGTTTGACCAACTTTGCAGCAAAACCAGCACGAGATGGAAAGCGAAACGAGTGAAAATTCCCCCCACAGTGCAGCGATCAAGATACTAAAAGCGAAAAGCAAAACCGCCACACTGCGTGTACGGGAATTGGTTGCACTCGAAGAAACCCAACTCACTTCGTTCTTTTTTTCTTTTCGTTTCGTTCACCCACCACGTCTTAACGCACAGCACAGTTCAAGCACACGAGAGACACCAACCGCCAGACGACGCGACAGCATGCGACCAGGGTTCGTTGTGATCTGGCCGTTGAAATCTCTCTCCGACCTGAGTGAAACGCAGCCCGCGAGACACACTTAGCGCGCGCAGACACGGCCAAGTCTGTCTGCGTATGTGTGCGTGTTGGTGAGCGCAGTAGGCGCCCAGTGTGGCAGAAGAAAACCAGTTGTGTAGCCTCACACCCCCCCCCTCCCCCCTCAAGTGCATGTGGCATTTGCAGGGAAGTTGGTGAGCATGCAAGAAGCGTTTGTTGGTGGTGGTGGTGGTGCTGGTCATAGTCGTCGTGGTTGCAGAGTTTCTGCTGCAGCTCAAACCAAACACCAATCTAACTCACTGTTGTACACTGTCTCCGGTGGAGCATACTCAACCCCTTTGCTTGTGTATGTATGTGAAAGTGCAGAATCGATGCATATTTCTCTGCTTAGGTATGTATGATTCACGCGTATGATGATCCTTGAAGATCGGCCGGGAAGCGGTGATGATTTGTCTGTAGGATGTTGCTGAACAGCTGATCTGGGATTCCGTTGCATTGGATCACCAACACGGAACTTTAAAACTGACGCGTGAGTCATTGAACAACTAAAACCCGAAGGACACTTTTAAAATTCATTGGTTTGGTGTTGTGCCAGTACCAGTGAGACGGTTTCGCGTGCACTTTTGATGAGCCATTTGTGACCCACTATAAAGTGAGGACTATTGCATGAGCAACTCATAAGTAACTCATAAGTAACTTTTATGCTTTGCACTTCAGTTTCTGTCGGGAACCTAGTAGTGCAATCAAAACCTAACAAAATGAATGTATGCACATGAATTCAAATGAAAAAAGCCTTTGATCACCTGTCCTGCACATTGAAATTCGTGAGATGTTCCTATTATGCATGAACAGTATTCTAATTAAATCTAAAAGACGGGGTTTTGCATTTGCTCAAAATTGAACGATTGCAACGAACTTCATTTGTTTTAATTTGAACTCGTATAACAGTTAGTCGGTTTATACCAGTTCGAACCCATGTATTTGACAGCCAAATGGACATGAACAGCCGGTATGGCGTAGGAAAACCGATCCATTCTGACTGTAGTACGTGAGAAAAGAAAGAGTATATTTTGTAAAATCCTTTGTGCTATGAAAATAACGAAAATTATTAATTTCAATCACAAATGTACGATTTTGCAACAGTAAAATCAATTAATTTTAAATTATAATTTTTTGTCCAATTGGTGCAAATATTGTCCCACAGTGCGCTGTCAGACTCTGTTTGACATTTTCAAAAAACTCACATTCCCCTCCCACTGGCATTTGGCTAGAAACTGCTCAGTGTGCAAAGCGTGTGTATTTTGCGCTGAAGTTATTCCTGGATAGGCGTTTCTATTAAAATTATTCTTAAGGATGTACAGCTCGCACAGGACCACCGTTTCCTTCCTAGTCGCTCTCTTCAGCATAGCCGGCACGATCAATTTCATAGAAGGTGGGTGTATATTTTGGAATCCCTTTGTTTTGCTGACGCATGTGTTGGGAAGCGACGATTGGCCCACAGCGCCCCTTGTGATTGTGTGCGTGTGTGTGTGCTATGCTCGCCGGTTTGCCAACAACTCTGAAAACCACGTCAGTGTTATCAACAGCACGGCGTGTCGGCGTTCATTTCGTGAAACAAAACGAACTCTAATTTATTTCCCTTTTTTTCTCGTAGCTGCCCGAAACAACAGACATGTTACCTGCGGAACAGTACTCAAGCTGGTCAACACGGACTACAAGGTGCGATTACACTCGCACGATGTCAAGTACGGTACGGGATCGGGCCAGCAGTCGGTGACGGCTACCGAGCTGCAGGAAGACGTTAACAGCCACTGGGCAGTGAAGGCTGCGACGGGCAAACATTGCGAACGAGGGTAGGAACATGTTCGGGAAAGTCATAAGGGTCCTTCCTCATGTGTGTGTGTTTTTATTACAGGGAACCAGTAAAGTGTGGCGACACGATACGTCTGCATCATCTGGCCACGAACAAGAATCTGCATTCTCATCACTTCCAGAGCCCGCTGTCCGGCAATCAGGAAATCTCAGCCTATGGCGATGAGCACGGTAAGCGACACGACACAGTCCTCCTTTATCAAACGATTTAAATCTAAATTTGCTTCTAGGGGAAGGCGATTCCGGTGATCACTGGCTGGTGGTATGTTCCGGCGATAGCTGGGTACGGACGAATCCGGTCCGGTTGCAGCACATCGACACCAACATGTATCTCGGCGTGTCCGGACGCACCTTCGGCCGGCCGATCAACGGCCAGATGGAGGTGATTGGCCTGCCGAACCCGTACTCCGGCACGGAATGGATCGCCGCCGAGGGTTTGTTTATCCATCCGACGGAAAAGGACAGTGGTGCGCACGTTCACACCGAGCTGTAAAGGCGACCGCGGATGCAAAACCGGGTGTGCACACATTGCATGACTTCTTTTATTTATTGCCGATAATGGCCGGCACTGTAGGAAGGTGCATGGGGAACTAGGATGGACGGAATGGAATTTGTACGGTTGACTATTCGAAAAAAGGGGTAGATTGCTAGCGAACAATAGCTACAGTTTGTGCGGAAATATAAAATTGTGGTTCAAAATACCATTTTTGTGTGGTTATGTGTTTGCATGACACAATTATTCGTCGATTATATTGATTACGATTGGAAATCATGTTAAAAGCAACATTGTTGTCAACAATCCGAAAGCTCTTCCACAAGGATAAAATTGTTGGTTAGTTTTTTTTTCTTATCAGCTGAAGCTTTCAGATTGTTTTGATTCACAAACTCTCTCTCTCTCTTCTTTTTGCTCTCTTTCTCTCTTTTTCTTGATCTCAGCAATCGATTTTCCTCTCTAGATTATCCGTTATGTTTCGTGTTTGGACATGGCAAAATAAACTCTTGTAGATCTTTTGCTAGAAATTTGTTGTGGCAAGAACAAAATGCGAAAAGCCAAAATTTTAATTGTATAAAGTATTTAAAAAATTGACTAAAATTCATTGGATCAAGTTACATACTTGAAAACTAGCCTACAATTGGTTTTTAAAGGCTCTCTCTCTCACTTGCTCGGTCTCGTGCACATAGCGCGTTGTGGTCGCAAACATCAAGGTTAACTCAATTGGTGCTCTCCCGCAAACACGTACACACAGCGTTGTGTGCAAAGGCACATCACACATACAGGCGTACACTTCCTTAGGGGGAGCATCGACCAGTTGGCGAAAGCTTTTCCGCTCCCAATTGCAGTTCGGACGCGAAAGTATTCGCAGGTGCTTCGTCTACACTCCGCAGCGCTGTTGCAGAAAGACAGAGCGAGAAAGACTACTGAAAAGGGAGAAGGAGATACGACAACAAAAGATAACTAAAAGAAAGAAAGCAGCGGAAAAAACACACAACTATCCAAATCGGTTAGTTCCATAGCGCGTTGATCCAAGTAACCTTTTGTCGGGTGTCGGCGGTGCTGCTGCAACAAGCGGGCGCTACACAGCACAGATCCTTGCTGGTGTGCCTGTAACCGTGTGGTTGTGTCCGTAGATGAACGCAAAGTGAAACCAACAAAAAGTAACATTCGTTCCGGTAAGAAGCATTCCAGTGGTGTTGTGGGGCCTTTATCAATATCGATTTAGCCATCCAGCTCCCGTCGATTCCTTCGGGTGCTTTCGTGGGGAGTGTTAATTATCTAACCCCTAGAAATCCTTTCCCAAGCACCGTTTCTATTGGGGGGTTTTGTGTCTCTCTGTCTCTCAGTGTGTGTTTGTGTGTGTGTGTGCTGAAGCGATTGTTGTTATCCATCCGTGGCCCTCTGTTGTCGTCGTCGCCGTCGACGTTGTGCTAGGGAAAGGTGTGTCCGACTTTCGCGCGCGCGTGTGTGTGTGTATGTGCGTTGTCGTTGGTGTGACGGCCAAAGGGTGTGTAGCTCTCTGTGTGCGAGAACCCCATTTCTCCGCTGGCTGTGCGTGCGTGCGTGCGTGCATGTGTGTGCGAGCCAAATAGAGAGCAGCAGCAGCAGCAGGAGAAGATATATCGATTTTTCCCAACCTTCTCGGGCGCGGTGATGTGCCCGTTGATGATGGTGTTGTGAAGTGTGTGTGTGTGCGCCTGCTGGAACGCGATGTTATGAAGCATGAGGTGGAAGCCAAATCAGCCCAATAATCGTTTTGGTGAGATGAGATGATGCACGTTTAGGGCGCCCACGTAGCTCTGTACTGCCATATTGCTTCACCCTTTTTCGGGCCAAATCAGCAACACGCGCGCGGACCGTTCGAGGAATGTTTTGCTAGCGGGCGTTTGTGTGTGTGTGTGTGTGTGTGTGTGTGTTTAGTTGTGTACAATTGAATTCTCCCTAATCCAAAGGCTCGAGGCCAACCTTGGATTGCCTGCCGGTGCAAGCAGAAAAATCATTCATCTGTGCTCGCACTCGCACACACGAACGCACCCATACTACTACTACTTGTGCCAGCAAATGTGCTAAGCCGGCATTTACGGTTTATTCTTCACCGCTGGTGCGGGTACGTTGAAATTCAGTGTTAAATTTCTGCTGACACAGGGCACGTTTGGGGAACTAAGCTCCAGCACTCAGAAATTCGAACGTGTATAGGCGAAAAAAAGGCAGCAAACATAGTAGGCAGAGCAGTAGCAGCTGCGTAAAGGCAATACACACGTGTGTGTGGCGGCTGCAGTTAGATGGGCAGTGTGGTGGGGAATTCTAACGCGCGATCCAAGAAACCAACGAAAGACGGCGCATTCTGTACAATACTACGCCCAGGGGCGAATTAGTGCGTGCGTTTGTGTAATTCTGGATTGTGTTTTCTCCTTTTCTTCGCAGTGGAAAACGTGCTGATAGCGGTACAAAACACCCGGCAGACAAAATGTAAGTCAAAATGTGTTAAAACATCAAATTATTCTGGTTGCAATCGACTGTGTTTTTTTTTCGTTTATCGTTTCGTCTGCATGGTGGCTATGAGTGCTCTGGCTCCGAATGTGTAGCCAGCTGTGCTGGAATGCTGTAACACACAGCACAATTCTTGTCCATTCTTTCGTTCCACACGCGTTCGTAAAAATGACAGCATTTCTTGTGTTGTCTATCGCTAGGCAAGCGAGTTCCACGCAGCACAAGGGCATTGCTATATACAGCTAAATTAACATTAACCTGGAGAGTAAATCCGGGAAGAGCGAGCAAGAGAGAGAGAGTGAGAGACGGAGAAAGAGAAAAAAAAGTCCAACTAGATAAAAACAGGTCGGCCAAAGTGGAAAGCAGAGAAGAAGAATACAAATTAGCATAAGCGTGCGAGCGAGACAGAGATACGGTTGCAATAGAGCTTTCTCTAAAAAGAGATAGTTCCGTGTGCACTAGCGCTCGCCCCGCTATCTATCTCTTTCCTTCCCTTTTCTT
Source organism: Anopheles arabiensis (assembly GCF_016920715.1). Classification (NCBI taxonomy): domain Eukaryota; kingdom Metazoa; phylum Arthropoda; class Insecta; order Diptera; family Culicidae; genus Anopheles; species Anopheles arabiensis. The sequence continues at coordinate 9,150,164 of NC_053517.1, forward strand.
GGTCTCTCTTTCTGTGAAGCTCTTTACCGCCCGCAGACAAAAGTCGGATAAAAACAAGTTCTATTATTTACCCTCCACACACAAACGCGCGCGTCACACGTTCCCCGCTCGTCGCTTTTCTAATTCAATAGCAGCACTCGCTGTAGCACACATACCCCGATGCATTTCCTGCTCGATATATGGGCCGGACCCCTTCCTTTCTTCGCTTGTGCCATTTGCCCGCTCGTTTGTTGTCCCCTCGCTGTTTTAACCCCACAAACGTGCTAATTGTGTCCATATGGAGCCAGGATGGAAGGTAGAAGCTTTTCCCCTTTTGTAAAAAGCTCTTCGCCCTTTCGCTTTTCTGCGATGGGAGCAGCAGCTGGGGCTGTTGTTTACTCAATTGTTTTCATCCTTCTACGCTAAACCCGCACCGTTCGATGCTTTGCCGATCGATGTAATAAGCAAAGTCTACTGCTGCGGAACTACTTTTAAGCTGTTGCATTTGGTTGGATCAGAATTGGTTGGTAAAAGTGCCACATGTTGTGTTTGTATGTATACGAACCGGGTTTGTGTTATTATTTTACCTGCATAATTCGTATATTGCTAAATTAATTTGGATCTTTTTACTTTAATGATGTTGATTTTCTAGCAATAAAGCATGGCTAATGGTGGCTAATAATGTATTTGTTTATGAATGCTTGAAAAACAACATGATGTGCCACTTCAGTGCATTAGTATTAATGGGAAAAAAACAAACCTTTGCAAAACCTACCAGTCCCATATCTCCCGTATGAGGTCAGCATTGCATAACGCTTAGAAAGCTTGACATAATTTTCTAATACACACTGTGTGTCGCTTACGACTCTGCGTGTTCTTATCGTTCTTGGGCGCTCATAAAACATTCAAAAACAATCGTGCCCGCTAGTCCGCAATGATTTATTCGCCTTTTCGGTACAGCTTTGTGTGTGTGTGTGTGTGTGTGTGGTGTCCTTTGGGAATGCTGACAGCTGACAGTGTGGACCTGAGGAGGCTACGTTTTCGTCGCTCTTCTGGTGTGCGTTATCGCCCGTCCAGGAGTCTCTGCGAGGTGGCCGAAAAGGATTTAGCAGTAGAGCTCTGGCATACACACAAACAAGCAAAATGGTTCGTATCGCAGCTAGTGGTGTGTCCTGTCGATGTGTTCGTGGCATCGCAGACAAACGTCTTCCAAGAGCGCTCTCGTTCTGTAATGCTCGATCTCTCTCTCTCTCGCCTGCTTTGTTGCATGTGTTTTCATCTCCAGTGCACTTTTTTGCTCACTAAATCTCGCATGGAAGGACACACACACACCAGCTACACGGATAGCGGAGGAAATGGTAGAAAGGTTCGGTTGCTCATGCACACTCTCACCGCTCTTCTTGTTTCGATGTTGCTCTGCAAACATTGCTCCACGCTCGCCATCGAACCGATTCCAAGGACACCCGCGATAAGGACGTACGCCAGGATAGCATCGATCGGAAAATGCTGGAATCGGGTGCTCTACCCCGCTGGCTACGTAATAGCGATATATGAGGATGGGGATAGACGGTTAGCAGCGACTACAAAAGTTCCCACTAACTTAGCACTTACTGGTTTGCAAACATGCTCTTCAATCAGCTTGTGCTACTCGCGCTACAAAATCATCCAGCAAGGCTTCTGGCTAATGCCCCAGGCCAAAGTTATGCTACACACCACAACTCCATGTGAATGTTTTGTTTTTCCTCTCATTCTGGAGCGTCCGACTTGGTCCCGGTAAGCGCTTATCTGTTACGAAACAGATGCGAACGAAAGCGAGCTTGAGCAAACAGATCGCGCAACAAAACAACACACAAGCGGAAGCATAAACAACGCGCACGCACACTCGTGCGTCTGTCCGCATCTTTTCCTTACTGTTCCTTCCCTAGTGGTGGCAGTCGGTCGGAATCTTTCCGGGGTTGTCTTCCTACTTTTTCTCTCGCTCTCTATCTCTCTCTTTGCTATGCTGCTGCTCCATTTCGATGTGTGTGTGTGTGCGTGTACGTTTCGATTACGGAGCCCGAAGGTTCGACCCGTATTTGACATGTATTGGAGCCTTTTCCTTTGCTGTTGTGTGCCGACCGACCATCCCGGAAGCGGCGGCGGGTGTTCGATTCGCTCTTACTTACTTGTGCCCATCCATCCATCCATCCATCGTCCCAAAGCACGTCCGTGTCGCTCTGTTGCGCTGGAGAGATTACGTAACCGCTTCCCGATGGCGATGGTTAGAAGAAGTCCTGCTGCGGCTTGCGGGTGTTTTGCGTTGTTTTTTTTTGTGTTTTGCTGCTTGGCAGAAAATTATTTTCTAACTGAAAAGAAAAAGGGATATTATATAAAATTGCTCGGCTAGGATAATTGTAGCACCAACGTGACAACACACGGTGTAAAACGGAGTGTGGCTCTATTTTGTGAGTAGAGTTTACGTCTTACGCGGAAAAATCAATCAATGAACCAATGAGGTTTTAGATTGCAGCAGCAATTCAGGGCTGCGATATTGCGTGTCATTGCATACAACATTATTAATCCTTTTTTGTACCCTTTATAAACATGTAACAATTGATGCCCGTGGCTATGAAGCTAAGACTAAATTAATTACTCATCATTTGACAGCCTCAGTTGAATTCAATCAATGAATGTATAACAGAAATGTTTTCAATTTAACTTCAAAGCAAGACGATAGTACCTCAATGAAATAACAATATTGATCTAAATTAATCTGAAAGCATTTAATAATATTTGCTTTCAATATAGATCAGGAACATGAGACGCTGGAGCTATATCTCCAAAGCTTCAAAGCATCCAGCAGGACCCTTTCACAAACGAGCGACCTGGCGTCTCCATCACCACCACTACCACACACTAAAAAAAGCTTTATTAATTACATTTTCGATGCATACGGCCACACCATACAGTGTCCTTGCTTTATTGGTATTATATTTTATGCGAATGCCATCTTGGATTTAGCAATTTCGGCAGATTTGAGGTTCGCTACTCGGGGAGAGTATTGGATGTTTTAAAATTGTGCAATAAACTCCGGGTCGGGCAAGCTTTCAAAAGCCATCGCGCCCGTAAGATTGAACCACAAAGTCAGAGGGACGTGGACGTGGCCCTTTGACTGGCACAAGAACTGCCCTGCCTGGCTGCCTGCGCGCGTGTGTAAGTGTATATGTTGGGTTGGTGGGCTACCTTTTTCGATCGTAAAAAGCGAACGAGTGGGAAGAGGGCGGATCGCAAGTGCGGTGCTATCTCTGTGTGGACGGTTTTCATCAAATTTTAATGAGTTTTTACTTAGATACGACGTGCTGCAGGGATGCCGCCTTCGTTGACCTTTTTTTTTTTTGTTGTTGTTGGGGGAGGGATTTTAAATTCAAAACGGGGAAACACAAAACCCATAAACCCTGTAAACCAACTAACCCTTGATGCGGGCGACGGGATCTGCCTTATCGGCAGCGCGAGAATAAAAAGCCGAATGTGAGCGGAGTAGCTGGTATAGGTGGTGTAGAAGCAGAAAGCCACACAGAGGTGAGAATATTAGAAGAAAAACCCCATTGCTGTGAAGTGCGGGATATCTTTGCGGGTATGTGTGTGTGTGTGGGTGTGTGCTATAAACAGGTTACTGGCCGGGAATGCAAAAAGACGTTAAACAGGTGTCGCGTGATGGTTTGGTTGTCAAAAAAAAAAACAATTTATAGTAAAAAGGAAATAAAACAAAGCTTTAGATCCCATGAGCTTTTGCAAGGGCAAGGGCGTGTTTGCATAAGCCGAAATAAATAGGATTCGTGCTGTCGCAATCTGTTACAGTGTTGCGAAGAATGCTGCAACTCAACCATTCGAGAATAATAACCTGCTTGGAAGCTTATGCGTAAATGAAGGACCTACTTTTTTGCATCCTTCTTTTTTACCTTCAACGTACTAAGTTTCCAAAAGAAGGTAAAAAACAAATGGTATTACTAAACAAGAGATTCCAAATACGGTATCAATCGTGTAAGAACCTCTGTCACATTGAATTACAACAAGCATAAGGCACGATTTATTGCGAGTACAATGCTGTACCTCAAAAGAGATGTCATCATGGAAGCTAAACACAGTCGGCATCGAGTCAGTTGTTGCCGTGGTATTAAACATTTGCTCAAGCTATTAGCATCTGTACAAAATTGGTAGAAGGTCGAGCAACGTTCGGCTCTTGTTTGTTGAAGTGTATATTTACTCATCCAAACAATAGGTGTGAAATAGACAAAAAGAAGCAACGGGGGTAGGTGGCTAAGATTTCAAAGATTTCGTCTCCAGTTTGTAAGAGTTTGTTTGATAACAGTCGTCTGCGTGGATGTTATCGTTACTACAGCAATAATACATTCTTACTTCAAAGCCCCATAAACCTACACGACATTGCAATATGAGGATCACGAACCTCACCCTACAACCACAAGTTCATCAGAATTATTTATGATAATATCGATTGCTCGATACGCCAGTTGTAAACGTGGTTGTTCGGATCGAATCTGAGAATCGATCGATAAGAGTTTATCGCATAACGTATTACGCGTCGCCCGCAGCTACTGTCGGTGATGTAAAGTGCTTTGATTGCTTTCCTGCCTCTCCTTGGGGGGAGTGTTTTGATTCGGGTACGGGGGGCGAGTTGGGTGTGCTTTTGCCCCACACCGAACCGAGACCACATACTGCGAGCTGCTACTAGCCGGCATTGCAATGCACCACAGCGGGATGTAGGTTTATCTCATCACGGTGGATAACAGTTGCTGAGGACGCGCGCGCTTAGTGGTTCAACTGATCCCATAATGGGTATGGTTATGGTAACGATAATGGCATTCCGGGAAGCTTTATGTTGTTTTTCATCTTCTTCTTCTGCTGTGATGCTCAGATTAGTGATGTGCCCTCTGCAGCACACCCACGACTTCGATCCGACTTCTCGACTATTGTTAGTCCGATTCCGACTCCGGCAAAATGGGAACCACTAGTAGGCACAGGGAACCGCCCGGAATCGGAGTCGTCCGGTTTCGAGTTGTCCGGAGTCGAGGTCGTCCGGAATCACCTATAGTTGGATTCGTCCGGAGTTGGCCGGAGTCGTCCAGAGACGGTTGGAGTCGTCCGGAGTTGCCCGGAGTTGTCGGGAGTCATCTGGAGTTGGAGTCGTTCAAAGTCGTCGGGAGTCGCTTGGAGTTGGAGATTTTCAGAGTCGTCTGGAGTAGTTCGTAGTCGCCTGGGGCCGTACGATGCAATGTGCTCCGGAGAATTCCGGATGACTTGGGAAGACTACGGACGACTCGTGAAGACCCCGACCGACTCTGGACGACTCTAGACGACACCGACTTCGGATTTCAGTTTTGGTTTTGAGCATGCACTTCGTGTACAGGTCTTAATTTCAAAGGCCGCGTCCGAACTACTCCGGACGACTCCGGACGACTCTGGCTCCGGAGAATTCCGGATGACTTGGGAAGACTACGGACGACTCGTGAAGACCCCGACCGACTCCGGACGACTCTAGACGACACCGACTTCGGGCAACTCCGGGCCATTTCGGACGGTTCCAGATGATTCTGAAAGAATCCAGATAATGCTGTGCTGTGGGATCTACCTTCCGGAGTCGACTCCAGATTTTTGGAAACTAAACACATCACTAGCTCTGATGCGGTTGCGGTGCGTTAATGTCGATAATGACGAAAAGTGCTCGTAAAAAGGGAACCACCCTGTTATGCACTGTTGCGGATGGAAATGCTTACAGACTGTTTAAGCAGCAAACTTTTCAGACGTTAATCGTTATCGTTTATAGATAATTGTTTGTGTGTAAGTTGTACGACATTTCCTACTTGCAGGACCGTTCGTTGTGTCGTTGTGTCGACAAAAGTGGCTACTTTTAGGCGCCGAACAAAACCAACGTTCGACATTCGCATGAAGAAGGTCAACCCATGTTTCCCAAAAACCTTCCTCCTCGTATATAAATCTAAACGTATCACAACCGCAAGAGCTGCTAAATGGAGTTGGGATTAGCGATGGCTATTAGGAACAGACACGGTTCGAGGGCAAAACCGGGCCCAAGCTCCGCACTCCAAGTATCAAATTGGTATCACCGGAACGTGCGCACGGACTATCGCGGCGACCTAGTTTCGATCTTGCTACTACTACCCTACCCGTTGGTACCACCACACGGGCGGAAGGCCAAAGTGTGCTTGTCATTCTCCTCCTCGGTCGTGTTGTGTTGGTTGTTTCTCTTTTTTTTTTGGGCACTGCAAAAAAGTGCTGAAATGAATACCTTCACAAATTTTCCTCTCCAGTGAGGCGCGCGCGTACGAAACATCCTGCCCTGTGCCCGGTTTAGTCGAGTCTTCCGAGTGCTGTTCATCTCGTTGGTTGGCCATTTTTCTTGCTTCCTTTTCTGTGCTATCTTCCGGTTTCCTGATGGTTCTAAGTCCTGCGCGAGGTTGTGCTGCTCCGGTGTGGTTCTTATTTTTCTTTCAAACTTCTGCTCTTCTCCCTTTCCTGCCCCATTCGGGACCCGTTTATTTCGCTCTTCGGTACGTGAGATAATTTTCTACCGCTGGTTCATTGATGTTTTCCGCATTCTCAAGTTCATCTTCGCTACGGGGGGAGGGAAAAAAGTTATTTTCTACCGGTCATGTGTCGTTCTGTCATCGTTGTTGTCCTGGCAGCTGGAAAAAAAGGCTTACCAAAGGATGGTCTTTTTGTGTTTGCATGTTGTCGTTGTAGTTGTTAAAAGTTGTCGTCCGCTTTCAGCCGCTCGGGGGGGTCGAACGTGAGCCACTCATGGTGATCATAAAAGAATGTTTTTCGTTTCTTCACATAACGGAAGACATCTTCTCTTGATGGGCCATAATACCGCACAACCTGTGTCTTTAATCCTGTGCCGTACGCAACCCCGGAGAAGATGGATCCAGAAAGTCCTTGCATATTGCTTTTTTTCCTCGTTTCGTATGCTGGTTTGGGTGGAACAAGTCTAAATTTTCCTGAAAATAAATAAATAAAACCAAAACAGACGCTTCAAGAATGTTGTAGAGAAGCAATGTCATAAATAAAATTAGAAACTGGGTATGCTGGCTCCCATATGGGTCGTATATATATGGGTTGCACGAACAAAATCAAAACGTTCCATGGAAAGGCAAATGTTTCCTTTTTCCTTCCTGCTAAATGTGGCAATCTCAAGCGTAAGTGTGTTGTGTTTATCCTAGCTACGTCTTAAGCGACAAATAAAATATCTCCATGACAAGGGGGGGCAACATTGTTTTTGGTCCTCGGCCCTCCCACCACTCGCACGTTATGTAGGACAATGCTGCCAAGCGCTCGGCGGTGGCGCGCCTTAAGTGGTGGCAAATAAATGGGGTCACATGAATGTTTCCTTTGTTTCTTTGTTTTTGTCTCCAAATTCCTCAAGTGTGTGCCCCTCGTCCTGCTACACACATATCTTCCGACTGACTATCCTTGTATGGGTGGAGCGAGGAGTGTTGCGTTGCGTCACTACAGAAAGTGATTGTTTTATCGATTTTGAATCGCAATACAAAAATGGTACAAATTTCGGCTGGAACGGATGTTTAGCTTGGTCATGTTTTTGTTCCTCGTTACGTCGGCACCCATCCGCTGTCTAGTGGGCGTTTAATGTATCGTTTAGTACTTGTCGCATCCATCACACAATGACAATGCGCAATACGTTGGCACACATGATGGCCATTGCCGATGTGTCTGTGGATTTTCCCAAGAAAACATTGGACATCGTTACACTATCAAAAACTCTGCTACAAATCCACGAAAAATCAATTACTTTATCCATTCTGTTTTTTTTTTATTTTATGTTTCGGAAAAGCTTTTTTTCCTCCGCAAAACACCACCAAACCTCTCCACCAATCGCAACTCGCCAATCGTTTCGACACGTGCGACTATCCCCTTGGGAGGGAACGATTCCTTGCCCAACGATTGGACACTTCCGCCGAAGTACATTCCCCCGAGTGGTCGATTCTCGTTTATCGTTAATTGCGTCACTTAATGACTTTTGGTGTGTGCAGCCCTTGATACGTCTCTGTGTGCAGTGTGAAATAATGGCGCTTGTGCCTTACTTCAGCGCACTGTATTTGTATAGATATCCGTCCATTTATGTATGAGTGTGTGTGTATAGTAGCCATAAGTAAAGCGGAAGCCAACGATGCTTGAACCGCGCCCAATGGGAAGAGAATTACGTGAGCCGTTTTTTATTCTTGTGTATGATAAAAAGGCAAGGATTTTCTTCTTATATTTACTCTTCGGCGTGCTACATTTTCTCATCCTTGAGTGTTCCATTTTCTTATTTCTGATTTCTTTCAAAACATATCATCCAAAGACACCACCTCTCCCTGGGTTGTGATATCGTCCGTCATCCGACGCAGGCTTTCGCAAGGATGCCCCCGAGAGCATCGAAGCTGCCTTGCTCGAGTGGTTTAAACGGTTTGTGGCTAAAATGAACAGCCAAAGCAAATACAGGCCAGCATGACGGGCTACGCCGTCATTTATGCGTGGCATTAGCGATGCGTGCGTGTGTGCTATGGCCCAACCTAGAGGTTTTGGCGTGTGTGTCTGTGGTAAAGGGAAAGAAAACAGAATTGTGTACGCAGGCGAGTCATTGGATTTTTGCTTCCACTTTTGCTATACATCACCACGGAACGCGTTGATTGTGCCATCACGGGTGGCTAGGATGAGACCGTCACTCCTCCCGAATGCTGGTGATGTGTATCCTGTCCCGTGTACTGATTATCGCGACGATGAGTTTTCAGTTCCTCCTTTGCTAACCGATGAACGCGCACACATTGACGCAGCATGATCGAAACGCTGAAGTTGGCAGGATTTGTTGTAAGTGGCTGCTTATGAAACCACAAATTTTCTTTATCGTTCAGGAGTAAAAGAGCAATCACACGCGTGCAGCACTTGTTCTCAATGGCACAGTTCTCGAGCAAGTGAGTCCTTCTTTGACATTTGATTTGATCGAAGCGTGATGCTAAACAGAATAAGTGATTTAAATTTAGAACGCTAACCAATAACAACAAAAGAACAAGTCCCAGATTGTTCTCTTGATAACAAAAGTGGTATTGTTTCTTTTTGTCTGTTTTGTCTATTTTTAAAATCCCTATTGCCGTCCATTTTACGTCTTTTCGACTGTCAATCGAGATGCTTGGGAAGTGCTTGGCTTCCCACCGATAACGATAAGTGGCGCTGAGCGATTCCGGTTGCGATGTGCGATGGAAAGCGTGTCGAGCCGAGCGTCTCGTTTGTCACGTCAAAGCTCGAACGTCATGTCAAACCAGAGCCCAGAAGCTGGCAGCAGCTCCGGCACACAACCTCTTAAGGATCCTCTTGCCCACCCATCTACATAGCGGCACACCCAGGGAACGTTCTTTGTACTGCTGTACTGCGTGTATGCTATTGATTGCTTGTTTCCACCATTCCACTTGAATTGCTGTCATCGTGTCTTTCGCAAGTGCAATTAATCATGTCAAGATTCCTGTGTCATTAATTTTCACTTGTTCTTTCGGCTGCGGCTCGCTCGCTTTCCCGGGTGTGTGTGGAGGGTGGTGGGAGGAAGTGCCTAACTTCTTCAACATATTTTCGACTATTGCAGCTGGACGGTGGTTGGGTAGGGGTAGTCGTGGGTGTTAAACAACGCACCTCCCAAGCCCGTAAGAGGAAAGTGATTTGTACGTGTGCGGCTGTTTGTGCGAACCACCCGGTGGCTCATCAACGTAAAAAACATCGTTACATAATTTGCCTGCGAATGTGTGTATGAGTGTGTGTGTGTGTGTGTGTGTGTGGGGGGGAGGGGGCTAGAACACGGGACAATGCAGCAGTGGTAGCAGAGTGTGTGCTCGTTGTTCGTGTTTCTTCTAACGAATCGGCATGTTACGTTGTAGTACGCTGCGAAGGACCCGGGTTACGTCCCCAGTTGGGATTTGGTGGTGGACGATTGTCGCAGTGGTGGGTTTTTACCAAACATTATGCGAAACTGTCAGCAGCGACCGAAGACTTGTTTTCCCGCGGGATAGGTTTTGCTCAAGTTGTCTCGCCGGGGCTGGCGCCTTCAAAAAGGTGAAAGGATTCGCTTTTCCATAACATGATGGGAGATGGGATTGAGATGTTCCCGGTCGTATTTGTTAGCTCTGGGATTGCCGATAGTGTGTCAGTGGTGGTGTAGTAAGAGTAGATTGTATTTTGGAAACTGCTGCAGAAATGAGCTAAATTTAGACTATTATTTGTGAGATATACGAAAGAAATGTTTCATTTTTTACTTTTACCGAAACATTAAACTGAGCTAAAAGGTGCATTATGAGTGTTGAAATTATCAGTCTTCAAACGCAATAAAACATTGTACAATCTAAGTTTTTTGGATTTAGTCCCTTCAAGAACGACATCACAAGCTTACCCATTAATTCAATTTGCTGAAGGGTTCCGTGGGCAGTCCTTGACATATTTGGACAAATTTGTATGGTTATCTTTACCAAAATCCTTATTGTTTTTGGCATTAGTTTAATTTTAAGATAGTGCGACGTGATATCCTTTATTTATTAAGAGCAAAAACTTATTTGATAGCAGCTCATATCTCTCCTTAATTTGAACTAAAACACTCAAAAATCATTATTGAACAATTTTAAGCAACTTCTTCATTGTGAAGAACATACGACTTCATTCGCAATGATATTCATAATCTATTCCCGCACTGTTGTTGTTCCAAGGAACGCTTTACTGAGTGACGTGCCAAGCAAGCAAATTACACGGTTGGACTAATCTTAAAAATGAAAACAAAACAAGATGTGTCGTCAGCAGCAGCAGCATGTTTTAAAAAGCATGTCCTATCAGTATTTTATCTTTCAAAACGGTCCCCAACGGCAGGGAAAACGAATTGCAATCGATTCAAGCTCATCTAATTAAATCTGATAAAGCGAACTTATTATTACGAAATACACTTTGTTCTGTTGCCCTGTTCCTGGCACAGGCACTGCTGCTTTCCGTCAACAACTCAAGTTTTGTATTGCGTCACTGCGTGCGTGTGTGTATGTGTCGGTGTGGACTCGCATTCGTTTGCTAGCCTTGGCCATGGTGTTGTGGCAGTTCGTTTGCTGTTGTGCCCAGTGTAATTGAATTTTATCACCACCGAACATAATTGCCTCTATATTGTCATCGTGCGGAAGAGTGTGCCCAGCCCACAAAGGAAAGGAGGGGGAGGGCGATACCATTGGAGAGGAGAGAAGCCCGTGTACGGAGCTTAATGTTGAACGAGTGTTTGAATCTGGCTAATCCTAATTTAATTGAGACTGATGGCATGAAACGTGACCTCAGTCAACTAAAAGGCTTTCACGACCGGCTACTACTGCCCGGTACCATTGCCGGTGTGTTAGTTTTAACTTTCTTTTTTTGTTTTATTTTGCTGTGCAAGTCCTTGCTGTAAGAAGCGTAAGCCTGCTGATAGCTGCAGCAGTGCCAGTGCCTACTGGTGGTTTGATTTTTCTCCCTTTCGCTACAAAATATCACCAACCACTGGTGCTTTTGTGCGACTACCCAGTCCCAGCTCGAGTGGTTTGCTTGCTGCACGTGGGTGTAAAAATCTCATAAAGCGAGAAAAGGATTATGTTGGAGATTTTGTTGTTGTTCCTGCTTTCAACAAAAAGCGGCGAAAATTACTTTGTTTAGGACTCGAAACCGTTGCTGGTCGCGTCGCTTCATATTCTCCACTACACGTATACGCGTGGGTGCTAACAGGGAAGTATAACAGCCCCCTTTTACTTACTGCCTTATACCGGCCTTTCTGGTCGTTTGCTGATTGTTTGGCAGATAAGCTACCATCTGGCTGACGGCATCGGGAAAATTGGCCGATTTTGCGATGGAATTTATGTTGCAAGGTTTTTCCGGCAGTTGCCAACCGGGGAGAGGGACAGTAGCGCACTGGCAGGAGGGGCTCATTCACACCGCTGTAAAAATAATTTGACTTTCGTCGAAACACTCCATTCAACCGGAACTGGGGGAGAGAGAGAAAAAGGAAAGATGAAAATTTAGATGGTCGTTTGCGGCAATGAACAAAAAAGGAAATGATTTACTCAATGCGCGGACGTTTTTGTACGTGACTTTTTCTTGAAATTGTGTATGTGTGAAAAAAAGATGCTCAAGTTGTTTTTTTTCTGGTTCCCAAAGCTGGAATTGTCAAATCAGCTCTGTACAACAAGCAGTTTTAAAGATATATAGATAGGAGCTGTACTGGATCATAAATATCGTGATGCAATCCAAATTCTGCCTTACTTTGCCACCATCTTGCTTCGGCAGTCATCTAATCTCTCCAAGGTCAATGTCTCCCAAGGTTAGCTCTGAGCAAAAATTCGCAGGATCTTTGATTGCGAATGGCTCTCGTGTTTGTGTGTGTGCTCTGTCTTACATAGCTCGCTGCTAATTTGATCGCCCTTGACCCATAAAATCTAACAAGTACACTTTCGTCTACGCTCAACAGTTTGGGCACAATAGTTGGCTGATCGCCAGCGTACGGTTTGAGCCTGTTTTTGGTGCCCAATTCTTGGCGCGCGATTGGCAACCACCAGACTCTTGCTTCCAAACGTGGCAACCACGATGGTGAGCAAGCTTATTTTTGGCAATGATTGCTTGCGTAGCGTATGGGAGGAAAAAAAAGTGAACCGTGCCTAGATCTATTATCCTTTTGGAGTTATTTCATTTGCAAATTGGTGTTGTGTCCCAGTTGTGAAATAAAAAGATGTGAAATGTTCAGGAATAGTTTTTCAAATGGTATTCATTTATTAACAGTATCCTCTCTGGTTGTTGTTCCGATTTCTTATCCATCGTGCATTTAGTCGTACAGAGAGTCTTTATAAAGTAAAATAACTCTTTATGATCTTTCGAGGAGGAAAGTACGAATTGTTGTTGGTTTTTTTATGGAGAATGTAAACGACTCATCGAAAACGTACGGTTCGAGTGATGAAACCTATTTTCCAGCGTAAAATGTCCGCTTGAACAGACGCTCGTACATTTCTATGCAAACACGTAGAATCATTATTCTCGGAAGGAAAGAAGAAAAGGTTCTGGAGATGGTCGCATGCGGTAGAGTAATGTGATGTTGAAATAGGAGCAGTCAGATGTGAAAGATGATTACTTAAATCCCACTATACAAATCAGGCTTGCGGAACGAGTTTGGCTGAAGGGTTTTGTGAATTTTTCGGACACGCTATGTAAAAAGGGGTGAAAAATCTATTTTAAAAATCGTTTAGGATGTTTCAGGATATTTAAGTTTCATTTTTGTTCTGATGCTTTGTGATGCAACACATACATTTATCATGCCTACCAATGCTTAAAACATCGAGATATTCATACATTGCTCTTTCTTCTTTACTTTCAGGTGAGTGTACTACAGACGAATCAGCCAGATTGTAGTCTCAGCTAAGTTGTAATGTACTTTTGATGTTATGTTTAATGTAGGTGTGCTTTTTCTGTATGTTGTGTGCTATAGACCGATGTAGCATTTTTGTTCTTTTTTTTCTATTTTTCTCCTTTCTATTTTAATTTTATCTACGTAGTTTGAACATGAGCTTATTTGTTCCATAATTCAGTTTAAAATGAAACGCCTCTATGACCATGCTTCAACTAGCATAAATGTCATGATTTACGTTTACAATATTAGCATTTCACGTTTTGAGACTGTTTTACTTGTTTCAATTCAACATAAAACATGTGATTTTCATCTGTGAAACAGTTCAATTGATAAGATTTAAGTTTGCAACGCCAAAACAATGGTTTTTAAAGTTGCTATTACATTTATCTTTAAAGAGCATATTCTTAATCTAATTCAATCGTTACAAATTATATGTTAAATACAGTGGAACCCCTCATAACGAGTCCACTCCAATGACTCACTCGTTATGCGAAAAACTCGTTATGAGGGGTTCCACTGTATATCTTATCCTCTGTGCAAGTGTAAACGATTGATCCTGTAATCTGTTCCCTTGTTTTGCACCATTTGCAATGATGTGGATAGAAACGACACATTATTAGCATAGAATATTGCACAATCAATTTCGCTAGGATACCGATAGCCTATGACCTACTCTGGTCTGGATTGCCTAAACTCACGCTCATTAAAATCAACCACGCTACCACCAACTGGTGCTTTTGAATCAATTTTCGTTTGCACGTAACGATTGCAAAACTCTCTTTTCCCCCTCCATCGGTACGCGATCGGTGTAAATATGTATGTTTGTACTTTTGTTTTACAGCTCTGTGTGGTTTGTTTTCTTCTTTTTCTCGCTGTTTACTGGCACGAACCTTACACAAGCAAGCAATTTTTCGATCGAGTGATTGTGTTACTGTTTTCACCTTTATATATATATACATATCTGTTGGTTTTGTTCCCGTTTTGCGAGTCTGAATGTTTGTTTGAATTTTCTCGTGCAAAATTTATTGTAATACCTACCATTTGTTTACTGTAATGCAGATTTTAAGCTGTATGATTTTTCTTATTAAACCTCCGTAGATCACTATTGTACATTTGCATTTACCAGCTACGTTGGTTAAGATAAATTTTGATCTAATGGACTTTTTTTGTGTGTGTTTTGGTTTTTATTTACTTCTCTTCTGATTATTTTTTGGAATTCTCCTTTCTTTCAGGTTCACACAATTGGCTACCGATTAAGTTTGTGCTTTCGTACTGAAACGAAACTCCCTCCCGCGCCTCGCAAATTGCGAACCGTTTACGTTCTCTTTCGGCAAAAGCGCCTTTTCTGTTTCTCACTCGCGGTTTCGTCTGACTTTGTAACTTGTTTTGAGTGTGTTGTATTTTTATTTTAAATTCACCGAGACACATTCGCAATAAGTGTTCGGTCGGCATACTCGGCGTGATACGAGCATCCCACCTCGACGTCACATATTCATGCCATCATACGAAACATCACCTGTAATTTTGTTTTGTTGAGCAACAAAAAAATCACCATTTCTTTCTTCTTCCCTCTTATTCACCTTCCGCATTCACAAACACTACCCTCCAGTGAACTGAACACAGACACAGACCAAAAGCAATACCTCCAGTTGTGCACTAGCAAAAGTTGTGTGGCAAACTTTGATAAGGGGAACAAGTTTTGTGGCCCGTTGCATCAGGCAAAGCGTTCAGTCCGCGACTGAATTTTCCAGTCAGCACCAGGCGCCTCCATCCGCGCCCGGGCGATTCTGCGTCTGCGGCTCTCACACACAAATGTACGTGTTTCATCCATTCTACTCTTCTAAGCCTCGTTCTACCATTTCCGCATTTACACATTTTCTATTTTCTTCTTCATGTTTATGTTCCTTTTCCGCTCGTTACTTCGTTCTCGTTGGTTTCGTTAAGTTTCTTTCTCTATTATGCGCTGCTTTCCTTCTTCCTCCATTGTCTATTGCGTCATTATGCGTTTCATTGTGCGTGCGCGCGAGTGTGTGTGTGTGTCTATCGATGTCAGCATAAAGTTTATTGTTTCTTTCGCTATCAGTCGCTTTACGTCTCGTCAAACACGTTCGTCTATAACTCTTTCTTTCTGCCATAATCTCGTTCACTCTTTAAAGATTCACGTTCATGTAAATCCGCAGGGTTGCATTATGTTTGTACCGTGTTGTGATGCTGTACTTTCGCCAACCGTGTTACTTTTGCTTTTCCGAAACGATGCCCAATCAGGGTACCGTGTATTGCTTGTTTAATTTGCTCTTCCATCTTGTGTTGCGGGTATCAGAGGGTATCATTCAATGTTTTGTAGAGCGCATATCATAGCTTTGCTCTTTTTTTCCTTTATGTCCATGCTACTAAAACTTACTCGTCGAATGGTGGTTTGTTTCTAAATTTCATAACTTCTCGGAACCAACAATTTGGTTTCTTGATAAAACGTCGCTATCAAAATTTAATTTAAATGTTCTATCCGTGTAGCTGAGACATAAAATATTGTTTCGACTGAAATGTAATTCGCTACATTTCACATACAAACTTGTCTTTTTGCAAGGCGACTGTTTCTAGCTGCCCTGTTCACGCTGAAGTCGACATTACATAAAAGAGTTTGCCGTAAAACCGCCTGAAGGTATGCAACGTGCGTTACGTTGATGTGCCGTGCGGAGCGATCCATACTCGATATAGATGTAGTGGTCGTTCGGAAATTGTATCGTTACTACTTATTCAATGCGCTGGATGGTCGTAAACAATTCACAACAATCATTTTTGCCATAATCGTCATCATTTAATCGACTTTCGCGCCAAGTTTTCTTCAAGGTTTGGGCCTAGTTCTCTCTAGACTTTGTGGAACGGTGGAATGGAGTGATGAGTATTGTAAAACTTTTTCCCTTATTGTTATTTCTTTCGCATTATTTTTCTGCCAACGTAAGACGTTTGGCTCTTTTATTGCGGAAATACTAGAGAATAAATGTTCCTTTTAGTGGCAAACTTAGGTAATGAAATTGCCTTTGTTTGCCATTCGAAGTTCAATTTCCTCTTACTCCAATGTCCACCTTTTCCAACTTTCCACATCTAGCAGTGTGCTTATCAATTATGGATAAAAGTACAATAATTGGTTGACAGTGATCATTCAACAACAACAAAAAACGCTTTTCGTCAATTCCCAATACAATTCGGTGGTTCGGTAATAAGAAACATTCAACGAGGTAAGCAACGATAGTGCAGAAAAGCAGCGATCGCTCAAACCACTGCTCTCTTTGTATGTACGTTTCTCTACCACTCCCGTTTGGAACAGGACGCCGCGCTACCACGTGCTTGATTTGCATGGAATTTGCTCACGCTTGCCGATGCTTGGTCGTTGCCCGCTAAGCATCCCGCATCCCATCGCCTCGTTAACATATCCTCGGCCTCTTCCTGCGCATCCTCTTTCTGTGGCTCATCATCGCCATCTCCGATTAGCTTTTTCGTCGTCGTCGTCGTCGTTTGTCGCCGTCGAGGACACTGTTGCGCTAGGCGAAGGGCACGCGCCCGAGACGGCCGTTTGCTGCAGCGTTCGCTTTCGCCACCGAACCCTCCGCCTCGGTCGCGATGACAACGCCATCTCGTGACTGCTCGCCAAAGCAGCGCACCTTTAGTGGTGCCGGGTCGGGTGGCTTCAGCGCACACACTTCGTCCTCTTCGTCGCTTGCCTCGTCGACGGCCGGCAATGCGAACTCCATCGAATCGTCACTCTCGTTCGCTAGTGGTACGTTTTGCTGCTTACTTCTCATCTCATCGGGTAGCGTTTGTTGGGTTTGATGAGTTGCTTAGTTTTTGGTTTTTGCCTTCGGTTTTACACGTTTGCACACTTTCGTTGTCATGTTCATTGATATTAGTACCTTTTATGTTTCGTCAGTTTTAGGGAGCAGGATATTTGAAGACAGTTTTTGTTTAGCTTCACATTTCTTTCTGTTGTGTTTTAAATTCATATTTAATTATTATTTAAATTATGTAATTTTACATTGTACTCTACTTTACTAATTTAACGTCATTACATTACAATTCAATTATTTCATCATCTTCGTTCAATCAAAATCGTCCCGCTAATGTGTTTTTCCCCCTCGTCAAGCATCAGCATCCACTTATGATAATGTTTCGTTCTTGTTGTTCCATTTTGCTCAAACCCAAAACCAATAAATCTGTGGTTCATCGCTGCCTGTTCGTTCCGTTCTGAAACCGAAACACCATACAAAACATACGCAAACAAACAAATGAAACCAACTCCTTACACCAACTGCAAAACATCCCTACCATACCGACGCCGCTACACCGTTCCAAACCGTGCGCGATGCTTCTCTTCCTGTCGCTCCTTCTGTCGTGTAAACGCGTGTGCGGTGTGCCGCTTGCTGGGTCCATCACACCATCCCCCACCACCATACCATCCATCCATCCACCATCAGTCAGCGGCAGTCCGACGAAGCTGTCGCTCTTCGGTAGCAATAAAATGTCGACCACGGGCAGCCCACCAACTCTACCGACCGGCCCGGGCCCGAGCCGGCAGCGGTCCCTGCGCGATCGGCTCCGCGAGGGCATTACCGGAAGTCTCACCTGGCAGTAAGTCGTTGTTTCCGTTGTTCTGCTCTTTAAACTCACTGTTATGTTTTACTCACTTGGGTTTAGTGTTTACTTTATTGCGGAGGGACGGTGCGCGACTGGTGTGCGACAGAGTAGGCGCCGTACACCGGTTCCACCGGTAGTGTGTTGTGTAGCGTTAGCAAATCGGTAGCAAATGGTACGCGTTGCCAGCTGTAGTCACGTTCTTCCACACCTTTTGCACAAAGCGCGTAGGTTAGACATCACTCACTAGCCACAATTTGCTTGCGGTTTACACACCGCGCACTACGCGCGTTCCTAGTGAAAACATGCCAGCAGGCGGTGGTGGGTCAGTTCATCTCATGCCCATTGAAACAGTTAGAACGCATCATTTTGTTGTTTCGAACGGTGACGTTGAGGTATTTTTTTAAAGACGTTTCACTGTCATTCACAGCTAGAGTAGAAGTTAAGTAGTTGTTTTCGTAGTAGTTGTGTTTTATCCTCTCATTCTGTCCTGTGTTGCGTGATACGTGTTTTCTCTATACGAAATTGTATTTTTAACTGTTTATCAAAAGCATAGCCAAAGGTCCCTGAAAGACTCGAAAAAGTCTGCCAACCAGATAACCCTTGCAAACGCCGTGGTACGAAAGTGAAAAGACGGAAAAGGAACTTGAAATTCCTGTACAGCTTACGCAAAAACCGTAACTACTACGCTTCCAGTACGGGCGACGACCGGTGGCTTGAGGAACGTGATTTCCCGCGCCCCGCGACCGGTTTATGCGCTAATTCTCCGGTACGGTGGGCAAACTACATAGGGCACACACTATTTATAGGCAGACTGCGATACGCATCCCGCCACGATAGACGGAGCGGGCGCGGATATAAAATACTGGATCACTGCGCGACAGTCTTGACACACTCATTAGCACCGTTCGGCCGGTTTGCTGCGGCCCCGTTCTCGCAGCTTAAGTACGCTCTTTTAATGGTCAACACGCGCTCGTGCTGTTGTGGCGCACGGTGGCAGGCCGCAAACCGAAAGGAGGCCATTTCCGCAACCGGAAACCTGTGCCCGTGATGAGAGGGGAGAGGCATGACGGAGGGGGTACACACGCTGCGGTACACTCGGAATTAACGCGTGCATTGATCGTCGATCGTCGGCTGCGTCGGCTAAAGCACGTGCGTTTTTGTGCTGGACTGCG
Organism: Anopheles arabiensis; assembly: GCF_016920715.1. NCBI lineage: Eukaryota > Metazoa > Arthropoda > Insecta > Diptera > Culicidae > Anopheles > Anopheles arabiensis. Next base: position 9,169,391 of record NC_053517.1, read on the forward strand.
AGTCGCAAACGCACGCCACGGTATAGGCGCGCAGGGCGCAGCGTCATGCGATCGATGCTATGGAGCGAGTTTGCATTTGCAGCTTTGGTGTACATGTGTCGTTGATCGATTGAAGTGTTTGTTTCTACTTCATACTGAAATAATTAAGAGTGCTACTGTTGTTCGTTTTGCTGCTTTTATAACATAACCTTATCAGAATGTAAAATGTCATTGCTCGCTGTGTTTCGTTTGCTAGCTTTTAGATGTTTTGTGACATTTTGGCGTACCACTTGCTCATACATTTGCTGTCTGTAGCGCATTGCTGCTGTTGTGTAGAATTGCTTTACGCAATCGTTTCATGTTGTTCAGCTAACCCTGCTTCACTTTTATATTCTGTAAGATGTGCATGCATGTTGTGGTGCGTTATCTATTAATATTAAAATATTACTAAACAAATAGTGAAACTTCAAAGTAAGTATAATTGAAATTAATCGTTTATTTCAAAGAATTTATTTCCAAATATATAAACAACTACAGTCGTCCATTTTACAGGATTTCCTACGATTTATTGGTCAGTTCCCATGATTTTTTGGTACGTTCCCACGATTTTTTGATCGTATCCCATAGATTTTTGGTTCGTTCCCATAACTTATTGATATTTTCCAATTGGATATCAATACAATTGGACCAAAAAATTCTGAGAAACGGCCAAAAAATCGTGGGAACGCATTAAAAAAATATGGGAATCCACCAAAAATTGATGGGAACCAACCACTAAATCGTGGGAAACCCTGTATGTCAAGCAGTAGTTCGTACTCCCGGAGCACTCCTGGTAACATTGATGCACCATTTCCCCTGGGGGAATCAAAAGGCAACCGGGTGGTACGAAGAAACCTGCAAACAACGATGGTTGACCTTTAGCAACGAATGGGGACGTGTCGGTCCCACCGTCGGATCGTTTCCACAAAGTGGTTCCTTCGGGATCGCGCAACGGTTTATTGATCGGCGTGATTGAAATATCATTTTCAATTTATCCTGAAACCGAGAGGGCGAAATTGCGTACTCTCCTCACCGTGCTGTGGGGATGTGTTTTTAACCAATTTCACTCAATCAACCAAGACTGTCTCTCCACACCGAGAGCGAACGGTTGCGCTGGATGGATGGCCTGTGCTGTGCGAACCAGCTCAATCCCAATCCCAGCAATTGAGCGCAAACGAATCGGGGCGAAACATGTTCGCATTCTTGCGGAAGCACGATTGCAAACCCACACCCTTTACCATCACACATCGGCATGTGCGGTGAACGTGACTTGTCACATTTCGGTGCTGTCTGACATGTGTGCCTTCACGCGGAATTCGCTCCGTTTGCGGACAAAAACAAAAACCCGGAATCGAACGGCCGCATCCGGCGTGGAGGGGAGGCTCTCGATTCTTCTCTGTTTCGTTCTCCGTGGCAAATGAGCGCGAACGTGCGTGCGTATGGCCAGGTTGCGTGCCAAACGTCCGTACACACGATCTGGCCAAAGATTATGCATATTAAATTAGTCGTGGGGCTCACGAATTTCGGCTGCCAAATTTTGACTCGCACAGCACACGGGTCGCCTTTTGATGGGTGAATGACGCTGCATTTAAACTACCCATGCCATCTGCATGTTAACCTGCAAAATGGATTCCCTTCTACTGTAAGGTGACGCAAGGGTGTTTTGACGCAGCGTGTAAGCAAACAAACGAGCCCTGTGTGGCCGAGAGTGGCCAACGCGAGTAAGCATTCAATTTTTGAAACGATATTTACCAACAGCTCCCCACCCCGATTGATTAGGGGGCGGTCAGTGGTGCAGCAAACTCTAGCGATTGCACAAACATTGGGGCCTGTTTTGTCCGGTCCAAAACAGTCGACCGGACCCGGTTGACGGGTGACGCATCAAAAACCAACATCGAAAAAGCAATCCCGCTTGAAGAACAATGTTCTCGCGCCACTGGGTGAACGAAAGGTTGACCGTCACTTGGAGGGCCGGGGTGCAGACCTGTCTGTCATCTCCATTCGTGGTCGCGCTGGTAAAGGCTTGACCTTGCGTTACACAGAGCCCTTTTATAACTCGGTTGCGGGTCAAAGCGGCTAAAGCTAAATTGTTCACTGGTGTTGACGGAAGTGATTTTTTCGGGAGGCAAAAATACATCGCTTTTTCGATTTGATACCACGTGAAGCACAGGGCTAAGTCAAGTTTGGCTTCTCGTTGGTATCTCTTGATCATCAAATCCGAATGCCCTTTTCCAATGTCACACTCTCACGAACACGATGAAGTAGATGGAAGGTCGAAGGGCTTTGCCTGGATGCGGTTCAGTGTTTTGTTGTTATGCTATTGTTATGGTGGGTATATCTGGCTTGACAGCTCTGTTTCCGTTATTTCCGTTTTCCGCAACGGTTTCTGCAGGTGAAGGACCTGTTCAAACGAGGCAATCTAAAGTTTATTTGGACAAGGACGTACACGCGGATTCTATTAAATTGAAACAAGGTAGTAAAAGCTCTATAGCTTTAAAGAAACTTCACAAGTAAAGTAGAATCATAAATATCATTCTTTGATTTCTCTATTTAATAAATCGGTTTGGTGTATGTACATAATTGAAACGCGATCTTCAGCAGCAACAGTTTAATATTTATTGCTATCTTCAAGCCCAATTGTCTGTGTGGGTTCTGTGGTGTCGTTCAAAATGGTTGGACTGTCACACGGCAGATAGTGAGTTCGAATCTGATTTGGATCTGTAACCAACACGTAGCAAAAAACTTTTGAATTTGAAGACTTGGTTGAAAAAAATATGAGTTTTATATTCCATAGGGGGGCATAATATAGTAAGAAATTACAGAGAGCAGCAAATTATCGCGTGTAAAAAGTTTGTTTCCTAGTTAACAAGGGGCATTTATAACTTGATTGCTTGCGAAGACTGGCCACGCTACATTTAAACGACTTCTCGCTCTCTCCTATTTTCGCAGTTTCATTTTTGTTGTAGTAATGGATTAACAAGTTTATGCGTTTTCTTTTGATACTGTACTTCCAGCGATAAAAGTGTAGTTAAGCCTATATTTTAACCATTACTTCGGTGGCAAATCGCCGATCAGCTTTCGCGAAGCTGATCCGGGCCAGCGAATTTATAGCGTGCGAAGGGACGGACTGCCTGCCTGCCTGCCGAACATGAACGTTAAGCTCCATCTTACAAGCGATTTACACGGCTGACCGCTTCCGCTGATGGAATTGTACGATATGTTTTACCTTACACCGGTGGCATCAAGCTCGCACAATTGCATCGCCCAAACCGACTAGAAGAAGAAAAAGGAACACGCTCTGCGTCCAGAAGTGCGTGCGTGAAACTGGAGCATACACGGGCACGTGACCTTTGGCTTCTTGCAGTCGTTGTGCGCTTTCTTTCCTTCGCCCTGCACGGACCGGCGGACCTGCAAACCGGTAATCCCGATCCCACATATTCCATCACGCGGGACGCGAGAATGATTTAAAGTTCAATGCAATTCATCGACCTTGCCGGTGGGTAAATGTAAAAGCCACTGCCGCCGCCGATTGCCGTGTCCAATGCGATCTCGTTTTTTTTTCTCCGCCTCCTGGGAGACGAATTTCGCCTGCACGCACACTCAGCTTTTTTTTGTTTCAAGTAAAATTCTTCAAGTAGAAGAGCGAGCACAACAAAGAGCAAAGAAAAACAGCGGAAACGGAGCGGGTAGTAGAATTCGCGAGAAAAATACGGTCAGATTACGCGATAACAATTAAGGATTATTACCGTGATTGTTTGATTTCTTCTTTTGCGGGCAGCCCATTAAATAACGTGCTTCCGTTAACAACACCTTGTTGTGTGCGGGTAATTGAGATAAAACGGCCCGGGGTGCAAATTTATCGTGGAGAAGGGGGGGGGAGGTTGTGGAAGCCACACACTTACCCGCCGATTAGTGGGGTGAGGAAACTTCATTCCTTGTGCGCATGCCGGTGGCGTCATTGTATTTTGATGAGGAAGAAAAAAGAATAGATTAATTTGCGATGCTTCATTCTGAGCAGCTGATCGTCGTCCATTACAGGAGAGGAGAAAGCAAGGAAGCCCAAAATATGTAGAAATGCTTCTGGAACATTCCATGCATTGTTCTTTATCTCCCAACTGGTCCAATCATAGTCCAGTGAGTCCTTTATTTACCTTCGGTTAACAAGATTATCGGACGTATACGATCCCTTTAATTTACGTTCGCCGACATTGCAAGGATCTGATACGGGTCTTCCCTTGGGGGCATTATGTAGCAACACGCTGTATTACATACAGGCAAGGAAAATCTTTTTTTGTAATACAAAAGATCCGGCCACGCGTCCTTGCATGTCCCGCCGACCGTCTCAATCGATCCATCGTTCGATCGATCATTTCTGGGCGTGAGAGTCAAATCAAAACGTTTAATAATCAAACACCCTCAGCTCGTAAGGCGGAGAGCAACACACAAAAAAGCCACCCATGCAAAGGTGATCGTTTTTGCTAAAGCGTTTTAAACACTCCAGAAAGTGTCCGCTGCTTCTAGAGCCTGTTTACGTGCGCGCGTGTGTGTGTTTGTGCGGGGTTAGATCGCGATAAACAGCAAGGTGGAAGGTCAGCATCGAACCGGGCCTGCACCGGTTCATAACTTAATCAATTTCAATATTAACTTAACCATTATGGTCGTTGAATTATTCATCAGATTGCCGTTGTGCTCTCCGCCGTCCTGTAGCGGCTGCTGGTAGTGGTGGCTCACCGATGGTTGTTGGACACGCTGCAGCCACCTTTCGCTGTGCGCAAAAGTTCTGGCTGGCAGCGAGCTGGCTCGAGAGCTAGGCTTGAGTTCGGGAACAGGTGTATTGCAGGCGGTTACAACGGATGGATGAAAATCTCGTTAAAATTGCATCGTCCTTTCGCTCCAAAGGCGTGGTGGGCCTTACTTAGGTAGTACCACCACCGCAGCGGTGTCTTTGCGCAGGTAGAATAGAATAATCAGATTAACATTAGCCTGGTAGTGGCTTTAGCGTTGCACCGATTTTGCATTATTTGTAGTGGTTAAGTTTAACGAGGGTAAAATTGAACTTTTAGACAATGTGAATTGAAGGAAAACAAAATTTATTATTTATAGCAGGTAGTAGGTGTATTTAAAGTAATTACAAATACAAGCGATTATTTTGATTGTGACGCAAGCACCAACCTGTTGCATCGTACAATGGCATTCAGGAACTTTTCGTTCCATCGCCTCCACGGTACGGTCGAAGGTTCCTGCTATCCTCCCGTGCTACTCCTAGACATTAAACGAGCAGGTTGCAGGTTGGCAATTAAATGCAAACGCCGTGTCGAAACTGTCACCACCGGACGACCAGGGAGAAGCAGCAGAATCGAGCCCGGAAGACCTCATTCTCCAACAGCGCAGCGGCGCACGGATAGTACTTCCCGCCGGCTCGCTGGATTGGATTGATGGACGTAATCAAATTAGATGACACGAAGGAAAATGGGTTCCCTCGGCGATTGGTTTCCAGTACCAGAGCGGACGTGGCGTTTGCCATCATGCAATATAATGCGATGCACTGCTGGAACGAAACGCACGAAACGTCAACAGTATTCCACTGAACGCGCCACAGTTCCGCAAGCGGCATGTTGCAATTGCGTTATCACGAACACAACTTCCGTAGGCTGTGCTCGGGCTCTGGAAGACGGGGGAAAATGCCGATGAGAGCCGATGCCGACCAGCACGCACGCACTCTGACTGATGTTGGGTGTCCGATTCAATTATGTCTACCATTTTTCATGTCAAATTTGTGCGCTTGGTTTCGGGCGGGGTAGCTATGTCCCACTCCATTTGTGCTCAATTGTATAATGGACTTTCCTTTTGGTAGTGGTATACTTTTTTTTGGGGGGTAACGAAGGGCCGTGTGAAATGTGTTGCAGGATCGAAAACGTGTCCATGTTACATATTATTCCTATTACAATCGAATGAATATCAATTATTTTGCACAAAAAAGTATGCAATTGCATACGAAGTGGATGTATCTTTGCAAGCAACACTCAACACACGGTCTATCCATGGTGTTTCCTGTACCGATCTCGGTACTTTTCACTCGCACTAGATACACATATTCTCAAGGCCATCAAAACACGGCCACAAACCCTAAGCGAGCGGGAATCAGTTCTGACGTGCTGCCCGAGATCCGTAGGCAGGATAATGAAAATTTTAAAATCAAATCAAGCAATGCCCGCGCCATCCAGTCCACCCACACGAACCAGCTCTGCCCGGCTGTTGTTTAATGTGTGTGTGTTTTTTGGTGTACTTTTTTACGCCAGGAAGCAAACCATGCTCTGTCCCCTTTTGTTTCACTTGCGGGTTCGTCCATTCGTCCTGACGCCACGGTCTGTGATAACGCGAGCGCTTGTGCCGCGAATATATTTGCATCTCATCAGGCACGTAACCGAATTGTAATTCCACCAAGCAGCACGGTGATGCGGCACCGCGCGTAAAGCTATCAGCGCATCGTTTTTACGCTGGAGCTGCGCGGAGCCTCCTTTGAAGCAACTGTGAAGGAGAGTGGGTAACAGCAGGGAAGGTGGTAATGATGTTGGTGGACACACCCACCGTCTAATGACGAATAGAACGATCATTTGGGTGGGATGTGCGCGTTCGTCGTGTGCCGGCGGGTCGTGCGGAATTCTAATTGCATCTCCGCGCAATCTCCGGCCAACGTGCTGTTGCGGACGGTTTTTTTTTTTCGGCGTTGCGGACGTAGCACAGTTTGCATACGTAAGTTGGATGCTGCTCGTAGGCGAACGAGCGGTGCGAAACGTAATTATGCTCTTCGTTAGTGTGTGTGTAACAGGGACACGTGATGTTTATGGAATCTAGCTAACAAACATCTAGAAATGAAAGGGAGAGTGAGAGATCGACTATGCATTTTTAAGATTTTAGTAGGAATGTTTTGTCCACGTGCCATCCAAAATTACTTTCTTATCAGAGCTACTTATCGATCGCCAGATAAGCTTAATTTTGTATAACAGCAGCTGCTTTTGGACAGCTTGAACAGATCATTCTGCTAAATTTTGCATTTGCTTGAACTATAATAAACAAAGTAATTCAGCTCCTATCATCTTCCAATCATCTTAAAGCGCCTTTTTGCACCGTACCAAACCCAATCCAGTTGAATGCGGTTCTGTGATCTTCAAGGGTACAACCGACGCGGGCTTCTCTTAGATTGGTACCGCAGTTGAAGGGCAGCGAAGAAATTCTATACCCTCTTGCCTAACACTTTGTGGCGTTGTGCGGCCTTGAGCAGGGGAAGTTCGATTTTTCTCCGTAGCCTTTTTAATGCCTAATGGAATGAAAACAACACCCGAACGTCCTTATCCACTCTCGGTTGCGGGAGACACAATTACACACCGAAAGCAAGTTTACAAACCCTTCCAACGTGTATGCCCTCCGTGCGGCCGTTCAACCCTGTTATACATAGCAGCAGCAGCAGCATAGGGTCGTTTTACATGGCGATGAACTCTGAAAACTATCGCATCACATATACGCACCCCAAGACCCGTAAGCACATCCATCTCCGAAGAACCGTCCCCGGGGACAGGTTTGTTTGTTTCTTGCTTCGCGTGTGTCTGCTGCTTTCATTTTCGCACTGCGCACTGATGACAAATCAGTACTTTTAAGACGATTCATCGCCCAGATGCGTGCGTTTCCAAGGAAGGACGACGAATAATTCTTTATTGAATGTAAATTATCCATCGCGGTAACGATTCCATGCGATGATGGGGTTGATGTGCGTGCTGAAAAGAAATACAGCCAATGGTCCCATTATCGGCTACCGGAATGCCACATCCGGAAAATAATAAATTAAATGAAAAGAAAAATAGTGTCCACACACCGGCTTGTATACAACCGTACCATAATCTCTCGACCCAGTGCTCTTGTTTGTGTATTGCGCCTTTTCCGGTCGTTTGGGTGCTTCTGTGCCGCGATCGAACCGATTGGCGCAGGTGAATGTCGTGTGTTAAACCAAGAATGAGCAAGTATGCGACTGAAAGAGGGGGATTTGTTCTTTCCTTAACGCTCTGTGTCGTGCTTTGTCAACAACAACTTGTTGTTTTGTGTTTTATGGTGCTTACTGCCTGAAATTAACGCATGAATGTGCGATTGGTATGTTTGCTACATCGCTATTCCTCTCTCTCTACAGAGCACAAGACGTGATTAATCTGTACTTCAACAGCGACAAGCAAAAACTCAAGCCCCGTCAGGAGAAGGATGATAAAATTTAATGTCCCCAATTATTTGGAACATGTAAGACGCGTGTGCTGGTGTCAGGTCCCTTTGGTGCAGCTTAAGCACCTTCAACCTTGTTGATGTGTTCGAACAATTTAAAATATTTAAAGGGAACAGAAAAAAGTTAATGTTGATAAAATGTATCACTTGTATATACAGGATTATTGTTACGATTTTTATTATATCAAACAACATAAATGAATGTAATAATGTGTACTGTTTATTATTAAGAACTCACTTTCATTACGTGTACGGTGTCCCGAACCACGCCGACCGTATCGGGGCCATCGAGTCTGTTGAATTGCGTGTTGAACGAATTTTGGGTGAAACATTTTATGTTTATTTTATTCAATTTTTGCTCCATTCTGCGCCCACCAGTACATAACCGATTGGCTATTACATTGTTTCGTACGCGTTTAGTTTGATTTCGCCCTGCAACAACACTGTCGATGTTACAAGACATCATACCCGCGCACACCCGTACACACAGCCAGTGGCGGGTACAGAGCCCGCCCGTCCAGATCCGATCCAATCTAGATCGAAATAAATTGAAATTGATCGTTACCGACGAGTTCGACCCCACCGCGCACTCGCCACCAGTACGAAGCGAGGAGGATCGAGCACTACGAACTCCTCCAGTCACTGTGGCGGGAGGAACAGTTTTTCCACCCCATGTCGTCGATGTGCAGCAGTTTGTTGGCAAACGTGCCGCTGACAGCGAACAAGCATGAGTGCTGTTAGCGCGCGCACATTGGGCTTGTTGCGTTTCAGGCTGTGGCTCGATGATCGTACGCAAGGTTCACGCGATCGTAAATCGTCCACTGCACCGCGAAGAGATCTCTCGTCCAGGTCAGTTCAGTACACCCCGTGCAGCTGAAATCCATCGTTTTGGGACGCTGTTTGCAATTGGAAGAATCGATGGAATGGTGGGAAGAGCACAGCAACAAAAATGGCTGGAAACGATCGTTTGTTCTGCAAGAATTATGCTGCGAGCGGTCGTGGCCGTGTGGCGTCTGTAAGACAAGTTTATGATTTCCGCTCAATTAATTCTCGAAACCAATCCGGCTCGGGGTGGGATGATGGGAAATTGGCCCTTTCCAGCAGCAGGAAGGGATGGGACACGAACCCATTAAAAAATAGAGCAAAAGTCAATGTCAAATGTTGAACTTCAAACCCGCGCGGAGTAGAAGACTGGGAAGAAGCTGTAGACTTGATTTATTTTTTCAGCAGTCACAGCAGTTCCATATCTCTCTCCCTCTCTCTTGTACCTCTTTTTTATCGCTTTCTATCTCACCCATTTTCAGCGTCGAGCAGATCAAATTCGCTTCGTGGTCACGTGGAGGATCCACGGCGCAGCGTCCACGCGTCCAGTAACGCGCTAGAACTCGTCCCAGACTGCTGTCGGGTACTTCAATGTTGGTCGTCTAAGAGGAGGAGGGGATTCGTTGTCAGCGGTGGTGTCACTCGCGGAGGGGGGTTCCAACTCTGCAGTCGGTGGTGGTGGTCCGCACACCGCAGGTTGATGATGCCTTGAACTTGGATTGTTTTTCTTCGCCACCACCAACGGTCCCCCAGCATCGTCCATCTTGATCATCGTCAGAAGCGTATGAGCGATGGCCAACCGGAAGGCTTTCGGGCGACCGCGGTCAGGGACGGCTTTCCTGTCCGCCGGTTGATACGATTAATTGAAGCGAAATTGTTTTGACAATCGCGCATACCCATCGGCGTTCAGAGTGGGGCAAACTTGACCGAAAGAGGAGGATAAAGACCCAATAGAAGGGAAAAAGAGCACGTCTGCTCTATTCCAGATGTGTTGTTTGACTAATATGTATGCGTGACTAAGTGGGTGAGCGTAAGAATACATTATTGCTGCCCCCAAGAGCACGTCGACCGCTTGGAATACGGAATTTATGAGCCACAGTGTTGCAGTTTATGATGCTGCCGATGCGGTGCTTAAAGTTGATGTTTATGGACCAGGGGTTGCGAACCGATCTTAAAGGCCGATGCTGTTGGTCGAAGATATTGCTCCTATGTTTAGTCAGATGTTTGATTAGAATGATTTATTGGTGGAATAAAATGAAAACCTATATCGGTGTTCAGTGTCAGGGGGGGGGACCCTTTCAACTCCCGCGTTGTGAAGCTTTAAACGAGTCATGGAAATTAATCATATCGAGGAAGCATGATCAAAATCATTGACCTTACGATTTTCGCTCACCAGAAACGTGTGCGCTTTGTTTGCGACGCTTTTGCTGAGCAATCCGTCTTGAATGCATCCTTGAACCTGCTGTCTATCACAAACGGCACAAGCAGCGCAACCGGCATGGTGGTGAAAAACTGATCCGCCAAAATGGCGCTTTACTGAGGGATTAGTTGACGTGTCCAAAGCCTCACACACGTTGGCTTAACCCGTGCCGGAAAGCTTATCGGTACAAAATTCACACTTCTTCGTCGTTCTGAATAATGAAAGCAGCAGTAAGATAAAACAACTCTCCTCCTCCTCTTGTACCGTCCCCAACCCATTCGTTGTCCAATTCAAACGTCCAATGATCAAAAGCCGCAAGTGTTGCGCTTCCGGGTCACAGACACACTGGCTGTCAGTTCCGCAGTGGCGCGCGGGCACGCAAAGGCAATCTCGAGAAGCTCGGGAGGCAGGAAGGGAAAGATGCTAACCGCAATCCATCGGCTCCACCGGTTCCGACATTCCGAACAAAGCCGCTCTGCTCCGGATCTGGCCTGAGTCTGGGCTGACTGCGGCGCCCGGGCAAGAAAAGGGCACTGAATTGAATCGCAAGTGATAAAAAGAGGTCCCTCGGTAGGGGGACAACGACGAGGGTAACAGCGAGTTGCGGGTTTAGTACTATTGTTTGGCTAGGTGGCTGGTATAATCATATGCAAATCGTATACATCCCCGTTCCGGCGCGGAGTGACACAGACACACTCAAACACAAACGCGCGCGCACGGACGCACTCTGTGGCATACATTAATAAATCGATTTGTTCCGCGGGATGTCGGCACATTTGCTCGGGGGAAGGTGGGGTGCTGATGCGTATGAGCGTGTCTTGTCTCTGTGAGAAACTGTTGCGAAGAGATGCTGTTAGTGTGGCGAGCAATTGCTACCAGCAGACGAATGAAAAAAGTCGTCCCAGACGGCGAAACGAGTTAAAGTTTTGCCGCTGTGTGGGCCGCGAGAAATTTAACCTGCTGCGTGCGCGTGACCCTGGCAACGTTTCATTCCGGTAACAAAATGCGGCTTCAGGCGGTGGTGGATGGAGTGCAGGAAGAAGAAGTTTATTCTTTGTCGTATTTAACAAGGACCCAAGAAAGTCCAGTCTGGCATCACGAACCCTTATCCTGCTCGTTGGCCGAGCACGATTCGTACCATTAAACAGAAGAATTGGGAAGCTTCTTCTTCCGGAGCAACTTTGTTTGAGTAGGAATTTCCTGGGCGCTGCAGAAATCTTTCCCTTTCCAGAAAGGAATTTTCCTCCTTTTATCTCGCTTGTAAATGTCCTGTTGCCTGGCATCGTTGGCATCGGCATCGTAAATAAATGGTCGACGCTTCCGATACGCTCAAATGTACTTTTGATGTCGGTTTTAATTGACTAGCTTGTTCGAATTTGATAAGGTACACATAGACACACACACAGGCACCTGACCGTGGTGGTGGTTGTAGGTGGTCCCTTTCTTCAGCTACGCATGTCGGCCGTGTGCTGCTCCTGTCCATTTAAAGCGATCGAAACGACCTTTCACTCCCGTGCAATTGAGTGCCACGATCCTCAAGGATGCACACAGGTTTGCCCGTTGTCGTGCGGCGTTGTATTGCGTGGGGTGTATAAATAATAATAAAAAGAAACCTATCCCAGATTACGCAGGAATAATCCACCAAAAAGGTACGACTACGGCCTCACAATGTTGAACACCGCCAAGATACGGATCAGCAGACACTTAATGTCACAGCAATTAATCATTAACAAGTGCAGCGAACGCGGCAGGTCTCTCCGTGTCTTTCCAGAGTTTCCATCCGGACTGCGTGGTTCCGGAAGGGTACTTGACCACCGATCTGGCCCGATGATATTACGATCCACTATCGATCTGCTCGATCAGTCGACGAGTGATTCTTCATCGCAGCAAGTGCTCGATCGATTATGTGTTGCGGCAGTTCCGGAGCTGCGCTGGTACGAATGATGAAGTCATGCCTGCACTTAGTCCTCGTGCGGTACAGATCTCAGACTGTTTGCGGTGCACAAAGTGCTCTAGCAAGGTTTTCCGGGCAGCAAACGACATTGGAGACCTTGCGTAGGCGAGTCGTAAGGAGAGAGAGAGAGAAAAAAAACATACGCAAGCAACACAATCACAACCGCGCGCAGCTCCATTCTTCAACTTCTAGCGCTGACAGTTCTAGTCAGTCTCAAATGTTGACCGTATTTCTAGGCCGTGTGTCACGTTGCGGTGCGTGGTGTGCCTGTAAGCGGAGCTGTCATATTTTTGTTTCATCAAGGATGTGTTTCAACAGCTTAAAAAGTGCTACTGCCGGTCCGGTTTAGCAACTAATCAAGTGTTTGGCGGATCATATTTGAATTAAAGTCAGATTAGTGTGCAGTGTCGTTGCTCTCTGTCCAGTTGAGATTGTCAATTCAATGCTATTTGTTTCAGGCTGTTGTTCCTTAATAGTATGGTTCCAGTTCATTTCTTGTTTTTGTTTTGTCGTCTTTTTCTACTTCAATGCACCCTAACCAATCTTACCGTGGGACAGGATTCTTCTCCAAACATTCACTACTTCTGGACAGTTCAGACACAGTTCAACAAACCGTAGTATGCAGAACACCGCGACACTACTAAATGCTGCGTGAAATCCGTTTTACTGCTACCATTCACAAACAACGGCACCCCCCGCACAGGTATCAAGTTGCTATGTCCAGCCCGTCTACACAGTTCACCAAAGCGAACCGTTACGCGACAAGAAATCGATTGACCAGCGCACCAAATTTGAAACAATTTTGTTGTCGCTGCTCGCAGACCACCCCACCGCCCTTAGCCGCATTGTCCTGCAAACCGTTGCAAAACGGCACCCAGTTTGCGTTTGCAATCATGGGCTCATTGATTTGAGTTCGATTATTTATGGTGAACGTGAACGATGTGTGCCCGTTGCTCCATTAAAACCCCGCTGACATAATTATGGCTGGCCCAGTTAGTAGCGGTACCTCGTGCGCCTGTCGGTGGTGTAATTTTCATTCTATTTTATGACAAATTTTACACCCTCATACAGTCAGCGTCCGTTGCGTTGGAACTGAACGCTCGCGCAGCAAGGTGAGCAACGCGCAAACTGATCGGCGTTTCGCCTTCATTGGCTTTGATTTAGTTTACTTTCAGGGATTGATGTTTTCTTTGGGAAATAAGTCTTATAGATAAGGTATGTTAAGGTATATTATTAGCAAACGCTATATACTTATTTGTTTTGTTTTTTACAAAAAATGTTTAACAACAGAGCAATTAAATGAAATTGCTATAGTCGTATATAGGACACCTGTATAAACATGATCAACGATGTAATATCGTTTCAACGATTCCACTGTCCATACCAGCTCAACTAAATACCACAAGAAGAGCAAAAAGATTACACCAACATCCATGTAACATCCACACATGGCGACGCTATTGTTTTTGGTACAAAAACCACTCTTTACCACTAATACACCGATGATGTGCAAATGTTATATTTTGCCAATGCATGTCGGCATTACTTTGTAACCGCCATTGAAGAGTGTCGCACTTGTGAGATGGCGAGAGCCATCCCGCACTGTTCCCAACACTTCCCACTCCCACAGAAAAGTGGTAAAAGCGACGAGGAAAAGGAAGGAATTATCATCCCAGACCGTGTTTGAACAGCTGCCCCACTCTGTGTGCAATCGATTCCATTTGCGCACTCGTGTAACATTGCTTCATTTATGAATATCGTCAACTCGGCAACGGCGAGCGACGAGAAGAGACGGCGAAAAGAATGGTAATGCAGTGCGGGGCGCTTCTTTTTTTTCTGTTGCGCAGCTTCCTGATGCTGAGTCTCTTCCGTTCAACCGGTTGATTGGAATGATTGATTGGCCACAGCGATGTTGACTGATGAGCCCCATCGGGAATGAGATACGTATTTGTCACCGTTTCCCTTTCCATCGACACACACACACCCATACACATGTGGCCTCACATGCTTGCTCGATCAAATAAGACGCACTTGTCGGGAAATTGCAATTGCTGCCAACTACAGAACGGGAGAGACTGTGTTGGGCCGGAGTGGGAAGCATATTTCGAGCAGGCTACGCTTCTGCCGCGAGGGCAACGTGAAATGACAACGCGTGGAAGATGATCGTTACATTTCTCTTCTGGTTGTTTGCAAAATATTGACGTACATGGGCGCGTTGCGGATGTAACACGTGCTCAGATGGAAAAACAATCGCGCAAAGAAGTGCTGCAACTTCAATCAACAACGAGAGGATATTGAGGATATTAAAAACATATTCTATTTCTACGGACTACTGGATAATAATAATATTATTTTTTTTTAAGTCGTCAATGGCACTAGTGCCTCAACATGTTCCCGTTTTAATGATCTCTCATTGAAACACGTTTGAGGTATTCATAATTATTCTCCAAACCACCTTCGAGCTTACACTTTCAATTGGATCATACGATGTTTGTATTTAATGATATTTGATGTACGATATTTTTACTTAACGACAGCGTGGGTAATTTGCAAGTATGTACGGCAGATACGATAGAATAAAACTCATTAATCGCTTACAGGAACTGTCATTACTGTGACAGCATTAGCACGAGAAATTGCAATTTAGGACCATTTAACCCCATCATGCGCCGCGTGCTCTCCTGATGCTCTCCTCTGCCCTCCCAATCGCTGTCATCTGTCGTACTTGCCGAGGCATTAGAAAAAGATATCTCGTCATTACAACAGACGCACACGTTCTCACCCTTCAGCACTTTGACACGCCAATCCGATCCTTGATCCAAACCTCAGGCTGACCTTTTTGCAAACTATTCGCGTTCGTGCTGCCATCGCGAGTCCTCCACCATTAAAAGTTCTAGCACAACGTGCGCACAAGGACGCACCAGCAGCAGTGTGGGCAGTGTGTAAAATAATTGAACGGGGAGGAATTTCTGCACCCTTCCCTCTTGTAAAGGAATTGCCACGCACAATATTCGTGCCATGCGGGGCTGCACTGCAACAGCACACGCCAATGCTAACAACATAATCATCGGTGAGCATCATGCGAGCGCGTGGAGCTGTGTGGATCATGCTGTGCGTGCGTGCGTACGTGCGCGTGTGGGGACGCAAAGGGCTCCAAGAACGGGTACGACAGCATTGAAGGAACTGGAGCTCCTGCCGAGAAAAAGTTGAAAGCGCCTTCCAGCATCCCGTCTTCGTCGGCGCTCAATCGTGTCATTACCGTCCGTCTGTAATCGTCAGTTTGACTGATTGCTCGCACATTACCATAATTGATAATTTGATCGTATGTTCTATAAATCCACCCCCCCCCCTCCCTTCCCCCCGGTGTGATGGCGCCTTCGCTAAGCACGCACCCTGCTCCCGGTCGCTGTTTCGGTACAGGCGGCGATGTAAATGGTAACTTAATTTATGTTATTAATGTCCTCGTCCGCTTCGAGCTATCGAGAGTCAGGAACGTGGAGGAGGAATGGGGGAATTGTAGCCTGCGAGCATTAATCTTCCAGCAGATATGGCTCGCTTTCGGACGGAGCGTTGTGTGACTGCAATGCTCATGCCACTCCGATACCTACCACACGTTTGTCCAACGGCAGCAGTGGTGACTTCCGTCTGGATTTGTACTTTGTTTCGGGGCGGTTTCATCTAACCCTGTGTGTAAGACCCCCGCCTAGCTGGGGAAGTAAAAAAAAGATGAAGTAAAAATAGATTACACCCCGTTCGGCGTGCATTTCCGAACTCTAGTGCCCGTCCGGTGCTCGGTCCTTCCGGTGCTGAGAGAAGCCGCGCACACAGTCACAGTGTATCAAGGTTTCCGGTTCCCCTGGAGCTGTGTGTTTCGCTCGCTTTTGGGGAGTAGTACAGTATTGGTGCGTTGCACTCCACTACTTGTCCTCGTGCGAGGCATTTGCACTTCAGTCTCCTTTCCAGTGTCGCATCGAAGCGCTCGCCCAGCAGTTACTCGGTGTGTCTCCCGGCTGGCTGTGTGCTTATGGTTGCAGTCGATGGTACACTCTCTATCCTTTCCTCCCATCCCCGTTCCATTGGTCTCTCTAAGGTTGCAAACGGGATGGGGAATAAACGCCCTAAAGTCCTCGCCAACTAGCAAGTGTGTCGTCCAACTGGGCAAAGAGGTGGTATCGTACGAAATAGACCGCCACGCAAGCAGCAGGTGGTGGGATGGCAGTTGGAGGAAGCACGTCGCCATGTGTTCCGCCCGGTGACCTTATGACCGACCTGTCTCTCCTAGACTGCTGTCGTGTGTTGGCTATCCTTTTCCGTCTGTGTGCTTTGGTCACATCACATGGGGTTCGCGCTCTAGCTTGCGCATGCCCTTTGCCTGTTGGAGTGTGTGCTAGTGCGCGCGCGCGCGCGTTCACAGCCATCCGAGCGCGGTACCAACGGTGGAGGTGAAGGCCATATCCTCCGGTCGTCGCTAAGCGATGCAATAATCATTCGCTGCATTATTCTCCCCTCCAGTCCCCCCCCCCCCCCCCCTGGCTGCACCAGTTTGGTACACACACCTTCTCGGAGTACACGATGCGTGTCTCCAGTCGCAATAAGCGCGAGAAAAAAAAGTGTAGATATCGAGCAGAATTTACAGTCAGAAAGAGCTTTTTCAACATGTTAGAATTTGAAACGAGAACTTGTAACATATTTAACACACACACAAGGTTTTAATGTTCTCCAAAATGCATTCAACATTCAAATGCAACCGTACACAAATCCACTCATGCGAAGCATTTTTATTTAATGCGCTCTTTCTCTTCGCCATTGCTGTTTTGCATCATAAACCCACAGTGTCTGCCCCACACTCGGTGTCGGCGGTTCATTCTGTTTCAACTTTCGACATTTGGAAATCCCACCAAGAAAGTGGACGCAAAGCCGTCTGGAGGGCTCGAATGAAAGCAAGACATGTAAAGCCTGAGCGCTGTACGTGTAACACAGTCTCAAGTGGAACCCAGCCGCCCACCCTCAGGCAGCTGTACAACTATTCTACCGTACCTATGGGGTTAAAATCCGCCCTGCAGACAGACACTGGTGGTGTAATGCAGCGCCCACTACACCAAACTATACAGGCTTGCTCTAGCAGAGCTTTGCGAGCGGTTAGGAGGGATGAAGCATTAGTTATTTGCACTGTTGTTTCGTGAAGGATATAAATAATACATTGCCCCTTGCCTGGGTCAGTCAGGTGCATTAAAACCACTGGAAGTATGATGGGCTTTCCCTAGTGCAGAGGTTGAGGTTTTAAAATAACCAACCAAATTTGAACTTCTTGGATGTGATGTGATTCTTTTTGAACCATACACTCAGGTAGCAAATATAACTATTGATCAATTGTTGTGCAGTAAAAGCTCACAAATAACTAACTGTCAAAGATATGTCAAGTAGTTACAGCTACTGGTGGTTCGTGTTTGAACCTTTGAACTTTATTTTGGTTTGCTTAACAGCATATCCAACAAGCATCACTCACACTCTCACCCAACCCTTACACGAAATGATATTCCGCATTCTCCGTACTGCAGTTGAAGCAAGCAACCATGCACCAGCGTGTCGTTGTTTTGTTGCTGTTCTGTTTGCGAAAACCTACAGCTAGACTGACCCCGATCGATCGTCTGTCTGGCGCGGGCCCAACAGTAGTAGCTGCACGAGGGACGGCATTTGAGGTGGGTAGAAGTCGTCCCGCGTAGAAAAAAGAAGCCAACCCCAATGGAAGCAACACCGAAATCAAGAAGAAGAAGCAAAAAAGTACACAAAAAATACCCATCATAAACGAAGAAACGATGTAACCGTGTGTAAAACAATACACCCCGTTCGGTGCGGTGCGGCTATACACGTGTCGAATGTGGTTGCATCTGGGCAATCACTGTGGTGTTGGTCACCGTGGGGGTTAAACAAAAATCGAAAGCAGAAAAATGGCAGAAGCTCTTGCTACAGGCAAAGCAGAAGAAGCCCCATTATGCCCAGAGTGGCCAGTGGCCCAAATCGATGCGAAACGGGCAGAGAAAAGAAGCGAGCGATGGCGAGCAGCAGCAACTCGTAAATGGGCTGATACGTAACATACCGAAAATTCTTCCCGCTTGACCGTCGTGTAGCATGGTGGGTATGGGTTTTTGCGCATGTCAAGAGGATGTGCCCTCCCGAAGGGTAGCAGCAGCAGCAGCAGCAGCAAACGTCCAGGCATTCCAGGGTCAACGGGGTTCCCTCCTCCTCTAGGGGAGAGATGGTGGTGAGGGGAAAGGATTTTACGATATATTCCACGTCGGAAATAACTTCACATCACATGCAAAAAAACAACCAGTGGTGCTGGGGTTGCTGTTCGTTGTCGTCCCCCCACGGGTTGCATTTCGGCGGGCAAAACACCGTGTGCGGACGGGAGCTTGCTGATGCACCGTTCCGACCCATTGGCACGTTTGTTTATGGTGTGAAAATTCCCATAAAAGCCACGCTTAATGCGGTTCGCCCCGGTATGAATGGGCCGAAGCTGATCGTGTGGAAATAAAGGCTCCCTCTGTGCGCGCTTCCCTCTCATCCGCCGGAGGGTAGATCCACTGCAGACGAGTGATTATGATGGAAACAACAGAAATAGTAGCAGCAGTAGCAGCAACAGCACAAGCAGCAGAGCACCAATAACGTCAGGCACTTCTTGCTCAGCTTCCGAAGAGCTTACTCCCGGGAGCTTACTCCATTGTTTTGGGGATCGTTTGTTTCAGTTTTTTTGTGCCCTCTCTGTGGCATTTATCACCACTCCCCGAAGGGCCAGTGTAAATAAACTACAACGAAAAGGGGTTACTGATGCTGGAATCCCTCGCGAGAGAAGCGTTCCATTGGAAAGGATACTTCAGTGCACCGTTTAGTATCTGGCAGTGAGCAAGGAGAAAGATTTATTGGTTACAATTGGCAATGGACAAAGAGTGTGTGTGTTTGTATTAGTATCATGTGGAACGTTTACACAAAATTGCACCGTAATGCTTTCGTATGCAACGAGGAGTTATGGAACATTTGATTTCGCTTTCCGAGCGTTTAGACGTGGGTGAAATCAGGGTCTCATTACAGTGATGTCTTCATTCGATTTCACCCAAAATGCTTAAATCAATTGATCGCAAAGGTATGATGGTATAGTTGACTGTTTCATTTCCAATATAAGACATCTAGTTTTGATGTGAAAGATTTTCTGGGATCTATAAAGTTGTCCTGATACGTGTAAACCTGATCTACTGTATAGCAATGACTGCAGCGTTATTACACCCTTTTTCAAATGACGATCCGGACCATTGTGTAAATAGAATGGTTTGAAATGTTAGCTATAGCTCTATCCTATGATTAAATAGAATCCCAATCAATTGATTAATTACACTCGGCAACCCGTCAGGGCGCGGGCACTGCATCCGATCAACAGCTCGTAAAAGATTGAAAAAAGCGTCCTCCCTGTACCTGCACGCACGGAAAATGATTAATCACACGACGCGTTGAAGTTGCCGGCGTGAGCGCAAGCGCGCGTGCCACGGATCATGCGTTACCTTCGCGTATTTGATGATGTCGATGCGCAAAAAAAAATGGGATGCAGGCGCACTCGCGCCAAAGTCACGCCGTCGTGCGCTTCCTGAGATGTTCTAGCCGGAGTCGAAATTGACCTTTTGTGCATTAAACTTGCAGCAAACAAAACAAAAAAGAGAGAGGTATGGAAAACCAAGCGATGAAACGAGTCGTGCGAAATAATAATCGTCATGATGCGCGAACTCTGGCAAGAGGCTGTGGTTGGTGAAGACAAAAGTGCAATGGTGTGTGCAGTGTGTGCAGTGTACAATGTTGAAATGATTAACATTTAGAGCGAATGCGATAGCTGGCTAGAGCTCTGGAGGAGCCCTTGGCGGAAAGCAGTATAACAGATAGTTATTTATCGTTCAAGGATCAAGGGCTCGCGATTACCGTCAGCCTGCGTCAGGGCGTCCGAGTAGCAAATAAACGGTTTAACAGTAAGCTCTGCCGGTGTGGTATATAGAGAGCATGTTTTACCACCAGCAATACTCTCTCATAAAAGCCTGAAGCCTACAGTATCATCAGTTAATGTCGTTGCTTATAGCCGGGTGAAAACAAACAATTAATTAGGTGGCGGTATTACACACTGCTCCTCTCAAGTGGCGAGATGATAATGCTGAAGCAAAATTGGCAATAAAAGTATATGGTGTAAGTTACATTATTGTGGTTTTATTTTGTTGCTCAACCAGTATCGGACGTCCTTTTTATAGTGGTTCACCCATATTTATTTACTCTCATACCGCTCTGGCACTGAACCAGAACCTAGCTTTAATAACTACTTTTCGATATCTACCAATCTCATCAACCAACAAAATTATTACAATTAACTACAAGGGTTCCTTGAAGCTTTAATGGTTTATAGATATGTTGCATCATTAAACTTCAAGAATCACTCAACGGTACGATAATATTATATCGATATGCGATATATCGTTGATCGCATGTATTGATTATGCTATTGCCTTTCAAAAATGAGCAACAATCGTCCTACGGCAAGTTTGGTCTATTAACTTTGTCAATGTCAATTGATTGACTTGAAAATCTACTGATATACTTCAAACGCTCTCAAAAATGCTATTCTTTTTATAAAAATGCTATGCTGAGGGTTGGATGTGGGCTTCGTGCCTGCTTATCGAAGCCAACTCTTATATCAACTGCATAAAAGCCGATTTGTCCGAGCTAAGCACGTGTCAGAACGTGACAGTTGCCCCGTTAGCAAGCAGCAGCTTGCACTGACTTTCTGGGCGAGCCAACGCGTTTCAAACCTTCCAACGCGTTCGGCGGCTGACCCAGTGCGGTGCTAATCTGACCGCTTTGTTAGATGATTTTCGCGATGGGGCTCACACACACACATACATACATTATTGCAGTAAAACCATAGTCCACAATTGACCGCTGGCGCTTGAAGCACGCTTCTTAGCGATCGAAGCTCACGATCGCGGGTGAACAAATTGCACAAATTTGCGTGAGAACAACACTCTACCTAGGCGGCGGCACGATGAGATGGGGCCATAACTGACACCGTTCGCTACCTGTGCGAGGAAAGGTGCAACGAAGGGAACTATGTTAGTGTGTGTGTGTGTGGGTGGGTTTGTACATGAGTCTGCTGAATAGATTTGTGTACCTACCGTTTTATGCTGCACAGCACACTCCGGCAGGGGAACGGTGGCGCTAGACCACGGCATCGAGTGACCGTTCGGTTGTGACCTGCCTCACGTGAATTACCTTTCACTTTCCGTTTGGTCGCATGGAACCAGTTGCCAGGCCAACTTAGGCTTCTAAGACGCGGGCTCTCTTAGAACTGGCTGCCTGCTACATCGCTGTCAACGCGTTGGAGCGTCGCGCCTGCTGTTAACTTCACACTGTTTTTAACAATCTATCCGCTCACGTTGACTTTTAATGTAGGTTGACTTTTGATTAACTTTTGTGACAGTGCGCCATGAGTGATTTTGCTTCGCCTAGTAAGGTAGTCCTTAATGTGACCGAATCTACTCTTAAGGCGAGCTCCAAGATTTAGTTCGCACCTTTTGCCGACTGCTATGGAGAGGATCGTGATATAGTTGGATTGTCGCTAAATCAGATAATACAATATCAAGTTCAAGCACACGTCACTTTTAGTGTTAATTTAGATTAATACTGCGTGATGCATGCCCAAAGTGTTGGAGTATGGCCTTATGCTTGAATGCTTGATTAGGTCGTGGTCATTGAATGTGACTTTGCTGTCATGTACACAAAAATCACAATTTTAATTACCTATTTCCGCTCAACCTTCTTCAACAATAACGATGCAACAATTGCAGAACTTTTCTGTGCCCAGAAGTTCTGCAATTACCACCGCTACCCAGTGAAACATCACGATCGCGCCTCGGTCTTGCGCTGAGTGACTGTCGAGAATCACATGGTACGAAAGCTCGGCCTGATCGTCTTAAGTCACTCAGTGCTGCAGGAAGAAGAAGCAAACGGCAAAAGGCACTCAGGTACAGGTACGCGACGATCGCTCGAAAGCTCACGCGCGCGCACTGTTCCAGCGAAGCACACGCAGCACAAAGTGGTGGAACTCGCGCGCGAGCTTTTAGCGCACCCGAGGACCGACCGTAACCGAACCGAACGGTCGAGGTACGATCGTGCCGGTTTTGGCCATCGTGCCCGGGCTGTGCGGCTCGTGAGCGGTCGAGCTATTAAACATTTTCGAACGGCAAACACGCATTTTAGTCTCCAACCAGTTGCTCCAACGAACGCAAGCGCCGCCAAAGGCAGCAAAAAGGCTAGCGATCTCTTCCGCGATTTTTGTCTGTTTTGTGTCTGTGTGTTTTATGTTTTCTTACCCACCTGTTTTCAAGAATCCCTTTAACGATCCCTTAAACGGCGAGCCTAACAGGTATCGCGATGTGCACAAGTGTACGAAGAAAAGGGCAAACCCGTTTAAAAATCAGTTTTTGGAACGTTTTGCGGGTTGTTAGGTGTTATGTGCTACACTGCTAAAAAACTTGTCTATACAGAAACTACCGCATATGCGTGCCTGGCGTGTGACCCTTTTCGGGCGGAAGTGTGTGCGAGAATTTGCGTGATTTGTGCTTTGTAGAATGGGTATCATAGTGTGTCGCAATCTGGAGCTGTCGAATCCTCCGAGCGGACTGTAGCAGTGCAAGGATCTAAAGTGACAACAACAAAAATCTTGCAAAAATACTGCACTTTTCAATCGCTATCAAGCTAGGCTTTCCCGCTCTCTCGATACTGTTGGCCTTTTCCATTTCGGTTCGGTGTGCGTTGCATCGTGGCGCGAGGGTCGTTACCATCAGCTTTTTTGTTGTTGTTGTTGTTGTTTGTTGGTTGCTTCGCTTCTTCGTTGACGCCACACCACACTCCATCATACTTTATTTTCCCAGCGCTCGTCCACCGCCCGTCCGTCGAGGGTGGTTTCTCTTTCCGCACACCCTCACACCCGCTCTCAAACCCGGCTACTTCCACCCTATTCCACTGGTGGATCGCATTTCTTGGCCTAGGCTAACGGGGTTTGTTTGCCTGTGTGCTTTGCGCGCTGTGCATGCGATCGAGCGCGCGTCCAACGACAAACGATGACGACAGTTGCTATTTCTGCAGATCTGCCGAGACTGCAGAGTGTGCGCGGCTTCGTTATCGCCGGCGGAACAACGAGAGCGAATCCGAGAGCATATAAACACACGCACTCACACACACTCATACATCCACAGGGTGACGTTCATTTTGCAAGTGAAAGTTAGACGCCCTGCTCCTCTTTCGCTATCTGCCGGCTGTGCGCCGCTGTGCCTGATGGGGGCCACATGTGCTTTCGCGTGTGTTAGCAGGGCAGGGTAATGCGCCGCTCGCGCTGTAGGGCTGTTGATCGCGGCATTGGATTCGTTTTTGTTACTCTCTTTCGCCTCCGCCCTGTCGCTAAGATAACAACACTTACACACGTGTCGCTTGTGACCGGTTGTTACTATCGTGCGGCGCCCGAGTGTATGTGTGTTGCGGAAGGCCATTAGACCATTTTCTTACACACCATGTGCGCATCTTTCGCTTACACTGGCGCGCTTAGTAGCACTGCGAGAGCGTGCAATGTCCTTTTCCGTTCTCTCGCGGCCGTTTTCTCTCGCCAAGCTTCCTATAAATACAGCTTCGCAATTCTGACTGTTTCTGGGTGGTGCGACACACCTTTTCCCGTCTAGTGAGTTAGTGTGCTGTGGCAGGTCCGTAAGGACGCACACCGATCAAGAACCGCAATAGTAAAAGCACAAGATCGAGAGAGAGATATCTGTTGCGCTAGTGACGTGGCTATAAAAAGCAAACAAATGTTTTAGTTCTCGTCTTCTTTGATTCTGTATAGTGCAGCTCAACAACATCCCTGTAAAATCAGCAAGAGTGTGTACCAGTGCGATGTGACTGTAACAATTGTCAAAGCTAAAGATCTGATCGTGGCAGGAAACAAGATTGCTTGCTTCTTCTTAACGTTTGTACCCAAAATCGTCTGCGTGTGCGTGTGTGTCCATAAGTGCGTTTGAGTGCGTATAGTGCGGCATCTAAGCCGTCAGTGTGTGTGTGTTTGTGTGCGTGTGTAGATGCGTGTCCCTCATTCGATATATTTTGTGCGGTGGAGATTCGTAAATGTGTGTGATCATCTCCCGGTTGATGTGCGAACGCGTGTAGTTGCTGTGTAATTTAAAGTGTCTGTTAAAAATCCTGAGCATCAAAAAAGATCGCACCAGTACCTCCACTGGGCCTGTAGAACCCCGAATCGTGGCCACTGAAGCTCAAAATCGAACCACCGTGGCCGCTGTTCCGTTGGTTGGTGGATGTGTCACGAGAAGTTGTTAAAAATAAGCTTCCCAGAACGCCATTTCGGACACACTTGCCCATTCTCCGCAACCGGACGATCGGGAGAGCGCAGCACACCCACACAGCGACGAAGGTCTGGGCAAGAAGATCCACCGTATCCTGAGTCTAACGAAACACATCATCTCAATTGCTCCGTTCGAACGAGCAAAAGCCCGGTGGTAGAAAGTGAGGAGCGGAGCAGAGTGGTAACAGTAGTAGTAGTTCGTCAACAACCTGCGCTTGACCAACGTTCGTTACATCCCCCCCCGCTATCCTGTGTGTTTATGTGCCATAACAGCAGCAGTGCAGTCATCGCAAGAACAAGAGCTGTGCGGGCACGTGCTTAGCGACCGAGTCAAGGTGTGATCGAGATACAGTTGCGGTGTACCGGAAGTAAGTTTTTAATACCGATAATGCTCAATTGTGTGATTGTACTTTAGGAACCATCGATACAGAAGCTGCAAACGATTGTACTGTAATTTCAACGTCCGTTAATGCTTTGTCGTATATTAACAACGTACGGCATTAAATTCACTCTTCAAGATTCAATAGAGGCATTAGAATCTCTTCAAAAGAATTTAGTCCAAAGAATCGAATACCCATTTTGTGTGGAGTATCTTCAATGCGGAAAGAGACACCAACTTTGCGGGACACTTGTGCAAAGCTGCGGCGTGTCGCATCATTGCCAAGTCCCGCAGTGGGGCAGCATTCCAGCTGTTCACACGCACCCGCACTAACACACGCGCAGAAAACATCTGATTTGCCCTCGTCTGCCAACGATCATCAGCTCAGCAAACGGTAGGGATAGAAAGCACGGCTCCCGGCGACAAGCCCGGCTGCCACTAACACACATACATTCGCTTTGGTGATGGCTTAAAGCGTCCGCCACCCCCAGGACACCAACCTCTGGATGGTCCGTGTAGTGTGGTTCCTTTCCTTTTGAGCTACGCACGAGACTTTTGACATCCCGTGAGGGTTCCGAAGGGTTAGGAAATGTGCTGGCCGATGCCTTCGTTTTCCAATAATCGTGACCGGTTTGTGTCGCTTCTTGCCCCTTTATTCCCTTGTTTCTTTTCGTTTTCCTGGGCTCCATAGCGGGATGATCCGGCAAAGAAAGTCGAGTTTGAAGCACACACTCTCTCATACACTGCCTTTGCCGTCGTTGGGATGTGGGCTTTTGAAAAGAGATCTAATTGACGCTAATATTGGCCTCAATTTGGGGGGAAAATAGATGCACGTTATGCTCCTCCTGCACGATGTTCGATGTTGGTGCATAACCCGGTATCTTCGAAATTCTTCGGCTTGAGCACAAACACAAGCAAAGAGCGCCTTTGTGTGCTGCTGCTGATCAATTCTACCAACCAGAAACCAGAAACGAACAAAGCGGCGGCTAGTTCCGCGATCATAATATCAGTTTAATGGTCTTACGGTCTCTCCAAAACGGTGTTTGTTCGGGCGCTTCACACAACACAGAGCAACGCTGTTCGCTCCAAAAGTTTAACCACTCCGCGGCCGGCAACTCGCTTGCCCAATAGTGCACACCCCCTCGCCACCCAGTCGCACACGACGCACCCAGGAGCGTCCGTTAGCCAACGAACGGCACACTCCATAAGCACCATCGCACGTTGGCTGTGTGTAGCGCTTGGACACAGTTGAAATCTGGTTTTGCAGCCTCTTGCCTGCGCGAGCCCTCGTCGCGTCGCTCGACAGCGTTTGTCATATTTGCCTTCCTCGCGACTGATCGCGCGAGATTGGGCCGCGCTCGCTCGCCCGTGTGTGTGTGTCTGTGATCAGTTGGTGGGTTTTGTATCCGATGGTTTGGTTTGTTGATTTTTTCCCCCATCTTTCCTGTTTGCTTCGCTGCACGTCTGCATACGTGCGTTGTGAATCAAGCCACCCCGAACGGCGGGCCCATCTGAGACGCAAGTGGTAACCTTCTTGAGGTGTTTCATGCCAACAGCCGCCAAGCCCCACGAAACCAGTCGCGTGTGTAGCGGCTGGCTGATGGCAGGCAAGCCGGCTGCTGAACCAGACGCGGAGTGCTCGCTCTCGGATCAACCATGAAGCCTCCTGGAGCGGCCGCACTTGTGCTTAATGGCCTCCCCGAGCACGTGGAGCTACGCACGAGGGCAAGCGCAGTCAGCGCAAAGGAATTCTTGATCGGTTTCACGATCGGTTTTGAACGATCCACAATCCACAGAAGAGCTGGACGAGATTTTATGCTAATGCGGGCAATGAAGCGGTTGTTGATTTGGTGGATGTTGAAAAAACGGTTCTCAAGGTGAAGTGTCTAGCTAGCTGCACATTGTGCCGGCGGGACAGCGCACACGGAAATGGTGCTTAATTATTTTGAAGCGCTGCCGCAACAAGTCTCGTCAGATGTTGATAACTCCAGCAAATGTCACAACTGATCACCATCAGCAGTGTGCGACCAGCATTCCAGTACACGTTCGATGTTGTTGTGCATGCTGGTGTTGGTAATTATTGATCTTTTCCTTTCCTTGCCAAAGCACATGCTACAGCCACTAGCAGTAGTAGGCACGCTACTTCGTGCTACCAGGATGCAATAGGGCCTGCCGGCCTGCCAACAACCGGCCTGCGCTCGGCTGAAGGCCAACATCCTCGAGCAGCAGTACAATTGCAAGAGAACTCGATCGTTAGAGAATGCTGCAAGTGAATTGGACGCAGCCTGCCTGATTTGTTGTTTAGGGTTTCTTATTAGATTCTTACTTTACATACACACCATGGAGCGGTTGTAAATGGGATTGCTCCACCGTAACCAGTAGTAATAGCAGGTGGTAGAAATATGTAGTATATGTCTGGGGTTTCACTTTCCAAAATCAGGCGTTTTGGGTTGGTTTGAATGGGATTTGAGGTGCGCTACACCGGTATGGACTGGTTTAGCCGAGATCATCGCTCCAGTGCGGTGCACACACATCACCCACAAGAAAGGTTGTTAGGAACTGGTTTGTAGCATTCCAGCACTTTCAACACGCACCCAGGCCAGTGCCCGGCAAGCTTTCAATAGATCCGTCTGGAATCATTGTCCTTTTTTGTGGTTGAATTTCATTTGACAAGTGTCATCGATTACTTTGGAATTAGGTTAGAAAATCACCAAACAACTAATACATGTTCTTCCATGACTAACCTTAGCTTATTGTTGCTAAAATTCCCCTTGGATGCCTCTTGACGCAAATCGCTAATTCTGCGTCAATGTAAATCCCACTAACATTAAGTGAAAACCTACCATTCCTGGATAGGTGATTCCCAAAACTTCAAAACCTTCAAAAGATTCGATTCTGGAGGCTGAATCCCACTCTTATGTGAAAACTTACAATTCGGGATAGGTGATTCCCAAAACCTTCAAACGATTCCATTTTGGAGGTTGAATTAGATCAGACTTTTTTTCTCCCCCACTGCCACCTACGGAGATGAAACTCCAATGTGTGTGTGTGTGTGTTTGTGGAGATGCTCTACCTTTCATTGGAGAAGTGTAAATTAAGCACAAGCCCCCTATCTGTTCCTGGCCTAGCTTGCTCACCTTTTTTTTCTCCTTGCACCGGTTCACCTTAGCACCCCCCACATCCACATAGGCTGATCGTAGCCACGTAGCCTCACTTAAACCGATACAAATTGGCCCTTCTTCTAATGTCCATAGCTGTCTCGCTGTCTCCTTTTCTATTCGATACACACACACAAAGTCCACACAGACTGCTGACGCGTTGCGTGCTAGATTTGCACGTGTGAAAAATGCTCCTTTCTGACCTTTTTTTTCTCTCTCTGAACCACTAGACGTGTGCGACAGCCTTCAAATAGCTCGCGATTCCATTGCACCCTGACCGGATTTCCTCCTCGCGTTCTAGTGGTGGGGACAGGGCGAACAGAAAAAAAAGTAAATTAAACCACCCCATATCCAATCGTTTGCGTATTGCGTGAGGCAATGCGGCTCCGGTTAGTGACATCAAGATGGCGTTAGCGCCGGAGCTTTGTATACCCACTGACACTGCTGCGGGTGCTGCCGCGGTTTCAGCGGTGGATGAAACTGAAATTTTACCACCGGCCACTAATTAGCACACCGGTTAGCGTTAATTATCGCTTCCTTAGAGTCCAGCGCGAGATTGCTTGCCACATAGCGCTTTGCTGGAATGAAAATATCACACTCAGTTTGCACTTGCGCGCGCGCGCGCACCCGCTTACCATGGACAAAGCACCACGTCGCCGGGTCTGTCGGTGTTTGCATTCAGCTGAAGGTGCGCTGAACGTGCTGTGATGAGCCAGCCCATCACACGCTTGCGTGCGCAATCGAAAGCGAAAGGACAACAACATCTTCATACGAGGTTAAGTAGCTTATTTAAGATCGATTGAAGATTTCCAATCGCTGCTTTTTTGTTGTTGTGTTTCACCCGTCATTTTGCTCTTTTTTTTTTTGTTCTTTTGCCGTGTTGTGAAGGTAAATGGTTATCTTGTTTAATGGAAAATGTTCCATTAAGCCACTAAAAAGCTTGCATTGGATGAGCTGTTTTAAGTGCATCAGAGGCTCAGTTTGAAAAGGTAAAACATTCGAAATGATTCATACCTTAACTTTCCATTCGTAGCAACTTACAATTTCTCGAACACTGCAAAAGTTCCCACGCAAAAGCAAGTAGTGTGATAAACGATGGTGATTTTTACTAGCCTGTAAAGCAGTAAAAATTCACTTTAAACCCTCTAACCTTCACAATCCTTTCGGGAGCGATCGCTCAAAACGATCGCTTTTGCCTCAATGGTGGTGCGTGCGTGTTGTACCGTCGACGACCACGGGGGAGGGTGGTTGGTCCACGACAATCAACAGGTGTACGTATCTCGTAAAGCATGGTCTTAAAGTTTGCATTCTCATGGATATTATAAACATAAAAATAAAACACAGCCAGATTCTTGAGCAAAATGGTCCCCGTAGCACATTCCGTACGCGCTCCAACACCGCCGTCGGACTGCCGTTTACATGACCGTTCCCCTTCCGTTTGTGTATCCCTTATCTCTATACTTGCACTGAGGCATTACAGTCAATGTCAGGAGCGACAATAATCACAGCGACCGCCACAGATTCTGACACCACCGGGAAACCAATAAACCACGACCTCAGAGTGGCGGCAGTAAGGGTTCGAATTTCGTTCAAGCGACAGGGGGGCATCAGGTTGCGGTTATTATTTTGCACTTCTCGTCATTTATCCGCACGCTGCAAGACCACCAACGATTAGCGGTTCTACGGAAGGGAATGTCGGCGACGGGGGGACTTCAGGATGCGCCAAGGGAGTGGCTGGAAATGAACAAGGTTCAGGAGTCTGCTGCTGAGATGTAATCGAATATATCAGCTCCTAAATTGGTTCAATTTGAATTAAGATCACTCAAAATAAAGCACTGTATGTCTATATTTGCTCGAGGGCTTTCCATAGCAAGCCTCGCAGAATCGTTGGATGTAGTCGCACCCTTCGGGGGAACAGTTGAACTTTAGTGTTTCACAATATATGGACGGGACGATCGTAAACTCATTTGTTTTCATCCACCTTACCAGATAAAACTAGCTACGACTGGTTGATAATGCAATCTCCTTTACACCTCAGGCTATTAGTAGCATTTATTAAAAGGCGAACAAATGATTCTTGCTTGCAATGTGTAAACACACAGAAAAAACTGGTTCATGGTGGAAAAAATGTGCACCGATCGCAAAAACATTTTGATTTATTATGAGATGTTTGCTTCTATTAATGGTGCGCGAGTACTAAAATACTTTTGACATCAAGAACAAATCTTTTAATAGTGAACTACATCCAATGCAACTTTGTGATGTTCATTCCTGTTGCTGCATGTGTTGCTCCGTGCAATCGTGTGCATCTGTGCGCGGCAGCAAAGGCGTCACACCCCGTTGAGAGCGGAATGCTGCTGCTGCTGCTGCTACTACTATTGACCACACACAGCTGGTGGTGCAGACGACGGAACCGATGCAATCCGATGCTGATAGCACTGGGTTGCACAAACTAACACCATCTAATGGGTGCTACCAATACCAAGCTGTACCGAGCGCAACGCCGAAGTACCGTGACTCGCGCTGCAGCATTATTTGCACACTGACAAGAGGTTGACCTTGGTCGGTTCTCGGTAGCACCATATACCTTTGGTGTGGTTGCCTCTAGCAGTTCAGACCAGTCAGAACACGGGCAACCACGCACGCATTCGCACATATAAGAACAAAATCAGACCGGAGACACAACGCCGCGCACCGCGTTTGTTACTACTCGCGAGGCGAGGCGTTACACTTACGTGCAGCAAAACCGGTGTAAGACTGTGTGCTGCGGTGACATAGGACAGGTTGAACAAAAACAACCACAAATGGGTGAGAGGGATATGATGGGAAGGCACAACGGTGGGTTTATGTGTGGCATTGTGCGGTGTGTGATCATAAACTTTGCTCGAAGCGTAGAATGGTGGGATATTTGCCGAGGGAGAAGCTCGCACCGTGAGAACATTATGGTGGGATGTATATTAAAATGTAATGTCTTTTAGATTTGTAAAATACTTTAAATAACACTTTTAGACAGCCCATCGACGAGACCCTCCTTTGCAGAATAAATCAGAAGAGATGATTACTATTCCTTCGCGTGAACTTCCCGTTCGACACAAACAAGTTTCGGCAAGACGCAAAAGCGCACACACCTCCTCCGTACGTGTGCAGGGAAATAGCAAACAACTTTTGTTGATTCAACACCTTCAAGACACACACACACACACACCCTGGCGCGCACACACTTGCCTGCCAACCGCGCAAACCCTTTTCGCGTTAGCATTTTATTTCGCCTCAACAGAAACGTTTGAGCGAACTATGATGACAGCATTTTAAAAACGGTTTATACCTGTTCCGCGTTTTCGGTTCAACGATTCGGGGGCCCGTTTCGTTTCATATTAGCACCTCTCCCCGTGCGATGAGCTCATTCTGGCTTTTTCTGGTTCCACGGAATCGTGAGGAATTTGGCAACGATCCCAAACGGAAAACGCTCGGAACGTAACAATAATTCCTTTGGCTGGCTTTTAACTTTGTCCACATGGCGCACGTTCATCACTGCACTGATGTTTAAGGGGAAAGAATTTTTCATCACACAAACACACAAACACACACATTGCAAGTGCAAGGCCGTTCATGGGGTGGCCCCCGCACGCGTTCGCTCCCACGTGGCGCTGTCCTCGATTAAGGCGATGTCCGCCTGTGTGTTTGTGGAGAAGGCGGCAATTAAAGTTTTTAAACGTGCCGCGTGGCAAATATAGACTCCTAACCTCTACCGTTGTAGAATTAATTATTGGAGAGCATTAGTTTCTTTTCGCCCTAACTGAGACTGTTTGTAAACTGTTCTGATTGTGGCGTTTTTAAAGGCATTATTTTATTAATCTGTGCTGGTCAAACGCTTAAAGGTAATGCTTTATTCACATTGCCGTTCCTCTGCTACGAATCGAGCGACCTCCAAAGTTCGCGCGTGATCTCACCTTGAGCTTGTCCCCCCTCCAAAAAAAAAGGCCACATGTGGAAGCTATTTGTTTTATTTGCTCTCGCAAAATGAAATGGGACCCAAAAAAACGGCAGCGCGACCCTAACCCAAAGTGTGTTAGATGAAGAGTGGCAGGAATCGAGAACAAATGTCAGTTTCTTGGCTAATGGTTATGGTTACCATGGTGCAGATTTGGTGGACCAGCACACTGTTGTTGGTGGTGTTGCTGCTGCTGCTGCTGTATGAAGCAAATTGAAGGCTGTCAGCTTCGTCGGCTGTCTAATCGAAATGGACGGAAAGGGAATATTTTTGCAACCATTTTTGCTCGCTCTTCTACCACCCGCTGTGTGTTGTTTCTGTTGCTTCGTTATGTTTTTTTTTCCTCTCCCAAAATGTTGACCTTTTTGCCGCTCGGTGTTCATTAGCAAGCGGAAGATATTTGTATCAAATCGGAAAATGAAGTATGCGCCCGTAGTACCGTTTTGTGGATGGATTTTATAGCGCATTAAAATTTTCCGTTCGAAGTGGCAAACCACACTTTTCGAACCATATCCCGTCCACGTGCTGTGGGGACGGATTTATTGGAAAAGGTATAAAACTGGCTGTAATTAAAACCGATATCTCAACCGATTTTAAATTGCACAGCGCGTTTGGCGCAGGCCGTGAAAGATCAGAACTTTGGCCGGAACGATTTGCACAACAGCATTAGGAGAAAGGAGAACGCGCTTGCATGTGCCCCGGCAAACGGTTAAACAAAGTTTTATTGCTCATAAAATGTGTGGGCCGTGCCGGTACGACACTTGAGGCCAAAACACTGCCGCCTGTTCCCCATTCATCATCCGGTACAAAAGCAGCATAGTGTGGGCCGCTGTCCCTGCGCAAAGGGACGACGCAAAAATACTCCCACCAAAAAGGCGAGCGTTTCGGTAGCGTGAAAGCACCACAACAACAACAACCCGACACAACATGCACTCTTCTCCGATGCACATCACGACACTTACTTTCACGTTCCCTTCGCGTTTCACCCGCCTAAAAATACGCTGGCCCTCTCTACATGCGCACCTGCGATGCGATGGTGTGAATGCACCTTTTGATGCAACGTGCAACCGCCGGCGGCACCTCTGCGGGGTGATGCAGGTCTGTAGCCATTTCTGGCCGGTGGCCAAACACGCTGCCCGGTTAAATGCACCCGGTTGTCGATTGCATATGCACACACACACACATACACGCTGCGCACGGGAATAGTGGACGTGGTGTGATGAAATCGTGTGCCCGAAAACACAACTGTGACGAGACGGGTTTTCGTGGAGGAGACGGGATGAAAAATGCAAAAAAGCGAAAACAAAATGCGAAGGGGCTGTGAGGAAAGTGACAACTTTTCCTCTAAATTTCCTCTTTACTCCTGGTGCCTGCGGTTGTAGGGGTGATCGATGGATTGACGATGGAAAGCGAAAGTATCTTCTTTAAATGTGTGGCTTTGCTAATGCCAACGTACATTTCAGGCTTAACAAAACGGATCCTCGGTGATTTTTAAGGAAGGAAAAAATGGTTAATTTGCACATTATCATTTTATGTTTGTGTTTTACACAGTTTTGCAGAGGTTCTCATAGTTGTGGGACACTTCATTGATTCTTTCGAACGGGGAATGCACCTTACTTAATGGGAATTTCACTCTATAGTCTCCTTTTTGGACAAATCCAATAGGAATTACCAAAGAGCCTGTCCAAAAAGGTGCCATCTACTCCAATTCCCATCAGATAAAGTTAATTTCCCCTAAGAAAGAGTCAAGGAAGTATTTCACAAACTATGAGAACCCCTAAGAATCCATGGAACTAACAATATTCCTCCAATTTTTATGGATACATAAGTTGACCGATTTCAAGCTACACATAACAATGAGGTCATATTGATAAACAATCTGAAATCCGGATTGCCTCATGCACATTACGGCACTGCAGAGCCCTATCCACTTGACCTGTCAAATTAAACCGGCTTACTACCCTTGCCCCCCCGGACCGCACCAATTTGTCCTCGTTCTTTTCCCCAGTACTTAGCCCTATCTTTACTGCTCCGAAAATTACTGCTTCCAAGTGCGGCTGCTGCTGTCAAACGAGACGACAAAATAAAACAACAACCACAATCCTTCAGGGCAGGTTCGGATAAATCGCTCAACTATTTGTTTTTTTGTCATTTTATTTCCCGCCTGTACCATCGGTCGCTCAGGTGCTGCACCTAAGCAGCAACACACACACGTTCGCGCGCGCTTGATTAAGATATCGAACTGTACCAGCCCGGGCCACGCCAGCAGCAACCCGCCAAAGCACCGTGAGCGCTTTTCGTCCGACCGTTCCGTCGGTCCTCGGTCGGCTCGGACCGGTTGCAAAATCCTTGGAAGGGTTATGACCGAAGGTTACGACGAAAGTGGAACGGAAATGAAGGGCCGCGCTGGTGCCGCGCTCACCGGGACACCACAAAACACCTCCAACGGAATCTCACCGATCGGGTTTATCGGTTCACATGCTGCTGCTGCTCCTACTGCTATTACCGTGTGTCTGCAATGTGTCTCGATGTCACGAGACGCACGCACACCCAACGGGTCTGTCGTTTTGATGGCTCGCGGGCAGTGTAATTTTAGTATGTTTGTTTTATTTTCATTTCCAATTACCGAACGGTATTACGGGCGAGAAGTGTCGTGCCCCATTACACCCCACCTTATATGTTTGTGTGTATTCTAAAACGGGGCAATTTTTCCTCCATCAACTGTGGAGGAGCAATGAGAAGGACATTGGAAGTAGTTTCAATCATTTTCACAGTGAAACAATGTTGTTGTATTAAATCTGTAAATTCCAGTTATGATGCAATGCCTCGCACATCGTGATTGTTCAATTAGAACCTGAACAATTCAGAATAGTTCCAGCTTTTAAGGAAGCCATGATAATCTCCCCTCCGAAGTCCTTATATTGTATTCAAACATTGCATAATTTCAACTTACTATCTTATTTGTACGGTTGTCTGAAACCTCATTCAATGGGGTCCTGCCTGACTAACCAGTTTGGCCTCAATTGCTCAAAGCCCATCCAGTCCATTTGTAATAAAATTATCTGAATAGGACAACATTACGCTGTAATAGCTTTGCACGATTGCTTTCCCGCATGCCACCCGTTAAACGTCATCGATCAAATGGATCGCGTTCGCAGCTTTTGTCCCTTTTGTTGTTCGGGTGACTTAATGTTGGGCCATATTTCATTCCCCGAAGCATCGATCCATTAGCCTTCGGCCGACTGGCAAACCGCGACACTGACAAAATAGCGTGTGTGTGTGTGTGTGTGTGCTATGTCCTAATGCCGGACACACAAACACGATCGAGCGTCCGTCCCAGTGCGTCTGAGTGATGAGGCGTTGTATGGGCAGAGGTCTTTGTGTTTCTTCCGTTTTGTTGTGGTCCCAGCTATGTTACGCTCCTCTCCTTAACATTTAACACGGTAACCGAAGCCCACCCCGTTTTGCTGACCAATCGATGCACCACCATCCGAGCGCACTGGCTGGCGTACAATGAGCGGCACAATGTGCAATGATGCAACGGCGGTGACGGAGACGGTGGTGGTAACCCCACTCATCGACACCGTTTCGCGGGCTCTGGGACGCGGCCGGTGGAGGTCGCAGGCACACGGGCTAAGATTAATCAGTACTTACACAATTTTCAGCTGCATTTCGTAATTTTCATATTTTCTTTCTGCACGCTGCATAATGGTGCGAGCGAGCGGGCGGCACATTGCGTTTCGGGAGTTTGGCGTGCGTTAAGTTTTCTTCCTCTTTGCGATTCGATTGGAAAAACAAACACGCGTTGGAAAACGATTGTGTGTGGGCCCGTTCCACGCACAGAGCTCGTTCGTCAGAGTGTGTTGTCGGTTTAACAGACTAAATCGATTTTTATAATCATGTTACAGTGCTAGCGTTATGTCTACTTTTAATAGATTTCGTTCTTCTTTCGCCATCTTTTCACCACATACTGACGAGGGCACTGGGTGCACAGAACTCTGGACTGTCGTACACACATCGAAACGGATGTGCGCGTCCGTTTCGTTCGGCATTGCATTCCAGCTACGGGTGCAACGATTCGATGCACATATGGAACGCATAAAATGCAGCGCATTGAGCAACAGCGGTGGCGGGAGACGGTGCTTTGATGGTTACTGCAAGCAAGGCAAAATCTATTTGCTCAACTTTTATTTCTATCATGGTTCAACAATATTGCAACAACATTACTCGTTTGGCAAATCAATTAGAAGCAATAGAACAAAATCAGCTGTACCACAAAACGCTACCAAGTTTACATTGTACTCTCTAACCCCCAGGAAAAGCATGAATGGGTTTTTTTATGAATGAACGAAGGATTAATGTTGCCGTGACAAATTTCGCACCTAGCAGCTCGGGAAGTGTTGCTGCACATAAAAAAGGCAATAAACTGGCTAAATCGATTACGCTTGCAGGCGTCGTAAATCGTTTGTCTTATGTCTTGACGCGATTTCTGCATTCAAAAGCAACTCCTTCAAAAAAAACCTCTTTCGAAGTCAAGCTATAAAGTGATGCTAATAAGATTATTGATACGATATGCATTTATGTGGATATTCGATGAAATCGTTTGCATTTGTCGATCGTTAAATTTGCACCGAAACACACTCACCAGAGTGGAGTAGAGAAACATGACAGAAGCATAGTAAACATCAAGCACAAATGATGAAATCTGTAGGAAATCCTTAATTACTGTGTTGTTTGATGAAGAATAATCAATGTTTGCACTGTTGACAACATTATCCTCATTCTTCTGAAAAACAAATGAAAGTTCAAATAATCTTTAATGTCAGTTTTATCAACCGGGCACCTCTTTTATAGCTCGATATGTTACTAAAAGGGAAACTAATCATTATACTCTCATCATGAACCGCTATTTTACGCATTATTTGTTGCGGGATGATGATGATTAGGGGGTTTCTCATGCTTTCGATTCAGCACTAATGCAGTGTTGCATTTTCCATATTACACATCACTGACGAGGCTCCCAATCGATGAGGGTGACGCGCCATCGCGAAGCGAATTGAATTTAAATCGTTAACTCGTTTCCCCATTCAAACCAAACCGTAGCCGTATAGGTCGATCGGCCTTCTTTTTTTTTCTTCACAATTTATGTCTAAACTACGTTCATTTCCATAACTGATCGCTTCATCGACCGATCAAGGAAGTGTGGTGCACCACCACGTGGCACAATTAGCGTCAACACTAAAGAGAGTGGCAATTGTTTCTCCATCAGAACCAGCACCACCACGCCGCCTTCCAGTCTATAAGCGATCGTCCTGCGTAGTTCTAATAATAATTTTGCTCAATCGTCGCGCTTAATTATTGCTGATGAGGAAATAGTCGTTCGGTAGAACTTTTGCTCCGCTGACGTTGTAGCTTATGGCGGTATGCAATGCTTAACAATTACCTCCGGAAATGTTTCATTTTAGTGTGCACTAAAGGCACGATCAGACGCACGATATTGCTATTGGGATTTTATCAATTGTATACGAAACAAACCTATTGATTTTGAGTTGTGTGGCTTTGGATGATTAATTTAATTTGTGCACAATTAAATTAGGCTTTTCGTGTATGTATTGTTTTAAATTGATTGGTCGTTTTTTTTTTTTTAGTTTAACCATCAGCTGAGTTGGATGCGCTAGTTTGGACGATTCACACACAAACGCACAATCAAATAGAATTGAAACGTTACGCCTCCTCCATTCCTTGTTCGCCCTTGTCGCCCTCCGCAACGCCAATGAAACCAATGATGGTATTCCATTCGGCGTGTTTTGATTTGATTTCGATCGATTTCCAACATTTTATTGTTACTGTCCATTTCCTTCACCGGCCCCCCTTGGTCGTAGCTTTTCGAAACGACCGGCCTCAGAGGCACTCGAGCGTCAAAAAACAGCGCCACAGCCCAGAGCTTCATAACAATGTTTGCTACAAGAATCAAGCGCGGCCGGGTTAATCCCCCGGACAAAGTGGCTGGCCGCATGCGATGCATTGAGCTGGGCATGAGAGAGAGTGAGAGAGAGAGAAGGAGAGCGAGGGGGTATGCGATGTTGGCATGCGGCAAACAAACTGCGCACAAAGAGGGAAAAAATTCGTGGTTTCCAATTACACGTGCCAGTAGTACCACAACCCAGATGCCCCAAAATTGGCCTGAGAGTCGCGTGTGTGCGCTGGTTGTTTTTTTTTTTCTTCTTTGCTTTTTCTATCAGCCGATGTGCCAGACACTTGTTGCCTTCGACCGACGGTGGTGGTGTCCACATTTCGGGCCGGTTCGATGGAATTGAACTAAATATTTACCGACTGGTTTTTGGTGTTGCGCGGGACCTGCGACAAGTAATACGGCGATAACCCCTCCGCATGACAGTGAACCGGTGGATTGGAGGTTGTGTTTACAAATCGATGAAAAAGTAGTGATCGAAAATGTAACTTCATGACGCAGCAATGGGAAACCGTAACGCAAATGCAACATTGTTGCCTCAGCGTAACGTTGAACGAACCTTACCGGGTAAATGAGGCTAATGAAAAGTAGTCAGCACGGGAAAATCTAACAAGGAATGATTTATTCCCCAGCTTCACTATCGATGCTCGGTTACATAAAGGCTGCAGCCAGGCCCGTCACGTGTGAAACCGAAAGGTTCATTTCCTCGGAGCGCTAAAGTACACCGCAATATCCATTAAGGAATGATTAAAACTGTCGAGCGGCAGCCACACTACAAGCAGGCGAGAGGCTGCTGGAAGAAGACTCACGTGGAAAACCGCAAACACAGTATCGCTCTACCGGTAATGTTCGATATTCACTATCACGACACATTGTGGGCTCTGTGCATTGATGAGCGAGAAAACTGTGTGATATTTGCGAAACTAGTATGCCATGCCTCTATCACATCCACGTGTGGGGAATCTAAAAAAAAAAATCATGTTCTCGTGGTACTAGAGCAACTCTTTTCATAAAGTGATGGCCGCCCTCAGGGTTGATTTTGGGGGCCAACTTTAAAATACGAATCCACTCATACACCAGCCTCCTGCGACCTTGGTCGTGAAGTAGCTTCACTACCATTCACAACGTCCGGCACTCGGCCGGACCGCCGGTCAGCACTTATCAGTAATACAAGCGAAACGTGACTACTCAAGAGTGTCCGTTCGTGTGGCTTTAATAGCCGTTACAAACCATAATCTCACACTACGCTGCTCACGCCAGCAATGTCCCGTCGCTCACGAGATACTGCCTTGGCAGCCAAGGGCCAAGGTTTGGATGGCAGAGAGAATAGGCTTTCAGGAAACGCACAAACAGTACAATCGTTTGCAAACGGCATCTTATCGATGGTTCTTTGATGGACTTGGGAAGTAACTTCAGCTCATCGTTCCGGTTTTTTCGGTTTGTTTTTTCTTTTTTTTTCTTCCTTTTCCTGGTTCCGTCCTCCCCTCGACTGCTGGCAGTATAAGATCACCAACACCACCACAGCCATGACCAGCATATTAACCGCGCCGGGCAAGTACCGCTCGCGGAAGGACTACAGCACCGGTTCGATCCCAACGCTAGTATCACTGGACGAAGAATCTAGTCTCTCGACAACGACGACGACCTCGGTCTGCAGCGATACCGTGCTGCTGCAGAGCCTGCGTACAGCCGGCAGTAGCAGCATCAATACGGCAGCCAGCAGCACCGCCAATGGCAACAGTAGCCGAAGCAGCAGCAGCAGCAGCAGCAGTAGTAGTAATATGAACATCAAGAACGGACTCGCCACAAAGCCGCCGAGGCGCAGCTCGCTCGGGCTGGCCCTGCTCGGAGGCGGAGGTTCGCGCAACTCCTCTAGTAACGCCACAGAGAAGAGCAACAAACGGCGCAGCTCTATCGCTGTCGTCTTTCTCGGTGGTGGGCGCAAGGACTCGAAAGCGTCCTCCAGCAGCTCACCGTCGGCAGGCAACGGACATCACCATCATCATCACAACGGGCATTCGATCAGCACGATCCCGGAGAAGTACAGCAAGACGGGCGAATCGGACATTGAGAACGACTCACCCAACACGGACACGTTCGTGATGTTGGGCGAGGGAACGAACGGTGGAGCACTCGAGCAGCAAGACTCGTTTGGCAGCGCGACGAGCGGTCCGTCAGGATACGACAAGAAGCGCCGGCGGTCCTCGTCCTGGCAGACGAAGCTGGAACGCCGACGTCGCAAGGGCATGATGGCGTCCATCGACGGTGGTGACACGCTGCAGCAAGATTCGGCCAGCTTTAGCAGCTTCGGTTCGGCGCACGGTCTCGATTCGTCACCGTACGGGCCGGGTGGCAAATATGGGCGCGAAAAGCGTCACTCCTGGTGGAACATCTTCGTGCCGGATAATCTCAAGCAAAGGTGACTACTACGTGCGGGTTCGCTCTACCAGGAAGGTTGTGTTCTCGCGTCGCGGGTTCAACGTACCGTGCTGGTGGGCTGACTCCATCAATAATATCACGATCCATGTCCGATGGATTGTGTACGGTGTCTGGCCGTGAGTGTACCTTTACGCTCGTGACAATAGTAGTCGCAAGTGCAACTCGGCAAAAACCCACTCCATGGTCAATGCACCTTAGGTGATGATGTTGAAACTCCGCGTAAATGGTTTATTCACGATCTCTTTGCAATTTATCATCATGAGTTTTACATTGAGACGGATACCTTCCTGTATTAACGCTTAACCTTTAACCTGCCAAACACTAGCTGGAAATCATTTGTCAAAGTTTTGCCTTACAATAGAGCTCTTCAAACTCGATGCTCTGCTCAGACGACGGCGTTCTCTTAGTCTAGTCTCGGAAACACAACACTGCTGTTTATCAATACATCCAGACCTGGAGATAGCATAGCTGGGTGTTATCAGTGTGATAGTATCTTGTCAGTGTGTGTTTGAACCGATGGCTTCGGGCATTTTACACCCTCCCAACGCGACGAAACTTTTACTGAAACAGCAACCTAGCGGCACATGTTGTCGCTTCAGCTTGCACTTGTAAATCTGACCGTGACCTACTTCCCTATTGCATAAACTGCATGCGTTGCAGTACGTTGCTGTCTTGCTCTATCCGGTCGGTGACTTTGATGACTAAAGTTTCCAGTTGAATGAAAAGTCGTTGGAAACTAGCATGAAAACTATGACCATTCGGCAAAGGAAACAACCAGAAATCAGATTCAATTTCCCGCCTTATCGATCTTTTGTTGATTTACCGATTATCCCGTGTACCTAACTTAACTTTCTGCTTTCCAGTTTTATTTGCCCAGTTATACAAACAGTAGGCAGTAATCGTCACGTACCCCAGACCCACGTTATTATTGTTGGTAGAGACGGCGAAGCCCCCACCAAAGCAGCACCGATTGATTGATCTCAATTGGGACCTATCTCCGTGGGAAGGCTGCTGCTGTTCTTGTGGCTGCGAGCGATGCTCGCTTTAGAAAACCGAGACCGAGACGGTTCCATTTGTTTGCTTCCGTTTTCCGCCCAGTCAGTCTCAGGTTGAAGGCTAACCCTCATTTCCAACGCATCTGGACATGGCTACGTGACTGATGACAGGCAGCTCGTCCCGTGCGTGACATCACTCCATTGTCGAAGTCTGGCAGTAACCGCGCGACTGCTGCTGCTGCTGCTGCTGGTTTGGTACAGAAATAGTTTGTGTTTGCATGTCCAATGCCAGAATCGTACGGGAATCGTTTGCACCGTTTCTTCTAGCTGCCATCGTTTATTCATTCGTTTCACTCTATTTCTGAACAAATAGAACAGAATGGAGCTGCTGCTGTACAGCAAAGAAAAAAGATGAGCACTTGAAAACTAATGCTCTTGTGGCTAGTGGCCAGCAGCTCACACCGCCTGATTGCTGTCCATCGTAAAGCGTCGTATTTATCGGCCGTGTACAGATGAGGCAACAAATGCCATAAACTCCCTTCCACTCTCCCTTCTTCTGGTGGTCGATATCCCGCTTTCGCAGGCACGACATTTTGATTTTGACATAAAGCGCAGGGATAAATCGATTGGCTTTTAGAATACAATTCATCTTCAACCCATTACGCGCACGAGAATCAAGCGGAAGCAGCTGACGGTCGGGCTTCGAGTAAACAGTGCCTCTGCACGGGGCACGTTTGTCGTTGGCTTGCGATGGAGGTGCTTGACAGGATGATAATGTCACCCAAGTGCTTGACGGCGCGTACTTCAGATTATGGGTTGCACTTATACCGTCACCGAACACTTCTTCCATTCGTGCGTTAGAAGTGCACGAAGAGTGATGGAGAATGAATTTTGAATCGATCGTTTCTATCGATTCTCTTGGCGTTACCGATGCTGCCTATTGATGCGCTTTCATATGCTGACATTTTATTTCAGCAGAGCGAAAATAAGAGCGAATTGAAGGATGATGTTCTTCTGATTGCCCAGTTATTGTAACCCGAAAGACGACCGTCTGGGTGCTTCCACTGTATTGTGCGAACTCTTAAAATGTGTGTTAATAATGGTGAGATGATGCAATATCTTAGCAACAAGCAAACAAATGTGATCCGTTTAACAGAGAGATCGATAGGGCCTTGAGATTAATTTTACCACAAACACTCACGAACATTTGTGCTTATCATGCAACCGAATGCGAATGTGGCATTAGATAACTCCTTCATCGCCACATCATCTTTATCTCGGGCTCCACCTCCTACACGAAGCAAAAAAAAAAGAATGGTGATAAATCATAACTTATCTCCCTTCGATTGAACAGTCACAGCGGGATGGTTCAATCAGTGCGCTCACATCGTACCATTCAAAACGTACCACACTACGTAGAATAAATATGAATCATTTCAAAATGTTTACATAACATATGTTGACACTTCGATCAAAACATGGCAGGTTATCATGCTACCTACAAAAATGCCGTCATGTTCTATTCGGTAGTCATTTGAAACATTTCTATGGTCTTTATGACCGAATCAGATGCACCCAGATTTCCGGCAGCACAAAGTCCGCTGAAGCAAACAAACCACATCCTGCACTCCTTTAATCCAGTGCGAACAGTACTCGAGATCCTGCAAGAACACAGCCGAAGGATTAACGATCGGTTCAGCGCAGTGTTTCAGCAAACACTTTTGCTTTGCGTGTGAATGGCTACCAATGCACATGCAGCCAGAGTTCGTTCCACTATCATCTGAAGCACGATGTCACGTGCGCCCAGAAGGGGGGTAATGCTTCCCCATGCCCTTTTCCGCCAATAGAACCCGCAAAGAAATGAGTCCGCACGATAACATTCCAACAAGAATGGAAGGGGCGACAGAATAAAAAAAAAGCGAACACACACACATTCATCCATTCTCACCTCATACCGTCACGCGTGTGGTGTGGTCTCGGACCGTTTTGTCCGGACCGGACCAGATAAGCGGCAGTAGGTTCCGCCCGACTGAAGTGGTGATACCCAGAGCCTGCACACTGCAGCAGGAATCAATATTTGGGATCACCTTGCCGCCCCAATCCACCCAACACAGGTAGTCAAGTCCTACAAGCTCCCTGTGTGTGCACTCTGTTGTGGTTCTGCTACGAAATCTTGAACAAACCCTGCCGTCTCTTCCGAAAGAGGGCGAATGCTTATCAGGCGCGGCCCATCATCATAATCGTCACCGTGTGTCTGGAGGGGCCCACCTACGAGGTGGACAGTATTTGTTATCGCGCAAAGGGAACGCACTTTGTCGCCCTTCGTTTGCTGGACGAACTCGGTTCTGCACAACATTCGGGTTTGTTATACCGGTCACGACGGAGGTCACTATATACAAGTGAGAGCGCGAGCGCGCGCGCGCCAGAGTTTTAAGTCCCTACATATCATCGCTACTGAGGGGGCATTTGTTGTTTTGTTGGTGTTTGCTTGTTGTTTTTTTCCCGCCTTACTAAAATTGCTTGTGAAATCGTTTAATAGAGTGGAGTGGATACAGTGAC
The DNA here is from genome assembly GCF_016920715.1 of Anopheles arabiensis. Classification (NCBI taxonomy): domain Eukaryota; kingdom Metazoa; phylum Arthropoda; class Insecta; order Diptera; family Culicidae; genus Anopheles; species Anopheles arabiensis. The sequence goes on from NC_053517.1 coordinate 9,213,792, forward strand.
AAACGAGTGTGCATAATTGAAGAAAGAAAAAGTACACAGATTCGTGAAGCTCGTATTCTGGGTGAAGCGTAGATTATTCCAGAATAATAGTGGCCTTTAGTATCCTACCCTATAACTTGGGGCCTAGAATTTCGGCACTGATTGCAGTTTAGTTAATGTGTATGTGTAAAACAACAACAAATAAATTGTGTGTGTGACCTTGAATGTGTGCATACGGAGTTTCTGCGAAACGAACGGGCACAATACCGAACGATGGAAAAGCCAAAAAAGATTAAAAGTCACTTATCTAAATTTAAGGAGCACTACTGGTAAGGAAATCCGTTACGCCGTGTTATCTCAAATCGCGCAGACTGTGTTTATCCCTGTTATATTGATGGGCGATTTTCGATATAATGATTCATACGTGCCCACTCCCACTAGCGCCCTTAGGTCGTTTAAGGTGATGTGTCATCTGGAAGAAGAAAAAACAATTATATTACTTTTCTACATCTTAGGCTATAGCAACAACATCGCAATGTGTGTTATATAACTTGTTCGCAAGTATATATTGTTGAATTTGCTTAAAATCAAGCGCCAGACCATCATCAGCGCTCATCCGAGCCATACCTAATTAGAAATCAGCTATCGGAGCTGGCGACCTAATTTGATTGAATTTTGTTGCGCTTTTAAAATGATAATATTGTTTTTTTGGTGGGGCTCCGTTATCAACCCCGAACTACCAGAAAGGCTTTGGCTTGTAAGCCTTTCGGAACGATGCAACCAAAACTCACAGTGCGCAAAGGCTGGAAAAAGAAATCTGATTCTGAGATAGGGTGTGCTACCTTTTGCAGATTAGATGGACGGCCGAAAAATGTCTGGAACTGGAACCAAGGGCATACAAAACGAAATTTGTTTGCTGCCTAGCTTGTCAATATCAGGTCATTGTGAGGATTTTCAAATTTCTTTTCCTCATGAGATAATCATCAATGTTTGTTTATAATTTGCCAAAAGATTGGGTCACCCTTTATTTGATGAGTTTTGTTTTAGTTGTAGAATTAGGACCTTTGTTGTTTTATTGCGTTGTGTTTAATAATTAACTTTTATTTTCACTCCTTATGTTCACTCCTTTCCATTTACAGCTAGCGCAATTTTCCAGTGTATTAATTATCATTTTTTGTTTGTTTTTCCTTATCTGTTTATTTCATCCGTTCTCTACTGTACGTGTCCTGCATCCCATTGCCTGCACTCCTTGCTCCCTTTCCACGTTTGGCGCCCGACTGTCTCTAATGGCACGAATGTAATCTATCCTGTCGTCTGTGTGTGTTCGTGTTGCATTCGTCGTCGATTTTTGTTTCACTGACACACAGGACTCGTAGAGCTAGTCAGGATGTGATACTGTCGAAAAGCTCCGATACACTCAGTAGCCCGCCATACCGAAGGTTAGTTTTATTTGATTTATGTTTTTTTTTTCGATTTTAAGTTCAATTTTTCATTTATTTCAGTTATTTTTTTAAGCACCACACGATCGCTAACGATCGGTTTTCGTTACCGTTTTAACACCTTAACTCACAAACCACTACTTTGATTGATTGATTGGGTATTGTTAAAGCATTGAACTGCCGAAAAATGGGCAGCTCTGCACGAGCAGGGTGGAGGTCTAACAATAATGTATGATCATAAATTTGTTTAACGCCACGTTTCTTCGACAACTACTACACAACGCCGGCACTATGGTTGTTGTTTACTACCGGCCGAAACATTCTTAGCTTCCGCACAAGCGCCTGACACGCAATTTGCCTTCTTGATGTTGTTGCCCATAACGCGTGGTTCACGTGATGATGGTGGCCGGCTTCCCCGGTGTCACTATTTTCGGCCAGCATCGAATGCGGTGCGATGCTCTATCTTAAGTCTATTTTTATCTGTCACTCCGCTTGCCGCAACGCAACGATGCGTGATTCATGAAGGGACTGGAGTTAAGAAGGGGCCCTTTTCAGTTGACCCTTTGAGTGTGATGATGGATGGATTGTAACGGAGTGCCACAACAGAACAACAATAACAACAACAACAACAACAACAACAACAACACCCAGCGATCAACAGACAGTATCGCTGTGTTGACCTTCACCTGGAAGTGGGTCTCTCGCACACTGCCGCTTCCCGTTGGTGAAGAAAAATATATGATTCGATCAAACGTAAGCCGCTAACCGATCGCACGCTAGGTAGCTACAGATGTTCGGCGATTTATCATCATGTTTTTGTTTTGTTTACTGCAACCTCGTAACAAAGCTTCGGCACACGACACTTCCTGCGAGCGGCGGCGATACGATAGAGAGGTTCGTGTGTATAAAATCGTTTCCAAACGTTCATTTCGAGCGTTTCCTAGCATTCGATTTATTGGTTGCCCAATCAGATGAATCAAAATCGATTGAATGACCAGTCGTGGGGGATGCCGGTTGATGGTCAACCGTTAACACCACAGCGTAAAGATCTGTTCGACCAGTTGGCGCAATCTCTTGATTTATGTGTGTTTGTGGTGGTTTGCCAGATTTGTCTCTTTTGTTGGTTGAACACATTGAATGATTGAAAGTGTGTAAATGAATTGGAACATTGGACTTTGAAGATCATCAATATTAGTGGTAAGAAATAGCACAATGCCCAGATACTCATTAACAGGTTCAGAGGAAGGAAAGACGTGATAAACCGTATCGCTTAATTGCATAACATTACTTTCGTTTGTTATTGATTCAGTCAGTGCGTTTAATTTCGTGCGAGTTTCATGGTCCCACGTCCCCATGTGTGTACTAATTAGCCAAATTCGTTGTCCAAAATCGAGTACATTCGAGGGGGGAGGGCGGATGGGGCACCACTACAACCCAAGGGCACGTTTCGTAACGTGCGTTACATTGCGTGTGCGGTATTGTATGTCGTGCAGTGTAACACTAAACAAAACTACGAATGACTATGTGCTTTTTCCCTTGCCGTGTGACACGGTTAACAGAGAGAGCAGCATTTTTTTTTGTTGTTTTATAGCAAGCCGTATCTTTCACCTTGACATTAAACACCATCCTCCGAAATGCGCTCGGGGTGCGTAACAGTGTGTCTAATCGAAAACAATTGCAATACACACCGCCGCGGGGTCGATAAAAGTGTGAGGTTGGGTCGATCGATTTGTCGAATGACACACACTGTCAATAACCTTCGGGATTTGTTTACCACCCTTTGCAACGGGGTGTGTAATAATGTCTCGGATGGGGGTCTACTAATACCGCGCTCAGCTCCGTGCATAATTAGCTTCGGCCCCGCAAGGCACGGACGCCTGGAGCGGACGTATACCGTTCGAATGTACTTCCTTTCCACACTTTGGGAAACGTTGCCTATTTGCATATCCTGTGTGTGTGTGTGTGTGTGTTCTTTTGCATATATGGCAGCATGGCGTAAGGCGGCAGAACCATGACGAGTGTGGGATTGTGTCGAACCCTGTCCGGGCAAATGAAGCTATCGGGCAATAAAGCGTACAATGTCCTAGATACACTACAATTCAAACTACTGACTACTTCTGAGATGCTGAGCGAAAACTGAGGGCTGACAATGTGTAATGGGTGTTGGTTATGGTATGTTAGCAAGCTGATGTTAAATCGGTTTAAAAGAACTTTAATCTTTTATTAGTGAATTGATTCCCACATAGAACGTAGCATGAACTGACTGACCAAGCCTAGTAGTGCAGTGTAAGGGCAGGTTGACAGCGAGGAAGTCATTACGCCAACAAGATGATAAAGTACAGACCATCCGATATTGTAATCCCATCGACAATAATTCAGCATCGAAAATTGAACAAAACATAAAAATATAGTTTAAATACATTGTCAGAACAATCTTAAGTATTATTGGTGCTCTTCAAGCCCACAATTGACCCCGTACAGTCACCACCAGTTAAATTCAGTTCACTTTTAAGTTTGAAGTTAACACAGCTTCTCAAGAACCTGCCCGATTCATCAGTCTGCTCGTCTGCTTGCCGCTCGCTATTGCAAACCTTGAAAGTAAGAGGAAAGGTAAACCCTATTCAAGCTGATCTCATTTTGTTGATCAGATCTGCATTTGTTATGGCTAGTCATAAACGCAAAGATGTTCGACTATACAAGATCATTATTTTTGTTGTGGATGCAATTCAGTATAATAAACCTTTCTATCTTAAGATCATATTATCTTAACTGTAATCTTTTATTATGATGTTATGATGTATTATGATGTTTTTAAGTAGCGCACACTACTTCAAATCTTTTCCTTAACTCACGGGTTGTTACGAAAAGTTGTGAAAAACACAACTACAACATAATGAAAATAGATTGCTCCATCTTCTCTCTCTCTGGAACGGTGGAACCAACTCGGGTCAACCTTTTTCCGGATAGGTTCAATGTCACTCGAATTTGCGGTTTTCGCTCCGCTCGATTGGCACCGGGATTGGGATCAATTTCCGGCCAATCGTCTGCAGTAGCGCTCCCTCGGTGTTTGGTGGTCGAAAGCGTGCAGCGCTTTCGTTCCAGGTGGCCGGGGACAACCCAGTATGATGGACGCAATTGCTTGGAATCGGTGTTCGAATCGGTGTCGTGTGTGGTGCCGGGTGCTTTGAACTTGAAATTCTTCACCCATACGCAATGCCCGTTGGTGGTTGGATGTGCGCATATTACGCAGCTCGCACCTGAAAAAGGGCTTGCTTCGCTGCTATCAACTGCTGCTCCGGCAACCACCCTTAAACCGTACTCCAATCGGGTTTCCTACACATTTGTACACCTTCGGAGAGCAGCATGCCAAAATCGCAATCATGCGGAACAGTCGTAACACCGCTCTCGAAACCATAAGTAGTTGGAAAGGGCTCCGGAGGGTTTGGTGCGGACCGAAGCGTCTCCTACTCCGAGTGTCGTTGCTTGGTTGCTTTCGGTTCATTTCACTTTTTAAGGTATTAATTCCTTCCTTTGCTATGAGAACACTAATCGATGTGGTTGGGTCTGTAACGTCACGGATTGACAGATTTATCGTGCATAATTTAATTATAAGGCTGTGGTCAACCGTATCCAATCGATCCGTACGCTCCGACATGACCTCGAACAATGCTGACGACTTGATCGCTTTTAACGTCAGATGATAAGATCTTTCACTTTAATCAATAGACGTTCCTCGGTCGCAGACACTGTGTGTGTGTGTGACTTTGTCAGCCATAAACACACACACATATATATATATATACATACTCGATCAAACTTAGCGACTCCGCACATATATCATGTCAATCTACAACCAAAGTCCATCTATTTGTCTCGCCCTCATGATGCCGCCGCTTGCCGTAACTACAGCGTAAACTGCATTTTTCCACCATTCGGTGCCAGATGTTACGCTTCCTTTACAGGTCACAGTACTAAGCACACACACACGCGCGTAAAGGGGTGCATATGTTCGCCTTCCCTTTCCTTAGTAGCTGGGCCTCACTAATGTGCGGTATCGATTGCGTTAAATCTACTACCGATACCGATTGTAGAGATTCTAGAGCCGACCACCGAGTAACCTTCGCCCCCCGGGGAGGGAAGTCCATGGTAGAGGTACAGTCGCAGGCATGTCCTACGACAACGCCATACATCAGCGGCATCCACTGTGTAGTAGAGTTCGAAGCTACTGATCGTGTCAAATTTGTGTTATAATTATCTTGATTCACGCCACCCGCTAGCCATCAGGTGTTGTTGCCCTTCTCTCTCTCTCCCTCACTCTCGATAGCTGACGTCGGGACACTGGCGCAGTGGCACACAGCAGAGATTGGCAAGTGCGGTGCGACAACGTTCACTGACTGTCATTCATTCCATTTTAAAAAGCACACTGGTTCGAAGCCTGCAGCTATAATAGTGCTGATTTCATCTCTCAACTCACTGCTCGCTGTCAAAGACCCCCGTCGTGCCTCCTCTAGTGTAAGTCAGCCCAGTAAGTCAATGGAGCTTTCTGCGCAGGTTTTCTGTCGGCGAGGGGAAGCGCACAAATGCACCCAGAGACACCAACCCGCTAGCTCTCCCCCTCCTCCTCTCGTATGTAGAGGAAGGGTAGGTAAATGGGAGCAGAGCAAGTGTATGCGTACGACAAGTTAATCGTGCTCTACCGGAAGCATTCATTCTGGTTTAATGTGGTGCAAAAGTTTTCCTTGATGGCCGCGTATGGTATTTTCTCTCCAGCCCTACCCCTCCACCAGCCCTCATATCCATTGAAATAGTGACCACGAACAGTCACCGCCACCAGGTCACTGGCTCATGAGATGTATGTTTGTCTAGGCAAAAACGGAAGAGATGATGCGGGCCGTGATCACAGCCAACGAACGATGAACTATCGGCACTGCTCGATAGATGAATAGGCATCGGATGCGTAGTTGTTGGAGCTCAGCTTCACTGGAAGTTGATTTGAAACCTACACCTATCGTGGTTGTGCTGCTTCTCGGCGGCGACAAAGCATTAGTGGAGGAATTTTACCCGACTAAAGTCACACTTGCCAGGCGGATGCCATGATTTATGAACCTCGATGTGGCCGTTCAAGGAGAGAGATGCGAAAGGGAGATCTTGCCATTCGCGCGACAATGGAGGTCGTGTCGCGGCATATTGCTGGTGATTCGTCAAGAAAATTTTACAGCTTGTGGAGCAGAGCACGGGAGGAAGTTTGGTGTGTGCCTTCTGCGGCACTATAAATCAAGTTCATAGACATGGTCTTTTGCTTAACTATTAAAGCAGCATGAGGTTTGACAGGGTTGAAAGGTAACTTGCAAGAGAACGCGGTGAGAAACCATACAGTAATGTTTAACCTATTTGAATACCCATAACCCCCCCTTTCGGGTAGTCGCGAGCAGGATTGTCGCGAAAAGGCAAACAGCTGCTTCTGTCGAACATTTACTCTCTTACAGTGGAACCTAAGTGGCAGGTGCCACTATTAATGTCAAATGTGACATGATGGCAGTTGTTGCAGTAAAGTTTACTCCTTAGTATGTGATGTACATTGGGGCAGTGATCGATTATGCGTTTAATCGTAAATGCCCTGAAAACTGACACTCGGTACCTATGAAATGTGAAGTTAAGGTATGATGTATGAAAAGTCGTCTGAATAGTATTAATGGAATAATATAAATATACCAGTATTTTTCAGAACCTTCCGTTGTTAGTAAATGTGATGATTGTGTTTGTGCATACTATCTATACTATAAACGTGGTAAATCTATTATCATTTCATCGTCCACTATTATCAGGCCATTGCGTATTTACTCCGTACAATCACATACTGTAAAGCCTGCAGCTATCCGGTCATGGTACAAATAACGACCAAAAAGACTCCAACCGCATAAAGGTACAGGATAGGAAACTGAGCAGCAGTGATCGTTATAATTATCCAATTAGCAAGTGTGACAACTTGCTCCTGCCCGGTCGCTCTATTAGCCATGGATCGCTTTTCGCTTCTGTTCGAACAGAGACGGGCATTTCGTGAGCTTTTAATTCTGCGCATAATCGAACCCGATTCCTGTGTCGATTAACACGTGATCGGATTTGTTTGCTATCCATCGAAGTAAACATGATAAAAATAGAAATTTAGCACACCAACAGTAAAAAGCGGGGACGACACATTTTGCGGCTGTTAATTCAAATGGCGATAATTTAATTATCTCAACCTGTAATTAGCTATACTTAAACGTTCTAGAAGGCCAATTTTCGCACTTAATGCACTACTAACAAGTCTGTTTGATTATGCTTTGGCCAAACCTACCATGGGAAAAAGAAATTGTTTTTACTTTATTGACCGTGGCCATACGTGTATGTGACTATCTTAATCTATCATAAATTTATACCCGCCAAGTAGACAGCGCAAGTAAGTAGTAGATGGTAGTAAAAGTGTTTAGTTCGCTTTTAATTGCTAATATTACTCCAAGCACGTACAATAAAGCCCGCGCGCCTCGCCCCATAGATCCTGCACGTGTGTGGTAGATGTGTATGCCTGTCGTTCTGTGTTACCTGGCCTGTGATTTACCCTCCTGCGGGGGGTGTGTGTGTGATCTTATCGAACGATTTGAATCACAAGCCTGATAGAGAGGGAGAAGAACAAAAAAAAACAGACAAAATCTTTACTGTCCATTTAAGTGAATTATGGTACGACCGTTTTACGACCCGGCAGTACAGCATTGTCGCGAATGGCCGAAGTAACGTGCCGTTCGTGCCGTTTTGGTTGGCATTCGAGATGCATACCAGTGTGTGCGCAGTGAATAATATATTTTCTTCTTTTTTCTTTCTTCTCGTTACTCACCAAAACAGGAGCAAATCCAGGAGTGTCGATCATGGACTGGCCGCACCGTTCGATCTAGACTCGCTGCGCTCAAAGGTTGAGGGTAGATTCGAAAGCATCGATCGACTATCAAAAGGTAATATCTGTTTGCATCATGTGTGGTGTCCGCTGTAGCTTTAGAACCGTTTGAGCTAAAAACCATAAATGGTTCACGATGGCAAACAAGAAAGAAAGCCCTGCCCATCGTCTCCGTTCTATGTGTCCTGCACACAATGTTTAGCCTCCCAATGCTGCGGTGGCATAAGCACCACCAGCAATCAATAAATAAACATAAAACAGATTCCTCGCAACTAGTGCAACTTTGTTGCGCTTGCCAGCCAGCCAGCTCCAGCTACATGGCTTTCACACTGCTGCACCCACTTCGGAATCAAGACTGAGGCGCCGAAACTATTATCCCTTAAGTGGCGAGAGCGGTGCTCCTTACTCTCCTCCAGCGGGCTTTATTTACATTTGCCGCGTTGCTCTATGCCCTGCGCTGCGCTCGATCTTCTTACATTGTTTCAAACAAATATGAGCTTCTTTAAAGACAGGGTATGCTTTTGTCAGCAGATTTATCAAAAATCTCACTCAGTTGTGTGTGGCGTCAGTGGGCTTCGAGCGGAAAGTGAAAACGTACAAACAATTCTTGGTTTGCTGCTGGCCATCCCGAGGGGTCCATACGATCCGTAGTGTTTGACGAGTGAAGACGGGTCGATAAGCTCCCGGGCGTACCCAACCATTCATGGGTGCAGAGATGCAACGAAAAACGTTTATACTGTGTCGCCGGGAAAAGCCGTTGCTGCAGTACGCATTTATCGTTGTCTTTACGAAACGGCTGAACTGCTGCACGCCGTTGCTGCGCATTGACCCATCGTACAGCTTGTGGAGCTTTCAGCAGCCAAATCAGCGTTCCAGCCCAAGCCAGCAAGGTTTAGTGGACATCACTTTCCCTACTTGCCATATGTGGTTAAATGTTTCGGTGAACTGTTTTCGATTTACAGTACAAATAGCTCTAATTTCCCGCCTTTTCCTCTTCCCGCAGATGGCGAAAAGAAGCGCTCGATGCCCACGATACCCACCATTACGTACACAGTGAAGGACCGGGACACGCTGACATCGGTGGCGGCCCGCTTCGATACGACCCCGTCAGAGCTGACGCAGCTGAACCGTTTGGCCAGTTCGTTCATCTACTCCGGGCAGCAGCTGCTCGTGCCGGACAAAAATGCCAAAGCGAGCGCGGATGGCGAGTCCGATGCTAGCACGGAACGTTCCTCCAACAGTCCCACCGATGGTCGCCGCAAGGGCTCACAGGAAGATTTGTCCCAGGACGAAAAAGGTACGCCATCTACAGCGCAATATATCGTGTAATGCTGTGACAAAATATTTCCAACGAGTTTTCTATTCACCAACCGGTTTGAACGAACCAGCTCCCACTGTGGTGCTCATTGGCCCATAGTGCGGGAATATACTGTGGGTTTGCTGTTTTCGCTCGCGTTGCACGAGCGAAATGACGGGCGAAAAACGCTGCTTCGCGGCTGTCAAAACCACGTGTGTGTATTGGTGTGTGTGTGTGTGGGTTTGTGTGTGTTGTATTCTCTCTAGGGTGTGTTGTTGTCCACGCAGCTGTTGTCGATATAATTTTGCAACCCGAGGGTGCATTCAATGCGGTGCGAATTTGTTTGTGAATTGTGTTTGGAATTGCACTTTCCTAAAATTGCGTCCCACCGAGCTGGATGACGGTCTGGCACTGTTGCCTTCACGCCAATAGAGAAGAGTCAGACCGACGTCAGCGGGTCGGTCTCGGTTTGTCCATGGGCAAAGTGCGGGAATCGGTGTAAATATTTGATCAAATGTTGAAAACGGTGGTGTTTTGCAAGAATGGAGGTAAGTGTGGGATGGAAGATATTACGTGTGCTTTACACTATCTATCGATGCCACAAGCACGCTGGTTAGTAAATGCTTTTTCGTTTTAGAGCAAATGGTGTGTATGTGTGTTTTTATCGCAGAACGGAAATGCATCCGTTGTAATTTAGTTGTGCTAATTTGCCCATGTGCAGTACACAGATGATGTTTCTGAGATTGTATTTCATTTGGAAATGATTTTAATTTCATGTTTTCTGTAGTTAAAACACATCTGAAGATTATCCTAGCCTTGAATGGTGGTGGACCATTCCCAGTTAATAAAAGAATACTAAATATTTATTAGTTGCCATTTGAACTGATAAACAACACTCTCCGATACAAACAGCACAGTATTGAGTCACACGAGAATTTCGAAATTGCCATTAAAACTCCATTACACCTCACATCCAATCCCCGAGCGGCAGGGAGAGGGCGAATTATAATTCTTTAAAACAAAAGTCGCATTAATTATTAAGGCTTTGCTAATTGTTCGTAATGTTGTTTCTCATTCTGCTGAAACGTATTGCCAGTACTGTCCCAATGGCATTCAAAAAAGATTTGGCGGCATTGTAGCCCCTGCCCCACATGACGAACCGAGTGTGACAACAATGATAAGAAAAAACTGGAACCATTTTCTCACCAACACACGCACGCAAAGCCGATAGCGCAATAAGAATCTTTGCGGGATTGTGTTAATTGTGCCTTCCCACACAAATGCAACTCATATACCACGTCGCACAGTCGCCGGCAGCAGCCGGATCATCGTTGTTGGTTGGTTGGTTGGTTGGGTGCCGGTTGTGTTTGTAAAGCTTCCGTGCTGTGATCGTCGTACGTACACTGTTACCCTGCTGCGGATTGCCCAATAGGGACCGGCGGTGACAGATGCGCTAGTTCGCCCGCCCAGTAATGTAGTGCGGCGTGGTGCGCAAATTGTAATCAAATGATTACTGCCGCTCGGATCGGACAAGTGCAGACAATTGTTTAGTGTGTGTGTGTGTGTGTGTAGTGCATTATAATTCATCCAATACCGATTGAATGATTGTTGGAGGAAAGGTGAAAAATGGATTCGTGGACACTGGATTTTGGAGTTAACTTTTTGCGCGACAAGCTATCAGGTTTGTTACAGGAGATGCGATTGTTGATCTTTGCATCGGTGTGTTTGCTTTGCTGCTGACGACATTAACTGTTCGCCTCCAGGTTGATGGGCTATGTTGACACATCCACAAAGCGCTGTGTCTGAGATGAACAAGGTTTCTTTGCTGCTCCAAGCTTAAAGTTCCACTAAAAGTGGAACAAAATAGTGAATCACTCTGTACAGTACAGACCCGCTTATCACGCTTAACACTACCCGAGAACACTACCCAACGTGATACTAATACCTCATATCTGCTCCGTTTTTCTTTTTAGATTTGCTGGAAGGACTTCGCCCGGGCTCGCCGAAGCCGGGCCACATCGAGCGCGTCGCCTCACCGAACACACAGAGCGGTGGCGCCGGCGGTGGTGGCGGAGGCGGTGGTACTGCCGGCACGGCGGCCGGCGGTGCCGATGACGACGATCCCGTCACCATCCAGCGCTTCCTGAAGATTAACGTGCGGCACATCACCGACGGGCAGGGTGTGGTGGGTGGCGTACTGCTCGTCACCCCGAACGCCGTCATGTTCGATCCGAACGTGTCGGACCCGCTAGTCATCGAGCACGGGCCGGAAAGCTACGGCGTGATTGCGCCGATGGAGTTCATCGTGAACGCGGCCATATTTAACGACATTGCCCATATGCGCGTGCAGGGTGCGACCGGTGGCAACGAGACGGCGGAGAAGGCCGAAATCTACCATCCGGTGCCGGTGGAGAAACCGTGCTCGCGCTGCGATACCCACTCGCCCGGCAAGGATTCGCTGCTGGTGAAGGACGAAACGTTCCCGGAGCTGGGCGTCGGCTCGGTGGAAGGGTGCGACGATCAGGAGTCGATCTGCTCGAGCAACGAGCGGGACGGGGACGCATTTCCGAAAGCGTTCGAGCGGGACCTGGTGACGCCCAACAACCTGCAGCGCCTGCACGGCGACTCGACGGAGAGCGGCGGCAGCTCGGTGGAGCCGAAAGCGTCCTCCACTGAGCCGCCCCTCTTCCTGTCGTACGATCGTGACTCGTCCCAGTCTCACACGCCCAACTCCCTCGACCACAGTGCCGGTGCTTCGAACGAGCAGCAGCAGCAGCAGCAGAAGCAGGCAGGCGATAAGACTGACCAAACCAAGACCAACAGTATCTTAGAGGATCCCACCATGCGCTCCCTGGAGGAGCGGCGGAGAAGCCTACTCGACCAGCACTGGGCAATTCCCAGCAAGGACAGGTTAGCAAGCGGGTTCATTTTGGTTGCTGTTCCATTGCCTCCATCATACACGTCATCACAGCACAAAACACAGTATTGCATGTTATGATTTCATTGGTAAAATTTACTAACAACATTCCTAAGGTGATAAAGCGATTGGTAACACACATTATAAGATTTGTTGGTGACTCTCGCGTAACCACAATCACCGACAAACACAATCTAACACTGGGATGAGTAATTTAAATTGGTTTAAAAAGTTTGTTCTACCTAAGGAAATTGTTACAATTTTACCATGTTTTTTCTCGATTTTATTTTCATCGTTTCTGCTTTTGTTTCCGTTTCTCCCGCATCCCAATTTCACCGTGCGCCCCCTCATTCCCATCATACAACATACCTCTCCCGCATCATGCTTCCATTCTGCGCTGTTACATTTGCTCCTTACCGGAGAGCGTATAGATTAAAGTGTTATTGCGATCAATCATCATCTCGAAGATCTCTGGACGACGAAGAGGCGGCAAGCACCGGCAGCGGAGCTACGGCTACATCCTCCTCCACGGCCGGCGCCGGGTCGATCGGCGGTGGTGCAACGGGAGGCGCCCACGGTGCCCACCACGCCCCGATAGCGCCGATCGCCGAGGCAGCCGGTGACGGGCAGCTGGTGAAGCAGTCGTGCCACGATTCCGGCATCGATATCCGTGACCCGGCCCACGGCTCCTCACTGACGACGGGTGCCACCGGGGGCAGTGGCAGCAGTGCGGCCAGCTCGGTCGCCAGCATCCCCATTGTGGCGCCGATCGCAGCGAAAAAAGTGTACAGCGATGCGGACATCGTGCTGAGCGCGGACTGGGTCCCACCGCTCACGATTGCACCGACCCACCTGCACGACAGCTCGCCACGCAGCAGCAGCTCGCTGGTGTCGTCCGCACACCAGAGCACCCTGTCCACGCTGACGTCCGATGCCGGTGGCCGGAAGAAGACGTCCAGCGTGAGCTTCAGCGTGGACGAGCACGATGCGCACGGTGCTACCGGTCCGGCCGGATCCGGATCGCTCGATAAGGGTGGCGAAACGAAAAAGAACAAGGTAGGTGTATCATTCAAGCCGTGCAATTTGTGTATTGGAGAACTAACGGATGTATTTTTGGCCTTTTTAGATGCTAAAGCGGCTCTCCTACCCACTGGCCTGGGTTGAAGGATTGACGGGCGAAGGTGGCAGCAGCAGCCACAAGTCAGATTCGATTGAATCAGCACCCAACACCGGTGACTCTAATCAGAGCGTATTTTCAAAAGTATTTTCCAGGTAGGTCCAGCGTAATGTTTGCGCACGGCGAACGAATACTTTTATTTAATTAGATTTGGTTTTGATGCACAGTTTATACAAGCAACGAACAGTTCTTCATAATACCGACTTGCTACTGAAGCAAAGGGGTCACCACGTGTGCTGCAGTATGCGTGCAGTATCACAGCACTCTGTCCAAACTGTTTTTTACTTAACTTTTCTTACAATTCCGATCACCACAACCAGCACACATATTTCGGTTTCAATATTTTTACCACACTAACTGAACACGTTTCATTAACTTTACGTTATGTTTAAAGTGCACATTTGCCTGGCCGGTGCGATTCGTAAGCGCGTACCGCCAGTTCTTTTTCAGTTTGAGGTTTTTTCTTGTTTTTTTGCCAATTTTTGTTGTTTTTGGTTTCCGAGCAATCATGGCTAAACTTGCTACTAATCCCTCTACTTGTAAATTGATGCCAAATTCCCTTCACGTTCGTACCATTTTCTATCTTTCTGGAAAATCACGTCACACAAAAAAAAAAACCTAACCTATACTTCGAAACGAAAAAGCTCACCCATCACATTGGTTTCGGAGCTGGGCGGAAATTTGTTTTTGTCCAAGACGCCATCGGAAGACTCCGGGGGCTCGCCGGTTCCGCCACTGACACCGCACGAGGCGCAAACAGGGGGGTCGGTTACGGCCGGGTAAGACTTTGTACTTCCATCCATACGACTTACGAACGCCAAACCCCCGAAAGCATAATAGCCTAACCCTATTACGTCACTCTCTTTCGCTGTCGTATGTTCTCTGTGCCCTTTTGTTTCACTCTCTTTCACACTATGCTGTCTTCTGTACATATTTCTTTCTCACCTTTGTTCGATGTTGAAACACTTCTCACATTTCCTCGACTGGATGAATGCCACTAGGCAATTTCGGTTGAGATTATGATTTTACTGTTTATTGATGTGTTTGCCATCTTCACAATGTGTGTCGTTTTTTTCAGTTGTGGTATTTTAATAGCTCAATATAGTTGTTATAATTTCATATCTTATCACCATCCTGCTTGTGATCATCGAAAAGATGAAAAGGATGACATGATAACGACAGACTACTGCGTCGTCCTATCTTCTGTTTTGCTTCCACTGTCCTCGATCGATAGGATCGTGCTCATTTTTGTTTGCTTACGATCGATTTTTAATCCCAAGTTGTCCTTGACAAACCGAACCGTATTTCAAAAGTTTGATTTCACATGTACGTGTTTTGTTGCCATTTATGTAGGAATTAATGTAATCAGCTGGCGACTATCCAGATCGTGGAACATTTTTGCGCTCAACAAACACTATTCCCTTACGTCCTCGTGTGTAAAAAGCGCGAACAAAGGACGACGTTCTCTGTTCAATGTGTAGTTGTATTTGTCGTAGTGTCCATATAGTGCCAAACTATTTCAACACACCTTTTGAATGTGTTATGCCTGTAGAGTGTATGCAACTAGCGGAACTAGCCAGTAAAATGCGTACAGTAGTCCGCACTCTTTACTAATCTGTTTCCTTCGCCAATTCCAGACGATCATCGATCGGTACATTCATTCGCCAGCATCCCTCTGAGGGTAGCGCGAACAAGCAGAAGCCGGCGCCACCGAAACTGGACTACCGTTCAATGGTGTCCATCGACGATATGCCAACACTGTTCGTCAGCTTTGATAGTAAGTATTGTTCGTTTCTGCCTATCGAGTTTATATCATCGTTACAACTGTAACATTAAATTCACCCTTTGTTTAAATATGTTCAACTGTTTCACTTGACTGTTAGTTCTTTGATGGAAAAATTTTGTTTGCGTTACGTTTCAAAGTTACTTACGCATTGACATGCGGCCTGCATTTTTTTTACCGCTTGTTTAACAGTTTAGTCTTGTTCTTGATTGCCGCTAACTTGTTCGAGTTCAGTTACAAAATACCAATCATGTATTAATTTATTCTACAGTTGGTTTTTTTTTTAGCAAGTTCTTGAAATTGCGTTTGATTTTGTTTAATGTTGAAAACTTTATTGCACACTTAGTTAACTAACATCTAGAACTATTCACACCAGCGTTCATTAGTTGGTACTGCCATTCAATGCACTACCAAATCTAATAATTGCACTTACAATGTAGTAAAATTTCACCAGAGATCGTCGATAGTTACGTAGCAGACACCTTAGCGCATCGTCTCACACTTTCGTAGTTTCAAAATTATGTGTCCGCTGCGATCTTTTATTTATTATCGTTATCAATTTGTTGAATTTTATTTGTATCTTCTGGCCATATATCAGGGTCGTATCAACTGATTAAAATTCGTGAAAAAATGTTCACATAAAAGTCGTTGCTGCAGGAAACTTTCGAGCAAAGCCTGT
This sequence comes from Anopheles arabiensis, assembly GCF_016920715.1. Classification (NCBI taxonomy): domain Eukaryota; kingdom Metazoa; phylum Arthropoda; class Insecta; order Diptera; family Culicidae; genus Anopheles; species Anopheles arabiensis. Next base: position 9,229,991 of record NC_053517.1, read on the forward strand.
TGGCTAGGATTTGTCTTCTTTTCGTTGTTGTTTTTCAATCGTTGATGTCTCGTTGTGGATATGTATTTTGGAATCTTTTTCACTTCTTTATCTCTCTTCTTTACATCTCTCTTCTGCGCTCATACTTTATCCCCTCGATACTACTCCGCGTGCTTTCCAACAAACTCATTCCCCACGCCATTGTACACAAACTACAAAACCAACTACAACTACTACTATTACTTCTACTACTGCTACTGCTACAATATCCAACCCTACCAATCAATCATCATCATCACTACAACAACAACAAAAAACATCAACAATATGAATCAACTATCACTACTACTACTACAACAACAACAACCGTTGCTCACAATCTTTCAGTGAAGGCCCCATTGTTTCCTCAGCTTGAGAAACTTGGTAGGTTAAACACACACGTCACACAGTGACGGCGCTCATTTGCAACTCATCCTGTGCGGGTCCTGTTTTTATTTACACTACTGTTGTCCCACATCCCGTGCTAGAGCATTGTTTGTATCATAATTATAACAAAAGTACATTATTTATCTGCTGAATGTCATTTCATTTTATTTTCCATCGATCTTCCTCCTTCACCACCTTGCTGTCGTGATCTTTCCATTGCTTGTCACACTTGTTCTCAGCAATCGAGCGCCGTACCGTTGTCATACTCGTAATAAATCTGTCGTCTACTCAGTCCTCTCCTCTGTCTGCTATCTCTTTTGTGCACTGTACTGTTGTGTGTGTTTTTTGTACTACATAAGGAGTGTGTGTGTCCTACCCACCATAAGGAGTGTACTACACAACCATATCGTGTCCTTCGATTTCTAATTTGTACATCCTGATTTTGTAAAATGTTTTGATTTTCTTAACCGTGCCTGCATGTGCATTATTTCACTATTAAAGCAAATTTATAACAAAAAATCTTTCAATGCATGCAATTTAGCAATTATACTTCTACGTCTGTTTTTTTCAACAAAAAATGCTCATTTGACCCAAATTATACGATATATTTAAAAAAATGCTGTTATATCAATTTGACATCTGTTTCGATACAAAAAGAAACGAAAAAACAAAAACGGTCTAGAATGATTTACTACTGTTCTTCACCGGTGTTCACACGGCTGCATATTGCATGGCTTTTACTGCTTACTAACAGTGCAATTTCTACCCGCTTGTAATCGATTCATGTGTGCAAGGGAATATAATGCTCAAGTCAACATGTGTGCCTATTTCACACCTCGCTATCATTTCACGCTCTCTCGTCGCTTTCTCGCAATAGAGCTTATCCCACGACCGGCCCGAGCTTGTCCGGACCCACCGATGTACCTTCGGTTGCGCATGGGACGCAAGATCGGCAAGAACACACCGCTGCCGACGACGGTAATGTCCTACGGCAAAAACAAGCTGCGTCCCGAGTATTGGTTTAGCATTCCAAAAAATAAGTAAGTAGTGTTGTTAAGTGACAACCCGTCTAAAAGTGCTAAGCCGTTGCGCTTTATTCCTTTAGGGTTGATGAATTGTATCGCTTCTTGAATGCCTGGGTGCAACACCTGTATGGTGAGCTGGATGAAGCTGCCATCAAGGAACGAGGTTTTGAGCTCATCCAGATGGATACCGAATGGACGGCGAAAACTGGCAGTCCGTCGAAGGTATGCTATTATCATCATCACCTCCGCCACAGTTGGGATACTTCTTTGAACCGATCTAATATCTTGCTTCTTCTTTTTTTTTGTTCTTCAGGACGGTCGTTCTGCCAGTGAAGGCGAAATCTCCGAGTATACACGTGAATCATGGGAGGTAAGTGTTTCACGACTCAAATAATGATATAACTATACGTAACAGAATGAAAAGAATGGTTCAGTTTGGCGAGCGAAAGAAGGCAAGCAACCAGGACGTCAAACTTTACAGGATGAGGCTGCCATGATTTAATTTTCTTTGGAATTTGGAAAGCTGACTAATGATTAATTTCTCGTCTTTGTCTCTCTTCGTTTGTCTTTTCCTCTTGTTTCTCATAACTTACTTAATCGTCATCCTTTTAATGCCCATCGTCGTCGATGTGGTTCCTACTAACCCGCTAACCCAACAGCTGCTAAAGGCACCGTTCGTTAAAACCTACAACATAATCAAAAGTCAAACTGGATCGAACGATTTGGACGGTTGTGAGGTTAGAATTGTTTAAACCAACTACTATTGCCAAATTTGAATTTCGAAACATCACCACAGACTATTAGATCTGCTGTACAATGTCACACAATTGCATTTTAGCTACTATACTATACTATACTGCCTGTATACAAAGAGATACTCTCCTAAACAATAATCATTTCGTATATGTACAACACGTTGCAACAAATGTTTCGTACTTGTAGTAGTAATGTTTTCGTAACACACCCTTTTCAGCGATTGATGTTTCGTACCGTATTATCTGCCCCATTTACTGTCCTCTATATATCTAAGCATTTATTCCTTTATCTTTTCTCAAAAACCAACATATTATAACTTTCATTACATTGCTAGACCGTAGAGTTGAAAGTTATAGATGATCGTGTGATAGTACTGTTATTGTGTTTTGCTCGAATTCTAGTGGCATTTTGATGTGTATAACCATCATCTGTGTTTATGTTCTTTTTTTAACAGTTACATAGTGTTTGTTCAATATTTTTGTTAATCAGAGATTTTTAATCTACCATATCGAATGATAGATTGGTCTGATCATAAGATCGTGTATCGTTTGTATTTTGGGCGATCACATAACACTCGTATGTTGAACTTTTTTGTAAAACTATTTTTATCCGATGGAAATTGTGGCAAAAGATACGAAACTGTAAACTTAATACAACGATTTTTGAGCATAGAATGATTAAAATCGTCTTCAAATAATCCATGTTTGTTATATTTTGTTTTTGTTTTAAACAATTTATAATTTCGAATGAAGTGTTTTGAAAACATTGCTTCATAAGGAAACAATACCAACGGAATACTTAGATTAAGTTAGCTTCCAACCACACCAGCTTTTAGAGAACGCGAGCACTTTAAGTGTATGCTGCAGACTATCCTTTTAGTGTACATTTAGAAACAAAATTGCATCCTTAGTTGAATAGTATTCGTTTAATGTTTAGACAACTTTACTCTCGAAACTTTTAATCCATTAAGCAGACAGCTTATCCATTTTGTTTGCTTCTGTTGCTATCGCTTGGTTTTGTTGTGCTTGTTTTCTTTGAGAAATTGTAATGAAAATTGTATCCTCCCCTCAAAAACAGTCACATATTAGTAATTCATTGATCCGGAATTTTGGTGTTAAACGGCAGGCCGCAAGTATAGGTTTCTGTTTGATGTCAATTTGATGTGATGTTAGCAAATGTACTCCCCTGCATATATATATATATATCTGTCTATGATTCTATGTCTATGACTGTGTGCTATCTAGAATGGTTCCAACCCAACTGTGATATCCTATCAAATGTTGTAATCATAGACATGAATAACTCACACTTCCATATATACTTTAAGATTAATTTTCTTTCGTTGGTACTTGCCCGAAAACCGCGTTACTTAATACTACAAATACTATTTCATTTCAGTATAGATGAATTATCAAGACATTTTGAGATAATTTTAAGGTTTTCTTTTTTGTTTGCGATTACCAATTTCAACGTTCGTAAACAACAACATAAACTTTTATTTTGGCATACGGGGCATATCTCGAATCGGGGTGTATATGAAATTCATCCGATGACATAATCAGTGAGTAAGAGCGTTTGTTTGTTGATGATTGATGCCACGCACCGGCCAGTTAGTGCCAAAGGTTATCGACGCTGTTTTACACCCATGCATGGCGTATTAAATTTTTCGGATGAATTGCGTTTTAATCGGTCCTGTGGTGCTTTGGGATTACGTTCGGTCCATGATGTAATGTAACGTTTTTATAACAAATTTTATAACGAAAGTTTTTATAACAAATATTACAATTGATAGCTCGATACAGTACTACCAATGTAAATATCCGATTCATGAACTGCGCTAAGGAAAGGAATAGTTAAGCCCAAACTTTATTTTTCCTCCAACGAGTTTTGCAATATTTGTAATGTCAATATTCTGCAAAAACCGTCATTAGGTGCTGTCTTCTGACCGCGTTCTCCCGCCGCAACGTCAACACAGCTGTCGTGCGACGAACGCACGCACCTTATGTTTTGCCGAAAAAGTCAGCCAAAAACCTGTTTCGCGCGGCAGTGGCTCTGTAAAAGGCAAAATATTATCGAACAGAAAACAACGGTGCGCTCGTTGCGGTGCCTTAAAAAAAGCATCCGCAAACAATTTACCGTTTCTAAAAATAGCACCGGATGGAACAGGTTTTTACCACAGAACCAATCATTGTGGTCGCTCTTCTTCGTTGTTTTAAACCAACGAGACACGAACATCCTTTGGGATGGATGCCTGTTTTCGGAGGGAAAAAGTCAAATGCTGGTCTGGTACGGACGGGAATCATTGCTTGATGTTTTTTGTGAGCTATAATTGACGATATGTGTTTCCTTTCAGAAGATACACCATAATTGTCACTTCTGAGCGGAGATACGACCTCGATATGTATTGAAGATACGATACCTGTAAAGATGGAGGATGGCATGTGTTTTTCGAAACAAAAAGCAATGTGCTGTAAAAACAAGGCATACATTATGTACACACAAATCAAGCTGACTCATGTTCTGGTGCTAGCCATGCTTATGTGGCAACAATTGATCGTGCGTTTGTACTGGTACACACACTTGCCTGATAGATCGTATGCCATTCTCCAGAGCGTTAAATGTTTCCTATGGATCAGACCAGAAAAGATCACCTTCAGAAGGACGCGTGGAGGAGCTGTGCTCTGTTCGTCAGGAAGTCAGGCATCGATTTGTGCAAATCGCGTGACTCGCTCGGACGCACAGACACACATGCACTGCAAGATGCCACGTGAGCAATAAAGCATATTTCCGGTTTGCGATCGTCAGTCCTGTACCATTGCGCCCGTACCTTGGGACTGATTTTTAATGGTATCTCCTGCGCAGAATGTCAGAACCAGCTCAGGAAGCGCAAAATTCTTCTGAAAGTGCATTCTTCGCCAGTACATATTTCCCTTCTATCCAGACGACGCATGTTCTGAAATGTCACATTTGCCCTCGCCACTAAACAGTTTTGCTTCAAGTGCTTTTGTTTCCTAGAATTCTTACTTTTCGCCCTTCTTTTGGTGCCTGGGTTTTCGCGATTTACCAGCTTCCGCTATACCAGACCGCTAAATATGGCTATCACAAGAATGGTGAATGTTTCTGCGGTGCAATAAATCGAAAAGCTGCAGCGTGTGTGCACAGACACACACGGCTCGAAAGTTACCATCCTTGATTGGTGTGCGAAGCTAAAGTTCCTCGATGTTACAATCGCTTCCTACCAAAGGCTTCTTCTGTCCTTCGGAGCTACTATCCCGATCATCACAGACACAGACGCTGAAATGGAATCGAACTGCCGTTGGGACTGCTTTGAAGTAGCGCGAAATCTCTGCAAAAATTAACAGACGTTCGGTGAATTGGAGCGCAAACTCTCAGTTAATTGCAATTTTTGCTTTACAATTGCAGCGTGACGACTCGGCCTATCACACGGCTACTTGTCTGAGTCGCAATAACCGGGATGTTGTTGATGCTTTTTTTCTACCAGGCTATTACAAGTACAAACATTCCTAGAATTTCGTCTTATCGCCCAGCTGCTCAAAACAAGCATCTTTTAATGTAAACTGTAAATATACTGCAAATAAAAGTACAATTAATGGTGGTGCAAAAAAAATCAGCGATCGTCAGCACAAACGCGCGTTATCGATCATCATAACATAGAGCAGTCATGAGTTTCCTGTTAAAATCTCGCACATCTTCCTAACCACAGCTGCCAGCTAGCTGATCAGAGCAGACGTTCTGCAACACTGACTGTCCATGACATGGCTATACATCTTACAGCACACAAGCCTCATGTTGTAGGAAAATTCCCAAAAAGCATTAGGAAACGGAACACAAAAAAAAACCGGGTCCACAACAACTAGTTACCGAAGACGGCTTGGTTGCCGCCAGACTTGTCTCCCTTTTTGCCCTGCGGTGGTTGTATTTTTCCATCGGAAATCCGTCTTACCGGATTTGGACCGTTTTGTCCACCCGAAGTCACGCCGGGAACAGGTATATTAGCGCGGTGGAACCTATATCTTCCATAAGGGCTAATGCGCGGCGGCGGTGGTAGTGTTGGTAGTACTTCCCTATTTCACCAAAACCGGTGCGCTTGGGTGAATCTATTTAAAGCATCTCTCGTGCAGAACGGTTTGTTGGTTCGCGGTGCCAACAGTCGTCAGAAGACGTCACAATACACCTTATATCGGTTGGCTGATGATCCTCTTGTTCAATGTGATCCAATTCTGCTCTCTTCGCTGGGTGAATATTACTGCGGTGGGAGAAGTCCGTCAACAAGGAGGGAGGTAAGGTTGAGGGTGTAGGACGGTTTGTTTTTGTTTTCGCGGGCGCTCTCCTCATCAAGCTACTACTACTGATCGCGAGGGAATTTGTTGTTCGCGGAGTGTACCCTTGAACTGGGGCACACCACACGACCGGATCGGTCGTGTTGGAATTTGAGAGCGCGTACCGTTTTCGCTGTCTTTCACTGAAAAAAGGTAGTATACATGGTACGGCACTGACTGTTGGTAGTTGGTTGTACGGTGGGACGAATTCCATCCAACGCAAAATGGCCACCTGTTACAGCTCGGAGGATCCATTCGGTCAGTGGCAACAGAAACAAGAGAGAGAGAGAGTTAGGTCCACTGTTTTGCAACACACGCTATCGTTTTGCGATTTTGCATGTGATTCAAACTGTTCTCTTCGCCTGCTAAACACTAAGCCAGTAAACAAACCGTACTTGGGGCCAGCAGAAAACACACACACACACGCACACTCCCCTGTACTTTTGGCCTTTCGGAAGAGATGGTGCGCGGTTTGGCAGTTCGGCAGTTTACCTTGCCCCAACCATAATAGAGAGCGGGAGTGAGCAAGAGAGAGCGAGAGCGAGAGAGGGCGTCATTTGCTCAATGCAGCAGCCGGAAGAGAGTGAGCGCGCACGGGAAAGAAAGAGAGGGTGAGTGTATGTATGCGTGAACCTAACTTCGATGGCCACCGACGATCGGTGATCGTACGAGGTGCGTGCGCGCGCGCGCGCGCACCCTCTTCACGGGCTGGCTAGTTGGCCATTTCATTCTGCCTTCATCTCCGTTGCCGATCGCGTGCAGGAGTGAACGGATTTTCTCTATCGCGGTACCAATAGTGGCATTTTTGTGGCGGTTGCACCCTGGTGTTTGGGGAACGTGGTGTGTGGTGTACGATACAACACGCCTTCCAAGTGATAAGCTTACCTACGGTACAGTAGTGCTTTACAAGTGCAAATACGCTTTAGTCCTATAATAAGTCATAATAGGCCGCCCAATAACAGTGTGTTTCTCCTCTTCATGGAGTGTTTTGTTAGCCGAAGAGGTGGACGTGATATGAAATTGGGCACAATCGTCAAAAATGGTTATCAAACACAAGCGTCTTTGTTAAGGATCAAATGCGCACGTCTCGGTGATGGAAAGTTGTATGAAGAATCGTTGCATTCAGGCAGTTTTGCGAATCGTTAACATCACCAGACAGTGGTTTTCCTTCAGCTAGTGTTTTTCCCTCTCCTTTGTTGTGCTTTGAAAAAGTACGCCTCTTGTTTTTCCACAAACATCACAAGAAGAGCTACACCTTTACAACACAACAACAAACAGTGGCCGTGTACGATGGTACATTGCGTACTTTCCCAAACCGTGTGTGGCCAACAGCTGCATGAAGATTGGTACCAGCAGCAGCAGCAGTAGCAGTAGCTGGCCTGTCTGATGAAAGTGTGGTCGTGGAAACATCCTCCTATTTTGCTGTGCTCTGCTCTCTGTCCGACGATCTGTTTTGTGCCGCAAACGGCGGTACGTAATTTCCCATCGTCAACTCCCGTTTCACATCGCGGTGATCGCGCACGTCCAAAACGGTGTAATGTACGCTGCTTTCCTAACCCAAAACCGTTTCAATTCTGCTCGCTCTCTGCCGCGGGAGGAGAAGAAAGGCTCTCTAGACAAGGAGCGTAACTACTCTCACCCGAGACGCGATCATCAAGATCTTGCGGATTACTGTGTCGTGCCTCTCCGTGAACTTGAAAGTAGAGCCCCGATCAGTAGTTAAATCTTGCTCGGGATGAAATGACGATCACTTTTTCGCTGTGCTGTGTAGTGTACGATCACGGGTGAAGAATTTATTTCTTGCTGCTCTGGTGCAACGTGGTGTGCAGGTGGGATACAGTGTGTGAACAGGTGTGTGTCACCGTCGGCGCATTCCATTCCCACAGGTTTGTTTGTGCCTCTCGGGTGGTAAATAAGTAAAGTCTGAGTGGCTTCTCATCCAATCCCTTGCAAGCCTAGAAGGAACCCGAACACGGATCACTACTACTGTGTACTTCCTGAGCGTGTTTATTTTTGTGTGTGTGTCTGTGTTTGTGTGCCGAATTAATGCCAATTCATCCTAATCTTCTCTTCCCGGTGTGTGTCAATTTAGTTTAGCCCATATATCATCTGTGCAATGATTCAGTGCCGGTGCCGCCGTACTGTGCTCCCCACAAATGCTCTCTTTATGCACGCTGCTTTATTTGCGATTTGAGCAAGCTTCCTGTGTCCGACAGGCGGGTACTGTCGACGGCATAGAAGCCAATCCCGGTGTACAATTCAGCAACACTTTGTGTAGCTCTCGCTCTCTTTAGAAGTGCTCTTCAGTGCTGTGATATCTGTGCGCATAAACTGTTCTCGCCGTATTAGTTTATTTAATCAAGTAATCAAGATTTCGTGCCAGTTCCGTCAGTTGTAAGCTGGTTCGGGGTTGTTTTTTTTTTTTTGGAATAGGAGTGTCGTACGTTTTTTATATCTCAAACATCAACGATCACAAACACGCACAGAGTGCCGTTAGCGAAAACGCTCGTTTATCTTCCGTATCCTGATCGATATTGAAACGTAAGCGCGTAAATGATGTCGAAATCGAAAATCAACAAACTGACCAAGTATCTCAAGACGAAGGTAAATCATCTTTTTTCTTATGTTAACAGCAGTATATCGCCCGACTCATTATACATCATTAGGTGCTAAATCTATCGGCTTAAACAGAGAAAAAAGGACAATATTGCATCAACAGTTCAACCTATCTAACTTTATTGTAATTGTGCACTTTGGAGAGCTACGACAAAAACTCAAACACTGCGCTCACTTAATAAAGTGATTTCTCCCTTTTGCCAACTGACCCGCACGTACACGCCCGGTGTTGTGGGTACATGGGGAGGGCAAGAAATGCTAATCATCCTAGACCTTCTACACAGCAGGTTCACAGCAGTGTTAGATGCTGCCCGCAAGTCCGCCCCTCCTGGCCCATTGCAAGAAGCAAAAACCCTTTTTTCATCATGCACTCATGTGTGCGCGCGCACCCCTTACCAGTCAGGAGCAAATTGTTATTAACCTATAGGAAGGCAGTGGATAGTTACAAAAAAAAAGTCGACCCCAGCTTGTTTTTGTCCGTTGCGTTCTTGTTTTTTTTTGCATACTTTAAGACACACTCTCCAGCACAAACACGCGCTCACGCGCGCGCGAATTGTTGCGGTGGATGTTGTCTCATTACACGCCTGCATAAGGGGTGATCCGTTCTGAGAGCGCGATCGATCGTTTGATTCGCGGGAGGGAGATGTGGACGAGGCGTGGAATGAAGGAACACCACCGCCGCCGTCTAACCTTTGGCGACCCTGACCGGCTGCCCTGTCCTGACCGGTTCCACGGTGAGGAAGGAACCGCATGAACGATCATCGACCGTCGTCGTCGTCGTCGTCCGCTTACAAAGTATGGCTGCTCAGCGTTAGGTGTTCGGCACTCGTTCTCTCAGTTACCGATTCCGGTGTGTAGCACGTGTGTCGATCCTATGGTAGAGCCTTGCTTCAAAGGCTACGAAATTAGGAATGATGTTGTTCAGAATAACATCTTTCGAGGATTACGTTTGTGTCTTATTTGGTAATATGACGACTCACCCAACTAAAACTCATGCAACCTCAGCATTCAATTTCAATATCTAGGTTGTAGTATGTTCTTCAGTATGCTGTATCTTTTAGAGTTGTACACGATTAGCAGTTTTTAAACGATCTTGGGCTTACCTCTAACTGCCGCGAATCTATTTTCTACGCCGCACGTGTCCCGTTGCGTCTGCCGCGGCTCAATTAATGCGTAATGCAAATTAATTTCTTTTCGAAAAGCACCACCTCCTTATTTACTCATAGCACACCTCCGTGCTACCTACCGGACCCGCGCACCCCGACGCTCGCTAATAAAATTCAAGAAGCACTCAACAGGCCAGATCACCGCGCCAAGTGCTCATCTGCATATTCATATGTGTGCACTGTACTCGGGGCCTGCCTGTGCATTTCGATTCATTGGTTTGCTCGTCACATTTCTCGGCGAGACACGGCGGGCATCGAGAGTTGCACAGTTTGCCATGTGCCAGCTTTCGGCCGCCTTAGTGTGATGATCGTGTTAGGCTACCACTCCTTCGTCTAACGCGATCGTAAATATGGTACGGGGTGAATTGAAAAGTTTTATTGACGATCGAAACCCGCTGGCAAGTGTGATGTACCGGGAACTGGTGAGGATATATTGGGATTACCTATAAATATGTCCTCGCTGCTCATCAGGTGCCTGTTGGATAGCATAGCAACACTTTGTTACAATCAATCGTTGCACCAATGAGCACACAGTTGCATAATCAACTATATTAACGAATCGTTTATATCCTACCCTAAATTACTTTGGATTTCTCTGTATCTTGCTCGAATTAGTCTTCAATATGCTTACTTGTATAGTAAGCAGGAGTATCTTTTGAAGCGTAACTGCGAAACGGATTGTTCACAATCTGTGGCTACGGATCACCACACACATATATCGACCTTGATTGCGGAACACAGTAAAGCAAAACTGCCCAAAACTGGATCATCGGCACCGAATGGTATCGACGCGAATGTGCGGTGCAAAGCAAGCAAAACGGAACTTTTGTTTTCACTCACACACAGACAGACAAAACACATTTGACCTTTCGAGCAAGATTGGATTGTTCGCCGTGTTCGGTATTAAATCGTGCCTCAATTTACTGGTGTCTTATTTAGCAAAATAAGAAGAATGATTTTTCTGTTCGCTTTATCGCTAGCACGTGTTAGCTGTTACATCACGCATGCTACCCACCCGCCTATCAGTTGTGATAATATAAACTCAAATTCACACCCAACGGTTCCCTTAGTTTGAAAAGCTCTCTCGAAAGCTCCCAAAGCATTGGACGTGTTGCAAGTGCGCGCCCTTATGTCAACGACCTTGCCCGGAAGCAGCGGAGCTTTCGTTGTGCTCCGTAAGCTTTTATTGGCCTTACACACCCACCCTTATGTACATACAACTCTCCCCAGTGTGTTCATACATCGTGTTACATGTACTACTGGTGCAGTGGCATATGTATGCCCCTGTTTCCCCTACAACTCAGTGTTGGCACGAAACCTGTCACGAATACATGCGCAATGATATGGTTGGAAACAGAGAAAGCAAGCAGGCGCCTACTATGTGTGTGCGTCTTCTCTCTCACTCTCACGTGCGCTCTGGAAGCGACGAGTGACTGTCAAAACTGTGGCGCTGCCTCCCATTTTCAGTCTGCCTGGTGTCGTTGGGTAGGTGCGAGAACGGTCTCTCGTCAGCGGCGGCCGACAGTTCCCTTTTTTCGATATTTATCACAGAAAAAATGGATGCAATCAAAGCGTGTTGCACCGGTCTGTTTGACATCTCTGCTGTGTGATAATGAGCGTCCTGGGAAGAAATGTATGTGTGTGTGTGTGTGGGTCCTCCTTTGAGGTGAAAAAGTGCAAGTGTTTGTTTGCGTGTTGTCGCTGCCATTAGCAATATCAGCGTTTTGACATTTCATCTCTTCGCCTGGGTGTGCTGCTGCTGCTGCTGCTGCAACACGACAACCGGTTCACTGGGGCAACTTTTTCCTCCTCCGTCCGTAAACCGAGGCCACCGTGTACATTCACCCGTGTTCGAAAAGGGGTTTAAGCACTGCATCGTATATATCCCCCAGAGCAGGGAGACCACCGCATCGAATATGTCACGAGACCTGTTCCGTTCGCTCCGAGCCGAATAATCGAAACGTGTCGGCGTATTTGCTACTCTTTCCAATTCCTGAGGTGCGCGATGAAAGGAATAATCTTCTAGTGCAAAGAAAACCAAACAGGCGGCACACACAACATAGGTCAGCGATATTTTTAAGGTGCCACCCTTACCCAGTGCCGCCGCCCACACCCGGTGTGCATATAGAATCGGTGTGTGCACCCCTTTTCGAAAATCAACAAACACAGCGAGAGCTGCTGGTGTGTAGAAAAGCCACCACATGACCACTAACAGCTGCCGTACACATACACACTCACCGGCATTGGATAGAAGTGGTTGAAGGTGTGTGCGTGTGACTTTTCTTCCTTTACACACACACACACACACACACACAGCAACGCAGCGCTGTAAATATTGCGTGTGGGTGCACGTGTAGAGCTATATGTTGTGCCTTATGTACACTAAGACCACCATTACTAACGCACGCTGTTGTGCAACGTACGGTGTACACATACGACGAAACAATCCACCCCGCTCTCTCGGTGGGAGGTGTGCTGTCATGTGCGTAGCATAAACATAAACATCAAAACATAGCCACAGGGTGTAGCCGTGTGTGCCGGCTCGCAGCCTGGTAGACAATCCGCAAACATTATCGGCAACGTTCGGCAACAAGTGAAAGTGTTACATCTGGTGCTGGGTAAAGCATCGAATAAGATCTGTGCTGTGAACACACGTGATAATGTGGTATTTGGTGCTTGTGGCCTTTTCGGCCACCCTGTACTTCGCCTCGAAACGCTGGGGCCGGCAGCTCTACTACCGATGGGGGCGCCTCATCCCGTTCCGGCGAGCGATCGGGAACAAATCGCGACCGCCGACGCCACCGCTGATCGACACGTCCGTTCCTGCCCACCTGCCGGCGGGTGGTGTGTCCGGCAGCGGCGAGGAAGGCTACCCTTTGCTGGGCGGCAAAGAGGAGTTCGATGACGGTCGATTACACACGGTATGGTTTGGAAGTGTTTTAGATTTAATGGGAATATTTTATAAGTTTTAAATGATACAACATGGATTTCTTTTCTTGTGATGACCATTTACAGGGTTTTTCAATGTTTTTTTTGTGTTGTTTCGCAAAAATGTTTGTTTGGTTCCCATCGATTTTGGAGTTTCCAAGAATTTTGGTTCAATTGTATTAATATCCAATGAGACGATACCAAATAATTCGTGGGAACGAACCAAACTTCAATGTGAAACGATTAATAAATCGTGAGACAAGCTAAAAAAATAAGGGAATTAACCAATAACTCGTGAGAACCCTGTATTCTGCAATATTTTCGAAACTTCAACAAAGTTAGAGTTAGTACATTCAAAATAGTTAGTACTTAGGTCCTGCGACATCTCCTGGAACTAGGCGGATAGCTTGATCCTTGTCGTTTGCATGTCCTTGATGATAGGAATATGTCTTGGACGTTCGTTCACCGAGACTCAACTCAACTCAGGACTTTATCGCATCGTGCGATCGTGCTTAGCAACCGCATCCCTATCGGAAATGCGTGCTCCAATTGATGATAACAGGCAACTGGCTTCACTTAGAAATGCACATCAGAAGCAACAAACATCTGTCCGGCATATTCCACCAGAGAACATACATTCTAACAAGGCAGCGCTTGCAGCTGCTGTAGCGAATTGATTGATTAATGCCATCCCGCCTGCCTCAAGTGCAGCAGATCATGACCTCGCCCAACCTCCACCTCCTAGAATGTACTGACATCGCTTTCCATTCGCGCGCATTCTCATTATCATAATAAGTTTTCGCTGATAATCAGGCATCCTCCGGTAGAACCCCAGTTGCTGCTTGCCCCACGCGGTGCACCACGTCGAGACTGATAACGACAAGCAGATGGAGCAGGCACCAACGATGCTGCCATCTGGCCGTTCCCGGCAGGGCCATTACCCTTAAGAATGTCGTGGAAAATTTTCCACTAGAACGTTAGCACACTATTTATTTGCATTCGTTTGCCTCGCTTTTGTGTCTCGTTCTCTCCCATTACGTAATGGTAAGGAGGAGGTCGGAGAGGGTGAATGCACTTTCTGGAGGTCGTTCTGTGTGCTACTGCATCCCTCACAGAGAACAGAAAGCAGGTGGTAGGTAAAGGTAGGTTCTCGACGACCCGTTCACCCTTTCCGTTCTGCTACAGCGCTCTTTTACCGTTTGGCTAGACCCAAGTGCCCAAGTGTCAACTACGTGTCCATCATCAAGGTGAGATGATGTTGGCTGTGAAGTTAGCGACTGTGAGCGCGCAGTGCGTTACGGTAGCAGCAGCGCGCGCTCTGGCAACGCTCACACCTCTGGCAGATGCTCAATTAACTCCTAATGACTGCCGATCGTGGATCGATTTTTAGGGGCCCTCTTTTTGTGCCGCTTTTGATTTATGGAGTGACTAGTTCGTTTACTGCACAACCGTTGCGATCCAATTAATAATGTAACAGATCCGTGTTTTAACACTTCAAGGGGACTAGTTTACGCCGCATCATGCTGCTCTGTGTGAAGATTTGTTTAGATTGAAGAAGACATTCCTTAATAAGTGTACTAAAGTACACAGCGACGACAGCCATTTTTATGCCATGACGCAATGAGCAGCAGAAAGTCAGGCAACCCTGCAGACTAGAGTCTAAGCTCTCGCGCACCCGTTTCGTTATGGTAATCGGTGTATGCGCACCGGTCGTAAATCATCGCGCACGACAAAACCTAACTGTAACCAGCGGTACGTCGGTTGGCACCTCTTGTGCGTTGCGAGTCCTACCCGCGCGAACCAAAACAAAAACGGTGCATTGGAGCAGACACCCAGTAGCAGCAACAGTGCTCTAGCAAAGCCTAACTAGCTAACAGGCAGTGCAAACAGGGCCGGTTGCGGCGACACCTTGATAAAGGTGGGAAACCATTTAAAGTGTGCACGGGAAATCCCTCCGATCTCGGTATCGGCTGTGCCGTGCTCCAAGGTCTACTCGGTAACTGTACACAAACACACACGCACATGCACACACTGGCTTTATGGCGAGCAGGATATGCAGTGTAGTAGTACCGTTTCTAGTTACACGAACTCCAATAGAGTTTCTATTGAGTAGCACCTGTAAATATGACTGTGGAGTGTGACGACTTACACATTGAAAATCGTCGATCGTAGCTGATGTAGCTATCCACGGATGCCCGGATCCACGGATCAGGATCAATCGGATTACTTAGAAATAAGCGCGGGCTTATTCATTTCCTTTCGAGCTGAAGCTAAACTCATCTCATCGGAATCGCGTGAGAGTGTTCTCACGGTGGGGTGCTGCATCCTACAGCACATGAAACGCGTCAGTAGCGCACGTTTCGTGCGATCATTTCAATGCCCACACCCCTGAAATCCGCATTGTGCCGCAGTCACTGCAGGTGTGGTCAGCGACTACGCAAAGCTTGAAACCATCCCACTGGCGCATCATCAACATCATCATCATGTGCATCGGGAGTAGGTATCTTCGCGATCTCGCGATACTCGAGATCAGATTACACTCTGGGTTAAGCTGTGCTTGAATTGTGCATACCACAAAGTGCGCAACAGTTTAGTCACACATCGGTGGCAAACCGTGCCATACAGACACATGTGACGCACTCTGGCATGACGCATTTTAATAGTTTAGTTTCCCGATGGTGCAATAGTTGCGCATCGAATGACTGACACAGACCTCCTCTCTTTCTCTCTCTCTCTCTCTCTCTTGTCAATCAACTCACTTCCGTTCCGCAGAAGCTGCGGAGGCTGAACAATATCATCTGGTGTATCATATTGCGATACGACGTTCTCTAGGGGAGGGAATACTGAACGGGATGTTCACTATTTTTAGCCAACATTTAATTAAACTCTTTCACGATCAATTACCAATCGGCGGCGGCGGCTGCTCCAATCAGAAGCGTATTGTATCGTTTCTGATTGGGATTTTCATCCTTCCTACCTACCTGGTCGAAACAACACTACGGCAGTCGTGAGTTGATCCCAAACGGGATTGGGCTAAATAAAGGTGTGAACAAGGTTATTGTTTTACAGTCGGTTAAACCCAAGAGGAAAGCCCAGAACATTCAAATTAAGCCTAATCCCCGTTAAAGCGCGTGAAAAGAAGTAACATGTGCCAAATGATCTGCCGACTAGACACATTCGGCTATCATTCGGCTGTCCAGTTCGTGACTTCCCAAATAGAGCCTCACGCTCCAGCATCTTCTAGGCCTGGGGCCGCCGGGAAGGAGTGATGCGCACCATTGTACATTCCGCACGCTGTCAAATGCCAAACGTATCACCTGTGTGCGATGGGCGGGCCTGTCTGTCCACTACACTGTCCGGAGCGCTGTCCAGAGCACATCATTTGTTAGAGACGTTGAAGCTGCAGTCAACCATAGTCTGTTGTGTTTGCCATTAGTGTTCACATCGGTTTGATTGAACGGTGATGGCTTCATTCTCCTCATCCTCCTCCTTCCATCATTAACTCTAGCCATTCTCACTCTGGTTGGTCTAACTACCCATATCAATTCAGCTCAATTTCACAAACCATCCCACCGAACAGGCACAGATGGGCCACTTTAAGCTAATTAGCCGATCCAGTTGTGCACAGGGAAAAAGTGGTGTGTTGGTGCAGAAAATTGAGCTATTGAGGAACACATGTTTATGCGCACCTTTGCATCGGTGATTGCACGAAGAAATCGCCCTCCTAAACACGATCATGTGTGTCCTTTGTTGGGCTTTTCAGCATCCAAGGACGTCCTTCGCATGTGCCGTTTTGTAAGGGCTGGGCCTGTTATATGCACAACCGCCGCCGCCGCCGCCGCCCTGTGCCTAATGTAGCGTAGACGACGCATCAGCTACACACGCCACTTTTCCGGTCAGTTTGTATCAAAAGCGCTACAATTATTCCACTCTCTTTAAAAAGCCACTTTGTGTGCCCTGCCTTCGGTCATGTTTGTGTGTGTGTACGCGCGCATGCAATTTGCTACCGTGGCGCATCCACGACCTCACACAACGAGCGATAGACGCGGGAAAAGGGCGCTGAATCTAGATCTGACCATAAAACGCTGCTCGGGCTGGCGGGAGGTTCTCTCTCTCTCTCTCTCTCTGTTTCGCTTGCTCGCTCTCTATCTCCTTCACTCCCCGTCGGCTCAGTTGAAGCGAACAACAACCCGCGGGACACACAGGCAGTTACAGTTTACGCGGGCGCGCGCGCACAACCCTTGCTGTTAGTTTAGCGCGAGACTTCCACCGAACTGGAAGTGGCGGTTCCGACACACACTCTCGACCAAGCCGAGCATTCATTGCGGGGTATCTCAAGTGCAGAAAATAAAACGTGATACATATCCGTGTCTCCTTTCCTGTCCTCTGTTCCCGGGGTTTTATCTCGGCGGCACAAAAGGTGTGAATTCGTACGCATATCCACCCCTCCTTCAGCGGTACGCCGTTGCGTTGTGTGCTTTTCAAGTAAGCGCTTTCGTGATCGTGCGTTTTTTGCGACCAAGAAGATCGCACAGTTTTGGTGACAGATCCGCGGCGCAGATCGATCGTCTGAGTGTTAAGGTGTCTCAGTGTGTGTTTGTGTGTGTGTGTGCCTAACAGGGTTGAATGAATTGCTTGTGAAAAGGATCTTAAACTGTGGAACAACGCCCTACCCAGGCTAGCAACAACAATCAGCTCGTTTACCGCCTTCGTCATAGTTTGCTATTAAAAAGCCACCCCCCTCGATCTTCCCTGTGCCTTGTGATCTCGTTTGTGCGTAAACAGTAATTAAACGTACGGCGGCTGCTGCGTGGGGTGGCCCCGCGGGGTTGATGCAAGATCGTATCATAAACAGTGTGCCAGTGGTGGCAACGGGGGCCATTTTTATCGGTCGTGTTTCTAGTGTGCACACATCACACCAAAGCCGGAATTGTTGTGCCTCTGGGGAAAGAGTGTGAAAAACGCAAGTGAAGGAAAGCTACATCAAAACACTCCCCATCCACTTGGATCAAGTTTGCCCTACCACCAACACGGTACAACCATGTGCGAACTGCTCAATCTGGCGCCGTACGGCGATAAGGTGCGCTTAACCCCCATCCCCGATAGATTTAATGCCAACTCTTCTCACATCTTCATTTATTGCATAATCGTGTGGTGGGTTTCTTACCTACCTATCTCTTCTACTCTCGTTCAACTCTCCCCGACGTATTTTCTGATCGCAAACCGTGTGGTCGCGCAGCTAGCACACACTTCACTTAATTGAGCAATTATTCGATAGAAACAGGATGAGCTTGGAATGGCGCTTGCGCCAATTTGACTGTAGCCCAATGATTTGCATTTATTTTTTGATGCAGGGCGATTCCATCCGAGGTCGCTTAAAGCGCTTATTTGCTTGTTTAGAAAGCTACCAGCTGGAACGACGAGCATCGCGGATCGCAACTGTCGTGTGTGTATCCAGGCCCATCCAGAACATACAATGATCAACAGCCCCAGCAGCATGCATTGTTTGCCTTAGTAATGATAGATTCCATTGAAATTACAATTGAATTCTGCTACGATGTTCATTGTTCTTTGTAGGCTGGATGTGGTGTTGTGGGTCCCTTTTTTTCGTTGATTGCACTATCATTAGCATCAAGGGGCCTGAATTGCTAAGGTGCTAATCCACTGAGAGTAATCTGATATTACTTGAAACAATCAATAGTTTTTAGAAGAACATCTTTTGAAATAATTAGTGAACTTCGAAGGTTGTCGTACGGATGGACCTCATTTGAATCTTATCCGGATCGACTCCAGATATAAGGCCAAGGATGATCGCATAGTACTTTTGTAATGTTAAAGTTAAATTTAATACACTCTTTGAAATTGATAGTACTAATAGGATAACTTAAGATCACTCTACTAATAATCAACTGAATGTTTGAATATGTATATGCGTCGTAATATCTACGATCATATGAAATCTAGTGTCATGACGTACCCATGCAGACAAATTCTGTGCCTATTAAAGTTTGTAGGGGTAAGCGCGGCGCTGCACAATAGTGTGTGTTGAGGTCATTAGTAAACAGTAAACAAATTATAATCTTACGCAAATTAACGCACTCCGCAGCAGAGCGCTACCTTACTATCGTACAAAGTCACTTTGCGTAAACAAATCGCATCGTTGCAAAAATCTTCGAAACGTCCCAGCATCACGTTTTGTTTTCCATGCATTTCACCGTCCTCCAACCGGTATCGCTACTGAATGGGGAAAGATGTGTGCTGGAGATGGAGATCAATCGCGATCGTGTACAAGCTGATGGGATTAACTCTACAATTACGCATTGCAAACCTCACCTGTAGGCAAAATGCTCTGTGTGCGATAAGCGATGAAGGGTTGTTTGTTGCGATGTTATTGTTCTCATACTAATGGTGAAATGCGTGCGGCAGCGCAAGCGTGTTTCATGTGTGCCAAGTACGCAAGAGACGTAATAGAAAGGAGGAAGTAGCGTACATTCAATCATTTTGTATGCTTTAATATCACGCGACACGAGTCACTAGACCATATGTTTTTGGGGTTTACAGCACGAAGTCTGTAGCCGAGACGAGTTCATATATCATACAGCTAGTCGTGCAGAGCCGCCAAAACCAAACGCGTCGTAAAGAAGGCGTATGAGACAACACCGCAGGCATGATAGCCAGCGGCTGGTCCAGCTCCCGTCGCAAAGCTTGGTAGCAGTGGCCTGTAAAACTAAGCTGTACTATGCAGTAGCTTGGAATTATTTCACTGTTTATGGCACAAATTTTAATCTTCGTGGTGGCAGTAACGTTGGGAACTCGTCACTCAGACTCAGTCTCAGGACTGGTTAAGATTTATTTAGTATGGTAGGATATACCTCTCCAGCAAGACATGTTGGCACGATGGAAGTAGGAACATTCCAACCGTATACCGTCAGAACTGTTCTAATAATAGCATGGAAAGATAATAACCATGCGTGCATTGCTGTGGATCACATAATTTGGTTTGTTTTGTTTTGGTTTTGAATATCTTGTTTGTAGTATGATGTATATTGTGTCAACGTGTACACGTGTAGCCAAACATATTCGTGCCTGTTTTCTCGTTGTCGTAAATTTCAAACACGCGCCTATTGCCTCCACTCTACCTCTACCGTTTTCGTTGTTAGAGTAAACGTTTTCAGTTTCTAGTCCGTTTCTGTTCGTTGTCGATCTGCTATCGTTTGTAGTGAAATGTAAGGTCAATCCCTCCCCCTACTACCACCACCGCCGAGCATATGACATTGGACACATACGGGAGCGGAGGCCATTTCTGTCTGACTGCCTCTCTCCAACTTTCTCTCTCTCTCTCTCTTTCTCTCTATCACTAGTGTTAGAACGTTAGTGTAGTAATTGATTCAAACCACATCACCCCAATACCCATAACCCCTCGCGCCTCTCATCTGCGAATGACAGTAGACAGTCATCCAAACACAGAGCTAACGCCATCATCATCATCACTATCATCACCACCGAGTGCAAGCCTCTTGTTGTGTAGAAACCGTAACTCCCCATTTGACAGAAGTTGTGTAGTGCTCGAGAATCTTGAACACATCCGATCGCGCAAACCACAGCCACGATCGTACCGCAGCGAAGATACTAACCGTGCGCTTTCTTCCCTTCTCTTCCAATCCATCCTCCCCAGGTTCTGTCTATGAGCACAGATGACTACAGAAAAGCGACCCTGTTTGCGTCTGGTTCGTTCGATCAGGACTTCCAGATTCCGGACCTCGTCGGTCAGACCGAGATCCTCAGCGAGGAGCACAGGTAAGTGGTGGGGCAGAGCTTTCCTTTTTGTCAGTTGGAACGTTTCAACTCATTTTTCGCCTTCGTTTCTTCTTGGTGTGTTTTTTTTTTAGGGAAAAGTTGTGTGCTCATCTACCGGCACGTGCTGAGGGATACTCGTGGTCTCTCGTGTTCAGCACCTCACAGCACGGCTTTTCGCTGAACTCGCTCTACCGCAAGATGCACAAGCTAGAGAGCCCCATACTGATCGTGATAGAGGATACGGATCACAATGTAAGAGGAAGCGGGCGTTTTATTTCAGCCATTTTACGAACGATTTTTTGTTCATCTTTTACTATCATCTACTGTTTTCGAACGATCCTCCACAGGTGTTTGGTGCGCTCACGTCCTGCTCGCTGCACGTGTCGGACCATTTCTACGGCACCGGCGAATCGCTGCTGTACAAATTTAATCCACACTTCAAGGTGTTCCATTGGAGCGGCGAGAATCTGTACTTCATCAAGGGCAACCCGGAAAGCTTGGCGATCGGTGCCGGAGAGTAAGTATCCCGCGATAAGGGAATGTCACCTAGAATAGAACACGGCGTCATTGCGAGCAGATGACATTAGTCAGTCAGCCCGGTCGAGCCAGTCGAGCCCAAGTGGGTGGACAGACATCGGGAATAGAGCAGGAAATGGGTTGTTATTGTTTACATTACCTTGTGGGGGGGACCGAGTGTTCTGCGATCCAGCCACTGGTATGGCCAGATCACGAGATTGCTTGATAATGGCGTATGGGATTTGTGTGGGTGATTTAGTGATGGAGATAACAGCGTCCGAACTCTGGTCTGTGTGCGAAAATGTTTTACTCATGAGCTGGCACCGCAACCGCCGACCCCGTCATACTTCTGTGCCCCCTTTTATGATTCCTTTTCATTCGCAAACTAACGCTTCTGTTGTCTTTTACTTTTAGCGGCAAATTTGGCCTTTGGCTGGATGGCGATCTGAATCAGGGGCGATCGCAGCACTGCAGCACGTACTCGAACGAGCCGCTCGCACCGCAGGAAGATTTCGTCATCAAAACGCTCGAATGCTGGGCCTTTGTTTAAAGCAACTTCAGCTCTTCAAGGAAGATGTACCGGGGGACAAAACATACATTGTTCTGGTGGTATAAGAAACCCTCTAAAACCAAGCTTCAAGCCCCCCCTCCCCGCATATATGCATCCACACACACACATGCACACACCGTAGGTACTGTACGATCGTCTACTACTGCTACCCCCTATACCAGGGTGGTTAGATCCTCAAGTAGGGAGTTGGTCGTTCGTTGGCATGAATGGAATGAAAAGCTCGTTTTGAATCGTCGCATAGTTGGATTGTATTCACTACCGGGATTTTCCCCAGATATCGCAAACCTCGTGGAGAGCGATGCTAGGTCGTGTGTATGTGTGTGTGTGCGTCGGCGTGTGACGTTTACCGATCGGTGCAGATCGGCGCTTGAGTGTTTGCGCCCGTACGGTGATCAAGCGGACGACAAGCCCGTAGGCGTAGGGTGGCGGCACGGAGTGCAAACATTCAAATTACAAAACAAACAAAAAAACAACAACATAGTGATAATGTAGCAAGAGCAGCAGAAACACGTTTACTGTAGACTGTAAGACTAAAGCGAGACAGAGACAGACGGAAAGTAATCCCCAATCATTCTCTCCCAGCCCTCCCCCCCCACCATTTCTCTCCCACGCATATTGCAAACAAAAAATGAATAAATGTTGTTATAGTGTAGCCTGAGCCTGGAGCATAATTAGTAAAAGCGATAGAAATGAGACTTTAGCAAGAGGGAAGAAGAAAGATGGTGCGCGGAAGGTATATAGATATATATTTAAAGAAGATAAGCAAACAAACAAAAAAAAAAACACACACAGAAACACACAGGAGAAAAGAAAATTGTAACCAAGAAAGGATCAATTTGTGCGCGCAGTGATGATGTAATGTCGGAAGCGTAACGGAGAAACAAGCAAGAAGTCGGAAGCCCAAAAGCGGAATGGATGCAGAAGCACGGAAACGCATAACTATTAAACTCTATCACCAAGACCATAGTAGTTGAATATCTAGACTTTATCCCTACTTTATCCCTTTTCGGAAAACACACACAGACCCACAACAATCGCCTCCCCCCGAACAAAACGAATTATTAGGACAAAGCGTGCAAAAATTAATCCCAATGGTGTGATGCTTCTAACGTGGCATCATCCTACAGATACACACACAAACACACCACACCAGTTAATTAAGGTGCAATAGTAGGGCACCCACCAGTAGCAGCAAGTGAATGTTGGTTCATATATCCCGGTTTAGGATAAAAAAAAGAAGGGAAAATTGTCTTTAGATGGTGCTTTACTAGAAGAGTAGTGTTTGCATGGCAGCGTACAGCTAGCGTACCGTGCTTTTCTGTCGCTGTGTGTGTTGTGTCCGGTGTTTGTTTTGCCTAGTGGTCGTGGCAACCCGTGTGTTAGAGTGGAGTGGAGCAGGAAGAGAAGGAGCCTTTGCTCTTAGCTAGCACAGCGTGAGCACAGCATGTGCGGTGGTGGTAGTGTGGTGCAGCAGGGAAGTAGCACAATGATGCAGATCCTCAAAAGCAAAATCAAACTCTCTTGTGCACCGCACACACACCCAGGTTGTTCCTGTCGGAAGGCGCACGTGTGTGTGTGCGCATGCTCTAACCGCCATTTACCATTGGGATATCACTCTGCTGCATCACATTTTCCACATCAAGAAATTCATCGGTTGTTTTTGTAGATTGTTATACAACACACACACACACACACACACACACACACCAAATTAATAAGTTGGTGTGATTTGAATGTGCAATTACCCCCAATGTGCTTCTCGTTCTCTTTCGCCCACTTCCTTGCTGGATGAAATTTGAAACCACTGTGTTTTGAACGTTCTTGCTCTGTGTTGTTATGCGATTTGCTTGCAACCAAGCGTACGCTAAGAGTAACGTAGTAAAGCAAAACAAAATTAACGAATGAGCCTCTCTATTGTTGATTGAACTGTTTTTTTTTTTTGTTTTTGTTTAAGTAAACACAAGAAGATGAAGTAACAAAAAACAGTCGACAAACGAAACCGACAGCAGCGCACACGTTTACTACAATCCATTGCGCCAAAGCACGAAGAAGAAATGAACCGAACAACTTGTACTTGAAAGTCGATCGATCGATTGTGGAAAATTATCTACCAAAGCGAACGGGCGCTCGAACACAGCTGCAAGAAGCTGCGTTCAGAGAAAGAGAGAAAAAACAAGCTAAGAGCAAATATTTACAATGGATGCGTGAAAAACTCTAGCGTAAGTCAGACGGATTTAGTTGATTGGGCAACTACTGTGTATTGTATTGCTGTTTTTTTTTCTCGTTCATTTAATTTCCTTTTTTATTTATTACTTCCGTTTTCCCCTCTTACTATTGGTGCGGCAATTGGGTTTTGGGCCACTGATTGGAGCTTTCCTTTCTCTCTCCTACGAAAGAGGACTAGCGAGAAAGTTGGCAATTTGGCGATAGAAAACACACCCAACACAAATCAGTAGTACAAACACACACTCACACACATACAAAAAAAAACCGAATCAATTGCGGAAAGTTATTTGTATGGTTGCCCCAAACCATCGCCTAAAGTGTGCATATATTATTTTGGGAGCAAAGCAAAAGGGGAAAAACAGCTTTTTCCGCTAACTTTTGATTCCAATCTCAATGGGGCGAGTTGATTGTGAAGAGCATTGAGCAAAACCGGCGGGGAACCGCTGTAAATGTTACTATTTGTTATTGATTCGATTCTGATTCGGCATTTGGCATTCCCGCACGCTGTTCATTCGACACTTTGTGATATTTACCCTTTCTCTGTTTGTTGTTTTATCTTTTTTTCTTTTGTTTTCGTCCTGTTTTCCGACTTTTTCTTTTTCTACAATTACATTCTGTTGTGTTTTTTGTGTGTGTGGCAAAATGCGTTTTCTGTCGTACTCTCCCGTACACATCGAAACACTCTTATTTATTAAACACACACACACGCGCATTCAGTTTGATATTACGGTTCGTTCTGTTCTTGGTAGATGCAAGTTGCGTTGCGCTCTTCCACGAAGGTTGTTAGGACGACACAAAAACAAGTAATATACTGCTCCCGCACTCCAAACATAAATATCCCCTTTCCCAATCTATCCCCTTTTTGAGCTGATTGATGTTTTGTGTGTATTATTTTACGTTTAATATACATGTATGTAGCCGTTACTCGAGTCAAACCCCCTCTACCCCCCGTCCCCCGCTACCCTTTCCAATTGTTAATATTTTAACAAACTTTATATTATAAGACAGTAAAAGGCGCGTCTACAACACGTTTAGTGTGTGTGACGGGACAAGAATAAATTCATTCATTTTAATTGCTTGTGTTTTATATTTTCGTTATATTATCTTTTTTCCTCCCCCTAAAAATCAACTGTTATTTTTTAGCAACCAATGAACTTTACCCAAAAAGAGAGCAACGCGAATGAAAGTGAAAGAAAATCCACATTATTGAGGTGACGAATTGGCACGCGTGTGAATGCTTTTGTAGTCAAGAGTTCGCATATAACAAAGTAACTATACATAGAAAAGTATACCGTATTAGCCACTGTGTACGCGTGTAATACGGTGCAAACGATTGATGCTAGTTTTGTATGTTTGTTGTAATAAATGCACTGGGCAGCAGAAGGAAAGAAAAAGAACCGAAACTTATAGCCGAACAAAAACGGAAATTGTTTTTTTAATTATTATTCTATGGGCTGTATAACAATAAAATTACACAAAAATTAGTAACATCAACGAAATTAATCAAAAAAACCAAAAAGAAAGACCACTTGAATGAACGAACCAAACGATAGAAATCAATGATGAACAAACGCAAAATGGTAAGAGCCGAATGATAGCTGTTTTTTGACTGTTTGTGCAAAAGTTGCTCAGCACAGTATTTTTGTTTTTTCTTTTTTTGTAGATCCATTTCCAAACCCACAAAACACACACACACGCAGATTCCGGATCCTGTAGCAAACCTTCAGGTACATACTATTGCACGCCTTTGCACTTCCGTTTCCGTTGTGTCCTAATTTATGCCTTTTTTCCTTATTTTGTGTACACTTCATTTCAGCACAGAAGATACGGACAACACACTGCATTCGTACGAAAAACACACACACACGTACACTTGTTAACACTGTGGAACCTCCAGTTGCATGATTGCAGTCACAAAATCATTCACACATCATTCACCGCATTGGCTAACTAAAGCGTATAGGAGGAAGCTCCCCCAATCAACTACTATTAGGACAAATGGGTTTTAGAGTGGTGTGTGTGTGTAGATGTGGTGTAGCAAAACAAGCAAACAAGTGTAGATTTTCATCCTTCTGAAGCACACTAAAATAATCCCTCATAGTAACGCGCTAATAATCCTACTCGATATTGTTTAAGGGAAGTAACTGAAACATTACGACATACTGTCAAATGAAGCTATTGTAAGGGAGAAGTGGATATAGGAAACGGTACAGCAACAACGATCACCTTTGAAAGACACATCGTGCGTTGTTGTGCCTGTTATACGCGATTTGCAACTACATCCCGTTGATTGAAGGTTTTCTCCAAAAAATTTAGATACATTTATCAAACAAACCTCATTTCTTGATGGTGCGCTCGGTTAGCTTCGCAAGCAAGAAACAAAAAGGCAGAAAAAGCTACAAAATAGTAGCAGCACGTGAAGGAGAGGATCAATTAAATCAGCAACCGATCGAATCTGTTTGTCTTGCTCGCTAGAAGATTAGTACCAACCGAAACCAACGCGGAACCAACCATACCTAACAAACAAACAAACAAACGAACGAACGAACAAAAAAAACACACAGGAAATAATCTGCCTGCAACTTCAAAAAGGGCAACGGATGCTTTAAACTTATGATAACATATAATCTACTTAAAAAGAGAGAGAGAGAGTATTGTTCTTCTCGCCTCGGGGCGAATGATTGTGTAGAAGCTTATAAACGTGAAAGTAAATCTCGGTTTTTTCTTCCTCCCCCCTGTCTGTGGGAAGACAGGAAATTGGTGTAGACACCGTGTAGACACTGGTGAAAGCGTGTGTTTGTAGAATGTTTTATAAATGTCCCGAACACGAAACAAACTGAAACAAACCCTATATACTGCTAAACACTATAAAGAGTCGCCAGTAAAATGCTGTGTGCTGAAATGTTGGGTATATAGCTCTCTGTGAAGAAGCATCGAAAGCCATCGAACCAACAGAACCTACGGCAAGATCAAATTCCACACACAGATAATTCTGAAACAAGCAACAAAGAAGTCCAACCACTTTGTTCGGTTTGTTTCGCAAAGCAAGACAAAATCAACTTTATATTTATATATGTATCGACCTCTTTCGACCAATCTCGAAGCATGCATGTGGAGAGGAGGAATGCTGCAATGGAAAGTTTTGAAAACGCAAGCTTACTTTTTTAGGCCAAATCGCAAATGTCGAGAGATAGATCGAGAGATAGATCGGGAACTACCAAGGGGCAAGGGGCATCACAACCAATTTCCATATCGTGTACCGCGTCCTCTCATCGCTCAATCAATGAATTTGATAGTAAATCTCCAAACTCAAACTGCAAGGGTAAATTTTGTACTCTTTTACCTGCTGGCCCGTCTCACTGGCAAAGGACGAGGATTCTTTTTTTACATATATATAAACCTTCCTACAAACCTTCAGTATACCGAATCGTGAGGTGAGGGAGAAAAATCCGCTCTAGCAAAATCTATCCTGTAGTGTTAGAAACATTAGAAAAAGCTCATTATCTAACTTTGTAGCGAAAACGCATATAATCAGATCGTAAGGATACGAATCGTAAGAGCCAGTGTGTGGAGGAAGAGCAGGAAGTGATCGCTAAAGCTCTCTTTCTCTCTCCTTATCCTTACCACACACACACGCTGCGGGGGCAAAAACACGTAGAGGAAATAAAAATCTTGTATATGCGGTATTAAAAGAAAATATAATGAAAGCTGTGCGCGCCTACTGACATACTAGTCTACGAGAATATATATATATACATATACATATATTTCATATGCAAAATTATATTTCATAAACTCAATATAAAGTATCTGAAGGCAACAACAACAAAATGCTGCAGCAAGGCGCGAGAATGTTTAGTAAATTGAAGATTGTGCGCAAACGCAAAAGAGAAGATTAAACCAATAAAGCAGAAAGCCGAAAGCGAGTAAGACAAATAAAAAAATAAATTGGCTAGAAATCGTAAAAAAAGCCGAAAGTAAATTATGCACAAAAAGTAAATCAAAACAAACAAAAAAACAAACATTAAAGAAATGCTAGAGAAATCATTAACAACACATTTAATTGAAAACAAAAAAGACAAACAATAACATAAAATCGTTAATACAATTTGCACCAGTTGCTAGCAGAAAACGAACGGAGAAGAACACTTCTGTCAATTACAAACGTAGAGACTGGAATAATTATTATAATAATAACTAACAAAAGCAAAAGAAGAGAGAGCGAGAAGGAGAAAGAGAGCGCAAAACAAAATACACAACAAAACGTAACACACGAAGAAAGAAGGCAGAGAGAGAGAGAAAAAAAAACAAATGTTGTACGAAGGAGTTTAAACAATGCAAGACTCCTCAAAATAATCGATCTCAATGGATACAGTGTGTTATATGATGTGTAAGTGCATACAAATCGCATATAAAAACAGAGATAGCATAATACTCATACCCTGTTAGTCGAGACAATGAGTGACCAATAGATTGGAGCAGTGAAAGCTGCAATGGAACAGGAGAACACACAAACTACTACCACGACAACTACTACTAATACTGTACGTTACTCAATGCGCCGCTACCTGTAGAGTGTGTACGTAGTGTTACGTTTGTTTGTTTGCTGTTGCATATCCTTCAGCCTGTGCACCGTAATTTGTTTGTAGCATGATGATGATGATGATGATGTATAGCGATGTTTGTTATGGGTGCAACAAAAAATAGTACGAGATAAATCACCAAACAAAGCAAAAAATGCCCACGCGATGATGTGTTGTTTGGAATGAGGATTGTATTGTTGTGTGTAAAAGCATGGGCTGCTCCGTTTCTCTGTGTGTGTCTGTGTCGCTCCATGCTGTGGGGGCCGCACTATTTGCTGCTTGGCCATGGCTTGCTTAGACGGTACCGCGCTATCCCTTTGATTGGCCTGTTGATTGGTTGGTTAATTGGTAGATTGTTAATAGAAAAAAGGGAAAGTGATTGCAAAGTGAAAAGCAAACAACATTATTCAAATTATTGCAGTCAATTACACTTGGTGTGCATTATTATTAATGGTACAGAACACCCCCAATTTCCGTTCAACAACTGCTTTCAACAGCGCAATTCAGTTCTGAACATGTAAAACAAGAAAATGGATCACAAATCAACTATAATTTGAACCACTGTCACCATTTTAAGCTTTAGGTTTTGGCGTTTGCACAAATCAAGCCCCCCTCTCCCCCCCCAAAAATCCATCCACCAGTCCGCAGTAGGCCAAGGATCTTCAAGGGTTGTTAGTTCGTTGTTGATTATTGATTAGCGAAACATTTCTGCTGAATGTAATATTATTATTACCTGCGTATATAGTATAAAGCTAAACAAAAGCTAAACAAAAACAAACAACAACGCTCCAACTGGGGAACTGGAGCGTGTTCTATTTACAGCAAAAACCACACACCTTACACACACGTACACACAAACAAGAGCAAACGCGACAAAAATTAAAACGAAAAACGTGAAAGCGTTGCTAAATTGGAAAAATCAATTATGCAAAAGAAATCCTGCAAAAAAAAAAACAGGGGGAAAAACGAGGGGAGAAAGGGATTAAACAAAAGATGTATTTTTGAATATTTGCTTAGGGTGTATGGGGTAAA
Organism: Anopheles arabiensis; assembly: GCF_016920715.1. NCBI lineage: Eukaryota > Metazoa > Arthropoda > Insecta > Diptera > Culicidae > Anopheles > Anopheles arabiensis. The sequence goes on from NC_053517.1 coordinate 9,259,952, forward strand.
AACGCTATCGATTGTTAGAACAGCAAGGGGTTGCAACAGTCTTGCCTATAAATAACCTTTTCGTGCTTTTCAAGATCCCAGTAAGCCATGCGTAGCTTACACACACCCAACACACCCTTCCCTTCCTCGTTTTCTGTATGTGTGTGCGTGCGTGTGTATGTGTGTGTGTATGCATTTATGATGACGTTAAATGTGTGTGTTCGCAAACACATACACAAAACAATTAGTCAAAATCAAAGCTCGCTGCCGTACTCTCGCTAGGTCAATGCAACTGGACAAACGGGCCGCAAAAGCTTTGGCGTGTGTTATAGAAACCAACCAAGATTGGGTGTATTTTTGTGGGTGTTTGTGTGCGTGTGTGTGTGTGCCATACATGCAGATACACGAACGAGAAAAAAAGCGGAAGAAAACGAAACACTCTAAATGCAACAGTCGCGCGGAGAATGCAACCAAGCGACACGTTTCCCCATATGGTAGAGGGAGAATTGAACTAGCTGCACCCGAGGGAGGTGTGCAAATGTTTAGCAACAATTAAACGTCACTGTTTAGCAGCAGCAGCAGCAGTCTGCAAAAGACAAACCAAGTTAGCAAATGAAACAGCAGAAGAGCAAACGAGAGTGCGCAGCAAGAGAGAGAGAGTTAAAATCTATTGAAAGTATATGAGAGAAGAAATAAATAAAAGTATATATATATATACATATACATACGTGAATAAATATATAAAACCACATTTGCCTGTGTTGATTGATTCATGTGCGTGTGTGTGCGGAAGAACAATAATGAGAAAACTGCCACGAGGTCCGTTGTGGCGGCATCATCGCAATCAGCTGGTTACTAGGCAACCACGGTAACAGGAGATCACGCACGCAGCGGAAGGAGTTCGACGAACAGCCGCCGATTTCCCAAGCCGGGCAGGCTCTCGATACGGTTTCAGTAACAGGAGCGCATGGTTCGCAGGAAGAGGAGGCAACAAATTTGCGTATCACGTACACACACACACACCCACACAAACCGACAACAAACGACACCGAGGCGGGATGCGTGCGCCGAGCCGGTCGGTACCTGGTAGCAGGAAAGCACGCGCGAGAAGAGGTACCATCTAGCCGCTGGTCCGCTTAAGCTTGCTCCACCGCGTTGCCTAGCGACCAGCCGGTATCGCACACAGCGACCCCCCGATCGGCTGGTGCAGAGATGTCGCTTTAAGTGTGCATGATTTGCACCGTTCGGTTCGCTTGCGGTAACAGGAGCGCATAGCCGAGTGGAGGTAGCCTCCGCACCACCGGTTCGTGCGCACGCTTACCGCACCACACACATCGATCGATACACACACCAGCACGTCGTAACGTATCGGCTGTAACGGCGCGCTGGTAGTGGAAGTAGTATAACACATGTGTAAGGGAACGCGGGGCAAAATGGTCATCCGCATCACTGGCAGGTGTTGATGTTGAATCGTACTATGATCGTTTCATACGATTTTTATTTCAAAATAATTGCATAAGTTAGCAAATAAAATGTTCGCTTCAAAATGGGGTAATTTTCACCAGTACGAAAATAAGCTTTCGTAAGAATTTCATAAATAATTCGAGAAAAAAAAGTGTATCCAGTCAAATGATATTTATCGATGATTTACATGAAAAAAGCAATCGTTTTAATGTAATGTATTTTTTATGTTAAAGTTTGTAAAGAGTTTCACTTAGGGCAAAATGGTCTTTGACATGCCCGTCATGGGTTCAAGCCTAGAATGGATCGTCTTTCCGTAGCAACCCAAGCGCCACAGATTAAGCTTAAACGACTGGAAATTGAATATCCATAGAAAAAAATGAAAGCTCCACAGCTTCATTGGTTTGATCAATAGATGGCGTATTACACAACTCATCATTAAATTGCTATCCTTTTCTTGCAATGTGTTTCGACAAGTTTCATCTTATCATGACCTATATAGTTTTCTAACTTTCTGAGCAAAAATCTATATAAATGGTCGTGTGGTCAGATACGTGGGTATCAACACCAACGACCATTACTCAAACCTCACTTGCTTCAGTGCTGCTGGTTTCCGTTGGTTAGTATTTAAACAATCGTATCGCCGTTCTAGTTCTAGCGATGCATAACTTCAATGCGAAACCATACAACAGTACAGAGGAAATGAGAAAGCTCTCCTCCAAGCGATGAAGCTCAGCTGGTTGGGGTATCCCACCAGCAGATAGCGCCACCAGCTTTTTTGCTATTTTTAGAATGCATGAGTCGTTTGTCGTCTGCTAAACGAAGTCTTTCTATATTCCGTTTAGGTAGAGTGCTTTAGTCGTTTAGAAGCCGTTTAGTGGTCGTTTAGTGGATTTATGGCACTTGGGAAGGTTAGACTATCCAGCTGCGAGGTAATGAATTAAGTCTCGAAAGCCTTATAGGCCGGCATGTCCGCGTAGGACGTTACGCCAAATGTCCCATGTTGTGGTCCATTTTGTCCCTTTGGTTTGGTGTGTTTTGACATTTACTGTGTGTCCATTTTTTGATTTCATTTTCTTCATTTATATTTATTATTAATGCGTCAACTTCTGATTGTTTTCCATGAATAGGATATTGAAGCATCGCAATAAGAGTGTATAGTGGTTTACACCCAAATGAGATGCAGAGAAAAATCCTTAATAGTACCATTTTGCCCCGTTTTCCCCTACCCTACCTACTTACCATTTTCGTACGGACAAGTGTGCTGCACACACGCTTTCGGATTACAAGCGAACAAACGCTGTTTTGCAGGAATCAAAAACAAACACACTTAAATTTAACAGTTTTAAACAGCTCTTGTGTGTGTGTGTGTGTTTTTATTATAATTCTTTACGTGTTTTTATCCACTCACTCTCTCGCTCTCTTTCTCCCTTCTCTTTCTTCCTTTTCCCTTACACCCTAGTACTACGTGTGGCTGCTGCTGCTGCTGCTGCTCAGCGTTCTCTGGGCGATTGTGGTTGTGAAGATGATCTTATCATTACTACTATCCACTACACTAGGCGTGCATTTCGAGAATGTGTTACTTATTGGCTGTGTGTGTGTGTTGTGTGTTTATTTGTCACTGCTCCTGTTTCTTCACCTCCTTTTTCGTTTGACGTTTTGCCACTGATGGCGCATTCGAATGTGCTTGTTTCTTTGGGGGAGGGGGGCACCCTTGCTTCCTTTTGCACTAAAATGCACACAGCTAGACGGTGAAGGTTGGGGGATAGGGTTGCCTTTGCCAGATTTGCCTTTACACCAGGAACATGTGCTTGCAGCTAAAACATCATCCACATGGTTGGTAACATGCACGATACACTCACACAAACACATACACACTCATACACACTCACACACGCACATACATATGGAGGGTTGGAGTTCTCAAAATCGGGTTGCTTAGTTACACGCTCTCTCACACTGGCGCTGCACAGCACTGTTGTGCTGCTGTTACTATGTTTCGTGCTTCCGCACATTCCATGTGACACTTCTATTTTCAATTGTTGAATCTGTTTGTTTAACTTTTCCCAATACGAATGTCTCCATTTTCTGTTCTAGTTTATTGTTTCATTGTATGGTACAGTTTTGCAAAGTTTCTTTTATCCTTTTTGCGCTCTACTATTATTGTTAGCTGGACTTTGTTCATGAGTTGAGATTATTAGGTTGTTTATTGTTGTTTTTATTGTTTGTTCGAGAAAAAACTTGTACGTGTTTGTTTTTTTGTTTTTAAATTGAAAGGATTTGGAAAGGTATATTTTGCATTAACTATTCTTAAAACTCCTCCCTGTTTCTGTGGATTTGGATTTGTGTAGTTTTTTTGTTTTATTTTTTATTATTATTTTCGAGCAAAAAGCACACTGCAAAGACGTTCGATGAGAGGGTACGCTTTTTTCTTCTATTTTGCATTCTAATTTAACCCCTCTAACTCTTACAAACGTGTCAATTATTCGGTGCGCACATGTGTGAGTGTGTGTGTGTGTGTGTGGGTATGTTTAAGGGAAAAACTGGGTCATTCGCATTAAAAAAGCACCAGTTAAGTAGAGAGCGAGCAAAAACAATTAAAATGTAAGTAGTTACCGGGAGGCACGAAAGAAGCAAATGAATGTTTAGCCACTGCACGGTGTTACGGATTAGGAAAGTGTTAGTTTGCGGGTGTGTGTGTTTTTTCTCCGGCAGTGGCAGAATTATTAAATTTTCAAAAAATCTCCTTCGGTTTGCCTTAAACAATAACTTACTATCGCGTTCCTATCATTTTCTTTTCATTTCTTTTTTTTTTTGCTACATGCTTCTTATAAACGTAACGTGACACACCATAACAAAACAAGGCCAGCTTGTTCGTTTCGACGGCACCGCAATTAAAGTTTTTTTCTTTCCTCTCTTTCTTTTGTTTATATATATCTTATACATTCTGCAACGCCTCATTCTTATCCTAACCCAAATGGGGTAGTTATTAGGTATTCCATGAAGGTGGTGGCTGGGGACAAAATGGGGTTTTTGCTGTACAGAAAGTCTGCCCCCGGTCCGTCTAATCTTTAGTGTTGCGTGTTTCACTGTTCTTAATTATAAATCTAAACGATCATCCCACATAACGATCACTAATGTGTTTGTGTGTTTTTTTTTTCCTCTCATTGGTACATTCGTTCGTTTCCCCCCTCTGTTTATCGCTAACAAATTGGGAAACGAAACATTGTCGCTCCGCTTTCTAGTGCTTAGTACGGTGATTTTTAGTATAAACTAGAACCTATCCATCAACGCTACACTTTCCTCGTCTAATCAGCGTACTTTTTTTGTATGCATTTATGCTATATTCGAGAAGAACTACTGTACTGTTTATGCGACACCTTTGAATGCGGAATTCCATCGCCACGCAACACTACTTACATCTATCCACATTTCCCATTGACTTGCTACTCTACACAGAGCAGAGGAGGGCAGCCAGCCTGCCCAGCAAATCACGAATGTGTTTTCATTATCAACTGACCACCAAAAACAGAAAGAATGTGATGACGTATGCACGTATGGGATTGCGAGGATTACGATCAGGTGTGGGGTGTGCCCATTGGTTTTGGGATTGAGTTTGACTGTCTGTCTGTGTGTATTTATCTAACAAGTTTTGTCGTGCAAATTGTGCAGCACTATCTATCCGAACTCTTCATTCCTACTGTGTGTTCCCCAGGGGGGGGGGGAGGGGTTAGGAAAATTCAACTCGAAATTACATGCCTGATTGACAAGTACAATTTCTATCTCAACATCTATTAACACGAGCATCGATGAACAGAGCATTGATGGAATCATTCCTGTGTTTCGTGCGTTAGAACGCCCGGGTGATGTATCTATTCCCTTTCTCTATTAAAAACACAAAATACAGCAAATAATTCATCGTGCGCTTTTTTGCTTTTGTTAAGGAACACACCGGAAATATACATCACAGTGCAAAACAGCGCATCAATAAATATTAGAGCAGCGTGTGTTGTGCGGTGGCGGCTTCGCACGTCAGAGAGACGGTGGTATCGTTCTTCCCCGCGGGGGAGATGGCAGAGATGATGGATGAAACGTTAATTTACACTTCTTAACACTTAAGCTGCCCCCACCCTGCCTAGTATAGGTATCCTGATTGTATTCAGTTTCAGTTACAAGCTACATACAATCTTCTCTTAAGCTTAATAAATGCCCCTTTCGCCCGACGGGATGTTTTTGCCTTACGGTAGTAGTAGTCTTAGCGTTAGTAGTAGTAGTAGTAGTAGTAGTAGTAGTAGTCATAGTCATAGTAGCTGGTAGTTGCAGTGCTAAGCGAACACACAATTCTCTTAACATGTTCATGCGCGCTACGTTCGATTCGAGTTTACTATCAGTACACCTCCTCCCCACCATATCTCGTTCTCCCTTCATCGTACCATCACTATATCTTCAAGTAGATTCGATTTTGTCAATGCTTAACGTCTAACACATTCATTCCACGCGTTCGGGCGGTTTGTAGACGATTAAACGATATATTAAGCCGCGCTCCCAAAACCGACAGATTGAGAAAGAAGTGAATTGGCCTGTGCACAGCACATACACAAAATATAATCGTACGGAAACACTCATACACGCACGTACTCACATCCCCTTTCCCGGCGGCGCACTCCCTCAACACACACACACACACATTCCCGGGTATGAAAAGTGAAGCCACAGGGACCACACACACAAAACCGGCGGCGGCGGCTGCTCAAGTAATCGACAAAATGGTAAGATTTTTTGTTATCAAAAGTTACTGATACGCGTACAAATTGTGGTAAATTAGCTACAAAAATAGTATTAGTATTTTGCTTCTTGCACATGTGTATGTGTGTGTGTGTCTGTCTTACTCTGCAGTACTTGGATAGTGTGCCATACTACTACACAAACGCCACCAAACCGGGCGGGCGACACAGAAACAACATCTACCTGGGTTTGATTTTCCCTGTGCCTGGGAAAGTAGCTTTCCCGTGCCCTCATATGTACCTTGTTGCTTTGCACATTACACTAAGGTTCTAAGCTTAGAATTTATTTTACTTCCTTTGCTGTCAGCGTCAGTGTGTCGATCGAGCTTTTACCAGTCCTGTTACTCAGTCCACATACGAAAATGGTAAATAAGCCGCATATGTTTAAACCCTTCTAAACCTCAGCATCGTCTGTCACTTTGGTTCGCGAGCGTGTCACACAACTTCTGATTTTTACTTAAAAAATAGCTCAAACTGCTGCCGGCTTCCGTGACCATTGTGCGACAATGGGTCCGGGACCAGCTGTAACCGTTTTAAAAACAAAGCGAACAAATGTGTCTAACTTAATCGTATCGTAATACTTTGCACCTTACAACCTATTCTTTCCGTTTTTTTGTTTTTGCGCTTTCACTGGGCACGCCGAACAAACCGAATTGATGATCTCGGACTGATGATAACTTATCTAGTGAATATACCCCTGTGTCAAACGCATTCAACGAAATATTGCACGTGTCGTTTCCGTTTTCTTCCGAATGAAAACTGATGTGTGTACATTGGGTTTTGCGATCATTTCCATTCCCTCCATCACTCTTTCGCTAGTAAACAAAAAAAACTGGGACAAACTGTACATAAACAGTGGTTTGATTGTGTAAAAACTTTCGAAACGTGGAACAAATTATTAAGTAAAAAACAGTTCGACCTAACTTTGTCCTTTTGTGTGGGGTATGGGGAGACTACTCTATACACGATAACAAAATTGCATTGCATGTCATTTGTTTCGGCGCTTCGGGCAGGAGAGCCAGGCAAGCAGAACACGGAGGACGAGCCTCACACTCCCACTTTTGCAAAACAATCTCTTTGGCTTAATAGCTGTGTGTGTGTTTGTGGTTTTAGAATTTTAGCATTTTTGCTCCTTCACAACGGCCCTACTACGCCGTTTTGATTGGTACGGGCGGTGTCACGGCTGCCGCACCGAGCACCGGTGTCGCATGATCGACAATACTCGACCGGCGCCCCGCCGATACAAGCTCGATCGGGGACGATCCACGGCCAATGCATTCGCTGGACGCACCGACACCGCCGCCAGTAGCGGAGAGCGATGCCAGAAAACCACTGCTGCTGTGCAGTTGCTGATGGTGCTGATGATGGGAACCTCCATTGTGATTGATGTCACCGTCACTGCCGAGATGCCGGGCAGCAGCTTCGCCGCCGCCACCGAGGCAATTTTTAATGATACGATTCTTGTCCGTGAATATCGTTGAATGGCGGCCGGTAGTGTTGGCATGCGAGCCGGCGCCACCGCCGTTCGGGTTTACGTTCACCTTGTCGCGCACGATCGAGCCACAGGACTGGGCCTTGTACAGGCGGCCCCGCTGGAACAAACCGGACAGGGGAACGTAAATTTTCTTATGCACCTACAAAACAAAAACGGAATGGGAAACATGTTAGTCACACAGGGATGGTTCCACACACAAACGTATTAATTCATTCATTATGGGCTGCTCTTTGCCAAAACAACGTACGATAAACCCGGTAGCGTTAGAGCTACAGTTCGGAACGGTGTAGCAGCCAAAGGGCAAACAACATTAGGAAAGTGGTAATCCAGCTCACCTGAAAGTAGCGGCCAAGAATTTTGATCTTTTTCGTGTTGCCAGTCTTGCCCCCTTCCGCCGACGCGTTGTTCAGTGCCTTGGCCAGCTCGACCACTATCTCAATGTCGTCGGCCGAGCCGGTAGAGGGTGGATCGCTCATTGCACTGGCCGCAACGCTGGCAGCGGTCGTCGTCGTCGTAACCGCAGCCACCGGTTGCTTCTTGAACGTGTGGAATATTCTCGCACTAAGCCCCTTCGGCTTGGACGTCCCGTGGTGATGCTGCCGGGGCGATGCCGCCTTGCCCGACTGTCCCTTCTTTGTGCTGCTTGGCGTACCGGCTTCCCGGCACGCCGGTGGCTCCGGTTCCGGTTCTGCCGACGCCCGGTCAGACGATGCGTTATCACAACTTTTATCCGACTGCTGTTCGTCCGTTGCGTTCGGTGGTTCCGTCGTCGGTTTTGCCACGGCACCGTTAGAAGTGACCATCTGTACCAACGGTGTGCCCACGACCGTACTGCTGGCCAGCTGTTGTGTCACGGAATGACCACCACCAACGCCACCGCCGCCGCCGCCACCGACCTCCGACTCTTGCACCTCGGTGATGCGGTTCAGGGACTGGCTTTCGCGCAACCGCGTCTCGACCGGCCGCCTTCGCCCACGATGACGCCGGAAGTCGACGGGCTGCGATGATTTCTGCCGATTGCTCGCACCATGCTTATCGTCCGTCGCCGAAGACCCAGTGCCGCTTCTAGTGCCGCTACCGCTGCCACCAGTGCCACCGTTGCTGGTAGTGCCGCTGCTACCGTTCGTGGTGGCACCCGAGATCCCCCTAATGAGTGGTTTGCCCGCACCGCCCCCGCCCGCCACATTGCTGCCCTGGTCCTGCGAGTCGCTCGAGTCGTCGTGCGAGTCGCGCCGCTGCGACAGCGGCTTCACCGTAGCGTCGACGATTTTGTGCGCCCGCTTCTTTCGATTCTCCGAATCGTCGTCCGATGCGTCCGAGCTGCTGCAGGACGCGGTGCGCGATTTGTTGTTGAACTTGGTGCGCCGGTGCACATTGTTGCCGGTGCTGGCCGCTGCCGCCGCCCCGCTGGCCGTACCGTTGCCGGCCGGTTGGCTTTGCTGGCGGGCCGCCACGAACTGGCTGCGGATGACGGGCCGGGGCGTAGTGCTCGTACTGTCCGAGCTGCCCACGTCCGTGCCCTCCTCGAAGATCTCGTTCAGACAGTTGGTGGTCGAGGTGAGGATCGCGTTCGACCGGGTCGGTGACGGCATCGTCTTGTACTTCGGTATCGTGGACGCGGTAACAATGTTGAGCGTCGGTATCGGTATCGTTATCGTCGAGCTGTCGGTAATTATCTTGGTCGTTACGAGCTCTCCACCGCCGCCGCCGCCGCCAGCCATGTTGCGCATGCACTGATCGAACGAACCCGACCGCACGCCCACCACCCCGTCCGTAATTTTCACCAGCGTTGGTTTCAGTATGGATGACTTTTTCGAATCGATACTGCCGCCGACGTGTCGCTTCAGCTCCGGCATCGGTTTCCGGTGCAGCCCACCGCCCGCTATCCCTAGCCGATCCTTCGTGCTGCTGTTTTCGCTCGTCACCAGCGTTACGTTGCCAATGCCACCGAGCAGCGGTGACGTTTGGGGGTGTGCACGCTGATGGTTGCCGGCATCGCCACCATCGACTTGATCCTTGCCAGCCGGTTGTGATTCTCTGTCGCTCTCCTCGTCTGCGCTGAGCCGGCTTTGCTGCTCTGACTGTTGATACTTTTTCGCCTCCAGTTTTAGCCTTTCCGATTCTGCTATTCGATCCTGCACGGTTACATTGATGCGCCCCTCCGATCGGGACCCTCTCCTGTTCAGCGGCGTGGACAGTTCCTCGTGGCCAGCACAGTGAACGTCATCCTCGTCGTCCTCCTCTTCCTGCACGATGCTGCACTTTCGACTTCGACCGGTCTGGGCAGGGAGGGAAAAACAATTAACAATTGACTCATCTCGTCTCGTTCCCGACAATCTTCCCGCAGCGCTTACCTGGCCCGTTTCCGTCCCCGGCGTCCTGGGTACACTCAGATGCATGCCCAGTCGGGTTGACAGCAGTCCATCCTGCGTATCCTCGTCTTCATTTGCTTCGTTTTTCTTAAAATTTTGAAGCAACCTGCAAATTAAGTCGACAGCAACAGTTACGATCAGTTCATAGTGGAAAAGTGTCTCTTCCGATAACCAAAAAGAAAAGGTAGATAATTTACAAAAATGTGCATCTGCAGCTACCGTAAACCGTCCATTATAAACGTGTTTTAGTTTATTTAAACCATACACAAGTCCACAAACCATGCATTTAATGTAAATTACAGCTGTATTCGCCCTTGCCGACACAGTGATACACAGTATACAGTAGAAAAAGGAACATTGATTACGTGGTAAACGAACTACAGATACAGCAACCCGTCGCTCTCTTTAGATTATTTATTAAACACACTGATTAAGAAGCTTCACCACATTATATTTGCCCACATCTATATAAATATCCCTGCAGCAGCGTGCTTTTTTAACTGTGCAGCCCCAAGAGTGTTAGATTCCTGAAAGCATAGTGTTAAAAGTTTAAAAAGAACGCCCGTGTTAGTGGTTTGGTGTCTGAGAGCGACCGTCTAAAAGGTCGTAAGAGCGATCTTCAGTACAGACGCCCAACTACCTAGGTATATAGCTCACGGATGTGATGCATTCGAATAAATGTTGCGAATCGATGATCGATGGCTTTACCCGCAACAGTTTTAATGACTAACGAACATACGGTGAAGCTTAAATGGATATTTTTAATTAGTGGGTTGTTAATGTTCATGTACCCTCTGTTGTGGTATTAAAAGTATTTCATTATTTTGAACGTGTTTGTTGCCTTTTTCCTCCCGCCTAACACCGAAAGTAATTGCAACTGAGAGCTAAACCAAACTACGTGCGACGAGTCTAATGCATTCTACACACAGCGCAAATGTGCTACAAATCGACCAATACAAACTACGTAAAAAAGGAAAAATAAACATAATCCAAACAGCTCAAGTAATGAGTAATAAAATGTTGAAAAGTACAAATTTGTGTGCATAAAAAATAAAACAATCAAAAAATAGTAAAAGTACACCAGATTCAGAGAGCACAAATGGAAAAAATAAAACAACCTAATACCAAGCAATACAATTACAAAAGGTGTTCATCTTAGCCAAGATGCACGGTTAGCGGAGAGAACAGAAATCAAAACGTACCGCGTACTGTTCGAAACCGGCAGCGTGAGCTCCGGTTTCCGTTTTTGCGCTTCCTCCTGCCGGTGTGCGCGAAGTTTTCGCTCCGCCAGCAAAAAGTAGGTCGCCGTTATGTGATTGTACTCGTTACGATCTAAAGCCCTGCGGTAGAAATTGGGGGTGGAGAATAACAATATATTTAAATTTGCTATACGAACCACACACACACACAAAATCCACTGCAGCACTTACTCTAAGATTTCCTCTTTGGTAGCAATTTTGCCATTGATCATCTTCTGGATGATCAGCGTATGGTCCTCCTCGCTGACCTGCTCCCGGCTCACTAGGGGCTGATTTTCCGGCGTCTCCTCGCAGCTGCCCTCCATCAGCCACACGTCCAGCGCAATCTGCTGCAGCGTGGCCCGCTTCTCCGGCTCACGAACGAGCATTTTGCTGATGAGACTGTAGGCGAGAAGACGAAGAAAAGAAAAAAGGCCCATTCAGTATCAGCATTGGCACTGGAAGCCGCCACCGGACGGAAGGGAGGTGTGTGCAGTTTCCTGCCAAGCAATACGTACTTCCGGCAACCGTCCGACACGTGGGCAGGCATCGTGTACTTGCAGTCCATGATCATGGTAAGCGTTTCGGAATCGTTCGCCTCCTGGAACGGTGGGTGACCGCAAACCAGCATGAACAGTATCACACCGAGTGACCACACATCTGCAAACATTCAACCAAACCAGAAAAAAAAGACACAGGTGTAAGCGTCCTACCGGATACCGGATATGGAGAGGACAAGGAGCGGAGCAGAAGCGCCACAACACTTACCCACTGCCGGTGCGTCATACGAGTCGCCGAGCAGTATTTCCGGCGCCGAGTAAGCTAAACTGCCGCAGGACGTCTCCAGTTTCTGGCCCGGGCAGAACTTATTGCTGAAGCCAAAGTCGGTCAGCTTCACGACGCCCAGCTTCTCGAAGAACACCACATTCTCCGGTTTCAGATCTCTGTAGACCGTGCGACAACAAAAACAGTGAGTCAGAAAACAAACCTACAAAGGTCCTAGCAAACCCGGTCGCGACTGGGCCCGCGCAACTGGACACCGTTTCCACCGGACACCGTTGACGTCACATCTCGTACCTGTGCACCACGTGCAGCTGATGGCAGTAGGAGATGGCGCGCACGATCTGCCGGAAGTACTCCCGGGCCACGTTCTCCGACAGGCCCTTCTCGTGGCGCATAATGTAATCGTACAGGTCGCCGCCATCGCCCAGCTCCAGTATGAGGTACAGCTTCGTCTGCGTGTCGATCACCTCGTACAGCCGCACCACGTTCGGATGCTGGACCAATTTCATGCAGCTGCGAGCAGAAGAAGAAAAAAAATAACAGATCAGCGATCACTTCCGTTTCCATCGCTCAGCAGCATCCTTTTGCACACTTACCGCACTTCCTGGAACAGGTGGGCGCGCGAAATCTCGTCCAGCTTGGTCTTTTCGATCACCTTCACCGCCACCTTCTCGCCGGTGAAGACGTGGCGGGCAAGCTTTACCACGGCAAAATGGCCCGAACCGAGCGTTTCCTCCAGATCGTACAGGCCGGCTATTTTGCCGTCGTAAACTCCTGCCCGGCTGGCCGCCGACAGGCCACCGAACGACCGCTGCATGCTGAAAGGTGGCGTGCGCGCGCGCGCTCTCGGCACTTGGCACTTTGCTCACGGGGTCCCCCTCGTCCCCGCCCCCACGGTCCAACGCAGCTCACCGCACAGCACCGCGAACCGTCGGCCGTCTTGCGTCAGATACGTGTGTGACGACCACCTGGTGGTGGTGGTGGTGTGGTTTCTACTCGCTTTCTAGCAGCATCCGAGCGCGAATCGGGGAAGATTGTTACGCCTTTTCGATCACTCCGCTGTATGCCATTTAGCAAAAGACACCATGCACTGTAAAAAGCAACAGAAAGGGAAGGAAAAACGTTCGTTAATATAATTCAAACTTTGAATAAAAAAGCATCGAGTATTTTGGTACGTCCACATTAGATTACTGATAAATGGAAAAAACGCAACAAGCAGGAACAAATAATTCAATTTCGCCTGCCAAATGATCGACCATCACCATAAAGTTGCAACACGCACACCTGCAATTCATACAAATCAAGCGACCACTGGCACTGACCAAACCAAACAATCTTCCTCTCTCTCTCTCTCTCTCTCTCTCTCTCTCTCTCTCTCTCTCTCTCTTTCTGTGCTCATTTCACGCCACGTGAGCAATAGATTGAGCAACGAACAACGAACCGCACGCCAAGACACGCCGCCACGTGGCGGAAGTGTTTGCGCTACCGCTGGAAAGGCTTCCCGGAGGAGTCGGCCGTTATACGATCCGTGCGGGTTGGTTTGAAATTTCCCGTTCAAATGGGATTATTGGGAATGGCTTGGGCGAGCCGTAATGCGTGGGCTGAAAACGCGTGATGGAAATTCGGGGTTTTCGAGCAATATCCAATACAGGAAGCCGACAAAGGGCAAAGACAAAAACGTGCGGATGCACCAACAAAAAAAACGTGTCGCTCGCGGCGATGAAGGTGGTGATGCCAATTAATTACATCGGCTGGTAACAACCGCACCTGGCACTGGTTGAAAGGTGATCCAACTAATAGAATAAATCTATTTGTAGCACTAAAAAACAGTGCAAAAAATCCTTTCCAGCAAACGTGGGTTACAGGGTTTTTTTCGAGTCACTTTCGAATGTGCACATTGTTATTCATCACCTTCAAGATGTTTTTCAACAGCTGTCAAATGACTTCATAAATAAAAGTTCTATTCTTACACATGATTTTCAACACATCACAAAGAGCTGTCAAACTAAATCCATGCTTGAGAACTGTGTTGAAAATCATGTGGAAGAACTGAAACATCATTGTGATGCAAATACACCATTTGACAGGCTGTTAAAAAACATCTCGCAAGCAATGGGCAAATGTTGTAGACATTGGAAATTGGCTCGGAAAACCCTGCAAATGGACACAACATAACGGTGATCGTTATGTTTGAAAGTTGACAAACAATTAAACAGGATCACACACACTCTGAACCACTGATCGGCCAAATATAAACATAAAATGCGCGTTTAAACTCCGCAATCCTCTGCAATTCCTAGAAAACCCACAAGCATCATCATCGGAAGTGCATCGATCGGATTGCATTCTGCTGTGAGCCGTCTGTGTAAGCATGCTCTGGCCATGTGAGAGCGCGCGCGTGCGAGCAAACCGGGCCTGTAGTTATGCAGGCCGAGCGAATTACACAACCCTTTTATAGGTAGACAGGTTTAGAAGGGGCCCCGTGAGCAGCAGCAGCAGCAGCACAACTTGAACCACACCATATCGGTTCAAGCTGGCAGCCTGCAACCTACGGAACCTTGTCACCACCGGCACACAGAGCGAGGAGAAGAAGAAGCGAAAAAAAAACACACAAACAGGTAACACACAAACCTGTAAGGACTGGATACTCGTAATATATTTAAATAAAAAAAAAGAAATAACCCGGCACGTTGTTGTAGGCGAGTGTAGCGAGAGAGCTGGCACACACCCATATCTGCCGATATCTGCCAAGAACCTACGGATCTGCATCGCCCACGCTGCCTACGATTGTTACCCATTTCCGGTCCAGTTGGTCGTCCCCCGTTCAAAATGTTCTTTGGGGGGGGGGGGGGGGTCGAACTACAGCACCAAAAACACGCCTTGGCGTGTGGTGGTCGCCTTTGCGTTAGACCAGACATGTCAAACATATCGGCCCGCGAAGGCTTTCAATCCGCCACAATTCAAAGTATTTTGACAGTTATTTGAATAAAGCTAATTTTTATCCGATTAGGAAGAACGAAGAGTAGAGAATGTTGCTAAGACTTCTTGGTAAGTAACCGCAAAGATGGCTTGTAGCGTGTATTTTAATAGTTGTTTAGTGGCGGCACCCTAACGTCGGACTCCGCATATTTTCACCCGTATGCTGACTTTGAGGCTTTCTGGATAGTTCGCCCATTCATGTATCGAAGTAGCACTTTCTTCACTAGATGGATTAAGAGGCACTTCGGCTAAAATTATGATTTATCGTTATCAGTCATTAGCGTTGACAAAAGACTAGATTTGCACTCCGTGTACCTGTAGTAATGAAGCAAATATAGTGAACAGCTTTTCTAAGTATGATTTTATTTCCATATTCTCTCATTTCTCAGGCAGTGGTCCCGTGGTACAGTCGTCAACTCGAACGATTCTATAACATGTCCGTCATGGGTTCAAGCCTAGAATGGATCGTCTCCCCGTAGCAAGGATCAACTATCTATCCGGCTGCGTAGTAATGAATTAAGTCACGAAAGCCTGTCTAGGCCGGCATGTCCTCGTAGGACGTTATGCCACATAGAAGAAATAGATTCTCTCATCACTACATAATCAAATATATATTGTGAAGAATTTGACATGCATGCATTTATTGAAGGCTGCGAAAAAATACGATTCTGATTTGATTCTATGTCGAAGGATAAGTTTTCACTGACTTTCGCGATCGAATGCACCATGTGGTGTAGTAGTGGGTGAAGGAGGAGAAACCACCAACTGAACAAAAGCTAAAAATTATTATTTTTTTATAATAAAATAATAGAAAACCATGTACATACACATAGTCATTAATTTTTTTAACCAAATTATTTTAAATTAAAAGTAATTTCCACATCCTGCTGTTTTCTTTTTATTAATTTTTAAAAATTTTGAAAACTGGAATACTAAAGCTGTAAAACCCCAATCGGTTCAACTGCGGCCCGCAGAAATATTTTGAACTATTAACCGACCCGCGACCCAAACTGAGTTTGACATCACTGCGTTAGACAGTCAGCAATTGACCCTTTCAGGCTGTGGTATGTGTGTGTGTGTGTCAATCACATTTCTCTATTTTATGTTTTGTTATTTTGTTGCGTGCTTTCTCGCACGTCACACACGACGACACACAGCACACCCGCGGATTTGCTACAGTTCCTGCTCGTCGTGTCGTGCGTCAGCATTACCGAATATCGACCGGACAAGGGGCAGCGACAAGAAAAATATAACATTTAAAGTCTCACAATTTCTTAGAACGCTTTCATTGAGTGACCGAGTCCAACGCGAAACAGGTTCATGCGCTTCTCCCACACACCTGAATGCGTCTGCAGTTTTGCAGTGTGCGATAGTTTGCATAACAGCATACAAAAACGAGGTCAATATCATCTTACGAACGTACCCCACACTACTCGCACTACACACTTTGCTCGGAGCATGGAGCATGAATGGGGTAGAAAGATCATTCTAAACGCTTAGCGCTTACGAAGAGGCAAGGCAGCAAAAAAACAAAACGAGACAACGGACTTGGCAGCACACAGACACACACATTACATAACCGGTAGCCCGCCGGGTGACCGTTTCCATCCGGTTGAATTCGCGAAACCTTCCCCAACAGACACACACACAGACGTACACGGATGATGGACAGCATCATATATTGGCAGCAGCTCAAAACCCCCTTTACAATAACCATCCCATTGCCAAAAAGACGCTCCCTTGCATCTATGATCTGTCCATCACCAATCCATCCACCAACGGTGCTCTCTCTCCCTCTCCCTCTCTCTCTCTAAACTCGTTGCCAACTTCCTACAGAAAAGAACACCTTAAATCATCTCTTATTCACACACAAACACAGCCAGTGTACAGCTGATTTGCATGTCGGGCGAGTGAAGCCGCCGTTTGATGTGCTTCTTCCCTTGAGGATCGGCCTCGAAACACAGACACACACACACACGCGCACCACCCTAATGTCCAATGTCGCACCGCTCGGGATCGGTCAGTGTCGGCCAAAGGTATGTGGAGCAGCAGACCGACCCGGTCCGTTCGATCGGTGCGCGCGCTAGTGACGACTTCGTCTTGACCGCTTGGCCTCTTGACACCTCCCCATCGACGCAGACACAGACAACCGCTGTTGCCGCCGTCGCCACCGCCCGGTTTGGTGCCACGGGGGGACACACTGTGGGCAGTGTGGGAGGCGATAGAACGCGCTTTTATAATGCGCTGAGCGACTGGGGACGGTTTCGCGTTGTATAATAATAAAATGACACGGTGCGACCGTGCCGGAATCCCGGACAGTGTTTGCCACCCGAGAGACACCACCGCCCAGAGTGTTTGAACTTAGTGCTTCAAGTCGCCCGCTCGGGAGGACCCACCTGAAGTACATTTAAATTCAATTAGATTTCGTAGTCGATCGCTTCACTAGTGAATGGAACTAGCAGCATTCAAAAAAGGCCATCTAAGGTTCATTCACAACCCGAAAATTGGACGCATAGTTAAATGCCATTTGATAACTTGACGATAAGCTTACAACACGCAGGCAAAGGTGAATCTCTACCCTCAAACGAGCCGGCAGAACACACGAATAGTGTTCGTGTAGCGTGCGGCAGCAAACGAGCAGCACCACAACAGCAGCAACCATCAACTTTTAGCACGGGGCTTGACGTGACAAATGGTCCGCAACACAAGTAACGCCACACGACACAACCATTGGAACACCGGCAGGGCAGCATTGGGAATGGGGAGAGCACTAGTAGTGAATGAAAATAGCACTCATTCGAGGCGAGCTCACGATTTTCATTCGCATTTTCTCCCCACAACCACAACAAAGCCCGCGCGCTTCCGTCCCTCTCTCTCTTTCTCTCTCTCTCTTTCTCTCTATTATCTTGCATACCTCCTCCCCGAGCGTTCCTTTAGTGTCCCATGGTGGAGAGGCAAAAAGAAGAGTCGGGTAAACGGAGGGGGAGAAAAGAACCAAGAATTGCAGACAATGCAGGGGGAAGGTTACAGGGAAGAGAGAAGGGGAAAGGGGGAAGCGAGGGGGCGTGTGCATGTTCGGTGGGTGGGTTAATTTTGGCAGCAAAATGTTTTTGTTTTCAATTTTAATTTTAACCTTACGCCAACACGAACCGTCCCGCGATCGCCTGCCGCTGCTTCTTGGAGCTTCCCTAGGGGGAGGTATGTAGTAACAGAGCCGCTCAGGACACCACGACGGGGGAAGACGCGGGAATGGGAAGGAAAGCAAGCAGACCTGAACCTGAACCACCCACTGGCTGCACGAAATATATATCCGCGGGCCGCAGTTTAGCCGAATAAGCGGAGGCACTTCTTGCGATCGAATTCTGCCACCCTGTCGTCTTCACAGTTCCTTCCTGTCTCCTAAAACACAGCCCGCGAATCTCGCTCCACCAGTTCATCCGTCCTGCATGCAGATCGAGGACATCGTTCATAGGAAGGGAAGTTAAGGGGGGGGGGGTACTATAAATAAACCATCTTCCTACTAACTGTGCCTGTGCCGCTCTTATATCCTGGGCGCGTTTTCATCGATGGTTCCGGTTCTGTTGCGAGTTCTCCCATTCATTTACCCATAGATATTTTGGGGTAATTTTGTTCCGCAAATTCTTTAACACTCTTTACTTTGGAGGTAAGCTGTAGAAGAGTGCTTCAAACGCCGGAATGCCTCTCTGGGAAGCAGTGCCGCATTGAAAATCTCAAACGGAAAATAACCCTGTATGACATTTTTGATATACGTTAGAGACTGTCATCAAGGCCAGACATTGACCTTCACCAGCTTCGCGGCAGATATAGAACATCCCCCTCTCGGGTGCGACACACACACACGCTGATTTCGTCCGATAAGCAGTGGTACATTGTGGTAGTGGTAATGAAAAAAAAACATAATCGGATGAGCCGTTCTGAACTGACACACTGTGTGACTTGTGCCTTGTAGTTTGTCTGCTCACATCCAACTCCTTAATCCAGCTTAATCGTAGCTTCTAGCAACACCTTGACACAACGCAACAACAAAAAACTACCTCCAATTAGTTCCACAGAAGCTGCAAACATAGGCGGTGCCGTTGCCCTCTGAAGTTGCTATCACGAAGGGGGAAGTTCGTTGTTTTTTGCGCTTGCTGATAAGAATTACAGGGAGGGAGTGGTAATGTCTTAATGCGATGAATTTTGCGTTCGGCTTGAATTACTTGCTAGTCGCTTGATAGTGTTGATTGTGATCATTTCCTTACCACTGACTGCTCGCTCCATTGGAATAATTTGTCGACTTTTCATTCAATTCATTCTAATTACTCCGCTTTTGTTCAACTAGTGATTGAGGCAGAGATTTGGAACGTTGGTCACTTCCTAATGGCCTTATATTTTAACCAGATAGTTTCCCTCGGAAGGGAAAACTAAATTAACATATTTAGGTCAACAACCACTCGGTTTACTTTCCCACACACACACACACACACTTACTCTCTTCTGATATATATCTAACGCCTTTCAACTCTACCCAGTGGTTTCCCATTGGCGCTTTTCCTTTTGCACAGCATACGCACAACAGCAAGACATCCATCGGCGGACAAGGTGGAGCTTGCTGGATTTCGGTCACGAAAGTGGCGCAATGTGCAATAAAATTATACTAATAAAATCATAAACCGCTGTCGTTGTATACCGCAACCTAAACAGTGGTGAATAGGGCAGAGGGGCTCCAGGAAAAACAAACCCCTCAGCCGGAGCAATGCACAACAAGGTGAGTTAGTGGTTTAGTGACAGCACGGCCAGAAGCAAAAGGGACCAGAGCGTGTGTGTGTGTGTGTGTGAAACGAAACCGTGCGTTGGAAAGGCGTCAAGGCCATCAAGGCCATCAACCTGAAGGACGAAGACAGTTTTCCCCTTTGCCCCACGTGAGAATTAGTCCTCATTAAATCCAGAGCATGTGTGGTCGTCGTAGTGCCGTCACGAATTTCACTGTGCGTGTAATTCATTCAAGAGGAAAGCAACGAACGGAGTGGAAATTTCACCAAACTTTTTTGGAAATATTGTACATAACTTAACTTAATTTCTACCAACTTCATGCCTGTGATTTCATTCGAAAAACAATTCCCACTCGGAGCACTCTACTTCGGAACGACACCGCTTTAGCTCATCAAAACACCGTCTTAAAAATAGAGATCTCTCGCTTAATTGAGCGAATCTTCTGAGTGCTTTTCAACTTACCAATGTTCAGCCGCGATGTCATATAGTTTCGCAACAACTAGGATCGCATACTTCAAATAAGGTTAATTTGATTTTTTGCAGCAGTTTTTTAAGCCAATTCGCTCATTAACAACGTTAAGAGGTTGTTCTAACACACACACAAACGTTAGAAACGTACGAAATAACGACTTCGCTTAACGCTCTTAATTATGAAAAATATCTTCCCAAATTTGATGATCCAACTGTGGTTTACGTGACAGATATGTTATTTACGTCATCCGTCAAAGGACGCTCGAAGGCAAAACCGCGGTGGAGTGTTGGGTCTCTTCGCAACCCGCTCTAGTCTCTTCGCTGAAATGAATTGTTTTGCATCAATTGTGCGCGGGAGTTTCAAACCCCCCCGGCGAAAAAGAAAACCGGGAGGTTCGGGTCGCCGTTCTGCCCCGTAAGAGTTGCGTGCCGGCCGGTCGCGAATGTGCGTCACATTCGCTGTGGTCCCCGTTAATCATCAATCCTTCCTTGAAACCCAGAACCGTCGGCATCGCTGCTGCTGCTGCTGCTGCTGATGCTGACGTGTTTCTTGCACTGTTTTGGTCGTGCACGGTTCCACGGCAAAGCGTACCGCGGTACGCAACCGAACAACCCCGCAGCCAGCGGCAGGGCGAAAGCGAAAAAGATGGGATGGGTGGACATAAAAATATCCAAAACTCAGTATCTATTTTCGAAACGAAAATACAACCATCCTCCACCACCCTTCCCAGGCTACGTGAAGTTCATTGACAAATGTGCCAAATTCATCTGGCGAATGGAAGTGACGTTTTTTTTTCTAACAAAAAGCCCCTTAGATCTTTCGACATCGAAAACATCGAACCAAGGGAAATCAAGATTTAATTTGCAGCAGTGCTGCGTATAAACAAGCAATCGGGAGGAATGCTAATAATGTGGATGATGAAGACGATACAACTACTTTCAATACGGCGACACCGAAACTCCGATCCACCCCCGCGCAGTGTTCCGGGCGCGTTTGACCTTCCGGACGGTTGTGCACGCGTAGTACAGGGTTTTCCAGGGGTTCTCATAGTCGTGGGACACTTCCTTGACTCTTTCTTATTGGAAATTAACTTGATATGTTGGGAATTGGAATCTTGATACAATTCCTGTTAGAATTGTCCAACAAGGGTGTTATAGAGTCCAATTCCCATTACATTAGGTTCATTTCACGCAAGAAAGAGTTAATAAAGTGTCCCACAGCTATGAGAACTCCTGGAAAACCCTGTAAAACTCTGAAGCCAGAAGCACCACAAACACACACACCCTTGGCTTGGTGAATGAATCTGCAAGCAAGCATAGTCCTACCCGTTGGGAGGGCCACGGTGAGTTGACATTTGCTCGCAAAGCTGTGTCCATTGACCGGTGTCCTCCATCCGGTGGGCAGCACAAGGATTGTTAAGCATTTTAGCCACAGCTTTACAATGCCCCCCGCCGATTCGCACGAGATGCGGAATCGGAACTGATAAAAGAGTTGAATAGCATATGCGCCGTAGGAGTTGATTACGAGCAATGTATTATTTTATCACATTTGCAAAGGTCAAAGCAATTCATTATAATTACAGCTCCATAAATGAGGTACCATCATGACAGCTTGGTTAGGTGATTATTGTCAAACACAGACACTTGGAAGCGTAATTCAATCAACCAAAAAGTTTCAAAGCAACTTGTAGGCAACACAAGTTCTAGGTAGCACAGTTTCCAAAATCCTCCTCCAATCTCATCTCATCTACTCGAAAGTCACTTTCCATAGATATAACATCATTTTAACCACTGCGAGAGAGCACGTGCGAGATGGCCTAGAGATACCATCACGCCTCCATAACCGGACCGACCGGCAAGACCGTTGATTAATTCGTTTCCACCCAGCGCATCCCGATAGGGTACGGGACAGGACGGGACGGGACGGGACACGCTGAATAACACGACCATTGCGCGGATGGATATATTGGGTACGCTCGATTGCCGCGACCTTCGCAAGGATGGTTGATGACCACCACCGTTCATGCTTCAATGACGAGGATGCTGATGACGGATGCACACACACACAGGGCGCGGGCGGCGGGTGCATCATCGCCCATGGGGGCAACAGTGTAGTGCACAAAAATAACGTCCATCGTGTATTCTACAACGGAATGGAACACATTTTATGCCGTTTCAGTTAAGCGATGATGCCTCTTCTATGCGTTCATCCTGTTAATGATCCAAAGTCTAATCTGGATTAACAAAAGTGCGTTGCAATTCTGTACAACATCGGGGTCCGTGTTTTCTATACGATGACTCAAGGACACCTCCTCATCCATCCCACACCGCACGATCCGATCTTAGCCTCGCTCAATCAAATACACATTAAAATGCAATTGCAACCGTTAAAGAGTGCACGTTACACTCTAATGTACTCACTTCATAATTTGGATGCCTCTCCTTCCCCTCCCCCCCGAGAACTTTGCTACTTTCTTCCCACGCGCTGTGTCCAATTACTAGTGTGTGAGTTGTAAAATAGTAATAAAATTAAAACGAAAATACACACACACCCGGGTAGGATGATGATATTCGATGAGCTGCACACTCTGTACTCCGTGTGTCTTACATTTGGGAACACACACACAGCTTCTTCCCCTTCTTCCCCAAGAGCAGTGCTTAGAGAGAGAGAGAAACCATTGGTAAGTATTATTCTAAAATTGGAATCGATCGAACGGGCACGGGGTGCTGCTGTGTCTATCCTTTTTACCCCAAGCAGCAGCAGCTGCATCGTCGGAGGACCCCGCGGAACAAACCCCAAAACCACAGTGAATCGAATTAGCCAAAGCGATGAGTTAAAACGGGCATCACGGACAAGAGAAGCGTTGCCATTATTAAGCAAACAGCGCCACCAGCAAACCAATCCATCTTTAAACCGTGATCCTGCGAAGTGGAAAGTTTCATTACTTCCAGCACATTACTTTCTATAGAGGGGGCGACATTTGGGTGGGGGACGAGAAAGGGACACAGATACAAATTATACAAACGCTGGGGCATCGTCAGCCAGTGTGTGTGTGTGTGTGGCGGTGTGACGGTGCATTTCCACCTATGCGCTTCAGTTCAGTTCGCGCTCAAAATGGCGCATCGTCGCCGGTTTTTGCACGAACCAATCGAGATGGATGGATGGGCTGCTGATTGATTGATTGATCGATCAGCTTGATTGATTGATGGTGGGCAGGCGTGGGGCAGTGGTAAGCAGTCACCGTGCACTCGCTGTGCTGCAAGTGACCGGAAGTGAAGTGATATTTCCATCCATTTCCTAAGGTTCGCAAAGCCCCCTTAGGACACTCAACTAAGGTGTAGAACAGTTTTTTGGAAGGACGGTAACACAGGACACAGCACATTGCAGCGCAAACGACAGCAAACCGCAATTGCATCTTACTGCGTACGTTTCGCTTTACAATAAACAGCAAACTTCCACAGCACCGCACCGTCAACAACAAGGATGCAAATTAGTACTAATGAAAATAAAGTGTTAGATGTGTGTGCTTTTACCGTCCATTTGCATATCCACTTCTCACAACGCAGACGTCACGCGGGACCCAAGATCCGAGGCCCCCCGGGTCCGTTTGTACTTGGTCGAACTTGATCTTGACAACAACGGTCGGTCGAGAGGAGACGAGCAATCTGGAGCAACAAAGCAAAAGAGAGGCACACATTATAAATTGAAATATCGTCTTCTTTTTTTTTTTGTTCGCTCGATGTGAGAAATGTCCCATCTGTCTCACATCTTCCAGACATACACAACGCCCCGTCGTAAACAGCTGTGTGTGTTTGTGCGTAAGTATCAATGACTTCAACTGGCGTGCGCGTGACGGATATCGCGCGCAATGTGTGTCTGCTGACTCGACTTTCTGAGACATCATCGCTCACGGTATGTTTCACGGTGGGTCCCTTCTTTCCGCCTTCAGTGATGATGCCACTACTACTACCACTCATTCTCACTGCTTAATTCACTGGCTGGCAGGAATGGGATTTAAAAATAAACAACCGACGCCTCCTCACGGAACGCTCCAACATGACGATGATAATGATGAGGGTGTTCTATGCTGGGCCGCGCTGCTGAAACAGAGACCGGAGGACATTCCTTGCGTGGGGAGGAAGTGGCCGTGTGACCCAGAGACGGTCCCTTTCCATAGTACGCAACCGCAACAGCACTCAACACAGCCAGCCGTGGGGGGGCAGAATGGTCCCTCCTCTACATCTTCTCTAGCAGCGATGCTTTCTCCATCATGCTGGTCCGCAGAAGCGAAACACTTTGCGTCAATGCCAAAGTTCATGTACTCTACACCCGACCGCACACGCCCGAACGAAATGGGGGGGGGGAGGAAAATACGATATTTATATCGTGTTGCATGCTTTCTTTCGCTTGTGCGGCTCAAACCGATTTGTCATCGATTATGTGCCGTCAAATATGAGCGGAAAATTTATATTAAATTGAATAAAAGTGTATTAGATGTTTGCTTAATCTACCGGGCGTCTTCAATGCTACTTTCATCACACTATGAGCTTGTTAGAGTTCTCAAACTGATGAAACCTTTTTTCTACAATTCTTTCCCCGCAAAATGTGTTAATTCTGGTTTTAGTTTAGCCAGCAGGTCGAAAATCCAATAAATTCCAATATGAAAAAAAGGGTTTGAAGAGGGCATAAAACAACACTACAACTGGACAGAAAAGCGCTACCGATCGATTTTCATTTCAACCCGAATAATGCCTCCGTCCGTATCAGAAGAATCCCATGTGTGGGGCGCGCGTTCCTATTTCCGTAAGCACAGGCCGCGGGGATCGTACCGGCTGCCAATTACTTCCGGTCAGCCGATCAAACGGATCCCTCCGCTCGACCGCTTTAAACAAATAAAAAAAAACACACACACACACCATCCTTACCCACTTCATCATACACACTCCCTTGCCCTGCTGGTAAACTGCTTCGGTAGCGCACGGCCAGAGAAATACGAGATGACTGCCGAGGCACCCAGTCTCACAGGGTATGGATGAGCTCTTTAAATGGACTGATTAAAAGGGGGAGGAAAAGGCGGCGATGTAAAAAAGGGGTGCCAACACAGGAAAGCTTGTGGCGTTGGACACCGAGAGATGGGGCTGGGGAAGCATTTGGTGACCCCGATATATCGCTAATCAAGTAAAACCACCCGCCCCCCATCATCATCATTAGCAGTTTTGAAGCGCGGACTCGATATAAAGTAGTAGTAGCAGCGCCCGAGTCGGTCCATATAAACGAGCGTTTCAAGTTGCGTGTTATGGCTGTGCTTATGCTGTGCTCAGCTCAAGTGCGACGATCGCAATGCGAGAGAGAGAGAGAGAGAGAGAGAGAGAGAGAGAGAGAGAAAGAGGGTGAGAAGGGTAGGTAGGTCGGGCACTATCCATCTTGGGCCATTGGTGTTGAGTAGCGGTTCTTTACTGTTTTTTCCTAGCACTTTGCCTAATCGTCTTCTCCCCTTCTTCTCTTCTGCAGAGGCATGTTGTCTTCCGTTACTGTTTTTTTATTCTTTTAAATTTCTCACGCTTGTTATCGATTTTTTAAGCCCCACACACACACACACACACACTGAGGAAATCATAAAAACCGCTGAAATTAATTTACTATATGGGGAATCGAACATACGCTATTGCGCTTGTTTTTTTCTTCATCCGACTCAAATAGGTGGAAAACCAACACCAAAAAAAACCTTCCACCCAGGCTCGATACATATGATAGCAACAACAACAACAACAACAACATCACCAAACAAGAAAACTACAACAATCGATTGCCTTCGGTAAAACTTTCCCCATACCTGCGCCTAGTCCAGACATTGAAAAACAAGCAGTAAAAGGCTGGAAAAGATCCCGTTTTTTGAAGATGATTGTTCCAGCGAAATGTTAAAAAAAACACACACACACCAATAACCAATACGCAACTCATGCCCATCTTCCTCTGTAGATTACTCCTTCCTTCCATGGAGGGGGGGGGGGGGAGGCAAAAGCACACCTGGCGTGAACGCTTTTCGGAGTGTTTGAATGGCTGTTTTTCTTATCGTGCTAGGTCATTAGTGCACTCGTCGTTCATCATTTGCTTCTTCACCACCACAACAACAACAACAGTTTGAGCCTTTCGACACGAGCACTATTTTCCTGTTCATTTGTTTTGCGTGCATCTTCCTTCCCAGCATTCGATTACCAAAAAATGCCCTTTTTGTGTAAGAAAGTCTTTCATGCACTCGCATCGGCATCGGTAAGTGAATGCGTCGCGATCATCAAAAGTGAACACACGCACATTAGCAAGACACCAGGGCAGGCAGGCAGGCATGTCTCTCTAATGATTGTTCTATAAATAACCGTTAACACATCTCAATAAATAAAAGCACTTCAAATCACATACACGCAGCACGGCGGCGGCGGCGGCACGGTACGTACGACTTTCGCAGCATAAGCAGTTTATAATGCTGCATAATGATCCCCAAATAACACAGTGGACGCTGGCTGGTGCGCTGCTATTTTCGGCAACCAGCGGACCACCACCACCACCAGCACCGACCAGCCTTCCTGGGTGTTGTTTGCGGCGCGTTTCGTGCACCATTTGGCGTCAGTTTTGCTTTGGCCACTACGCGCCAGCACCGAAACACGGAGCAGAGCTAAGCAAACAAAACTAACTCTTTTTCCAAGCTTTTTTATGAAACAATATTGGCAAAAGCTTTGCCACTTTGCTTCCGGCTGCCAAAATTGATACAAAAGTGCGATTCAAGTGCGCCACAACTAGAAGGGGAGGGTAGAGAGAAAAGTGCATCCTTAAATTGCATTTTACTGCAGCACGGGCCCCGCTGCGATGCAGTTGCACGCGGGAACGTATCTTGGCATACGACGCACCGATACAGACCTTCCCTATATCCCATGCTTGGTCACTCGTTCAAAGAGTAGCAGCAGCTTCTACTGGCAAAAATGTGTGCCCCACCTTGGCACGAGCTGCATCCCGGACGACATTGTACGTCAGAGTGTCTCGATTCTCCATTATTCCGTACCCAAAACGCAAACTTCCGGCTGCTACAACCCGCGCGGCTGACTGCAGTATTTTTTTGTGTATTGCCTCCTGTTTTTTTTAACTC
The DNA here is from genome assembly GCF_016920715.1 of Anopheles arabiensis. Taxonomy (NCBI): domain Eukaryota; kingdom Metazoa; phylum Arthropoda; class Insecta; order Diptera; family Culicidae; genus Anopheles; species Anopheles arabiensis. The sequence continues at coordinate 9,287,426 of NC_053517.1, forward strand.
TCCAGCGGACCCGCGGACCCCGGGGTTCGGTCAACATCAATTTAAAAGACGTTTCAATCTGGTTCGAAAGGGACAAGCAGGCGAATTGCAGTAATATAATGCGTCACAGCGCACAAGAGCACAAGAGCACACAGTGCAGTGACACACAAACGCACACACGACTAGGGTCGGCCCCGCTCCCCGTTCGCTGCAGTACAGTGTGTACCAGGGTACCAGGCAGAGGAGAGACTATATAGCTGGTGTGTGTTTGCAGCTACTGCTGCTGCCGCAATATGTCACCAGCTCGATGGATCGATGTTGAAAAGCCACCGGAATTGGAAATCAAACGACAAGGAACAACAACAGCAGCAGAATAATATACGGTCCCCGAACATAACGAACAACCTCCACCTCGTGCGTAAGTAGAGCAGTTCCGGACGATTTTCGCACGCGTGGAAGCGAAGCGAAGGGAGCCATCGGTGTCGTACGAGAACTAGCGGAGTGGTGTGTGTTTGTGTGTGTTGAATTATTACCCGATTGACCTGCTTTTTGCTGGAATTGGCTATGCAGTGCCGTTGGAGGAGCTCGGGATGGGTAATTTCAACACCGGGAGCAAATGGGCCAGATTTTACTATGGCGAGTAGCGAGTGAGTTGAGGACACGGGGAGGAATTGGAATTGCTTTAGACTGGGTTAATGGTTTTTATCATAAATTCATTTTCAGCACTGCAGGGTGGGAGGATTCATGTTTGCAATACTGGATCACTTGTTGGTTGGAGCAGTTGGTGACGGATGTGGCGTCAGGATATCACCAGTCGGCTACCGAGTGTGTTTTGAGTTCTCTGTTCGTTAGGGACATCTGTTAAACTAACTTTTATCTACTACCTAAGAGCTCATTTTATGATATCTACTTCTATATTCTTAGAGTCTAGAAGCTATCAAAATATTCTGCAAATCCCAATGTCTGAAGATACTAGTGATGGGAAAAATGAAGTTTTTGCCGGAATCGATTCCGGCTAGCTCCGCAGTTTTCTGGAATCGATTCCGGATAGTAGGTCCGGAATCAGTTTCCGGAATCGATTCCGGAATCGGCTCCGGAGTCGGCTCCGGAATAGGAATCGGTTCCGGAATCGACTCCGGAATCGGCTCCGGAATAGGAATCGGTTCCGGAATCAACTCCGGAATCGACTGCGGAATCGGCTCCGGAATCGGAGTCGGTTCCGGAATCGACTCCGGAATCGGTTTCGGAATCGAAGTCGGCTCTCGAATTGGAAATGGCTCATAAATTAGAATCGGCTACCAAACGGAGTCAGTTTCGGCATCGCCATAAAAAAAGGCGTTTGGGTCCAATCATACTACTTATTGATAACCGCAAAAATCCAAATTTACTTGTAAAAGATCGATTCTCATGCAGATTCCCGGACTGATTTCGCTCCGGAGTCAACACCGGAATCGGCTCCGGAGCCAACTCCGGAATCGGCTCCGGAGCCAACTTCGGTATCGGCTCCGGAATCGGATCCGAAATCGGCTCCAGAATCTTCTCCGGAATTGGCTCCGGAATCGGCTCCGGAATCGGCTCCGGAATCGGCTACGGAATCGGCTCCGGAATCGGCTTTGGAATCGGCTCCGGAATCGACTCCGGAATCGGAATCGATTCCAGCATCGGAATCGGCTCCGGAATTGATTCCGAACACGGAATCGGAATCAGGTAGGTCCGATTCCGAGCTCCCACAACTAGAAGATACAGAGTAAAATGTCATGCTCTGTCAACAAGAATCTCTAGGAATCTATCCTTGGCAGCATGGTAGTGATGGGTAGGTTACAAATGGCAAAGGAACAATTCTTTGGGAAGACTCGGGAAGATAACTCTGGACTACTTCAACCGAATTCAGACATTCTCTGGACAACTCCAGACAACTCCTATTTCAATTGACAGTAGTTGACATCCTCAGGATTCTTCATCCAAAGTCGCCGCGACTCGTTCAGAATGACGGAGTCGACTCTGAGTTTGAACTGCAGTCGGATAAAGCTTTTCAGAGCTGGAGTTGGAGTGGATTACATTACTACTCCTCTCCGGTTCACACATCACTACATAACGAGGAAGCATTACAGATATCAGTGTCAAACGGATCGGAGTCTTGGGATGACTGTATGGTCTGTAATCTTTATGACATCGTCCACACAGCTTCTGCCTGCGAGATGAGATGTAGAACTACAAACAAACCCAGCGACCGCCAAGTACTTGTAATGGTAAATTGGTTGTAATAGAGCCATTAATAACCCATTGGACGGCGATTAAACAAGACACATTACAGCTGATTTGTTCCCCATCCAAGCATGCGTGATGCACTCAACTGCCACCTGCACTAACTGAAGGCACTGCAACACCGCATGCTTCGTCGCTGTCAACTGTAACAGGCAGAGAGGTAACGTTGTTCCAACGCGCCACTGATCGCAAACACGTGAGCCCCGAGTGAGTAACAAAGGTAATCAACGGTGGGCGGGATGAGACGATAAAATTAATTATGAAATGCACACACACACCGCAGAAAATCCGCATGCATTCACGTTCCTCGGACGGAGTGCACTTCGTTGCGTGATAGTGTGGTGTGTGGCAGTGCAAAGGAAGGAAGGCATGCATCGGAGCAAAACAAAGCATTTCCATCGTGCCTCGTCCCGCTTGGCACGCAATGAGCAGGGGAGCCGCTACGCTCCGCACACGTGTTTGCAATCGCTAACATCGCCCGTGAGTCGCGATCAGTCGCCGACACGTTTCAGTGCAGTGCTCTTCCCAACGATAATGATGATGGTCTAGTCTCTCTCGTCTGCGCGCATCCTATCGCTCGTAGTTTCGTAGCACAAAAAAGGCATAGCAAATGCGAAGCATTCAACTCCTGCTGCGGTTCGGATTTTAATGTATGCGATTAGCATTATCATGCACGATCGTGTACACATCTCCCCAGCACCGGTGTGCTCGTGTAGCATGTTTTAAGACACGCGAAATTTCCAACACAGACACACACACTCCCTGTTTTTCTTTACCATCCACAAGGCTTATTTTGCCAATTTTAGACTTAGTCGTGTACAGCCCAGCCAACCGGGAACGCTTTAGGGGCGGTTCGATCCCGCTAGAATGCGTCAACAGCGAAGATTTAACACAGACAGAGAGAGAGAGAGAGAGAGACTGAGAGATAGCGTGCGCGCAATGGTGCAGGTCGCGATCGCTACAGCTGATTATTGTGGCTGATGGTTGGCGACGCGCGGTCGTTTCCACCGAAAGCGGTCATTCACAACGTGATCGCCGGAACGTGACCGCAAAAAAGGTCGCCCAGGCAGTCACCAACCGTGCGGGCCTAGTATGGCCGCCTTGTACGTACACAGCAGTAGCGAGAAGAGGAAATTAGGTGGTGCAAACTCTACGAATCCAGCCCGTGGGGTAATGTTTCATTACGTTTACTACCATTTTAACACCCCAATCATGTCACGGCGCAAAGATCAAAGATTTTGAAGTTGCTAAAGCGTACCTTGTTTTCGAAGTGCCGTTCTTGGTGCAAGCATCACCATATGCACATCACACGGACTAAAATCAAAACCATGCCACGGTATCGTGACTAGACACGTGGGCTACCATACCACAGGTCATCGGATCAACTCCCGGACAAGACTACCGACGCTTTGCGGAATCGGCAAAAGGAAATGTTTTCAAGCTTTTACTACACTTATATGCCATATAATGTATAGAGAGAAACCAAAATAGTGTTGTTAGGCTATAACATAGAGAAGAAATACTTGCCAACATACCGTTATATCTCGTTTGCAAAAACACTTTTCTCACTTTTTCCACATTTTAAAACATGTATTAAACATTCGCGGCATTAGTTGTTGCTCGCTCGGTTTCTCTTTTTCACGCTTCTCGCAGACGACGACCAGCATGTTCGCAGCTCAGCAAAAGCGGTCAGTCTACCAACACTGCTACTACGGCGCACTAACCGTGTCCCAAGCGCGAAGGCAGTTGGGTTGGTGGTTGAACTCACGTTGCAACATTGAGCAGATGACTGGCAGCAGCAGTAGCGCATTTTAGGGGAAGAGGGACCTTTCGCCACTGCTGCTGCTGCTGCTGCCCAGCCGTGCCAAAAAGTGGTTGAATAACTGGAGAAAGGTGGCTCTATTTTTTTCCTTCTCCCTCTGTGTAGTACACATCCACTTTTCTTCACATTCCATTCGCGATTAAACGATCGGTGCTCGTCATGAAAATCCGCAAGCCCGCAGAGTTTGATAAGAAAAGTGAGAGGAACAAAAATGTGCACCCCCCCCCCCCCCCCTGTGTGTCCGAGCAGCACCACGACCAGTGTGTGAATAATGCAACTGTGGTGGTGCACGGGGAGCGTGTGCGTTCAATTTCTACGGTATTTAATCTATCCGCCGATACAATCGCGTGGCCTGGGGATGGGGTAGGGGCGGCCGTTTGCAATTAAAATAAAATCCCACCAAAGCCAATGAAACACAAAGCCAATGCGCTTTGCCAGTTTCACGTTCACGGTTCACTTCCTGGGTGGGGGAATAGTAAGGAGGGGAAAGAAAATTTGACCCATGTAGCTACACAGCCAGTAGCTTGGAAAAGTGTGTGTTGAAAACGGTGTGGATTTTTTTAGATAACACTTATTGTGCTTTTATTGTGCTGATTTTATTGTGGTGTAATCAAAAAATTAGTCCACTGTTCCTGGTTTCCGTTTCAACTAAAAGGGCGAGGGCAGGCGCATCCTGCCCTTTTATCGCCAAACTTATCGTTTTCCCTATCTTTCCTCTCGCTCGCTTGACTTCCCTTTCACTCTTTCTTCATCTATCCATTTCTTCTCTCGCGCTGTGACCTGGCAGATTGTTGGGCACTCACGAGTTTCCAACAGTGTGAAAAGTATTATCTAAATAGGAGCGCTTGGGAGAAAGGAAATGGTCTCTAATATGCTTCACAATGCTTCAGCTTTGTGCGCCACTCTAATCGAACTGCTTCACGTAATCAGTTTCAGTGTAGCCCAGTCACAGGAGTCATCCATCCGTGCCCACTTGTGCCAGCAGCTACCATCACTAACGTAACGCCGAAAAAGGGAAAACTATCGATGCGTCAACACAGATTTTCACTCACCAGCCGTTTTAGTTTCACTGATCACACACTGATCAGCGTTTGAGCTGATCAGCTACGTAATTTTGGGGACGAATAAGAGGGTAACAAGCAACTCCCCCAAAATGTAGTTGAATAATCGGTTCAGCGTGCCTAGAGTGCTTCCATTTTGTGCTCCTAACACGCATCAGAGGCACTGGATACTGGAGCCAGTAATAGGAATGCTACTTGCTCCAACGGAAGTCCTTCCTCACTGCAGCAGCCACAAACGCGCACGAAGGTAATGCAACACATACTTTCGCATCGCAGACATCGTGGCCGCGCACTGTGTGGTTGCCCCATCAGCAGCCGCGGATGCGCGATAAGATGCGTAATTGAAAGATAATTACAATCAATTAATGACAGCCCGTTATCCGCGCGGCGATTGCGTGGCGCGCGTCATCATCACGCGGGCTCTGTTTAAGTGATAAACCGCAACACGACCTACCACAAACGCGGAACCTCCTCCGCCGGGGCTTTAAAGCTAGTGGTTGTGTGCTGTGTTATTATTTTCAGCTTTTTATTACCTTGCTAATGCGCATTTCGATCGAGCGCAAATGGGGGGGGGAGGGTGGTCATCATGTCGCTAATACGCACCGGCTCGTAACTAGCAAATAGTGCTATGCATGGTCAATTTTTTGATTAGAAGAGCTTACAATGCTTACACAGCGGGGAAAATTTAACATTTTGTTACATTATTTCTATATAAAATTCAAATCCCCAGTTAGTGCCCAATGTAACACTGAGTTTATTTTGGTGTTTTTCTCCAGCACACCCGGGGCATGACTAGTGCTGGCACAAACCGTGAATGAAACCGGTGACCCTGGTCTCCGCCTCCCCACAACGACAACTGTGTATCGTATTGTTCCATTGTGACACACAAAGCATGCGACAAGGTCCACAACACTGTCAAGTTTGGTGCAGTTGAACAAAACCTTGAAATACGTTTCATCTTATGTAAATTGAGCAACATCATTGTGTGCATCATTCGGGTTGAGCGTTTCGCATAAAATACCTCCTTTTAAATTAGTCACAAAGAAAGTAGCTCGATGGTAGCTTTTCTTTTGCGCCAAGTGACCTTCTACGTGCGAAGGGTGAAACAGCAAAAACAGGAAAAACTCCATTTTTTGACTCCCGTTGCAAGAAGAAAAGATTGCAACCGTCCTCTGCATCAACCACGCAAAAAGACTGACCTCTCCCTTGTGTACTCTCAGGTGGAATGGAAAACGGTGCTAACGCGCGTATGCTTTCTTTTGCAGCGAGCAGAAGAAGAAGAAAAAAAACAGCCAACGATTCGAGTACCCCTTTAGGCAGGGCATCTTATCCAGGGCTCATTAATCGTCAAGCCGACTCACACCACTAGCCATCATGCGGCACACAAGAGATGCTAGCAGAGATGGAAACAATGTAGCAGCAGCAGCTGGGCAAATTAAACCTCGACCCTAGAAAAGGGTCCCTATCTGCTCAAGAACTATGAATGGACGCGTTTTCCTACAGCGATCTGCTTTTCATTGCGCTCCCGAAGGAAGCTAATCGGTTGCAGTCAAATAGGATTCCAATTTCCAATAGAAAAAGCAGAAAGTCAACCTGGTGTACGCGATCTAATTCGACTCTGCCGCAACGAAAGCGTCACAACACAACAGGGAAATGATTAGCTCTTTGATCGATTGGTTAAATAGCATAAATAAAATGTAGTCTCTAACTACATAAAAAAAGACCTTTACACTCTTGTCTTCGCATTGTTTTCATCTTTTCTTTTTTTGTTTTCGTCCGTTGAAAATAGGCGATATATACGGCTGTCCTTAATCGGATATCGATCGATCATCGTAAACACCCAGTTTTTTTGCACTTTTTATTGGCTCTTTGCCCTCGTCCCCGTCTCACCGCTAACCCCAAAAGTGGTACAAATAGCGCAGGGGGGAAACGAGTAAAACTAAACTACTAAATCAGGTGTGTTTGCCAAATTGCTATGGCACTGGGAGTGACGTTTATGAGTCATGCCGGTACAGAGAGAGAGAGAGAGAGAGAGAGAGAGAGGGAGAGTAGGAGAGAGAAAACTTTGCGCAATTTCGTTTCCCGTCTAGGAAGAAGCCTGTAAAGTACGACCGGCGAAATTGTTCAATTCGTTCCCTTTTCCATTTCCCGTCGTGTGATTTTGACAGGAAATGAAATATGTTCCTCCTTCCACAAGGTTCCTTCCACAGGGTTCCTTCCTAGCCAGCTTTTGCTATTGTGGTGTGTATGCGCTTAAAGCTCAATGTTCTAGTTTAGTTTTATTTTCCGTGCGTTCAATTCAACATTGTGTTTCATGGGGGCGAAGAAATCGCTGTAACTCAACTATTAAATTAAACCAGTAAAATATTCTAAAGTACACTTTAATAGCGAGTAAACACGCAGAATGCCAAAGGAAGGCGTTTACATTTGGCGATCAAAACCCTTCTCTGTTTGTACTTGTGTGGATTAATTACTAATAGGCTGAATTGATCTGCAGTTACTGTTAGGCTGCATATTGAAATTGCACTTGCTAAATCAAGATGTTTACTCTTTAGGTTAAACCCGATGATTTCTTTTTTATTTATAATAATTACGCTAAAAAATGCTCAAAAAGATCCCCCTCCTATACATTGCTGTTATTGCTAGTACTTTTGATAAGAAAATATGAGTTCATTTAATCAAAATAAGCACTGCAAGGAACGGTAGCATAAGCAATCTCTCGTGGTGTGTTGTTGCTCTTTAGAAAGTAATGACGAGAGCGCGAGCTTATCTCGGCTGCAAACTTCACAGCATAACACTAACCCCCCCCCCCCCCCCCCCCCTTCAATCGAAAGCGTTGTGAGCATAGCCTACAGAGAGAGAGCATAAAGGAGGATTTTACGATACCAAACACGCACTCATGCTGGATAACAGGTAGCACCAGCAAACATTCCACAGTTCATATGGTTTTCTGTTTTGGTTTTATTGAGTACTGTACTTGTCATTGAATTTGATTGAACAGTGTGCAGAATACAGTATTAGCAATCTAATATATTGTAGTTATTTTCTTTGCTTACTACACACATAAAAATGGAATATGGGTAACTGTTGCTGCAACAGCCGGTCGTGTGGAAAAAGGGGAGCCACCGTTTTGTTCTACGGAAGTCCTGCGGGGTTACCGTTGCATAGCCTACTTGACGGAAAGGGCCGCCCGAGAGAGAGAGAGAAAGCAAGGAGAAAGAAAGAGAGGGAGAGCGTGCGCGTGGCGAAACTGAGAGTGCGATCGAGAGGAGAGCGTACACGCACCACAATCAGGGAGGGTCAAAGAGATGGAGAAAATTAGAAAAACCTTATTTTCATGGTATCGATTTTCGCACCCGAAAAGGACTGGAAAGGCCACCACAAACAGACAAATAGGGCCGATAGGGGTTCACAGCCAGACGCTAACTTTCCAGCAACAAATCAATCCATTGTCGCAATGGATCTCTCTTACCTTCAGTGGACCGAGATGATCCGAACGCTTTCAGCGACGATGGCCGGTGTCCGGTGGGGCGGCCGGATCGAATCGAACACAAAATTTGACCACCGTAAGAGCCGACTCTATCCTTTCCTCCGCCACACAGTATACACGTCCTGCGGCAATGTATGCCGACCGTGCGTACGTACACACCTTTGCACACCACTCCACAACACTCCACCAGCCGGTACAACCACTCACTCACTCACTGTACAGCTGCGGCCCGTAATTTGGATGAAATTTTTCCGCAACTCTTTGGTTTTCCACCACCAAACTCACTCTCTCACAAACAAACACACACACACACTGAAACATACACTAACCAGGACACTAAACACAACAAATTCACCAAGCAACGATCATTCTATAACGACGACAAACGTCGTCTCGCTGCCGCTTTAATCGTTAACAGCATTTTGTTTTCTGCTCTCTATTTTGACCGGGGTTTCGCCGTAGGAAAAAAATGGAAAGAAAACACATTATTATATGCATAGGCGGAACGGATATTTAGGTGCTTTCGTCCACCACACCAACACAAACGCACACACAGCTAACTATACTTTGCACAGCTAATCCGCTGCCTCACGCCAGCAACAAAGCAAGCCACGCTCTGTAATACTACTACTGCTACTAAACACCAGCCGCAAACTTTTCCAACCAGACAGCATTTGATGATTCCGCTGAGCGCAGTGTCATCAGTGCCATCCCTTTCCTTGCAGTGCTGTTGCTGCTATTTTCATGATCGCCGAAACCCGTGATGCTTCCGCGAGGTTCCACCACAAGCTGTGTGACTCTCTGCACACGTAAACATGAGAGGTTCGGTTACGACACGATTCAGCGTTTGCACTTAGGCACCCACAGGGGCAGTAAATCTTCCACGTCGTTTGCTGTAGCTGTTTATCAGAAGGCTTTAGGGCGCTTCTAGACGATGCCCCACCAGCAGGCAGGCACCACTATTACTGTGACACGAGCTAACTAGCATCATTATGTAAGCTACACCCAATGCCAACCTGATGCGGCCTGGTGGCTTTCTTTGGTGGTGGGTGTGCTAGATGATACACAAAACAGCCATCACCAGTTTGCCGCACGCTTACTTTGAAACCCCCACCTACGGGGCATCTCACTGCAGTTGGAACTGTGTGGCTGTGATCCTTCTTTCTGTTTTGTTTTGTTTTTGCTGCTTTAGGCCGGAAGTACAATCACAATATTATGCTTCAACCAAGGCACGGGCCCTTCACGGTGACGCTCTTTTCGCTTCAATCCACAACCAACCAACAACAAGGGGGCGAAGGGTTTTGCTGGAGTGTGAGAACTATTCTTGTACCGACGCGTACTGAAACACACACAAAAACACACACACACACACGCATCCACATAAACGCCTACACTCGCTGGTGCTGTAGCGTTGACCAAAACAAACACAATTTTCCTATTGGAAAATGGGCGAGCTGCCCGCTACAATACTACACAATTTCCGCACATACACACACACACACACACGCCACTACACGCAATTTTCGGATGTTGGGCAGAGGTGAACCGAATCAACTCTTCTTTTTACCAAAGTAGCCAGATGAAAACCGATGCATACACAGCACACACACGCGAGGAGCAACGATATGGACACGCCCGCGATGCAGCAATATCGCCGAAGAAGGCTGGCCCGCTGCGGTATTTGACGCGGTATCCGTGGCGTTGAACGGGAATTCCGGAGCAGAATAACACGTTCCTGCCCCGGGGTTGGGTTAGTTCAAGGGTTGGGATGATCTGCTTCACAATGCAGCCGCTTTTGTTTTCGTGTCCCGATTTTCCGTCCGCCTGTGTACGCAAGTCTGCCACAAAACTGTCTGGCACACAGTTTCGAACCCCCGCTTCGGTTTCGGCCTGGCCGTCGCTTGCTAGCCGTCGACCACACGGTGCAGCAAGTTCGCTCTGGTCGGCGTTCGGCTTTCACCCAGTGACAGCTCGCACACGGATACGCGAGAGCGGGTTTTCGTTTGGTCGTTAGGATTTTACGAACATTATTCGTTCGATCCTAACAATTTCAACTTAATATAAATTTGAAAAATGAACTGGATACATTCTATCGTTTGTAATTCGGAAGTAGCCTGGATAGCTGATTTTGAATTGAGTAGGTTATGTAGCTTGATTCTATTCAGTTCGCAAGCAAACAAACTTCGGTGCGGTTGTGTAGTCGATGCCAATCGGTCGTTTGAAAAGGATACGATTTGCCGTTAGCTCGAATACCACCAGTAAGTAAAACATTAACTCTACATCTTTCAACCCCATTTGACGCAATCTTCAGTACACGGTAGCGTGTATTATGTGCTGTTTTGTTTTTGTTTTGTAAAAAATCGGATCATTTTCATAGAGGTTCGTGTGTTTCTATGCAAACTTGTAGAAGCGCTTTCGTTCCGATCGAATGACAGCGCCTTGTTGTTTCGCACATGCTGCAAGCAAATCGAAATCAAGTAAATTAATTTCAAGCAAGTCATTTGAACGGGAATTCAAAGTGGAATTTTGTTTCGGTAAAACCCGTTACTCTTTTATGTTATCATTTTTTTGTAAGAACGTAGACGTTATCTGCAATGAAAATTGAAATCCATTTTTAACCCGTTTTAAATAGGTTACCAAATTCCCCGTTGAATAGTCAGTTGAAAAAGAGGGGAAAAGCATACAAAACTAGCGTGTTGTGCGCATGCGCACGCAAAAGAAACGTGTTTTGCGAATGAAAAGTTTAAAAAACAGACGAATTGTACTGCCAACCTTCAATGAATAACAAACATTTTATAATGCTTTGCTAATAAAGATATCTCTAATTCCTTTTCTATCACATGTTTGATTATTCATATGCTTTATGTTGACTTGTCAATGTTTACTAAGAACCACCTCTGGAGTTTCCGAGCCACCCTGCCCCCCCATTCCAGGATCACTGAAACATTATCCTACCCCAACGAAATGCGTTATTGGTATTGGTGGGCGGCAAGGCTTCAAAGGAACGGAACGACTTGTAGCTTGCTGTCTGTGTGTGCGCCGTGTTTTTTGGCAAAGGCCAGACAGGAACAAGGAGTGAACGACATTGGATATACGTCTCGTACCTTCCGCAAGCAACCCATTCTCCAATTTCACTCCTTCTAGGTTTTGGAAACTCTTTTCGGAATTGTTTGTGTGTTTAAACGCAAATCGTGTAGGGCCGTGGTCCAATATCCCCTTTATTCTGTTCCAAACCCAGTTAAAAGCTGCGAAAGGCTTGCTGTGTAGTGTTTTGCGTCAAAGTCCTTGCGCGGGGTGTGTCTACAGTTTTCCGGGTGTGGGGTCAGTTCCGTGAATCATTCAGCCAGTATCATCGGTTGCTTGCTCTAACTTGGTACACATACACGCTGTCAGCGTGCAAAACGATAAAAAAAGGTTCCGCTGAACGGAGTTTGCTGAAGTTTAAGTGAAACAGTAATAGAGATGGATTTGAAAAATAAAGTCGCACTTGTGACCGGCGCTGCCACTGGGCTAGGCAGGGCGTTTAGTGAGGAGTTGCTAAAACATGGAGCCAAGGTACGTGCCAAATGCCATCAGTATGTTTTTATGTTCAAATGTGCATCAAATCGACCTAATCGCCGTCCCACAATACAGGTTGTCATATGCGATTTGGACTCGGACGCCGGCGAATTGACCGTGGAAGAGCTCGAAAAACAATACGGCGCACGGGTACTGTTTTGCCATTGTGACGTGACAGACTACATCCAGTTCGAAGGTAAATGGGGGGTGTTAATGTGAGAACGGTACCTAGACAGATCGGTGGACTAATTCTCGTTACGCTAATTTCATTTCCCACAGAGGCATTCGAGTACACGGTGAACATGTTTAAGGAGGTAAACATTGTGATAAACAACGCAGAAATCATGAACGACAACTTCTGGGAGCTGGAGGTGGATGTGAATCTGAACGGTGCCATACGCGGAACGCTGCTAGCGCAAAAGTTTATGGACAAAAGCAAAGGAAAGGGGGGCGGCGTGCTGGTCAACATTGGTTCGGGTGTTAGCGTCACGCCCCAGCTATCGACACCGATCTACACCGCCACCAAGCATGCCATTCTCGGGCTGACCAAAGCCTGTGGTGATCCGTTCCATCACGCCAACACCAACGTGCGAGCATTTGCTTACTGTCCTGGACCGATCGAAAACTCGTCATCGCACAACAAACGGTTCATGTCGCCGGCGTACGAAAAGGCGAAAGAATTGGATATGGCTGGTGTGCAGCTACAACGGTAATTTATATTTGTGGAGCCAGAGAAGACGCAAGGATACAAAACTCTCCCTCTCTCGCTCTCTGTCTTTCTCATTTCAGAATGGAACATGTGGCCAAAGAGTTGATACCACTGTTAAAAAATGCACCCACCGGTTCCATATGGCTCGTGACGGGAGGCAAACCGGCGAAAGAGATACCGTACAGCAGCATTTAAAAATATTGCCCCATCGGATTAAGTACATTCTTCAAACTTCCCATTCAAGCATTCGATTCGTACCATATTCATGTTAATTGACCTAGTCCACGGTCAAGGGTTAACACAAGCGTATCATACAAATTCCATTCCAGTTCACGGATGTAACTATCATTCGGTTCCATAAATCACTCTGACTTAAAGCTAAAGCTCTACATACCATTGATTATGCTTCGCTCCATTTATACTATTACACCAGCGCCATTGAATTCGTGCACAGTAACGGCTGCAGTGAGCGAGTATCCCGCGCTCACCAGCACGTTTCCGTGCATTAGCATAAGAAAGTCGGTATCTTGCAAAGGAATATGACAATTAATTTCCAACACACATTGTGGGCAATTTTCGCAATAGCAATGGGGTTGCGGGAAATAATATTGATATGATACCGAAACGCTTTTGATATTAATTACCATACCAGACAAGCAACGGAAACCAAATGCAATATCAATGTTGTAAGACAAAATTGATATGTTTCTAGTGGTAAAATTGTCGTAAAATAAAGTAAAATGCGTAACTAGTATGAAAAAAAACCTTTGTGGGAACCAAGTTAACCGTAATTATTTTTTTTTTTTTCGAATCATAACTCTTGCGGCCGCATTAAACTCGCCTACCTATGGATATACTGCTGTTTTCGTCGATTCGTCGTTTCGGTCGAGTCGATAAAGCGCCGCGTGAGAAGGAGACAAATAGAGCAAAAGAGCGAGAAGTAGTGCAGTTTGACAGCACGTCTGGGTTCGGGCTTGTTCCACGGGTCGCTGGTGTAGAGGGCTTGCGAATTATTGTTTCGTTCATTTTTCCAGCAGACAGACGTCGTAGCAAGCGTTCCTCCATTGGGAAAGTGCATTTCCAGATATCGGATAAGATCGGTAAAATCTACGACTAAGCGGGCGTTTCACAGTTAAAAAAGAGTTTATTTTTGTTTTGCTTATTGAAAAAGTTAATCCCAAAGTTCAGGCATTTACTTTCGATGCGAAGTAATCCATTCGCAGGGTAGTTTTCCGATGGACAAGCGACGACATGTTTGTCTCTGTGAATGTGTGCGTGTGTCCGGCGTGAATGAAATATAAATGCGTGTTTATAAAGCGAATCACATGAAAGTTTTGTTATAAGAAGCGTAATAATTTAAAACACACACAGAGCGCAATATTATTAAGCTTAAAAATCATCGCAAAGCGCTACAACCGAAGTAGGAAACAGCAAGCAGTACCGGTGGAATTGGGAAGCTTTGTTCCTCCTCCCGGCCATCGGAGTGTGTGTGTCTGTGCGTGTGTACGCGTGTATTTGTATATGTGACTTGTGCTGTCAAACGAAGCAGCATTAGCGGCGACAGTACCAACACCAAGCATCGACGGCGACGGAGTTAACGCGTTTCTTTACCTGAATTTCAGAACTACCATAGACTTTGCGCCCGCGTGATCGTCTAAGTGTAGTGTGTTTGCCATAGTTTCTACCGATCAGCTCGCCCATCTACTGCACTGCAAACATGGAGGTCGACCAGGAGTCGGGTGTGCTGCACTCGATTTTAAGCCCCGAAGAGCTGGGGGCCATTCCGGAAGCATCGATAAAAAAGATTGAAAGCGCGTGCGAAAAGAAGTTTGAGGACTTTCTTACCGCAAAAGCGTTGTGCGAAACGACAAAGACTGACCTAGGTAAGTGGGAGATGAGTTTGCCATTTCATAATGTTTTTTTCTATGCGAGCGCGCCTGGCACCAATGTTCGTAGCTTCTTCTTTCACACGCCAACCTGTGTCGACCTGTCAAAAGGCTGCTATCCCGCTAGAAAATAAGCGGTCGACGCTCTTTGACGGGGCGCAAATTTGTTTGGTTAAGTTTATTTATGCCCAATTCTGCCCATCCCCCTTCCCGTGGAGCCGGGCAGTGTTCTATGCTGTTGTAGTGAAGTGCACATTTATTTCAACATTTTGCATGATATTCCTCTTTTGTACTTGTAGAAAAAAGCAAAGCAGAGTATGAGAAACAAATAGAGCTGCTGACACTCAAGGCGGAAGATGAATCGGCCAAATATCACTCGTCCCAGCTGAGCGTGAAGGAGATGCGTATCGAGCTGGAGGACGTGAAACAGGAGCTTTGCAAGGCGAAGGAAAAGCTGTCCTCGAACGAGGTCGAAAACGATCGGTTCCGCAAGGAGCGCAACCAGGCGATGAATGAACGCGACGCCATGGACAGTGCGCTGAAGCGGAAGGAGCTGGAAGTCGAGCGGCTGCACCAGGATGTGCTCGAGCTGGAAAAGAAGCTGAAGTCGGCCAGCGTGGCGAAATGCGAAGCGCTGGCCAGGCTGGACGAGATCGTTAGCAAAGAGCACAGCCTTGAGTTTAAGGAGAAGCGCATGGATCAGGAGCTGTCGATGCGGGACCATCAGATCGCTCGCCTGACACAGGACC
Source organism: Anopheles arabiensis (assembly GCF_016920715.1). Classification (NCBI taxonomy): domain Eukaryota; kingdom Metazoa; phylum Arthropoda; class Insecta; order Diptera; family Culicidae; genus Anopheles; species Anopheles arabiensis. Next base: position 9,302,945 of record NC_053517.1, read on the forward strand.
TGGATCAGGCTTTGCGGGAGCTGCAGGGCATCCGGCGCGATCAGAACATCAAATCGTTGACGGTGGAGACGAAGCTGTCGGAAAAGAACGAGGAGCTGAAGATCGCTCACCAAACCAACACGTTCCTGACGGAGCAGAACACGGAACTGTCATCGAAGGTGGAGGAGCTGGCGACCAAAAACATGAAGCTGCGGACGGAAATGTCCACCATGATGGAGCACTACCGGAAGGAGCTGGATTCGCAGAACCGGCTCTGTGAGCTGCTGCAGCAGGACAAGCAGGACCACCTGGAGCAGACGAAAGAGCTCGAGTCGGCCATCACCGCCCTGCGCCAGATGCTGAACGAAGCGACCGAGTCGTGTGGTACGATCGAGACCGAGAAGAAGCAGCTCGAGCTGAAGCACGCCGAGGAGTTGGCCGGCCGGGACAAGTCGATCGGTGAGCTGCAGGAGGAGCTGAAACGCGCGAACGAGCTGCTGGCGGCGGCTCACGAGGAAAGCATAGAGCATGCGGTGGAAAAGATAGCCCCGTCGGCAGCTGCTACCAGCCGCATGCTGAAGACGGGTATGTCACTGACGGAGGTGTACACCCAGTACGTCCGCACGATGGAGCTGCTCCAGCAGGAGCAGAAAGAGAACGGCAAGCTGAAGCTGCAGCTGCAGAACATCCTGCACGAGCTCGAGCAAAGTGCGCCGGAAATATCGCGCCAGCAGAACGAAAACCACAATCTAAGAGAGGCAAACGAGGAGATTACGCAGCAGCTCAACAATCTGATCGCAAAGAGCGGCGAAATGCACTCGGAGATGGCGGCAGTGCGGGAGAAAATGCGCATCGTGGAAGCGGAAAACAAAAACTTCCGCCAGGAGCGGGCGGATCTCAGCCGGCAGATCTGTCACCTGCTGAACGAGATCGAGAAGATGCAAAACGGTGTCATTGCGCCGGACATCGAGCTGGCGGGCATCGGCAGTCCGGGCGAGCTGATCTCAAAGAAGCTGGTGACGTTCTCCAACATCCAGGAGCTGCAGGACAACAACGTGAAGCTGCTGCTGGTGGTGCGCGATTTCAGCGCTAAGCTGGAGGAGATGGAAAAGGTGCACAACTCGATGAGTGCGGCCACGTACGAGGCGAAGCTGGAGGCGTGCAACAAGCGCATCAACGAGCTGAAGGATACGGTGGAGAAGCATCGCAGCCTGCTGGAGCAGTGCAGCCAGCAGCGAGATCGGTACAAGAAAATGTACCACGATGCGATGCGCAGCTACAATCCCGCCTTCTCGACCGCCAGCATGAACGGCGGCAACATGCAGAGCGATTCAATGATGGACGGGCTGGATGAGGTACCGCTGGCCAACAGCAGCACGGCGAACGACGCGAACGTCAGCAACAGCAGCAATCAGCTGGCCGCAATCGTGGCGGAGAAGGAGCGCAAGGTGACGGCGCTGGAGGCCAACCTGCAGGAGCTGCAGAAGGAGCTGGGTGGTGTGAAGAAGGAGTATGAGGCTTACCGGCGCGAGAAGCTGGCCAACGATAAGGCGGTCAATGAGCAGTTCGACAAGTTCCGTACCGAAATCCGCGAGCTTACCGCAAACAACGTGAAGCTGATGGGCACCAACGAATTCAACGCCGAGCAGAACCGCATGATATCGAAGAACATCACGACGTACAAGAACCAGATCACGGCGCTGGAGGAGCGTAATCGCAACTATGAAGGCACGATTGCCAAGCAGGAAGCCTCCATTATGTACCTGAAGGAGGAGGCGATGAGCGCACAGTCGAAGCTGGCCCGCGCCGAGGTACAGCTGGAGAATCTGAAGCAGGAGTGCCGGATTCTGAAGGATAGCGAATCGCGCCTGCAGGCGGAACGTGAAATTCTGAACCGCGAACGCTGCAACCAGAATCTGCTGCTAAACAATCTGGAAATGATCAAGGTCAGCATGGAGCGGTCGGAGAACGAAGGCAGGCAGCGGCTCGAGTCCCGGCTCGACGAGACGTCGCGCGAATGTTCGGCCCTGCGGCGGCGGTTGCAAGAGGAGCAGGATCGGTTCCGGGAGCAGATGGCTTACCTGCAGCGGCAGGTCGAAACGGCACAGAAGCGGATGGACGAAGAGGTGGCGATCGCCGAGGGCCACCAGGCAGCGCTGCGGGAGGCTCGCGATGAGCTGGAGATCAAATCGCGCAAGATCGACGATCTGCAGCGCAAGCTGCAGGAATCGCTGTCTACGAACGACGAGGACAATCCCGTGACGCAAGCGAGACGAAAGATTCGCGAGCTCGAACAGGCCCTGGCGGAGAGTGCGGTCGAGGTGGAGTCACTGCAAGGGCAGCTGGCAACGGCCCAGGAGCACATCAAGCAGTACGCGCAGCTGTCCGAATCGGCCGAAAAGGAGCTGAAGGATCTGACGGAGCTGTACAACCGCACCAAGCAGACGAGCGAGCAGGAACTGGCGGCGGTGCGAAAGAGCGAGGAAGAGCTGCGCACTCAAGTGGAAGAGCTGAAGACGCAAATATCGTTGAAGCTTACCGATGAGCAGCTCACCACCGGTGACCAGAATTCCGAACTGCACAAGGTGCAGCTGGAGCTCAAGAGCACGCTGGAAAAGCTGACCGCGCAAGCGAACGAGCTGCGTCAGTATCGTGAAAAAACCAACAACATGTCCGATGAGCTGCGTGCCGTGGGAGAGCGGTATTCGCGCGAGGTGATGGAGCATTCGAACGACATTACGCAGCTGGCAAAGCTGAAGGAAGAGATGCACCGCACGCAAGCCCAATTCGATGAGCTGAGGAAGCAGCGCGACCAGGCGCAGGAGCATCTGAAGACGAACGAAGAGTGCTGGAAAAATCGCGAACAGATGCTACGCACCGAAGTGTCCCAGCTCGAAGAACAGCTCAACAGCCTCAACTCGCAGAATGCGGTCCTGCACGACCAGATACAGAGCCTGAGCACTCGGTTCTCGATCAGTGCGGCGGCGCTCAACCAGTCGGCCGTCCTGTCCGAATCGGCGACCAATCCGGACGATTCGATGGGCGGCGCGGACGCTTCCATACTGAACCGCTCGCTGAACGACGAGGAGAAGCAATCGCTCGAACAGATGCTACAGATCATCAAATACCTGCGCAAGGAGAAGGACATTGCGGTGGCCCGGTTCGATGTGCTGCGGTCGGAGAACGTGCGCATACAGTCGGAGTTCATGATGCTGCAAAAGAACTTTGACGAGTCGCAGGCGGAACTGAAGCAAATGCGCGAGAACGTCGACACCGAAACGGTAACCGCGGCCAAGCACGAGGAAATCCTGCGCAAACTCGACACGTACAACGCACTGACGGACAGCAACCGAGTGCTGAGGGAGGAACGGGACGGTCTGAACCAGAAGGTGCGAGAGCTGTCCCAGCGTTTGCTCGACGCAGAGGATAAGCTGTTCCCGCTCGAGGAAAAGGTGCGCGAACTGACGGTTAAGCTGGAATCTTCCACCAACGAAAACACGACCCTGCGTATGGATGTGGCGCGCCAGCGGCAGCGCATGACAACGCTGGTCGAACGTTCGTCGAAAACAAACTCGGACGACTGGAAGCGCATGCAGACGGAGCGTGAAAATCTCGCCAAAATGCTGATGGCCGAGAAGGAGCTGCTGAAGCAAGCGAACGAGGAGCTGAACACGCACAAAGTCGAGCGCACGAGACTGGAGGCGGAAATGGGCACCGTCAACAAGAAGCTGCAGTCGGCCAACGCGCTGGTAAAGAAGCTGTCGGATGATCTGGAAGCATCGGCCGTCCAGGCAACGGAGATCGAAACACTTCAGGCCGCGTTGAAGACTGCGGAAGACAACCTAGCGGATATGCGCATCAAGGAAGGCCAGATTCGAAAGATTGCCAAGCGCTACAAGGATGCATTCACGGAGCTGAAGCGCGAGACGGACGCGCGGAAGGAAGATGAAGCAGCAGCAGCAGCTGGAGGGGCAGGAGCAGCTGGTGCTAACGCGGCAGCCGGTGGTTCGTCCGGCGATGGTAACGCTTCCGCCGGTGATGCAGCGGCTGCAATGCAGGAAGCAGGAGCAGCGGCGGACTCGGAGGATATGCGCAAACAGATAGCGACGGCTACCGAAGAGATTGACACGCTGAAGAAGGAAAACGAGCTGCTGCGGGCGAAGCTGGAGAAGGCCGAACGCGGCATGGACATTATGAAGGATGCGAAAAACCGCATCCTGGCCCTGACGGAGCAAAAGAACAATGCGGCACGGGAGCTGAACGCGGTGAAGTCGCAGATGCAGCAGCAGCTCGATCAGATGCGCGAGGAAACGGACACGCTGAAGGCACAGTACGAGGGGCGCGTGACGCGCTGCGAGAAGGAGAATGCGGACGCCGATCGCGAAAGCAAGGACGCGATCAGTCGGCTAACGAGGGAAAACGAGCAGCTGACGATTCGATTGAACCAGCTGAACCGGCAGCTGGGATTGCAGCAGGCGGTGGCCAAACCGACGACCAGCGCGGTTGGTGCGGGCGCGTCCGACAAACCGGTGGGCGAAAGTCCCCGCACGGCGAACGTGAAGCCGATGGCCGGGCCCAGCCAGCAGCAGTCGGCTACGGTTACGCCGAGGCGGGTGAGCGAAACGCCGCTGGCCAGCATCCGGCCGATGGCTGTGGGTAGTCGCACCGCCGCCGTGCTCCCGACGAGCCAATCGAGCAGCGCTAACGTTGCGATCGTGCAGGGTTCGTCGGCGTCCGCAACGGTGTCGACCAGTCCGGCGCAAGGGGTCAGCGTATCGGGTGGATCCGCGGCAAGTACGGCAGCTTCCGGTAGCGGCAGCAGCAGCAGCAGTAGCGCCGGTAGCTCCCTAGTGGCAGGTAGTGGAGGAAGCGGACCGGCTGGAGTGTCCGGCACACCGTCGACCAGCGGTCTCACCACAGCGCTCGTTCCGCCCCAGCAGCAGCAGGTGCACAGTGCAACCGCGACCAGTAGCAGCAGCAGCAGCACCAGCAGCAGCAGTTGCAGCGCCACTGGCGTCACCAATCCGATTGGTTTGAACGAATCGATATCCTCACCGACAAGCTCGCACACCGACTACATGCCGGCGACCAGCTCGGCCAGTGTGGCCGTTGCAGCAGTGCCGCCAATGGGCACCGCTTCCACTTCCACGGCCGAAAGCTCTTCCTCGTCTTCCAGCACGTCCACGCATGCGGAGGGGGAAAATGCACCGCAAATCGCTCGACCGGACGACCAGGCCCAGCAGCAACAGGTGCAGCAGGCCGCCGTAGCTATGGTGATGCCCCATGTGGAAGGAGTTGTTGGCCAGCAACAGTCACCGCAGGCTCATCTGTCGCAGCAGCAGCCGCAATCGGCGGTACAGCTTCAACCACTGCAGCAGCAACAGCAGCAGCAACAACAGCAGCAACAGCAGCAGCAGCAACAGCAGCAGCAACAACAGCTCCAACAGCAGCAGCAACAACAGCAGCAGCAGCAACAACCGCAGCAGCAACAGCTACAGCAGCAACAACCACAGCAGCAACAGCTACAGCAGCAATCATCAGCTCAAGTAAGTGGCTAGTTACTTAATTCAAAGATGTAAGGTGAAGGATTGGGACCTCAATCATTATTCCCATGCCCGTAGCAAATGTGCTTAAATCTTTTGAAACATAAATAAGATCTCATCATTTAGTGAAAAGAAGCAGCCTTCAATTCTTCAATTGCATCATGTTTTATACTGCTTCATATATTTACTATGTTGTATTCATGCTCTTCTGTCTTTTTATTTGTTATAGGCATCCTCCAGCAACACTGTAACCACTACACAGGCCGGTCACAAGCGACCCCGCGACGTAGAAGGTGACAGTTCGACCGATAACGCTGGCCAACAGTTGGTCAGTAAGCCAGCGCCGGCAAAAAAGCGCCTTCGATTGGTGCAAGTGGCAGCAGACGGTTTCCAGGTAAGGGTTACCAAGGCAATAAGCACACTATCAATGAGTGTTTTCATTGGACGCATTGTTTCTCTCTTGCACAGGGTGTCAGTGAATCTGGCTTAGATGTTGAGTATCAAGTGCCGACATCTTCGCAGCGCGATCAAGAGGACGACATAATCGTGGTAGACTCCGAGGAGGAAGACGACGATGATGATGACGACGAGGAGGAGGAGGACGTTGTTATGGCTGACGAGGGTACGGCCGAAGCGGATGACGGTCCGTTCGATGCGTATGAAACGGAGGAGCTGGGCGTTGCCGGCGGTGTCGGTGCGTACGACGAAGGCGAAGGGCCGGACATCGACGAGGATAACAACATCCAGTCCGCCAACAATGAGGTCGATGTGGACGAAGACGAAGCACCGAATCCGTGCGGTACCACCTCAACTACCTCCACGTCGACGTCCTCCACCTCATCGTCCACGCTGTCCGCCAAGGTAATGGATACGACCGCGGACGTGGAAACGAGCAGCACCAGCAGCTCGACCGTACCCGCCGGCGGCAGTTCCGTTGCCGTAGCCGGTGCCTCCACCTCTACGGAACCGTCCTCCGCTGTCGAAAGCGGCGCCAGCACAAGCTCGACAAGCGGTGGCAATACATCGAACGATGCGCAACAGCTACCGCAGATCCAAAGCACTACCGGGGCCAGCCACGGCGAAGCATCTGCTGCCGGTCAGCAATCGTCTTCCTCTTCCTCGTCAGCCCTACCGTCGGGCGCCGCTGCGTCCTCGACGGGAGCGGGCAGTACCGCGGCCCAATCGCAGGCAGCGGCTGCAGCAGCCGCAGCGGCTGTGGCGGTCGGTGGCAGCGGCGTTTCCGCCGCACGGCAGGTGGTCAATCCGCTCAGTCGCCAGCAGCAGCAGGCGGCTCATCTCATGCTGATGCAGCAAAACTACGACCACCACGAGGGTGCGGACGATCGCATCGTACCGAGCACACCGACATTGTACGCGCCTCGGCGAACAGATGGGTAAGAAGAAACATGCACAGAGAGACCGTAAGTTACCGTGTGAGATATTTGGGCTGGTTGTTGGGATATACCATCATCTCTTCGCTGGGAATGAAAAGCTCTTAACGTTTTCGTTTTTCTTTTGGTCCATTTGCTTCAGCAGCAAATGTTGTTAAATGAGTTCATTGGTTGTTTTTTTTAATGTATTAGACACTCATACCCGTTCATGCTTTTGTATTTGCATACTAATAGTACATCTTACTGGATTTAGACTTTAGCCTCTGTATCCTATTTCATAATGATTTGTTTTGTTGTATTGAATGATTTCTATCAACTTTGCTCAGTGTTACCAGGGAAACGTTCGCCATCGGTACGTGTTGTCATTAAATAGTACACTAATAACATCATAAACATTTCAAATCAAGCTTGAATTTTACCTTTGTAGCTCTTCATATTGCCTCATTTCAGCATCAACTAAAATCATACATTAAAACGTACTCTTTTCGACCTTCGGTAGTATTAATTTTGGTACACAAAAATTCGCATTAAAGAACCCCGCCATATACAACTATTATCACATATGGATGGAGCATGTATTCGACCGGAGTTTTGGTGCTGTCGCAGCACAATTTTTAATTAATATTTTTAACACGTTGATTGTGGCAGCACGAATGGAGGAATCATAGCACATTTAATTGCTCAACATATAAGTTTAATTTCCAGTTCAACGTGCATGTGGACATTCAACGTGTTAAACAAGGAAACACATCGATCGTAACCATGATCTCTAGTGGAGGAATGGAATGTATTATTTTAATGATTGTTATACACGAAAACTGAAAGCTTTGTGTTTTTTTTAGTAAGAAACTCTCATTCTAACCACGTCTCTCTATCTCTCTTTCTCTCTTTCTTTGTTCTCAACATTTTGCATACGCCCTAGGCCATAAGACACATCGCCCACGGGGAAGAGAATGGCACACTCGATAGCACACTTTTAGCTTGTTTCTTTCGATTATTATTATTTTTTTGTGAACCAGTAAGGAACTCACTTCAGATAATGCCACGAATAGATAAAAGTTAGAAGTCACTGTGTAAGGTCCAGAAATTCAGGTAGAACAAGGGCCAGAGTTGCACACTGTTCAGATATTGAGGATAGCTTATTCTGTCCCGTGGGTCAGCTTATTTCGGGGCGGTCCCATGGCACAGTCGTCAACACGCACGACTTAACAACGTGCCCCTCATATGCGACCGTCTCCCCGTAGCCAGGTACTGACTGTATCCGGCTGCGTGGTTCTCAATAAGTTTCAAACGCCTGTCAAAGGCCAACATGACCACGTAGGTCGTTACGCAAATAAGAAGAAGAGGTTATTTCTGGTGTGTTGCTGCTATATATATACACAATACATATGCTATGTTTTATGATTACAAATCGCATTCAACGAATAGATAATTTGCCACCAAGCCCTTGATAAAGCATTCCAAACTCTCGCGAAGTAGCGGATTAAAAAAATAAACTGCAGTTTTATCTATTCCTTTCCCTTTTTTTACTACTAGGCACTAGGTAGCTAGGCACTGAATGGAAAACACTTTTTAAATATGTTAATGTTTTCACCATCTTAGGTCAACGATTAAATTGCTTTACTGTTCCAAATTACATTCGCAGGAAAATGGGAAGAGAAATCTTTCGACAAACATATTCTTTTACTAGGCTCTACTTAAGTTTACTCACCAAAATTGGTTTGAACACGCTCAAAGCGCACCGCAACCACTTCATACTATAGACGGTGGCTCCCGAATTGCTTCAAGAATAGACCGTTTTCCGGGTCAGTTTTCAGTATTACCAGCATTGTTTAACGCTCACAAGATGTTTTTCAACCGCTGGTCATATATTTGTGACAACAGAACTGTTGGAAAACATCTCGCAAGTGTTGAACAATGTCGCTAACATGTGAAACTCACCCGGAAAACGAAGTAACATATTTTTGATTTCCATTTATACTATACTTAGTTGCGCTGCTTGATGCATAACAGGGATTATTACATTTCTGAGCGTGTTTAATCTAATTTTAAAATGAGCAAATTTCAAATAAAAACTGACTTCTTTTAGTGTTAGGTGAAGAATTTTTAATAGCGTACAACAGTGTGTGGCAGTTTAGCTTTAATAGGAATCGTTTTTTGTTTATCCGTGAAAATTGTATAGGCGCCGTGTGTATGTTATAGGTGTTTAGAAGTAAGTTTAAAACAGAACAGTTAGACTATACTAGGGTACATACGATCAAATTATCCAATATAGACGTAAACACACGCTCCGACATACTCACCACCCTATCTGATATAGCAGTCATTGGTGGAACATTATCCACAAGGAAAGAAAATTAAAAACAGCAGATATTCTTGCTTATTATGCACGTAGAGAACTGTTGTTATCTGGTGTTGTAAGCAGCAATGTCCGAAAATAAAGCCATCATCCCAAAAAAAAATCACATTCCGCTGGTTGTGTTTGTACACAGTAATTCCTATTCATGTAGAGACACAAAGACAAGAGAGAAAGAGAGACCATTATGCGAGAGAAGATCTCGAGAAAAGTAAAATATAAAATACCTACGACGTTTTGCTTTTATCATTTCAATCGTTTCGGTTTGTGCTTTACATTTCCAAGGAGGCTCCTTTTTTAACCATCCTTAAGCGCTAGCCCTGCAGAAGCATCCAAACTTTACCGTTCGCGGGCCGCATTGCTTCGCATGTAACGCTGTTATGGGTCATGTTACCGTTACCTTTAGCTAATGGGAACACTTAATGAAGGGGTTACAATGTGCTCCGCTGTGTGATATCGTAGTTATGATCATTTTTACTTATCCGGCGCTACAACACGCCTTGTGGGCTCGTTTATTACAGCCGTTTAGCTGTTTTAGGGATCGTTCTTTAGTTAGTCTAGTTATGTTGTTTCCTCCAATGTGAGTGTGTCTGTGTGTGTGTGTGGCATACACTAAATGCGCGTTATGTGTGTTCTGTTCCCATTTCCCGTCCGCTTTCAGCTTCAGCGTAGGTTCGCCGCATCCGCAGGTACCAACTGCCCGCTTTACGTTCAGCGAAACGTCGGCCAGCCGTCAGTCGGTCGGTGTGGTACCGACCAGTGGTGGTAGTGGTGTGGCCGGCGGCAGCAACGTCAGCTTACCGGAAGGCATCGACGATACCCGCATTGATTTGTCCCAGCTGGACGAAGCAACGGTGGCCGGTGGCAGTGGACGCAGCGTACCTACAACACCGCAGCATACGACCCACTCGTCGTCGGAACATTCCATAATGGGTGGCCTGTCGGCGGCGGCGGCGGCAGTAGCAGCCGGTGGGCCGACTAGCAGTGGCGAAAGCCAAGTGCCCGACATTCTTGTCTCTGGTGCTAATATCGGAGGTGAGTAGAGGGTGTGTGGTGGTTGTCTTGTCACTTGTCACTAAAGCTACGTTTGTCTATCTGTTCTGTGTTCTTGTCTCCCGCCTTTTGTGTGCACTTTGTTGCACTTGTCTGCGTTTCGCGGTACCGACGAATATGTGGCCCTAACGTGTGCAGACGGTTACATCCCAGAGTCAACAACGAGCAGCTCGATCGATCCACTGTATTCCTCCGAAGCGCAGGCGTCCACCGATGCCGGCGGCCCGGGGGCGCTTGAACGCAGCGAACGAGAGCTGCTGGAGGAAGATGACGATCTGGTCGATGGTGGCGATTCGCGCAGCATCGGTGCGGAAGCTAACGCTACCATCGGCGGGGACGATGTGGACGACGATGACGTGGACGGAGACGTAGATATGGAGGAGCACAATACCAGCACCAGCACCACCGCCAGCACGTCTACCGGCAAGCCACGCGGAGGACCGGCATCGGCGGCAGCAGCCGGCTCGCAGTCAACTACAGCGGCCCCGAGCACATCGGCCGCCAGTTCGGAATCTCCTGCTGTCGGCACGGCCCAAGCATCGGGCTCCGCCAGCGGCAGCGGATCTTCGTCCGCCCCGCGTAAAAACGAAGCCGATGCCGGTGCTGCCGACGATGGTGTCAGCTCCGAGGGTGAACATCTGAACAAAAGTTTAGTTCAGTCGCCGGTAAGTAGTAGTGAACTTCTGGTGGTGGGAGATATGTTGGAAGGAGATTGACAAACGATTTGTGTTCGTACTTTTTTTGTTTTGCCACAGATGGAAGAAAGCAGCGAGGCTGATGTGTTGGAAACTCCGAGCAGCAACATGCGCTTGCGCTCTTCCTCCACCACTCCACGCGCAGCGACGAATGCAACCACCCGACGGGCCCGTCGTATACAGCCACGGCCCCTGAATCGATCGTCTTGGGACGAAAGCAGACGTAAGCTTTTACCCGATCAATGTGCTGCTGGGCTGAAGTCAATAGCTAATGGTTTTCTTCTTTTGTTGTTGCCGTGTTCCTCCTTCCAGCAAATCGCTCCGTTGCCCAGTCGATGGGATCTCCTCCGCAGGGTGGGCATCACTACCAACCTCCTCACATGATGCAGCAACATATGCACATGCAGCAGCAGCACCAGCAGCAGCACCAGCAGCTGCAACAGCAGCAGCAGCAGCAGCAGCAACAACATCAGCAACAGCGACAGCAGCAACAACAGCATGCGCAATCGAGACGCGGAAATCAACGTGGTCGTGGAAGACGCTCGAATGCTTACCGATATCAGTAAATCTGTGTGGAACTGTGGTGGTCGGTCGTTTATTACGTCCTGCACTTAGTTAAGCCCCGTACTCTATATACTACTCTACATACAGCTCAATACAGCTGTAGCATCGATGCCGGTGGGACCGTGCTGCTGCATCGCCTACTACTACTACTACAACCGCTCACAATGCTGATTCCTATCGCGGGTAAAGTTCGCGGCTTAGCTTATGAAGCGAATTAAAAGACAAACGTTCTGCATTCGACGAATGCAGGGAGAAGGCAAAACACATTCACAAACGAGAGGAGTGGCAAGTTTAATCATTTCAAAAAATGTGTCCCGATGGAATTACTTGTAGATTCGCTAGCGTTAAGGGGTGCTCCTCGTGTTTTGTGCTAAGGTGTGCTAATTATAATGATTTTCCCTCTGTAAACTTTGTGTGTTTTCCAACGAGCACCAGAAGAGCCCGCCAGAGAAGATGGATTCGTTCTTCGCACAAGTATAAATGGTCAGCGCGCTAATGATGATCAGCTAGCTCTGTGCGTAGGTAGACATGTACCGCATTAAGCGTATAATTAAAAATGAAATATAGAAAGTAAAAATATCTGGCTGATTAATGGCGGTGTGTTGAAGGAACTGTTTTTTCATCGAAAGAATATTTAAAAATATTTCTCTTGGCAAACTATTTAGTCAGCAAACAAGTACAAAGGGGTTTTGTTTCGTAATAAATGACAAAACGATTTATATACTTCACACTTTCATTTTTATTCACACTTTTTTCAAGTTCTTCACACAAAAAACCCTCCAAAAACCAAGCTCGGTGCAAAAAAAAGTATAAAATTGTGAAAAGCAAAAGCCAACCACACACACACACACAGGCAAGTAAGGCAGAAAATGATCTTAAACCAGGGAGAATCATAGTAATCAGTCTACTGTCTCTGAAATGGCCGTAGCACGCTGCTGGGCCGTGGTAGGCGAACCGCCGCCGTTTGGTTTTGCCGACGCGCCCATCCAGGCTTTGCCGTCGCGCACCGATTGCCTGGTGCCGCCGGAGCTTTTGTCCGCGATGGAGAGCGCTTTCTTCGAGTTCTGCACAAACTCCATCAGCCCGCGGGACATGTAGTACGGGCGGCTTATTCCATCGTTGCTCTCACAATCTTCACAGAAGCACAGGAAAATTGTATCGACCGTCATCTGAAGAGGAACACACAAGGAGAGAGAGAGAGAAAGAGGTTTGATGTTAAACGAAAAACAAACACCACACGATTCAGAATCTCCTGAGACAGCCTTACCTCGTACACGGTCATAAAGCAGTGCGCCACCAGGTAGGCAAAGATACCGACCAGTATCAGCGGTACGTACGGATGATGCAGGCCAACCTTTTTCTGGATCAGTTCCACCCCAATCAACCCGGTGGCCACCACCACAAACACCTTGGCCAGCACCAGCACGAAATCGCCGACCGAGTTGATGGCAAACACGCGCAGCGCGTTGTTGGTGAGCAGCCGGAAGGCGTTTCTGCCCGCCTGACAGAACGGGTCGCCGTGCATCGCCGTCAGGATGTAAGCGTTGCGCGTCAGGTACTGCAGGAACCGCTCGAAACACTGCAAACAGCACTGGCAGCAGTCGAACAGGAAGCTAGTGACGCGGTTCTGCGGATTGCGCACCGAATGCTGGGTGCGGCGCAAAAGAAAGAGGAGGAAAAACGGCATTAAAAAAGCAAGTAAACAACGCATTACAGAGATCCCGGCCGTAGCGTACCATCAACAGTTTCAGCATCGCCCTCAGGAACTGCACCAGTGCGATCACGAACGAACCAAGCGCCACCGTGCCGAGATGATAGCGCAGCAGGTTGCAGTAGCTGCGCCCGATCGGATTGCTCAGGTTGGATTTGTTGCGCGTGAAAAACCAGCCGGCCACGGCGCCGGCAATGACCATGTGCTGGCAGCCGATCACGAACTGGCAAAACCACAGGAACGCGAACAGATTGTACCAGCGCGTGAGCAGCATGGTGGAGTCTTTCACGTACTTGGCGCTGTTGTTGCTTTCCACCACCAGCATGCCGGCACTTTCGATCCACACCGTGAAGTAAACGTACAGCACTATTACCGCCGCAATGGTGGCGAACGTCTGTGAAGAGAGACAACATTAATAAGTAGGCTAGAGCTCCTCCGCGTGTACGCACCAAAATCGGTTCCGCCAGCAGGAACGGCATGCTGGCGATCGCTTTCCCCGCCTCTTTGAACAGCTGCACCACGAGCTTGATCCGCTTGCGCATCACCAGTATGACGAGGTACACGAGCAGCGTGGCAACCGTGGCCGCGATTGCATAGTACAGCCAATTGTTCATCCGCATGCGGGAGGAATCGGCCGCACTGGGCGGCAAATGTTCCGCTTCGTACTGCCACCGCAGCCACAGCCAGATGGTGCCGGCCGTGCAGGCCAGTACGACGGCCAGCAGCACCAACCACACGATCAGGCCCGGTATCACGCGCAACAGCACGAGCGTGAGCAGCGAGAAGGCGAACGCTGTCACCGCTAGCCACACCATCTCCCGGTGGCACGCTTCCAGGTCCTCGGACACCTCCTGGAAAAAGTTGCGCAATCCGGTGCGCGTTGCCACCTCATCCGTTGGGTTGTTCTTCCGGATGCAGCGGTTGAGAAAGGGTTTGCTGGAATAACAGGGGGAGGGACAGGACTCATTTCGATTATTATGGAGGTCGATCATTATTGAGGATGGAAATGAACGTACAAGCCTTCAATTTCGTCGCAACTCGAGACGCACATACGATGTAGATCGCTTTCGGTCACCCCGGATCCTTCCACCAGTAAAAACGGCTCCTTCGATCGATCCGCTCCCTGTGAACGATTTAATCCAAATTAGAATGGGTGAAATGTTAGGCAATCCTTTTTTCCATTATGGCGTTAACACATAATACGCCAGGTGAGTGACCATTTCTGTACGACTCTTACCACTAATGATTGACCATGAACCGTCTGTATTGGTTTCAATATTCCTAAACTATACTCTAAACCATAACTAACTTTTTTTTCAACAAATTGTCTATAACACAGATATGTGAAAGCTTACATCATTAAATGCATAAACCGTGAATGCCAACGTGTTAGGTGTTAACCCATACCTCTAACTTGGTACTACACGCGACCTAAAGCATTCGTAACGATGGGGACCTACCTTGCACGGCAGACTCTGGTCCGGCTTGTTGTCGCGCCCACAGACATTGGCACAGTCATCGTACCCATTTATTATGCGATAGATATCTCCAAACGCCATGCAGTAGATAATGAGCACCAGCTGCGGTAAGGTAAAGGCCAAACAGACATATGTTACCACCACGGAATGGTTTTTATTTTCGGAGAAATTATGCACACAATGGATCTTTTCACTAGGTCATGCCCATGGCACTCATTCCTGGTATTGGAGCAGTGGTGGACAGTTGTGACATCGTAATGAGTTGTTCAAGGATGGGAATTTTAACCGACTTAAGTGGAAATAGGAGTTATGATCTAGCTCCTGCGTTCCTGAACGGGACAGATTCCAACTAGAATATACATTACAAGTTTCCAGTCAGAGTGAAAGAATATGACTAATTTACCGACCGATTTCAAACTACCGCCTGTAATCGATGTTGTTCCGGTTCTAGCAATTAGTCGCTTAGGAGCACTTACCAGAATTAAAATGAAGGCAGCTTTTATGGCAATAAACATGATGTCCGTGCAATGCCGGTCGGCACGGAATATATTAACCGACTCATCGCTGCTCGGTGACGGGGATTTAGAATGCTGGGGGAAAAAATGGAAGGCACAGAAATATGAACACCCACTTTGAATATGCCATCAGGATACGGTTACTATTTCCGAAATACGCACATCGAACGATTCCCCCGGTGACACCTTATCCGTCCGGCTGGACAGGCAGCAACAGAACTGCTGCATTGCTAATTGCGTCCGTCAGTAGGCGGAGTACTGTTAATTCTTTCCGGTTTTTAAAGCACTCTCCGATGTGTCACATCCAATGATCCGTTCGCTTGTGCATTATGGAATTATCCGATTTGAACGATTCGTCCGGCCGATTTTCCGGATGCACTTGTTTTCACTTTGTACTACAACTTCAAATCTGGAGTCATCACTGTATAGATGAAATTATAGAATTGTTATTAGATTTCCAAAAAACTAGAAATATCACACATTAAGGATCACTCCCTAGTGACGGAAGTGTGCAGTAGTTGCCTAATCCTTGGAACGTTTCACAGCACACTAAACTAGCACATATATCCTGCCAACGCCTACTGCGTGCAACCCCAAACTCCTCTGGGGGCGCTCGGATTCGTATAGCAACGGAATCGGTGTTGTGGGAGGGGTTTTACGAGGTGCGGAAAATAATGATACATACACACAAATACCATCGAATGCACTTCACGCCACAACTAACACACTGGAGCGATACAACAAAAGGACATGAACCTTAACATGGACAAGTAACATGTCAGTAACTAGTAGACGAACAAAACAAAAAAACCGAATGCTCCCAAACATTTGCGTATCTAAGGACACGTGCATTCAGTGGAACATATTATTGTCTATCGGACCTTATTGTTCCACTATGTTTGAGGGGAAGGTGATAGGTGGATTGATACGGTATTCTATGTTCACTGGTATGAGAACAAGCATACCAAAACGGAAGCGTGTGTATCACCTCATATCGCGACGATCGACAACGATTGACTAAGCGCAAACAAACGTAGCAAGGACTTTGAAATTTGATTCCCGCGATACGCGCGTGCTTCGTGCTTGGCGCGTAAACGCAAACGGTAATCGCGTTCTCGTTCCACACGATATACTACACACACACACACACATTGCGAAGCATTTTATTATGACAACACCCTACCCAGGTTGCAATGCCAGGTTCAGCCCTCCAGAGCCGTCATTACAGAGTGGTAGCGGCGAAACAGCATTAGAAGAAAAAAAAAAAAACTGTGAGCTTTGTAATAGTTTTGTCCCTTGTTTTATGAAATGAGGAAAATATCGGCCCAGCCATTACTATCTTTTTGATGAGGTCACTAAACATCGATTAATATGTGTTTCCGTTTAAGTCTATTACACGCTTATAGGGTTTTCCAGGAGTTATCATAGCTGTGGGACACTTTATCGACTCTTTCTTAAGTGAAATGAACTTAATTTAATGGGAATTGGACTCTACAGAATCCTTGTTGGACAAATCCAATAGGAATTTCTAATACGCCTGTCCAATAAGCAAAAAGGGTGCCATAGAGTCCAATTCCCAACATATCAAGCTCACTTCCTATAAGAAAGAAAGTGTCCCACAACTATGAGAACCCCTGGAAAACCCTGTATAGATGCATTTTAATGACCCACTATCAAGCATTGGCTTTCAATCGAACGCATAACGTCTGGGATAGAAATTAATCGAATATTGGGACCGTCGAATTAAACTCAAACTAATAAGCTCAAACACTAGCCGCGTAGCACGACACGTTTACCAGTATTCGCGAAAATAAAAAGTAATTTATTGTCCCGTTATGCATAATTAATACACTTTTCCTACCACCGACACCACCGGATGTTCCACTACGAACGTTCACACATGAAAATCGATCTTGCTGTTGCAACACAGACACACAGAACACACAGAAGGAATACACTACTTGAAACGAATTACCCGCATGCACTCAAAATGGATAAACTCACGTAAAATGCATCAATCAATGGCTAAAGCATCGCAAAGTGCAGTATCTTTGAGCTACAACTGCGTCCTTTCGTGACATAACTGTGTGGCGTGTGGGTCTGACTGGGTTGCTTCCCGGGGCTTCTCACACAGCGAACCTGCGACTACTGCGACGACTATCAGTCTTCCTTACCGAACGGCAACTGAACGCTCTGCACCCTTGGCGACCAACCTTCTATCGCACCAGTTGTTTGTCGTCGTACAGTCACAGGACGCATGCCGGTGGATGGGAAGGCGTTTTTCGCGATCTCCATCCACACACAGCCACAGAGCACACAGCAAAAAAAGGGAGTCCCGAGTCCCAATATGCAGCCAACGCACAAGAAGAAGGGAGTTGCTGTTTCCCGAAGTTCCACACACACACACAGGTCCCCTCAACCCCTCGCAAGCAGTAACTACCTACTCTGCAAATGCGCGCGCCCCAATTGCATAGCTACCGGGTGGCTTGATGGTAACCATGGTATTGCGAGGAAAATAAAACATACGCTCATAGACACACACACACACACAACTGTGCCCGCTGCAAACCCGCACGGGACCGTAGTAACACGTTTTGTCGAATCACGGCGCCAGACAACCCCCCCGCCCGACAACAACCCTGCTAAGGACCCCGCGCTCCTGGGCATGTGGAGTGGGAGAAGAGCGAAGGCACAGTTTTAGCAATCAATGTAATGTTTGCTTTGGTGTTTGTTTACTAGAAATTGATTTTATTTTAGAACTACGCTAGCGAGATGCAATAAAAATAAAGCGCAATTGGGAATTCTCGCACTCCATTTGAACTGTTTCGGACGGCTCAGAACAGATACAACAAAAAACACCGAATATGTTTTAGTTTTCCGATCGTTTTTTGGAAGCGAGCGCGCCCATTCAATGAACAGACGCTGTCGCATTTTTATTTCATTTTGTTTGATTTTTTATTTGTTTATTTCTTTCGTTTTACTGTTTTACACGATCATTAACTTTTAATATAACGTTTGCTCCCACGTTTGCCGCGTGCCTTACATATTACATACAGCTTGCTCGGGGAGGAAGGTGTGTTCCCCCGCTTAGTCCGCTCACACACGACGCTGAAGCTTTGAACAGGAATTACGGGCGAAAAAAAGGCGCATTTATAATCAGTGGTTATTACATCTTGTGGAAATTAAGCTCACAATTGCGCTTACAAACGATCGTTTTTTTTTTCTGTAAGCTTTTTTGCATATATGGGGTATAACAAATATGTATATCTTTCTTAAATGTTTGCTCACCCTCTCTAGCGGGCTCTTGTTAACACTACTTTCTGGTACAATTGTGTTCACTTAGCACAACAGTTTCGTTCTTCCGAATCGCTTGCTTCGCTTGTTACAAGTTATTCGGCGTAGCTTAGCAATCCTGTAGTATAACGCTTTGAATAACTCCTACTCTGGTGTATCTAGAGGATGGATTACGATGTTCTAGCAAAACACATTTTCCCGCTAATTGTGCGCCTTGAAGCACCGTCAAATAATGAATATGCAAGTAGAAAATGTATACGATTGCTAAGCAAGTCTTCTCATGAAAAGCAGCTCGCCCCTACATCATGGAGCTGGAAATATCACTAACTAAAAAGAGAGAAAGACAAAAAAACAACAAATTCCTCCTTAAACTAAAGTACTGTAAGGGAAACAATGAAAGAAGTACACATTTTCTGCTTGACCTGTATTGCAAAAAAAAAAACAAAAAAAAACCATTGCCAGAATGCCTATCTGCCTATACGCATACATGCTGGGATAAGTTAGTTCGGTCGTACATGGTACGACTCTATATGGTATTGGTACGCTAAACGTTAACTAAAGCCATTATGTTATATGTTTTGCGCTTCTCGTGTTCGCTCCCACACGCCTTGGGGGGATCGTTTTGTAATCTTCCACTTCTTCCGTTGAATCACGCTGATCGCGTCCTTCGGTTCTATATTAGTTATGAGTAATGGTTACCTATCTGCCCTAACATATGTTTCTTTTTTTTTGTATCATTTTTCATTACCATATCATTACCTCGGTATTGGTGTATTGTTAAACTGCTTTAATAAAACCGCGCAGCTGCGAGCATTACTATTTTGGTAATCCTTAAGATACTCTTTCCACCCACTAAATACGGGGGGTGAGTAAGGGTGGTGAGTACGAGACGAAAAATAAGTGCGATTAACCCCCACCCCACCCCCTCCCACACTTTTCTGTGGGTACTACCTCCACAACCCACCACCACCACAGGGTGCAGGCACAGCCTTCGGTGCAGCTGCAAGGCGCATACCAGCAGTGATTGCAGTATGCAGCTTATTGCTTCGCAACACCATACCGTATCCATTTTCGTACGGTGCAGTTGGGGAAGCGGCAGAAACAGGGAAACGTTTTGCTCACGGCGAACAAAATCTGGTAACAGTTCCACAGCTCGTCTGGTTGGCCTGGAACCAGCACGGCCACCCCAACTGCCCCACACACAAGGCGCTTGGGCATTGCTTTCTCCGTATTCGGTTAGCGAATAGTATCTCTAATTGAAATGCTTCAAATTAAAACTTCACACTAAACTCATATGCTATTTTAGAACCGTTCACAACTAAAATCACGCTACGGGAGAGCGTAAAAAAGGGGTTCTATTGTCTCCCTTATAGCTCGATAAATTGTGCTCCACTGTTCCGCTCTCTTTCCAATCGTAAATTATCACCTTTACTCTTGCTGCAGCCTTTCTACTCTCATCACTAGGATGTCCAAATCCAATCACAATCACATTTTTTTTACCAGCGCGCTCCGCCCAACATTTAAATCTTCGGCAGCTTGTCCGCCACCACGAGCGGGTTGTTCTTCTCCAGTATCTTGCGGCCCTCCACCTTGAAATCGTACGAACAGTTGTGGGCCTCCGCGTACCGGTGCTGGGCACAGAAGATTTTCTCGCAGTGACACTTCATGATCATGATGACGCCCAGCTTCTTGTTGCACTGGGCGCACCGCAGCTTCTTCGACTTGATCTGCTCCGTGGTGTGGTGTTGCGTATCCGCTACCAATGGACCGCTGGCGTCGCCGCCGCCGCTGAGGATGACGGACGCCTTTCGATCGGTCGGTTCGTCCGTGAGGCGCAGCAGTCGCTCCTTATCGTCGTGCACGATGATAGCCGAAGCGTTCGTTGTTGCACCGGGCAGTGAGGCCCGCTGGTCGCACAGCTGGTCCCGATCGATGTGCTGGATGATGGAAGCAATGCCGTCCTCTTCCTCCTCCTCTTCCTCTTCCTGCTGCACGCCTTGGCCCGCTTGCAGGAACGCCCGGCGGGCGGAAAAGTGTATCTCTCCGTCGGCGTTCGCGCGACCCGCCGAACCAACCGGACCGTTCACGGCACGGTAGTACTGCTTTCGCGCGTCACCGGCAGGGGCGGAGGAGGCGGTGTAGGGTTTCGAACTGCTTACCACTCGGAGCGGCAGCTCCAAGCTCTCGTCCGCCGGGAAGGAAGCATGCTGATGTTTTGGATGATGTGGCGCCTGTTGCTGCTGCTGTGGGGAGCAGCGCTGATGCCGGTCCGGGTGTATTTCGGGCAGTAGCAGTCCCGCCGAACTGCCGCTGCTGCCCGAATCGCCCTTTCTGCCGCCCGAGCCCGAGTTAATGTTGATAAACTCGGCACTTTCGAAGATGTCGCTCGTGTCAATCTCAACGAAATCGTCAAAAAACGAATCCATATTGAACAAGCTTTCGTCCGAGGGGAAGTAGTAGTCGGAGGGTCGCAGCGGCGTCGAGGACGGGTTACCATTGTACTGCAGCGAGGTCGCGTCCTCGCCGAACAGGAAACGGCACCGATCGTCCATCGAGGAAGCGGTTCGCATCAAACCACCCCGATTGCTACCCACTGCCGCCGATGAGTGGTCCTTGTGGCGATAGTTGGTCCGTTCCGCCGCTCGACTGCTGCCGCCGCCAGGCGAGTACGCTTTCGCCGTTGGCCCCTCGCCTCCCGGAGCGGAGCAGCAGCTGAGGCGGGAAAACCGGCACTCAAAGTCACCTCCACCACCTCCGCCAACAACGAACGATCGGTTTGCGTGCTCCTCGGAAGCACCGCTCGAGCGCGTGCTGTCACCGTTGGCACAGCCCGAACCGTCGGCCGTTTCGTTCGCCTCCGAGTCCGCGATGCTGGCCAGATGGTCCCGAATGCTGGGCAGATGCCGGCCGCCCCCGATCGATTGCTGACGCTGGCGCAGGTACAGCGCGTCGCTTCCGCCGGCCAGCGTTTCGTCACTGTCGCCCATGCGCCGGCGGGCTGAAGAGGCGGCGCCCGCGCACAGCGACACCTTGTAGCGGTTCAAATTTTCATTGCTCCGCACGTACGGCACGCTGCCATCCTTGCGGTACTTTAGCAGCGTGGACGACAGGCCGCTCGCGTCGTCCCGCGTCGGTGGCAGCAGCCCCTGGTGCTTTTTCTTTGCCGCCCCGCTGCTCACACACTCCAGCTCGGACGTGGAGCTCGACAGGCACGCGTCGTTTAGGTTCGTGTAGCCGCGCCGGTACTGCGACGGGATCGTCTCGAGCCGGGACAGCTGGGGCACGAGCCGCGTACAGCTCGTTCCGCCCCGGAAGCCGTTCAGCAGCGTGGGGCTGCTGCCGAACGCTTTGCGGAACTCGTTCAGGTCGATCGATTTGGACTTGTTGCCGCCCGGCTTGTACGCACTGCCGACTGCCCCAACACCGTCCCCCCGCATCTCCGCCACGTTCAGCAGATCGTCCTCGTCGGAGGATATCGACAGGTGGCTGTGGATGAAGCTGGTCGAGTTGGACGACTCGCGCGGCCTGCGTATCGAGGAGCAGGAAGACGACGTCACCCGGTCCTGCTCCTGTCCCGTTTCGTCCTCTTCCTCCTCCTCCTCCTCCTGCTCCTCCTCCTCGTCCTCCTCCTCTTCGTCATCGTCCCGCTGCTCGTGGTCGGGAACTTCCTCCTCGTCCAGCACCTCCTCATCGTCCGCATCCTCGTCCTCCCGCCCGAAGCGCACCGTATCCCACGAGGACAGCTGAAGCCAACCATTGCTCGCGCCCAGGTTCGATATTGCCGGCAGCTTGATTAGGTTGGTGTAATCACCGGCACCGTTCGCTGCTGCGTCACGCCCAGCAATGCGATCCGACGCGTCTACATCGGTGTGGAAAAACTTCAGCTCCAGCTCGTTGATACCCAAGTCCGAATGATGACGGCGCGGATTGCTCAGCTGCTGCAGGCTTGCAGTGGTGAAAGGAACATCGTGATGCTGCTGCTGCTGCTGCTGCTGTTGGTGGTGCTGTTGCCGGTGATTCCAGTGCTGGCACCAGGCAGCAGAAGAGCTTCCTCCGCCGTTTGCAGCACAATGTGCACCGTCGCCACCGACTGCCCCAGCACCGGTCAGGCTGTTATTGCTGCCGAACAACGAGCTCGAGCTTAAGGAGGCCGCAGTAGTACCGGCGCTCGATTTGACGCTTTCGGCTGCTATCTGCGCGAGCTGAAATAACGATTCCGACGCCAGCGTTGCCTCCCCGACGATAGCAGCAGCAGCCGGGGGGTTCGCCGGTAATGGTCGTAGCTCCAGCAGACTGCCGTGATCCGGCAGCATCGGTTGAGCTGGTGCATCGACCGCATTGGTGCCTTCCACATCCTGCAGGCTGGTTGTGGACGTGAAGTTGTTTTTGGGCGATTCGCCACGGCGCGTCGCTGCGGCGGCAACCGTCTCCAGCTGCGCATAGGAACCAAGAAAAGACTCGACCGGAGAATCCTCGCGAATCAGCAGCTTCGGCAGCTCGTACACGCTACTGTCTGTTTTGTGTTTTAATGGCAAAGAGAAGAGAACACGGGGAAAGCATTAGAACAGTTATAGTACATAAAAGCGGCAGCCATTCTTACCATCGGAAGTTGACTTGTAGAGCGTGCGAAAGGATTTGTCCATGCCGCCCGTGCTCGCATTCTTGAAGGCGTACTCCGCCGAAGCAATCTTACAATCCAGCCCGTCCTCGCTTCGCGTCACCATCTTTGGTACGGCGCCGCCGCCTGCTGTCGTCGCTGCTGCTGCTGCCGCCGCCCCAGCTGTTGTTGCCGTTGTTCCCGCCGAAGCCTTCAGCCCGTAGTCGTAGTCCGGCAGATACTCCTCGATGTTGTTAAGGGACGGGTTTATCTCCGGCAGCGATTTCTTCCCCGCCGGTGGATGGTGATACAGATGGTGCACCTTCTTCGAGTAGTTCAGCATCAGCTTGTTGAGCGAATCGTTCGAAATGGTGCGCTGCTTCGACTGGGTGTACTTCAGCAGCTCGATCAGATCGTGCAGCGAGGCGGACGATACGCGACTTTCGTCCAGCTTGTGCAGCGACTGGGTGGTACAGGCGGCACCGCCCCCAACACCGGCCAGCCGCGTGCCCAGACCGCCGGCGTGATTGCCGCGCAGCTGACTGCCCCCGGCAGTGCAGCGCCGAATGTTGCTGTATCCCGCATCGAGCGTCGTTTCCGACCCCATTCGGCTCAAT
Organism: Anopheles arabiensis; assembly: GCF_016920715.1. Classification (NCBI taxonomy): domain Eukaryota; kingdom Metazoa; phylum Arthropoda; class Insecta; order Diptera; family Culicidae; genus Anopheles; species Anopheles arabiensis. Next base: position 9,326,738 of record NC_053517.1, read on the forward strand.
ATGCCGTTGGAGTGGAAGGAAAGCGATCGCTCCAGACCGGCCGAGCCGGTGTGTCGATCGCTCAAACCACTGCCACCACCACCACCACCGGTCTGAGACGAGCCGTCGCGTGCAAAGTCCAGATTCTTCGCACTGATCGTTTTGAAGGAACGGTTCCGCTGCAGATGCTCCCGGATTTGGGACCGCTTCTCCAGCTCCAAGGTCGGCGAGCGGCCGGCCGTTGCGGTGGCAGCAGTGCCACCGTGCAGCAGGTTAACTAACCCGTAGCCGAACGGTGTCACGGTCTGCTCCTGCTCCGACCGCCCGAGGTCGATCACGGCGGGCATGGATTTGCGGTGCGGAGCGCTCGCTGTACCCGCGCTCGGTAGCATCGACCCGATCGTACCCACCATGGGCGGATTGTGCCCGCTGGCTACGAGTGCCGTTGCACCGCCACTACCCCCCGCCCCTCCTCCCGGTCGGTAGCCGATGGGTGTCTTTTCCTCCTTGATGACAGTCTCATGATGCGGGTGATGGTGCGGTTGATGATGATAGTGATGGTGGTGTTTCTTGTGCCGGATGCGGCTTGCGTTGCGAATCTGCGTCTTGTTGCTACCCACGGTGTTGTCGGTGATGTCTGCCGAACCAGGAGCGGCGGGACGACCGTCACTTCGGTGTGCGGATTTTTCCGACCCCGCTTCCGGTGCCTCGTTCCCTACCGCTCTGTCGGCAGCCTGTGCACCGCCCAGTCTTTTCTTTTTCATGCTTAGCTTTGCCTTTATTTGATCCATTTTCTGCAATGAAACGCAACGCAACGCGTCGTTTGTTGTTAATGGGAAGCTCGCATTCCAAACCCCACCCACTACCCCCTCCCGTAGAGGAATGTATTCTCAAGTACCTGCTTGGTTACTGCAGCGTCACGTTCTTTCTGGCTCATCGGGCCACCGGGTCCGTACGTGCCCTGCCCGGAAGCACCACTTCCGATGATGGAGCGCGACATCGATCCTTTCATGCCGTCGCAGCCCTTCTCGGCCCGCACTTTCATCAGTCGGTGCACGTTCTTCTTGTTGTCCTTGTACAGCAGCAGCTTTAAGCCTGGACTCTGTAGATTCATAAGATCTTCCCTGTGGAGTGAAGCGAGTGGCGGGGAATTAGTAAAGTGCTTTTAATATGCTTTTAAGTTTTCATGGTGGGGACCCTAAAAAAGATACCATTTTAAAACAGCACGCAAAAGTCTTGACAGCACACACACACATACACACAATACCCCATCGTACCGCCCATATGCTTCCACACCGACATCGATGGGTCGCGTGATTTCGAAATCACGAAAATAGTTAAAAATAGTTTCGCTGACCGGCGGCCCCGGGGTACTGTCGCCGCCTAACGACGTCGAGAGGTTTACTTTTTTTTGCTTCTCTCTCTCTCTCTCTCTCTCTCTCTCTCTCTCTCTCTCTCTCTCTCTCTCTCTCTCTTTCTTTCTCTCTCTTTTTGTCTATCTTTCACTCTCTTCCTCCTCTTCCATCCGGAGAGCACATCCGGCCTGTGGGATGAAGTGACTAATCTTCAAGGGGGACTTTAAGCGAGACACGCCCCAACACCAGCGTGTGCGGTCAAAAATAAATGAAAACGAATCGGCGTGGCCCAGCCACACGATTCAGCAGCCACGGCCGAGTGTCTTGCCATTTCCGTCCTGCACGGAAGGGGGACTGAGTGCTGACATAACAGACCGGATCTGATGTCCTGTTTGCCTGTGTTACGTGTTTTAGCAAAAAGCTAACGGGTTACGGTCAATCTTTTCCTGCAAAGTGTTGAAAAAAAGGTATAGGGTACTACTACTACTAACCCAGACAGTACATCGCTCATGTCCAGCCAGTTGTCGTAGTCGGAGGAGATGGTGAACAGCCGCTTGGAGGAGATCGGTCCTCCCTTCATGCCGAGGACGAGCTTGACGCGCGACCCTTTCACCAGCGGGATGTCCTTCATCTCCATCGCGTCACTTAGCTCCTTGTGATTGTACAGCAAATGCTGCTGGCTGATGGGTATTCCTGTAAATTGGAAAGAGAATATAAAATAAAACGTCAGTTAACACTATTCATCATTTTCATCAAAAACAGCACAACACAAACAAGCGCGAAAACAGGAGCGGCCCGCCTTTTTCTGTGGTGTAAAAATAGCAACAACAACAACAACAAACAGTGTAATGCACAATTATTCCCTCCGGCATGTGCGCCGGCGTCAGCTATGTACTGCAACCGCACCATATGACTGGGATAGTACACGCTTTATAAATAGAATCCTATTTTGCATCTCTGGCGGGCGCCTGCCGTTCACCATTGAGCATTCGGGAAGCGCCGGGTAAACACACCAACACACACACATACACATGTGCAAACAGGGGCCTGCTCAACACCACAAGCAAACATGTCAATCCCATAAAGCACATTTCAACAACATCAACGGCTACAACTCGAATGATTTGTCATTGGTTGCTTGGACTTTGCTGTGGCAGTCGAAACACGTTTGACAACGTTCAAATGGTATTTTACGGGTTAGTAATAAAGTGTACAGTGTTGAACAGGCCAGTGATCCCTGTATGATAACTGACCCTGTTTCACCTATCGATTTGTATTAAATTACTATCTGTTTGTTTCTTCACTCTTCAAACGATTGATATTTATTACAGAGATTTCCCGCCGTAAGCGAATATGATGCAATATCAAACACTCCAAAAAGTAAGATGCCAACAGACTTTCAGGATGCTCTGGCAATTGAAGTCTATATTGGAACATACTGCCGGTTCAATCACAGCCAAAACCTTGACATATAACAATATATGCAGGCTAACAACCACGCTGCTCTACCTTCAATCGGGCGACAATAGTCAACAAAGACATGCAAAGCAAAGAGTTCCCTATCTCAGCGGAAGCATCTAGAGCGGCTCTGGACTGAACTAATCCATCCTTGCGAATATTATCGTGAAGACGACAGTGACTGATTAGGCACATGACAATGCTCGCAGCAAGACTTGAACTGGTTCCATTGCCGTAACAATCATTGAACCCCTTAATCTGCACACCACTCTGCCACGTACTGTGTTGATGGTCGGAGCAGTTGTACCTTCCCGCTCCAGAGATACAATACATTTACACAGGTTGCATCTCTCTGATCAACGAAATGGAAGGGGAAAGAAGAAAAAAAAAGCTTCAAAGACTGCTCTGGTAGTTGGTACTGGGTCGATTTCCCACGTTTGATCGATTGAAGGGGGGTGTTCGGGCTCATCAATCAAACCTCATGAATCACAAACGCTGCAGGCAGATCTCAATTGCAACAACAACCACAACAACAACAAACGCACCTCAGTACCATGAATGTGTGTACATGACCAACGCAATGGGTTCCACCATTCTATACCAATCGATTTTACATTCCGCCCAATCCTATCAGACCGGCAAGGCCGGCGTAATCTCCCACACCAAAGAGCTGATAAGACGGGCACAGCAGCAGAAGATTCACTTTGCGATACACGAATGCACGAATGAATGTGCCACCTTCCGTGCCGTGGTTCCGTTACCATCCCAGCAGCAGCAGCAGCAGCCAATGTACACAAATTTGCACACACCAACACAAAGCAGCGCGAGCGTGCGCGCACACTGCTGGTGTGTGTTATCAGTGCAACCGAATCGTGTGACACGCGGCACAAAATGCACGTGAACAAACCGTGGGCGGCACGACTACTACACACGGCTGCAATCGCGTTCGCGTGCCCGTGTGTGTTAGTGGTACCGTGTGGCTCTGGAAATAATTCCTCCAACGCACCCGCGATCCGGCGACACTCGCAAATGTATCGATGACAATGCTAATTTGTTGCTATTAATAGCGATCGATTTGAAGCGTGTTTAAGGTGGGTGGCTTCCCTTATTTTCGTTTACTGCGACAAAACTAGGTCCCTGCCCGGAATAATAGCGGCCTTATCTAAGGGGTATGCCAACAATAGTAGCTCGCCTTTTGACTCCAAACCCTCGAATGATGAATCGAGGGAGTTGTTTTCGGGAGGCCAACGGTGATACAATACTGGCTGCAGTTGTTTGCCGTGAACCAATACAAAGGTTTCAAGTGCATTCTGGATCTGTTGTCCGCTGCACGGCAACGTTGCCGTTTCCGTCATATCATTCATTGAAGAATGGTTTGGTTGAGTAACCTAGCGACTCCTACACCACAGCATATGCGACGTAAGCTTCCTGTGTTGCAGGTGATTGTGTAACACAGAGGAGCAACCGTGCATCTCCTGCATATGATAAGGAGCTTTCAAGCGAATTAATATCGTGTTGGCGTTTTACACAGCTAAACGCAATATGGTGTTTGTGTGTAATGGCGTGCTTGGTGGCGACACGTTACACGAGAAATGCAAAAGACGGACAAAGTAACGCATTAGCGTTATCGCGATTAATCAATCGATCACAATGGCACAGCAAATAGCCAAAGAACAGACGGTTCTGGTGCGCCCTCCTCTCGTTGTCATGGGGCTTTTCCTTAGTTAATCTAACTCGTCGATCCTTCGTTTGTTTGTCGTTCGGATCAAACTAATTGTTGTTTTTGCTTGTTTCGTCTAATGCCGAGTTCGGCGTCGGGATGCACTTAAAGTAGAAGGGCAATGAAAACAATCAAACGCTGTACATACACACCCGTATACATACCTTCATATTTTTGTATTTCTGACTTGAGATACCCAACCGTATCGCGATCGTTGACCGTCACCTCGAACTCGGAGCCGGTCAACGTTTCCACTATGATATCGTACGACGGCGTCCACATCGTGCCGTCCGTGGGGTGTGGTGACGGTGGTATGGATTGAAGGTCAAAATCGATATGACAAAGGGCTCCCCTCCTCCTAGCCCACACCTCTCATGCGACAATGCAATGCGGGTCTATCGCCGTGTTCTTCTTTTATTCCTCCGGTTTGCTACTGTATATCACTACTCGCGGACACTTGCAAGTGCGCAATATTTTAGATGTTTACTGCAGTGCTTCAACTACACACCACACTGAGGCAAAATATGCTGCCACACTGCACATACACACACACATCGAACTACGTCTAGCACACTTGGATCGCCTGGATATTGCAGCGTTAATCAGACAACACAGACCCGATAAATATCCGTTTCAGCAACCTGCGCAAACAAAGTTATCCGCGAGAGACGACCTGACGGGGAGCGAAATCAGGCTGACATCCGCCACACAGACGGCGAGCGGGTCACAATAGCGAGTGATGATGACACGGCTGCTGTTTCAAACCACTGGCCATATACCTCTTGCATGCGCCTTCTTTATCACATCCACTGGGGCCGTACGCGTCTCGGCCTGCTGCAGTGCCACGGAATGATGTGTATGCGGGTGTAGGTGTATGTGTGTGTGTTTGTGTTCTCCGTATCCAACCAATATTATTAACACGCGACCACACTGGACTGCTTCCAATTATTATCACTTCACCACAGCAGCTTGACGGGGTTCACTTTATCACGCCAAAGTCAGCACCTGCCTGCACCACAGGCCGGATTCTTCTCGTTCGAGTTTTGTGCTGTGCTGTGTGCGTTGCTTAATCTCGCGGTAAGACGTACGGGAAGGCTAAACTTGCGATGTTTAGTAAGGGGAAACAAATCATTCACTTATTCTCAACACAACGCAACCCCCGCACACGGAGCACACAGCGCGCGCGGCCACGGCCGGAAAATAATGGCGAACGGGAAAATCTATTTAATTTAAGAACCTAGGCAACTGGCCGTGTAAACACCGCCGCGTAGACTGAAAACGGAAGCTTCCTGCCGTCATCGCCGCCCTGCTGCGCCCATGGTATTATTTTTGTTTTTCTGTCACACTCGATCGCGCTGTCTCGCTTCCTCCTTCTCGGGGCTGCCGTTTGCGCCCGTTAGCGCTCTCGCACTCTTCCCACACACACGCACACACACAGCGCGGCGCCACTGACAGTTGGCTGCGCGATAACACACACCACTGCACGCTGCACGAGGATCGTACACGGATGCACGTCACCTTGGTGCAACGGTGTGTATGTGCGCGGTTGTGTGTGTGTGGAGCGCACACTACTGCTGCACCAGTGTGCGTTGTATTCGAGCAGCACCACCGATGAGTAAGAGGCGGTGTACGTAAACGTCGCCAAAAGCAGCAACGACGACGACGACGATGAATCGACACACACACACTCATACACGCAGCAACACAGGCACGCCAATGCTACGGGTCAAAACGGGAATCGTCCAAGGCGAAGGAGGATGGGGTTGCGGGGAGAGGTGGAGGGGAGCACGGATCACGATTGTGACGAGGCCCGCGGCGGCACCAGTGCGCGAAGGTGAACCGCGCGCGACATGCGACGTAAAATAATGCGTTGTAGCTTTTTTCGGGGTCCCGTCGTGGCACCGTTTCCGCGACGGAGCTGAGTCTGTGTGCGTGTGTATGTGCCCCGTTTGACGATGACTCTTCCGTTTGCTCCACCGACCGTGGTGGTATGTGCAAACCAGGGTGGGACGATGAACCACCGAGCACAACCGTGGCACAGCGGAGGGGCGAGAAAGAAACTTCCCGTACCTGCCAGATGTCTCTCGCAGGCCTTAGCGGGCGCTGGGGCCTCGTACCGCACACAGCTGCTGGATCGTCGTGGTGGTAGCGTTCGTAGCTTTCTCCTCTGCGCCTCCGAACAGCAGGACGGCTGCAGCCTTCCGCTCCCCACCGAACCACACTGCTCGTCCACGGTACCGCGTTTGCAGCTGCCTCATTAACACTTGGATCCCTTTGGTCCGATCACTGCACTACCATTTACGGGGCGATCTAGTTCTGCGCGCCAGCAAGTTGGAGTTCACTTTGGACCCTTTTTTCTACGCCCATCTACGCACTGAAGAAGAGGCAGCGCAACGCGGACACTTTCTTCTTGCAATCGCTAGATGCTACGTAAGACCAAGGCACTTTCTTCTTCTTCTTCTTGCAAGTCGCACGGTGGCGAGGCGGTCGGGACATGCGTGGATGACATTTGTTGCAAGAAATTGTTCAAATAATTTAATAATATTGCTACTTATAGATGTTCTTAGATAAATTTGTTACATATGGGTATTTAATATGTAAAGTGATGATTTTTAACGAAAAATAAACCTATTTTCTTGACGGTAATATTTTGTATACTCCAACTAGGAGTACGAATCAGCATGATGGATGCATTTTCTAAATAGATTTCAGTTTATTTGGTAAATAAATGATCAAATTCAGTTCCAAACGATAAAACAAGACTAATTTTATTGAAATTTAAAACTTAAAAGTCATTGTTTATTTACCAAAATAATAATCCAAATTTGAGCACCCCTGAAACGTCAAAATTGACGAGCGGGCGAAAACGCACGGGCGAAGTGACGTGTTCGGCCGTCGCAAGTTTACGTGGTTTTATTGGTGGTCACGGAAGCACGGACTGGTGAATGCGCACACTTTTTAATATGTTTTAGTTGTGAAACTACGGTCTTTTGTGTGTGAAAACTGCTGGAAACAGTTTCCAGAGTATCGACCATTCTCGTACGGCGGTAGGTAAGTGCTTTGACAGGGTATACTTTAAGCCTTCCTCAGCTGGTTTTGCTCAGCATCGCTGTATCTGTATCACTTTTCCGCACAGGCACGATGACGACGTACGAGGAATTTATTCAGCAAAACGAAGACCGGGACGGTATCCGGTTCACGTGGAACGTGTGGCCTTCGAGCCGGATCGATTCGACGCGCCTGGTCGTACCGCTCGGATGTCTCTACCAGCCGCTGAAGGAGCGCCCGGATCTACCCCCGATCCTGTACGATCCGGTCGTGTGCACGCGCCAGACGTGCCGGGCGATACTGAACCCGCTCTGCCAGGTGGACTACCGGGCGAAGCTGTGGGTGTGCAATTTTTGCTTCCAGCGCAATCCGTTCCCGCCGCAGTATGCCGCCATCTCGGAGCAGCACCAGCCGGCCGAGCTGATCGCCGGGTTCAGCACGATCGAGTACACGATCACGCGCGCGCCCTGCATGCCGCCGGTGTTTCTGTTCGTGGTGGACACGTGCATGGACGAGGAGGAGCTGACCGCGCTGAAGGACTCGCTGCAGATGTCGCTCAGCCTGCTGCCCGCGAACGCGCTGGTCGGGCTGATCACCTTCGGCAAGATGGTGCAGGTGCACGAGCTCGGCACGGAGGGCTGCTCGAAGAGCTACGTGTTCCGCGGCACGAAGGACCTGAGCGCGAAGCAAATCCAGGACATGCTCGGTATTGGGCGCGGGCCCGGCCCGCAGCAGCCGGGCCAGCAGCAGCAAGCGATGCGGGGTGCGGCCGCACCACCCGCCCCGCCGGCCAACCGGTTCCTGCAGCCGCTGCACAAGTGTGACATGGCGCTGACCGATCTGCTCGGCGAGCTGCAGCGCGACCCGTGGCCGGTGCCGCAGGGCAAGCGGTACCTGCGCTCGACCGGGGCGGCCCTCTCGATAGCGGTCGGGCTGCTGGAGTGCACCTACCCGAACACGGGCGGGCGCATCATGCTGTTCGTCGGCGGGCCCTGCTCCCAGGGCCCCGGTCAGGTGGTGGACGATGAGCTGAAGCACCCGATCCGCTCGCACCACGACATCCAGAAGGACAATGCCAAGTTCATGAAGAAGGCGATCAAACACTACGATGCGCTGGCGCTGCGCACCGCCACCAACGGGCACTGCATCGATATCTACTCGTGCGCCCTCGACCAGACGGGGCTGATGGAGATGAAGCAGTGCTGCAATTCGACCGGCGGCCACATGGTGATGGGCGACTCGTTCAACTCGTCGCTGTTCAAGCAAACGTACCAGCGGGTGTTTGCGGCCGACCAGAAGGCCGAGCTGAAGATGGCGTTCAACGGCACGCTCGAGATTAAGTGTTCGCGCGAGCTCAAAATCGAGGGCGGCATCGGCTCGTGCGTGTCGCTGAACGTAAAGAACGCGTCCGTTTCGGACACGGAAATCGGCATGGGCAACACGGTGCAGTGGAAGCTGTGCACCATGACGCCGAACACGACGATGGCGTTCTTCTTCGAGGTGGCCAACCAGCACGCCGCCCCCATACCGCAGGGTGGCCGCGGCTGCCTGCAGTTCATCACGCAGTACCAACATTCCAGCGGGCAGCGACGCATTCGCGTGACGACCGTCGCACGCAGCTGGGCCGACGCGACCGCCAACCTGCACATGATCAGTGCCGGGTTCGATCAGGAGGCGGCCGCCGTGCTCATGTCGCGCATGGTCGTGTACCGGGCCGAGTCGGACGACGGGCCCGACACGCTGCGGTGGGTCGATCGGCAGCTGATCCGCCTGTGCCAGAAGTTCGGCGAGTACGGCAAGGACGATGCGAACAGCTTCCGGCTGGCGGAGAACTTTTCGCTCTTCCCGCAGTTCATGTACCATCTGCGCCGCTCGCAGTTCCTGCAGGTGTTCAACAACAGCCCGGACGAAACGACCTTCTACCGGCATATGCTGATGCGCGAGGATCTGACCCAGTCGCTGATCATGATACAGCCGATCCTGTACTCGTACTCGTTCAACGGGCCGCCGGAACCGGTGCTGCTAGACACGTCCTCCATACAGCCGGACCGGATCCTGCTGATGGACACGTTCTTCCAGATACTGATCTTCCACGGCGAAACCATTGCCCAGTGGCGCAAGGACAAGTACCAGGACATGCCCGAGTACGAGAACTTCAAGCAGCTGCTGCAGGCCCCGGTGGACGACGCGCAGGACATCCTGCAGACCCGGTTCCCGATGCCCCGGTACATCGACACCGAGCAGGGCGGCTCGCAGGCTCGGTTCCTGCTGTCGAAGGTGAATCCGTCGCAAACCCACAACAACATGTACGCGTACGGGCAGGTAAGTGTCGTGCCGAGTGAAAACAGGCTGTTTAACAACAACGAAAAACGATTCTTTAATATTCCCTTTGTATTTCCCCGTGTGCTCTTTTTTGTATGTATTTGTGTGTGGTTGTTGTACGAATGAATTGCAAATGCAACATTGATCATATGTCTCCATTGATCACACTGTCTCAACGCGGTTATACGACCCGCCTTCGACGTACCCGACGGGGCCGTGCGCGGACACACAACTTTATTCTTATCACGAAACCATCTCATTGGCTCCACACGTGGACCTCGATCTCTCGCCTCTCGGTTGTCTTCCTACCTTCCCCACGTACCGCGAAACTCTACGTTTCAACACATATATACACACACATTGGCAGATGGCGGTACCGAGTGCGGTAGATATTTTTTGAAACTTTTTTCGTTTACTTCTTAAATGACTTCTTAAAGTATTGTAACAAAACTGTTCATAACTACCGGTGTACTGTAATCTCTCTCTTTCTCTCTGGTTGATGGGCTGGTCGCACAAAAGCACAATGTACATTCTACACACACACGCAAAACATCACTATTAACTACGGGATTCCTTCATTCGCATTACTAATTATGGGAAGAGGATTAAGCTAACATTCAGAATTATTCTGGGATTCTGGGAAGGAAAAAAGGATAAAGGAGTTATCAGGGACGATATGTTTTTTAACAACACTTTTCTCTTCCTTATCTTTATATAAGATATAACTTATCTTCACGTTTAAGACTGAACATAAATGGAAGATTTTTAATGAAAATTAAAATTGAACATACAAGAGGATCAACAAGTTCACACTAAACCAAACTGATTTTGTACACAAATTGAAGTCTAAGAAAATGATTCATCCTTTCAGCAATGTACAATGTACATTGGATAAAATGTAGTAAACATTCATTAACCTCTAACCGAAAGCACATATGTTGTCCGAAAACTGTACAAATGATTGTAATCTTTTATCGTGTTCTCCCCCTCTCTTTCTCTACCATCTTATTTAATCAATCAAAATCAACCCCTTATCTAGGACGGTGGAGCCCCCGTGCTTACGGACGACGTGTCGCTGCAAGTGTTCATGGAGCATCTGAAGAAACTGGCCGTATCGTCGACAACGTAAACGATGCGCACGTCACCATCCATCCCCTCGGAGCAGAGGCAACCAATTCTCAGTGCGCTTCAATTAAGTGTTGTTAAATTGAACAGCCTTCCCGCTGGTGTGGGCAAAGAGAAACGGCAGTCAACGGGGCGGTGTATGGTGTAGCACTACTCACCACATAAGCAGTATATATATATATTTATCGATGTTATAACAGAGGAGTATGCTGGCCACGGGGCGGCACGGTCGTCATTGCGACAGAGTGTGTGCGTGGTGGCAAGGCAATATATGTAAGCATTGGTTTGATTTTTGTTTTAAAATTTGGGCAAAATTAGTAACAGTAACAGAGAGTTTATAATATGTAGTAGCTAAAGGTAATTGTACGAAGTTCAGTTTATATGTGACATGCGCTTGATTTTGCTTTGCAAAGGGTTGAAGTACACGATCATCTGATTGATATCCCGCTCACACTAAACCAATAAAGTGTAGAAATCTGTAATGCTGCTGCACTTAAGCAACTGGAGCGATTGTTTGGTGCGATTAACTATATCCGAATACAGCAGGCGGCCACCTTTTGTTTGTTTGGTTTTTAGCAATCCATCTTTATTCCCATTCCTTCAATGCCTATTTACATTCACCATCCCCATCGTTCATTAATATATACCGGTGTCCTTCAAATGGTGTTCACAATTGTTCACCAAAAGAAGCAAAAAGAAGTAAGTTTTGTGCCTCTTGAAATCATTTTCTACCTACTATCTACATGCTCTGGAATAAGGAAGCAAACCCACTCCCACACACACACCATTGTTGCGGTCTCGGCTCGGTTGATCTTAGCTGCTCGTTCATCATCTGCACCACCCCCCCCCGCCCCCCCCGGGGGTTTAGTTCAGGAAGCGGATCGACATCTTCTGCTCCACCTCCGTGCGCTCCAGGGCGCGGCAAAAGTCGTCGAACGAAATCTTGCCCACGCCGACCGTGTCCGCTTCCACGATCGTGCGCTCCGCGATGCTGTTCAGCTGGTCCTGGCTAATGTTCGCCCCGACCATCATCTGCAGGATGTTGAGCAGCTCGTCGCGCGAGATCGTCTCATCGTCGTCCAGGTCGTACATCTTGAAGGCGAACCGCAGCTTCTCCTCCCGGCTGTTCAGCCGGTTCTCCTTGTTCGGCTTGATCGGCCGGAAGTGGGCGAGGACGCGCGTGAACTGGCGGAAGTTGACCCGATCGTCGTTGCTGTCGGCAAAGAAGGAGTGGACGATGCGTTCGCACAACGGATTGATCGCCAGCTCGGGAATGCGCAGGAAGTCTTCCCGCGAAAGCGTACCGCAGTCGTTGCGATCCAGCGAGGTGAAGCGGGAGTACAGCCGCTCTATCTGGTTTGGTGTAACTGTGGGTGGGGGCGGAAATTTTGAAGAAAAAGGCGTTTAGCACAGGTATTCTTTTAGATAGAAATTGGCAGACAACAAATCCAAAAGAGATAAACAATAAAGAGAAAAAATGTGAGTGTCACGGTTTGTATGTGTGTGTTGTTTTTTTTACAACCCCTTGCTCAGACGATCCAAGTATGCAGCGACACGCGCAAACCCCCCCACCCAATGACGTAGTCCCTTTCCGTGCAATCGTATTGCAATCAGACGTGCGGCGCTGAGAAAGCTTTTAATTATCTGCTCCGTGTGTCCGTGCCTGTGGAGCGTTGCTAAGGTTCAACGTCTAAACACATCCTATTGCTCAGCGAGCACCGTGGCCGTGCACACCCTAGCGTGCGCTTATCGCACCCGTGTTTAATTACGAGCACTTGGGTAAATGAAGGTAAGCTAGATAAAACGGAACGAACGGAAAGTGTGCCGCTGGTGCTCTAATTCTTACGGAGCCCTCTTGTCGAGGGCGGATGATTGACTTTTTCTAATTACGTTGCACACACTGCGGCCACGGGGTTGTTCCGCAAACACACATACACACACACACACACACACCGTGCGCATCTCAAGGTTCTCCAACGCAACATCGATGTTTGCACACTGCAAGTAAAGCAAAAAAAAAACTTGCTGGCCGCTTGCATTTCCAACGCTACTTACAGCCAGTCTCCTCGTGGATTTGGGCAATCTCCTCCTCACGCAGCAACAGGGACGATTTGTTACCCATACTGTTTGTCCTAAAATGCACTTGGTCTTGGGGAAAACACAACAATTTTGACCAACGAGAAGAGAACCGAAAACGACCGCACGAACGACTGGAAAACTTTTAGCAAACTGCGACTGCTTCTGTTTTTGCTGCCTCTTCGCTCGATTGCTCACCACTGTCTGTTGACAACACGGGTAAAAACCAAGGTGCATTAATAAGATCAGGTGGTGGAATCTAGAGCATTTTGACAACTCGTCACTTGACGTAAGGTCCCCAGGATTCAAACGTTGTTTACATTTATTTAATTTGATAAAATAATTTATCTTACATTTTATCGATTGAATATACAGGCGGTCCCCGAGATACACGGTACCTCTTATACGCGGATTCGAAGATACGCGGTTTTCTAAATTTGACAGTTCTTTGAGCAAATTGTACTGATTTGACACATCAATTGTCAAATGCCGAATACTTTCCCTTTTGATCGAATGTTTAAAACTAATTCAAAAGGTTTAAAACTGTAAAATTCAGTCAGAATCATATCAAATAATTAATTGAGTGGCTAAAACCATACCATACTAGCAAAATTACGCAAAAATTAGTTATATTTAGCCTGGAAATCACGAGATTCGACTTACGCTGAAATTCGAGATACGCGGTATTTTGCGGCCGTTTTAGGTCCCCATTAACCATGTATCTCGGGGACCGCCTGTACTTTAGAAATATATTTTGAGCTTTTGGAGTTCTTATTTAACATTGAACCGTAGGTTGAAGTGTGTTATTTTGTGAATTTATTGTATAATTCATTGTGTTTTGGACATTTTTGAGGATAAAAACTAAGAAATCATTTATTATTCCTATTTCAACATCTATTCCTTATTATCTGCGAGACAAATAGACAATTTAAGTGAGATTAGTACTCTTACTCACATGATTTTAAATTTCATGACGAAACAAATCATAAAATCTTTTGTTCATTCATTCATTCACCAAATCATTTAAAATCAATACCCAAGTGCCACAAATCCACTAAACGACCACTAAACGGCTTCTAAACGACTCAAGTTCTCTACCTAAACGGAATATAGAAAGACTTCGTTTAGCAGACGGCAAACGACTCATGCAATCTAAAAATAGCGAAAAAGCTGGTGGCGCTCTCTGTTGGTGGGATACCCCAACCAGTTGAGCTTCATCGCTTGGAGGAGAGCTTTCTCATATCCTCTGTACTGTTGTATGGTTTCGCATTGAAGTTATGCATCGCTAGAACTAGAACGACGATACGATTGTTTAAATACTAAACTCCAACGGAAACCACCAGTACTGAAGCAAGTGAGATTTGAGTAATGGTCGTTGGTGTTGATACCCACGTATCTGACCACACGACCATTCATATAGATTTTTGCTCAGAAAGTTAGAAAACTATATAGGTCATGATAAGATGAAACTTGTCGAAACACATTGCAAGAAAAGGATAGCAATATAATGATGAGTTGTAATACGCCATCTATTGATCCAACCAACGAAGCTGTGGAGCTTTCATTTTTTTTCTATGGATATTCAATTTTCCAGTCGTTTAAGGCTGGAAATAGACGAACCGAGATCATCGCGGTACCGCGAAATTCGCGTATGATTTGAACTGTCAATTATGTTATAAAATCTGACAGATAGGCGAGATAATCGCGGTTCGTGTATGGAACCATCCGAGGTGTGGTGACGATTGAATGTGCCAAGAAGAAATATTTTTCTATCAATTTGCGAATCAAATTATTTATTTCACATAGTTTATGCAAATAAAATACAAAACTCATTTCTCGACACGAGTTTTCACACAAATCCGCCAGGAAAAGTAAAAATAATCGGTTCGCGCTACCGCGAAAATCTTAGCAATACCGAAGTTGGGTATCTCTGCGAAACAACAGGCGCGATTGGAGGCGCGGAAGATTTGACAGCTCTACTGTTCTACAACTGTTAAAAAACAAGGCGCGAATTTCGCGGTACCGCGACGACCTCGGTTCGTCTATTTCCAGCCTAAGCTTAATCTGTGGCGCTTGGGTATTTGGCATTTTACAATGAATGTGTCAAATCAGTACAATTTGCTCAAAGAACTGTCAAATTTAGAAAACCGCGTAAAAAAAACGACCTCTGTCAAACTGAATCTCAAAATGGCAACATACCAAACGCTAAGAAGACACCTCCTCAATTATCCACCTTGGCGGAAACCAATGGTCAACGGGTTTAAAATGACGTTTAGTCCCTCAACTATGGCGATCTCCCAAAGACCTTTTTCCACTACCTGACATTTTTAATTCAAAACAGGTGGAAGGGTGAAATCGGCCAAGAAAAGAAAAGAAAAAAAACGATGAGGATTACTGCGAGTCGCAAAAGCGATGTTGTTTGATTTCGATAAGTGCTCGCAGCATACCGTCGGGCACAAGGACGGTCCGCAGAGACATTGTAAATAGCCCGATTCCCGCAAAACCGCCCTCGGTGGATTGGACGAAGTTGTCGTCCCACTGCTGTTCTATTGGTACGTAAACAACAAGAAGTCTGGCCGTGCAAAAACCTCCACAAAATCAAACCTTTGATCGACTGTTACGAGTTGTGAGCATGAACAAAAAAAATCCAGACATCGCGCCCCCTCGTCCGTTGTTGTGTTTCTTTGTTCCGAGAATGTGAAGATAGTGTTCGATCGGCAAAGAAGAATGCTTGCAAGGTAGTGGGGTGCGAGCGTGTGTGTGTGCGATGTGGAAATAGTGTAACTACGCCATACGCACAAGAAAACCCCGATTTCGCCCAGCGCCAGGTATTGCGATGCACGATGCTTTTCCTTCGCTGTGCAGGTGCATTTCCTTTCGAAGGTCGTTCAACTGTATAGAAATAAATGTACTGCACACAATGTAAACTATTTGCGGCTAGCGAACGGCATGCTTTCCAACGCACTTGGTTCCGCGGATGGCGGATGCCCCCGGAAGGGTTGTTGGGTGCGAAAGTGTGTTAAAACGCGTTGCAAAAGAGCCAGTCACAAAGCAGGCGAATGAAAATCAGCTGGCAGAGAGACAGGTGGTGGTGCGATCATCACCATCACCATCATCATCAGCATCAGCATAACAACATTGAACGTGCGCGAGTGTGGATGTCCCCTTGCTGTGTCCTTGTGCGTTTGTGACCAGCGACACAGAAAAATAGTGTGTCACACCTGTGGTGTTTTGTTTGAACGCAAAACAAAAACAATCGAATTTTGGAACCGAATGTTGCACGCTACGGGATTTAGTGTAATTATTCTGTGGGCGAGCATGTTGAAGCAGTGGTTCCATTCTGCGCCTACTTTAACAAAAGCCCAGAAGCACATACAGAGCAGTGACGCATAAAAGGGGCGAGTCTAGTCATCTGTGGACAATGCAAATATGCGTCTCGACACCCATCACCTAGCCCAAGCCTAATCTCACCGAGCAAACACGTGCGAGTTTCCGTTTGATATTAAAAAAAAAGACGTGTTACCTCCACCCCAGACACGATGTTCCACATTTGTTCAAGCGTGAACAAATGTAAACAAAATTTGTGCTTGCATTAACAAAATCTTATCGTCTCTTTTCTCTCCCTCTTTCTCTTCGCGTAGATGCTGCCCGATGCGACGCCATTCTGCCCGCGCTACTAGATGAAGGGCAGGGAGTGCAGTGTGCTGTACTTTGTTAGTTTGTTTTCAATGTAAAACAACCCCGTGTGCATCATAGTGCTACCCCACCGTGCCGTGAATGTCGGGCCAAACGCAATCTGACACCGTCGAGCAATACACTACTACGCGCAGCAAAAACCGCAAACCGCGCAGCAGGGAAAGACAGAAAGGAACGGCCCTCGAATTAGAATCCGCACTGTTCCCCCATCCGAAACGACAGCAGCGGCACCGGTGGCACAACGATGACGACGAGCCGGCAGTTTGACGCAAAAACGTACGACACGCTGACCAACCAGGACACCAACCCGTTCGCCGACAAACGCTCGCCAACGATCGAGGAAGAGGACACACCGCAGGTGATACACGTCGTGCCGGAGACCAGCAAAGGTAGGAGCGGAAAGCTGATGACCACCATCGACCAACAACCGCAAACTCATGTCCTGCATTTGTTTTTCGCCTTTCAGCACGATGGAACCATATAGAGGATTTGGATTCGTTTTTCACCCGCGTCTACATCTACCACCAGAAGCATGGGTTTTACGTGATGATGCTGCAGAAGCTGTTCGAGCTGTTCCAGTTCGTGTTTGTCGTGGTGCTGATCACGTACATGTTCAACTGCATCGACTATGCGATCCTGTTTCGGTAAGGCCGCTTGCACTGCTACCTACACTGAGTCATTTGGGGGGCAAACTCAACAAACACGGCTTTCTTCTCTACCAAATGCAGTGACAAAATCATCGACCAAGAGTCGAAGGTTTCGCTCGGCGATGCCATGATCGGTGTGTCGGAGTGTGCCGCCAACCTCGGCGCCTTCCAGTGGATGGCGCTGGTGCTGGCCGGTTTGTTCTGGACGTTTCGGTTGTTTAAATTCTTCTATCAATTTTTCCAATTTTGGGACATTAAAATGTTCTACAACACGGCGCTCAAGATCGAGGATGTAAGTAGAGGCGCCGGTAGGTTAGGTGCAGTGTTTATCAGTGCTTTCCCGTTCCTTCTGGCAGACCGATCTAGACAATCTAACGTGGCACGAGGTACAAAAGTGCATTCGGGAAGTGCAGTCCGAGATACAGATGAGCATCAACAAGGAGCAACTGACTGAGCTAGATATTTATCATAGAATATTAAGGTACTGTTTTTTGTTGTGCTGTTATCGAGTCAGTTCCGTGTACTATTACGATCATTCCATTTACCTTTTGATTTGCATTGCAGATTTAAAAACTATATGGTAGCAATGATGAACAAATCGCTGCTACCTGCCACCACCAAGCTGCCATTGCTAGGAAACGTAGTGCTAATGAGTCAAGCGCTCCGCTACAACATAGGACTAATACTGTTCTGTAAGTGTATCTCTTACCTGCTTCTCTTTGGCTTGGTTGTTGGCTTCCACGCGCTAACTTCTGCCCCCGACCCGTTTTTTTCCCGACGCAGGGGGACCATGGTCACCGTTCGAGAACAGCTGGCACCTGCGGGAGGAGTACAAGCGGCCCAGCATGCGGAACGAGCTGGCGGCCAAACTGTCGAAGCAGATTTTGTGGGTCGCCATAGCCAACTTTATACTCTCGCCGTTCATCTTCATCTGTCAGCTAATGTACTTCTTCTTCAACTATGCCGATGTGAGTGTGTTTATCGGCTTTGCAATGAGCCACTACTAACTAATGCCAACTTTCCTGTTCGCACTACCCTTAGTTGATCAAAAAAGAGCCCGGCACGCTGGGTGTACGCTGCTGGTCACAGTATGGCAAACTGTACCTGCGCCATTTTAACGAACTCGACCACGAGCTGGACGCGCGACTGACCCGCGCTTACCGGCCGGCGGTAAAATACATGAACTCGTTCTCTTCGCCACTGCTTACCGTAATAGCAAGGTATGGGTCACGATATCGTGCACTGTCTCGATGCGCTGGCATGATAATGGTTTGCCTTTTTTCGCTACAGAAACATCGCCTTCGATGCTGGAGGTGTCGCGTCCCTTATCCTGCTGCTGGCTATCTACGACGAGGACGTGTTTCAGGTGCAGCATGTGCTCACTCTCTTCACGATTCTGGGCATGATCAGCGTTATTGCGAGGTACGGATGGTTTGTCAGCAAAAAGGGAGATTAGAAGGTAGTTTTAAATTAGTGGTCGGAGCTCGGAATCGGACCTGCCCGATGCTGGAATCGATTCCGATTCCGTAGTCGATTCCGGAGCCGTTTCCGGAGTTGATTCCGGAGCCGATTCCGGGATCGGGATCTGGGAATCGCAATTTGCTCCGGTAACGGAATCTGCATTGACTCCAGAAATGGAATTAGCTCCGGAACGAGAATCAGTTCTTGCATTGAAATAAGAAGTTTCAGAAGCAAAATCAGTCCAGGAATCTCCATAATTGATCGTTTAAAAGATTTTTTTTATTCTTTACGGCTATCAATACTTAGCATCATTGGACCCAAATGCCTATTCTTATGGAGATTCCGAGTTCGTTTCGAAGCCGATTCTGATTTCAGAGCCAATTCCGATGACGGAACCAATTTCGATTCTGGAACTGATTCCGGAGCCGATTCAGATTCTGAATCCGATTTCGGAACCAATTCCGAAGCTGATTACGACACCGATTCCGGAACCAATTCCGAAGCCGATTCCGGAACCAATTCCGAAGCCGATTCCGGAGCCGATATCGGTACAAATTCCTAATCCAATTCCGGAACCGATTCCGAAGTCGATTCTGGAGCCGATTTCGATTCCGGAACCGATTTCAGAATCAATTCCGAAGCCGATTCTGGAACTAATTTCTAAGTCGATTCTGAAGCCGATTTCGATTCCGGAACCGATTCCAGAACCAATTCCAAAGCCGATACAGGAACCAATTCCAAAGCCGATTCCGGAACCAATTCTTAAGTCGATTCCGGAACCAATTCCGAAGTCGATTCGGGAAACAATTCCGAAATCGATTCCGTAGCCGAAATCAATTCCGGAAAAATTCGGAGCTAGCCAGAATCGATTCCGACGAAATCTTCATTTTCCCCATCACTAGTTTTAATGTGCCGTTTCCCTTGACCACTGCAGATCACTTATACCGGACGAGAATATGGTGTGGTGTCCGGAGCAGCTGCTGCGAAACGTGTTAGCCCATGTGCACTATCTACCCTCAGTCTGGCGTGGCCATGCCCACAGTTCGGTCGTGCGTGATCAGTTTGAACTGTTCTTTCAGCTGAAAATTGTGCGTTTTAAAAGCTCCTTTTCTACCCTG
This sequence comes from Anopheles arabiensis, assembly GCF_016920715.1. NCBI lineage: Eukaryota > Metazoa > Arthropoda > Insecta > Diptera > Culicidae > Anopheles > Anopheles arabiensis. The sequence continues at coordinate 9,346,743 of NC_053517.1, forward strand.
TCGGACCAAATCTAACAAACCTCCTTTCTGCTTCCACAGATGTACATTTTGAATGAACTGTTCAGCCCGCTCGTTGCGCCGTTCGTGCTGCTGTACGATTTGCGCCCGAAATCGCAACAGCTGGTCGACTTCTTCCGCAACTTCACCGTGGACGTGGTCGGTGTCGGGGACGTGTGCTCCTTCGCCCAGATGGACGTCCGCAAGCACGGCAACCCGGACTGGCAGATACCGGTCGTGGCGGACGATAAGGACAGTGAGAGCGAAACGCCGCTCATATCGCCCGACGATGGTGGTGGTGCGCGGGTACCACCACCACCACCAGCGGGACCAACAGTGCGCCCCGCCGGTGCTGGTGCCGGTGCTGCGGCGGCACAGTACAATCAGGGCGAGCACGGCAAAACCGAACTGTCGCTCGTCCACTTCACCCTTACCAATCCCACCTGGCAGATGCCGCCGGAAGCGAAACAGTTCGTGCAGGGGATCAAGCGGCACGCGCTGCACGATCTGAACCGGCAGCGGGGCATGATGCTCGGCCTGCACAACCCGACCGCGATGGGCCAGAGCCTGCTGTCGGTGGAAAGCATGGGCGCGGAGTACTCGTCCATCATACAGCCGATCCTGCAAACACACAACCTTTCCAACTCGCAGCATCTCGGCCTGTCGATGCATCTCGGTGGCGGTGGGTTCGGTTCGCCCGTACCACCGATGACGCCCGGCTACGGGCCGGCGGGCATGATGCCATCGACCGTGCAGCAGCAGCAGCAGCAGTCCGCGGCACAGCACGGTGGTGCAGGTGTGCAATCCTCCCACCAGTACCATTTCGGGCCACAATCGTACGATTTTGAGCGTATGCTGCAGCAAAACCTAACCGACGCCAGCACGGTAGCGCCGAACATGCCGGCACGCAGCACCTTCCTGGCGGACATTCATGAGAATGACGACGAAACTGCGGGTGCACCGCCCGCGCTGATGCCGGAAGTGCTGCAGCCCGGCATCGAACAGACGGCACCGGCGGCGATGGGAGTGTATCCAGAGCTGGAGGAGGGCAGCCGCTACGCTGCACCGTACGCCACCGACGGGATGGTGTACAGCACGCGTGGCGGAATGTCCCGACGGGAGGGACCGGCCGGAGGATCGCGCACGGGATTACTTTCAAGGTGAGCATTCATTTGCCCAGCTTAGAAGATGCTTCTACAAGAATTAACGCTTTTCAATGCTCTCTCTCTCTCTCTCTCTCCGTACAGTCTCTACGGCGAGCTGCCCACGAATGTACCGGCACCGTACGAATTTACGACGGCCGACATGTGTCTTAGTACGCTGTACCTGCACGAGTTGCATCACAATCACGTAAGCAGCTTGGATTGAATTCCAAAGCGGATCCACAAAACCACTCACACTGTTGCTTCCCTTCGCTTTGTTTCAGTTGCGACGTCACGGTGGTAGCTTGAGGCTCGATATGGGCTCACCACCACCGCCACCGAGCGGTTCGTCACAGCGTCCCACCACCACGGCGACGTTCGCGTCCCGGTTTATGGGACCGGGAGGGATCCGCCCGTTCGGTACAGTTGCTCAACCCTCGCTAGTCAGCCACCCGTTGCGTACGATTGCGCCGGGTATTATCGGTGGTGGTGAAGCCACCGCGGGTCCTTCCGGTTCGCTGGAAGCCGGCAGCAGCAGCAGCCGTTCGATGGGAGGTTCGGCCGCCGCCGAACGAACACCGCTGCTCGGTAGCAAAAAGTCATAGCACCGGGCGGAGTGGGTCTAACGGAGCGCGGCAACTGATGCTTAGCCAGGAGCAAGGGTAGTAGCAGTTGGGGTTAAAGGTCGAACTTAAGGTGCGAGTGTGTGCGAGTGTGTGTGTGTTAGTACCGGTGGAATGGAAAGGAATGAATGTGATTTGCCTGTACTGTTGTCGTCTCCAACCGTGTGTTAGGCCAGAGCGTGCTGTGGAACAGGAAAAGTGATAAAGGCATACTGAGCTAGCAAATACTACTACCAATCGTCGTGTGCGTGAAAACGTAACGATCGAACCACAACGAAGAGAGTACTGTTCGAAGTGAATAGTTTGATGCCAACGTTGGGCGTGCTATTGTAAATAAGGTTACTCCAAGACGGTTCGTAAACCATTTTTTTGCAAGGCAACTACTACTACTAAAGAATGCTAAATCTGGGATCAACGGAAGGTAAACTGGGGGATAGCAAAATTAAAAAAAAACTCATGATTATGGCATTGCTTGTACTACTACCACGCTGCCGTTGGTAAAGGCTTGTCTGAAAGATGAAGGCCACTTTTAACGTACCACCATCATCATCCCCACTGCCCCGCTGCTGTGTGTGTGTGTAAAATGATAGCCAAATGGATCGAGTTGCGCGTGATATAAAAAGAACGGGCAGCAGATAAGCAAGGGGAAAGCTCCATCGAGTAAAACAACATTCGGAAAGCTTCGTGTGAAAAGCTGTTTTTTTAAGGCGATGTTGTGTGATTTCAACTTTTGATCTTTAAGCATAACTCTATAACTCACGCGACGCAAAGTGAAACTCTGTGAATGGGAACGATACCGCGATAAGTTTGTTAAAAGCATCAAATAAACTTAATACGTTTTCAATATGTACCGTGTACTGTGTGTCTGTGTGTGTGTCCCCATGCATGGAAAGAAAAATAACTATAGAATAGAGATTAGTAATGGGTAGATACCATTTTTCCGGAATCGGTATGATTTTGCTACCAAGAACTTTGCGACCAAGAGTTATTCGACCAAGGGTTTTGGGACCAATAATTATGCGCCCAAGATTTTTGCGACCAAGGATGGGGTGCGTACACTGCAAAGCCTCCGGAGTCATTGACTCCGAATCCGGAACTGTCTGGATCAATCCGGATGGACCTGGAAGCGTCCGAACGAGTCTGGTCGAGTACGGGCGAGTAGTTTAAGTTGGCGGTGCAAAAACAGTAAGGCTATTTTAATTTTGATTGAATGTAATGGGAAGTAGGGGAAGGTAGGTAAAGACGGACACGTTAAGGGAAATGGGAAAAATCTAGGGATATATAAGTGCAACGACCATGAAAATGTGCATACATTATCTTACACTCATGTTTTATCAGAAAATGTGTTGAAACTTTTAAGTTTCCATTGATTTTTGTGTTTTTTTCATGAATGAAAAACATGATTTTTTTCGTGCGGTTTTGAAATGTTCGGGTAAGACGGACACCTGATATGGGAAAGATGGACACCATGAAGGGTAAGATGGACACCTGTAGAAAAGGTTAGAAAGTGAAGAGTTTTACAGTATTTTAACAAATTCTATCGCTTTCCACGTCCTGGTACGTTTATAAACCAATTCTTGCCCTATTGCAACGACGATTCATTCAGCCGTGGTTTTAGGAGTTGTAAGCACCGCTTTAGCCGGTCTCGTAGTACAGTCGTCAACTCGTACGACTTAACAACATGCCCGTCATGGGTTCAATCCCCAAATAGACCGCGCCGCCATACGTAGGACTGACTATCCTGCTATGGGGGGAATCAATTAGTCACTGAAAGCCAAGCCCACAAGTGGGTACAGGCAGGCCTTGACCGACATCGGTTGTTGAGCCAAAGAAGAAGAAGAAGAAGAAGCACCGTTTGTAATATATCGTAGAATGCAGCATCTAAAATGTATTGAAATATCGCGCACTTACAGCACACGTTGCTTCAGCTTACAGAACAACAGTCTAGAACTACCTTTAAGGAAATTACTACGCGAAAAGACCACGACCCCAGTATTTTTGAGGGACTTGTTATAGTTTAATCCATTTTCCACCATGTCAAAATTCAACATTTAATATTTGTAATCCCATAGAATTTTTCATCTATTCCTAAACAATGCCATATCAATGCCTCATATTTTTATTGCTTAAAGTTGTACAAGTCGTGACAAGATATTGGATTTCGTGAAGCGCCTCATCAGCGTCGAGCGAGTAATAGCATAACGAATGGCTACTATTTTGACCGGTGATTCATTTCTCGCTTATTTCAATACTTTCTCTAGTTGCTGATTGGTTTATAGCTTCGGAATACCCTTATTTAAGATATTTGAAGGAATCCATTTATCACCAATTGATATAAGAAGTAAAATAAATCAATAAATTCGGTGTCCATCTTTCCCTACAGCAAAGTGTCCGTCTTTCCCGCTTTGGTGTCAGGATGTTTAAACCACCAGAAAACAAGATTTTGTACTGCTTTCATTCTCGTTCTTTCGCCAGTTTTTTCATTAATGATCACGACAACCCATTCATGAAATAAAACTGCCGGAAATATAAACAATACAAGTTGTACAGCTTAAGATCGGCAGTAGTCAAATTAGATCAACAAGGGTGCACATGATTGAAAATTTATTTTGTTCGTGGATTTAACCAATTTTACATATTTTATGCCAAAAATGTTCTCAAATGTGTTGTTTTACCTTCAGTCTGGATTCTACATTGTTGAATTGCTCGAAAATTACCTTTTTCATGCATTTATGAGAAGTGTCCATCTTACCCGCAGTGTCCGTCTTTACCTACGTTCCCCTACAAGAAAAAAGGATTTTTTTAATCTGACGGAAAAGGTAAATATTATTGCAAGAACGAAATATTTAAAACAGAAATAAAAGCTAATACTGTATCGTACATATTCGATGCCTTACTTGAAAATCAACCACTCATCAAGAATTTTCTGTCATTTTGGGAATTAGTAATTGCAACGTAAACCTTAAATACTCGCTCGAACACTACCGGACTTGGACTGATCCGGAGTCCGAGTTGAGCCATCACTCCGCCCCGGATTACCCATCACTAAAAAGATGAACCACCCTGTGTCTGGCTGGCTAGAGTAATGCACCTTATGGTTGCATAAACGTTCTGTTCGCACAGCAGCATGTATGGAGGAAGTGTTTTTACTTACAGTGATTCCTTGTAAAATACAGAAGCATACGTACACACACAGAGCTCATTTACTTGTTCCCGTGAAACGGATTCTGTTTTATTTTGTTTTAACTGATTTACTGATTTTCTCGCGACGTGATGTGATTTCTTCTAACACCATTTGCATTCTTTTCCACCTTCCTCTCTCTCACACACACGCACTCACACCCAAAACGGTAACCGGCTTCCCTTTCTACCCCTTCTCGTCAACCACACGTACGTGTCCTATCCCTTTTCTAGCGACACTTTTGCAGAAGAGGACTTTTTCCTAAGCATATACACGTTTGTTTTTGCTGTTAATAATGCGTTAATGATGAACATTTATCTAAAACTAGCTGGTATGGAGAGCGCCGCGGGTTGCTTCGATTACATGCTCTCGAGCAACAACAGCGAAGAAAACCCCGATCGAAAAAGGTGATGGTAATGGAGTGTGAAGGGCTGAACATTTCCCCCATTTGGAGTACGAATGCAGTTATTAGCTGGTATATGATGATAAAGAGGAAGAAAAAATAACAGGATAAAAAGGTTGTTCGTTATAGGGGTTTGTTTTTCAGTAAGGACACTCAAGCGAAGATTTCAAAAATGACGAAGACTTTCGTCGACTCATCGTGAATATCTTGTAATTTGTAAAACACTTTTTACTATTTTTACCTACATATAGCTAGCTCTTTTTCCCCGCGTTGTTCGTCTGTTTCATTCCCATTTGCCTCACGCCTCACACCTATCACCCACTGCAACCAGCATCGCGTCGCGGTGCCTTTTCCTCCTTGCACAGGAGTTCTTCCTCTCTATTCTGCTATGCAGTCTTATGAAGGATATTTATATTGTTTTTTTTTTTTTTTGAGGGGGCACTGTCTTTTCACGCACACATTCACACACTATGCGATCGATCGATCAAACACGATACAACGATGCCCTTCTTCTCGATTTCCATCCGCCCGCGCGTGAGTTACCGGCGCGACCATCCTAACGATCATCATATTCCAGAGTACAGTAAACATAAACTTTGGTAGAGTGAATGAAAACAGCGCAGGTCGGCGCACTATAGGACGCCCGCCACCCGAGACAACGAGACAACATACCATTAACTGATATGGCTGGTCATTCACGCGATCAAGAGCAGAAGTCCCAGCATGTTTGCTGGTTAATGAGGATAGAAACGGGACGCACAGCTGATGAATTACATCTTTTAGTACAAAACGAAGATGCCACAAAAGCAAGCACATCATCATCATCATACCAGAGCACCATTTAAATCGTCGAGTATTTGGTACACGCTCGCTTAAACGATCTACGAAATGTCTAGCTAAATCTTTCAACATGTCGACTGCGCTTCGTCACTAATGCCACGTTTTATCCTTTATCTTTTATAACCAAAAAAAAAAAAACACCCTTAAACAGCAAACCAAAATGCAACACACGAGAGAGAAGGCAAAATAGGGCAGCTGCTAATGCGGAATGTGTGTGTGTGTGTGTTCGCCGTGTCTAGGCCAGGCCAAGTGTTTCCACGCAGAGCAAAATTGCCGTAAGCAACGCGATCTGCAATCTGCAATGACCGTTTTGGGACTATTTTTTTTACTCCACAACTCTTCGCGTTTTTTGCTTTTCATTGTCACTTTCAAACTATATTTATTACTGTTTTTGTCCCGTTTTTTTTCTCTCTTCTTTTTGTTAGAGCTCGTTTGTTGCAACACAAACGCTTACGCGCCAGCCCTAACAACATTTGGTTGTGTTGGATGATTTGCTGTGTTTACGTATGTACTACTTTGTGTACTGTTTTTTCTCCCTATCATTCGCTTTCCCTTCAGCTAAACACGATCAATCAACACACTCACGATATTTGTGTCGCTTTTGTTGCAAATTCAACCACTGGTTTTCCACCCCATTTTGCAGCTGCGAGCTGCCGCTCGCCGCTTCTACTAACGATTTACTTAGCTAATAAATACTTATCTCTAGCTTCTGCGCTGTGTGTTTGATTTCAGTTTCAATTACACTTCCACCGTTTTGCTTTCTTTTTCTAATGCTTTTCTTCTTTGTTCACAAATAATCCTGCAGCACAATTTCTTCTTACAGCAAAACAGGGGAAGGAGCTGCTTCTCCATAATCCTATCTCGTTTAAATGTACCCTAGAGGGAGGAAGAAAAAGGAAATAAAGAAAACAATGTATACCCCTGGTGCGGAGCTGGTACATCCGTTCGTCCGGTCCGATCCTTTACGAAGCCTTCCCTACTCTTTGCTGGTTAAATCTATCATCAATCGTCCGTTTTCCTCTGCACTATTTAACTAAACGGGTAAGAGAAACTGGGGATTTAGGTATAGTAACGTTGCACCCTGGCTGCATCGTATGCAGCTAGTTCTCCCAGGGTTCTAGGTTCTTCGCAGCACGTGCAAACGCATACGTCCACGATCGACTATACTATATAATGCAGCGGTAGTGTAACATGATGCGGTTTTGTTTTTCTTTTACTCTCAGCATGATACAACACCCAATAGTAACATGCGTGTAATGCGTTTTGTTCTTTTTTTCGTGTGTTTTCTGTGTGTGTGTGTGTTTAGGTAATGCGTTACGCGTGGGACGCATTCGCCAGCTACGTGATGATATACGCGTGCCACCCCACCGCCTCTGCTGGTGGCACCCCTGCCGTGATGCATGCACTTCTATAGGTGGCGGCCTTGAGTGGCCAAAGCCCCGACCCACACCAAAGGCCGGTCGTCGTTGCGTCGGTGCTACACACGGGTTTTGTTGTTTTATTGTTTCTTCTTCGGGGAAGCACTGACGCTGTTCGCTGCCGCCGTCGTTCCGTTCTTGCTCGGCTGCTTCTTCGGCGTACCACCGTTCGTTAGCACCGGGCGCGAGTTTTCCGAGCTGTCGGAGATTTCCTCGCTCGAGCTGGACCGCACATCGCCCTCCATCTGCAAACAAACAGGGGAAGGAGATGGATATTAATGGAATTGTTAACCGATGGAAGTCGTTGACTGAAGAGATGGACAACCAACCTGTCCCGATTTGATCGCCTTGACTGCAATCTGCACGATCAAATACGTCCAGCATATGTGCAGCACGAGCAGCAGTATTAGCAGCGTGTTGAAGATGTAGTACGCCGGGAACATGGGCAGTATCTGGGGCGCCTCCACCGACGAGCTGTAGATGATGCGCGGGTACAGCATCAGCCGCGTCACGATCCACACGACGGTGAAGATGGCAAAGATGGTGTCGCACACCTTCTGATACTGTGCGTACTTCGTCAGCTTAGCGGACTGTGAGAAGAAACGAGTGAAAGAAAAAAAAAAGGTTATTAAAAATGAACCCCAATACGGGCCTTCACGGGCGAATCCCCAGTACCTCCAGGAAGATGTCGGCACAATCGTGTACCAGCAGCACGAGCGAGCCGACCCGGTGCAGATTGCACACCCAGCTGAGCGCCATCAGCAGGATCGTGATCATGTGGTGGGCAAACATCTGCCAGAAATCTTTCCGCTTGACGTCGTAGAACTGGGACGCGGTCAGCGACCAGTAGAACGCCATCGAGATCATGTAGTACCACCAGATGTCGTTCGTGACCGATTGGTGCGGGTAGCCGTACCAGCACTGCTTGATGTCCCACAGCCACGGCTTGTCCCACATCACGATGCTGCCGAAGATGAAGCTGTACGTGTAGTAGATACATCGCCACGACGTTTCGCAAAACTTGACCAGCGTCGTCGGTTTGTCCTGGGCCCGGCGGCGTCTCCACCAGTACTCGATCTGTCGCTCGCTCAAATCCACCTGCTTCATCAATCGCATAGTCTAAGGGGGGATGCGAAAAAGAAAAAGAAGAGGAAGAGAAAAACCAAATCAACCGTGAGAAGCAATTGAGAACCTTCGGAGCTTTTGAAATCACAACGAAGCCATACACAACGTATGCAAAAAGAAAGCGAGAGTTTGTCCTCCATTTGGAGACGTTTTATCCATCGCTGCTGCAACAACAACAACAACAAAGGGTCGCAGAGGACAAAACCAATCGGAAGTCAACAACAACAAAAACCCCAAAACAGTACCTCCCGCCCGCCCGGCGTGCGTGGTAGTTGGAATTTTTGTGTTGGCATTTCGATTAACTGGCAAGGGATTCCGTTGCTGGAATAATAAACAGTAGGAGGAAGCCAGCGCAGCCGTTTGGTGCTGCGCAAGGAAACCATAAACAGTGAAAGCTAAAGGGAAACGTTTGGTAGTGTATGGCCCCGCCCGCCAGGTGGTGTGCTGCCCACTGCCTAGCCGGGTTGTGATCATTCGATCATCGGCAGCATGATTAAAAAGGGGAAGCAAATCCACGTATACGAACGACAATTTGGTGTGTGCAGTGAGCAATATAAAAACCATCCTTTTATATAATTTTCAAATTTGGAATAGGGCAATGGATCTACGGGGCAAAACCACTAGTACCACTAAATGCGATCCTTTTACACGAACACTTGAGCATTGTTTTGTAAATCAAGACATTAATCAACATACGTATCTCTTTCTCTCCCTGATCTGTTTATCATTCCCTCATGCGCGACTTTCTAACACTCTGTTAATTGTTTCGTTCTATTCGGTGCCACCGCAGGCCGCGGGGGGCCCGGTTCCACAACCGATGGACGGTGGACAAGAATCGCGTCATGCTCCAGAAATGTAGCACATTCCGCCATCGCACCTTCCCGCTCTGCTAGGTTTTGCTGGACTGAATTCCGCGTTTACGATCACGTCTACAAAAACAGATACGCAGCACGCAGACAACACAAGCACCGTCCCTCCCATCAACTAGAATCCGATGCGCGCTTACAGCAGAGCGTGTGCAGAGGTCAACAAGAGCTGATGATATGTAGAATGTGAACATTATCGCCATTCGTACCATAAATATCGGGCAGCGAGGGGAGGTAGGTGTTGCTCTTTTGCTGCCCAGCATTTGTTTCGCTTTGTTTGTAGTTTTGGTTGAGAGCGTGCGTTAGGAAATGCTTTATTGATGGGAGTATTTTTGGCGCTTCGAATTATGACGGCTTCAAGTCGCACGCTGCAGCAAAACGGTTGCGAAAGAAAGTATTCCATTTTTTGTTGTTGTTGGTAGCAGCGCGTGCTTCGTATTTCGAGAAAGAGACTACTTTAGGGTATTGCCTATGTCTTGGAGCAGCAGTGCCAAAGCAATTTGTTGAGGACAGTTTCAACGTGAAAGCGGCGGCGACGGCGGTGGCTGGGTAAATGGGGGAGAATGGGTAATAAAGATTTTAATTAATTTCAACCGTTTGCAGCTGTATTTTGCGCACGTTTGGAGTGTGGTTCGGAGTTTGGAGTTGTTTTTTTGTGATAAAACTTCCAGGCAGGTGAAAGCATACATTCACCATACACATCCAACGAACCAAAATCAAAACAAAAAAATCAATACAGTTTTTGCTACGTCAAATAGAAAACAAAACTCCAACAAACGACCCTAACAAGCGCTCGGGAGAGCAAACCAAAAACTAACCTGTCCCCTACTAAGGTCATTTGGATGGGCGAGCCCTAAATTTAACCGTCATTAGCAGTATTTATTGATGAGCTAGTGACGTGTGCGACGGTCCAGCTAACCCTTCTGGTGCCCTCTGACGGTTGGCTTTTGTTGGCTGAGGAGAAATCAAGTGAAAGTAGTGAATACTGCCGGGGACTGGCCCTTTCCATGGGCAGGCATGATAATTTCATTAGCAAAGCGCTATTGGACCATTTCACGACTGTTGTTCTTGGAGCGCGTAGCAAGGTCTCTTGTAGGTAGGAAAAAATAATCAAATATGTATTATTCTGGATTTAACTCGGTTCATTCACAATTCGCGTCCATGAGAGTTGTGGTAGATATTTTGTTTTCAATGTCAGTTCTTTGTCTCTCTGGGATATCTACGAATGAGAAACATTTGTAACTCTTCAGCTTATAAACCACATGATTCAACATAGTAAATCCTTCAGTGCATCATTTCTGATCGAGCCTCATTGAATGCGACACGCGATACAGCTGAGCTTAGTGCACCATCAAACTAGTGATGTGCTCTTTGGAGCGCACCTACGACTCAGATCTGACTCTAGCTATTGTTAGTCCGATTCTGACTCTGGCAAAACCGGAGTCCACTAGTTCCGCCCGGAGTCAGGGTCATCCAGAATTGTCCGGAGTCGCCCGGAGTCGGCTGGAGTCGAAGAAGTCCAAGTGTCAGAGTCGGAGTCGGCCGGAAACATTCAATTTCGTGGTTTTATTTTCCCCTTTTTTGCCTTGTGCGTCAGGTATGAAAAGCCTGACCATAAAAACATTGCAATGGACGACGTCTCCGGACAACTGTGAATGACTCTGGATGACTCCGGATAACTTCGGACGACTCCGGATAACTTCGGACGACCCCGGATGACTTCGGACGACTCCAGATGACTCCGGACGACTCCAGATGACTCCGGACGACTCCAGATGACTCCAGACGACTCCAGATGACTCCAGACGACCCCGGATGACTCCGGCCGACTCCGGAAGACTACGGGCGATTCCAGATGACTTTGGATGACTCCACATAGCTCCGGATGACTCCAGATAGCTCCGGACGACTCTGGATGACTGCGAACGATACCGGACGACTTTGGATGACTTCGAACTACTCCGGAACACTCCGGAAGACTACGTGCGATTCCAGATTACTCCGGATGGTTTCAGATGTCTCAGGACGACTCCGGACGACTCCGGAAGACCACGAACAATTCTAGATGGCTCCAGATGACTCCAGATGACTCTGGATGACTACGAATGCCTCTGCACGACTCCGCACGACTCAGGACGACTCCGGACGACTCCGTATGACTCCGTATGATGCCGGATGACTTTGGAAGACACCGGATATTTCCGACTCCAGACGAATATGGGCGATTCCGAACGACTCCGGATAATGATAAGCGGACCTAACTTCCAGAGTCGGTCCCGAAACTATCGGAATCGGATCGGAGTCGACTCCACATTTTTGCCCACTTTTCCCATCACTACCTCAAACGAGTATCGTTTCACCCAACAAGCCAGGGAGCGCGTGCCAGTAAGGCCCCGTCCGTCTGCTTACATAATCCTCTAGGGGCCGTAATCACTTCGTGTGTTCTAGCATACAATAAACACAAAAAAACCCCCATCATGCCATCATGAGCGTAGTAGATCGCGCGATCACGACGACAACCTCCGGTGCAGTTTTCGCGCAATTTACACGAGATGTTGTCCTCCACTGCCACAGTTGTGGTGTGAGTTGTGACGAGGAGAAGCGTTCGAGAGCACTCGTCAATTTCATTGTCGCAATAAAAATAAAAACAAACGAGAGAAAGATATATCCGGGCAAGATAGTGACACTGGAGCTTGCCCATTCGTACGGCAGCTTTAATGTGCGCGGAGGATATCGGGGCTGTACTGTTGCGCTTCCACCAACAATCCGCGTCACCTACTCTCCACGAAGTGTAAAGTGTGCGGGAAGGGTGATACGAAACCACTATCCGCGCAATGAACCACAGAGAAACAGCACACACACACACACCCAAGCACCTTCTCTTTTCCATCTATTGGCACATTGGCACTCGGTCGCGAGATTGTGTGTTTTGTTCCATCACGCGACCGAGAGGCATGAGGGAGCGGAGCCAGACATACAGACCACAGATTAAATATTCTATCGACGTAAATTCCACGTCTTCCGCCGCCGTCGTTTAGCGTCGTAAGCGTCAGTGATATCGTTATGACGACGGTGGCCAATAAGTTGCTCCCGGAATGGTAGTGTTGGTGGCTGGACATAGCGCAGCGGACAACAGTGGAAAGGGGTGCTGTTTGATTTGGAGACGACAGGTCCCCCCCCCCCGTTACGTTGTTTCCTTTAGTCTACTTCCACACAACCTTATACGCTGCTGTATGCAGAAGCGAAGAATTGTTTCGCCGCAAGTGCAGTTTCCTCCGTGGCTCGCACCATGTAGGATTTTTATTCCAAATTTTTATGCCAACAAGCAGCTGATGGGGCAGCTATTTGGAAGAACAAAAATGTGCGTCCACAATGAGTTTTGCCTCTTGTTCTTTTTGTTTTACTTTACACTCCCCTTGTCCGAAATAGGACCAAAGGAATCCAATCTACATCTTTATTCATATTCATATGCGCACACCAACACCCAGATTATGCTTAGCTTGGTTGTGAAGAGCTTCCAATTTAGAACACTTGCAATTGCAATCAATTATTCATCCTCCACACTAGCCACGATTGGTGTGCATAAATTTACATCACTTGCAGAGGATACGCTAAGTATAATACTAATCTAGCCGTAATTTGCGTTCTTTTGCGTTGTGAATCAGTCGACAGAGCGTGCCGAAATGGGCTAACTGTTTCAAATTACACGCAAAAAGGGCGCATGCCTTCGGATTGGTGAGCGCAACACAAGCGAGGAAATTTGGTGTATCATGTGGTTGCAGCCAGTTGTTCAATAAGACCCTATAACACGGGGCAGTGTTAAGGTTTCGGGACAAGCCGAAACGACGCCAGTACCAATATTGTAAGGCTTCCCAAAAACATCCAAAAAACACATCGAGAGAGTTGTGGTCCGCTTTGGTGTGGCAGACGGTTTGTAATTGTTACCAAAAAAAAAAAAACATATTTAACATACGCGTTTCGCCCCAGAAGAAGCTAGCATTAAAACTACTGTTGCCGTATCCATTCGCACCGTGTTTCGTGTGCCAACAAAGAAAAGGACACCGCTGGCGTCATTAGGAGTGCGCGCTGTCGTTTCGATCCAACGATAAGCGGGGCCGGTTGGACTGACTGGCACCACGGACGGTGTTGTGACCGAAAACACCGAGCCGAGTTCTGAACAGGCTTTTTGCGTGATTAACTGGACCAGCTCTTATCGATCCACAGTGCTGGCTGGTCCGTAGCTGGAGGGGGGGGGGGGGGGCTCTATAGCGTACTGTTCTCTATGCGACGACACATTAACGCTATTATACAGGGGAAACTAACTACTACAACGGGGTAACATTAAAATCACAACGAAATAAAGCACCCTTTTCTGTTGTGCGACTGCAACAGTTTGTAGCAAACTGTACAGATTGTGCCAGCAGCAAGTTGCATTATGACCTCGCTCTCAACACTGAAAAGAGGGTTTGTGTTTGTGTTTCGCATCCCCCTTTTCGTGACGGAGTGTAATTACTGCTGCATTTACTTCTCTTTTTGTATGTTCAAAGGGTTTTAATCAATCTTTAGGAAAAATAAAAACTCCAACAACGTCCAGTCGATTCAGTTCCGTTTATCGCACCGCCATCAAGGTACCAACCACCACCCACCACCACCACCACCAGACTATTTATCAATCAACAATCCAACACTAGCCACGTGGGTGGCCCCATCAGTATAGGGGGAGGGGGGTGGATGAGAGCCGAATACCGAATCGTCGACACCTCGTGGTGTTCTTTCCCTCTCCCTCTTCACCTCTCCTAAACCCTTTTGTGTTTGTGAGACACATCCGGACATCCGGAGCAATTTCTTGCTCCAAATCTTTAATCTCTCTCTCTCTCTCTATCTCCCGCTCACTGCCTGCCAGTAAATACTGTTTACAAGCCGGTTCAAGCGCGATTCTACAACAGCGCCGGAAATGAGCAGATAGCAGAAGCGACGAAACGGTGCAATGAAGCAGCTTATCACTTCCGGTCGAACGATGTGTGCTACAGAAATTGATTCATTCGATTCGGCACTCGGAAGGCACACGAGGCACGAGCATGATTCAAACCCGACACACACACACACAAACATAGAAGTGAAATGTAATCGAACACATACACACCACCACCACCACCATCATATGGTTGTTTTCCGTTCAGAACATGTCCGTTTGGCTTTTCTTAACCTTAACCGTTCTGTTTCTTTTTGGGGCTGGCACATTGCGCGGTGTAGTTATGCTTAATTCATATGCCCCGCGGGTACCAACGCCGTAGGTCGCCGTCATTTTGCCAAAAACAGCGTTGTTGTTCGATGTTAGGGCAGAGTTTTGTGGTCACCACACACTCCTGTGCTTGGCAAAAGCGCACATGGCATTGGGTACGGGTATGGAACAATGAATATTCATTACGCTTGAGAAATGCTTTCCGCTTTACGAAATGTGTTTTGCACACATCAAGGGTGTAACCTATACATTGCCGTCGCCATACAACATTGTGGGCCATCCGCTGCAGCTACATGGCAATCTTAACACACACACACACAGCTGCAATCGAAAGACCCCCAATGATCCTTACCGTTTTGTGGCTTAGCCGGGCGTTGACATTGTATGCCGCCTCCAGTACTTTGTTTGGTTTCGGTGGCTTTGGTCCTGTGCTCTTGATACCGAGCGCCTTACCGACCGGTGCAATCCAATATCTACAAAGATACAACGCATAGGAAACGATTTAGCTTAGGGATGTGTAAATATATTTAAAAACATTTCTTATACATATTGGCTCAAAATCATTAATTGGTTGTAACGAATGAATCCAAATCATTTGCCTCATACAAGATGCATCATAGTTTTAGGCCCTTATCGGGGTTTCGGGGTTTGAAACATTTCCCAATTCTTGATTACAGGGTTTACCAGGGGTTCTCATAGTTGTCGGACACTTCCTTGACTCTTTCCTATTGGAAGTGAAATTCTCGCTTTGGAAATTCCAGTTAGATATATCAAACAATCGTGTTATAGAATCCAATTCGTATTACAATAAGTTAATTTCCCGTAAGAAAGAGTCAATAAAGTGTCCCACAGCTATGAGAACTCCTGGAAAACCCTGTATTATGTCTTAATAGGCAGTACACTACCAAAACTATGGTCGCCCCGCTTGTGCATATCAGAGGGACCATAATATGCTACCCTTATGGTCAAACCGGCATAAAGCATGGGGAGTACACCTTGGCATAAAGGTTAAGACCATTTGATTGATATTGATACAACGTGTTCGGGTGTCTCCATGTGGGGAATAGTAGGGGGGCCAACGAATTCGGCTCCTCGTGCTGATACGGTATGATTCAGTCACAACAATCACGCACAGGAAGAAGATTCTCAAAAAAAACCCCATCCCCATCCAAACGGTTTTATTACGCCCGATAACGTATCACCACACTCAGTTTGTATGAAACGCATTGAGTGTAGGATGGGTGTGCGAAAAAAAACAACCTCCTTACCACCAATAAACTTCCCCGAAACGAGCGAGGCAGAGAGAGAGAGAGCTAAACCGATCGTCATAGCTGAGGTTTTTTGGTGATTAAAAAACACAACGCCATCCTACAGGTGTTGCCTAGTAACGACAACCCCCAAGTCTAAAAAGCGTACGCGCCATTCGGTGCATGTATCCATCCACAACATTCCTATCGCATGATAGCTCTGGGTGCAATGTCTGCAAACGCGTGCACAGCCTACAAAAAAAAGAGGCAACAGCGGATCACATCTATACCGCTGGAGGTCGAGCCTTTGCTTGGCGAATGCGTCAAAAACACCCTTCCGGACTGTGCCTAACCGACGCGCGACTCACCAAACGATCTGTTGACGTGTGTTGGCCCCCTTTTTCCTGGCTAAACCTTTCCTCAACATACCTGCCGGCCCACCTTCCCTTCCGTCGCGCTTATCTTTCGGGTGGGCCGATTTGGATCGTAAAGAAACGTAAAGCCTTATCCATCCAAAAGCTAATGGGGACACAATATTCTTGCTTTTTACCCGAATTTTATGATCAGTAAGCATGAGTGATGGTGAAAAAGCGATAAGAAAGCGCCATTCGTTGGTGTTTGTGTCTGGGGACACTCTTCCTCCTTCGCTATAGGCCACTAAAGCGTAGTAATAATGCACGATAATGCTGAACGTGCACTACACATGATGCAACCGAAAACGATGTGCGCAAGGTATGGTTGGAACACACACACCCACATACAACGAGGCTTCTGTACAAATTGTTCTTCGGTGTTCATAAGCGCATTTATCGCCTGGCTGATAAGATGCGAGTCTCGTTGAAATATGCGCTACAAGATAATGGGGCGGGCCCGCGAAGGACACTATAGCTATAAGCTGGTATTGTCCCCGTCGTAGTCAGTGAAAAAACTCATATTTGAGCACCAAAAGAGGCGCAATAGCTATGAATCGTATTACAAGAGATATTTTAAGATGGTGGACGAACGATTTTACCTTCACATAGCTTATTATAACATCTAAAAAAGAAATTTGTTTTCGTTTTTTATCGTTTGATGTTACAGGGTTTTCCAGGAGTTCTCATTGTTGTGGGCCACTTTATTAACTCTTTCTTGCGGGAAAAGAACTTTATGCCATGCGAATTGGACTCTATAGCACCGTTGTTGGGCAAATCTAATAAGAATTTCAAGGAGCCAATAAGGATACCATACAGTCCAATTCCCAACCGTATAAGTTTCACTTCCAATTAGATAGAGTCAAAGAAGTGTCCCACAGCTAAGATAACTCCTAGCAAACCCTGTAATAACTGCTTTCTGTAATTTACAATACAAAAACAAAACAAACCAGTTGCTATTTGAAAGCAAACGAATACATATATTCACCGCAATGCAGACACAGCGCAAGTTTGTATCCGGCAGGGCAATGTGTACTTTTTAAATGAGTGTACAGGGTGTTGACACACAAACAAAAAACAGTAAACAGTTTGTATAAACTGGCAAACGCCTCCAAAAACGTTCGGTCCTTCGGTGGCGGTTGACTAATGGGTTGAAGTACCGTAGCAAAAATGCATTGTCGCTGTTACACTATTGTGTTCTGCGTCTCTCCCTAAAGCTGCAAGATAAGATCGATCGAACGATAAGCAAAGCCGATAAAAGGGGCAAATTGTGGAGAGGCTGACTACTCATGCTGATAAGCATATTGTTATAGATCGAATGACTCGCTGCTAAAACATGATTGATATTCAGCATTTCCCCAAATACAAATGTACTACAAAATCATTCCGACTAGTAGTAGATTTTGACAGTAGAGTTAACCCAAACCATCTATGACATCACTAGACAAAACCCCACATACTTGGAACTGGGGTGCATTTGTGACGAAGCACATTTGTGGGGCGCGCTTCGGCAACGAACCTTACTCATCGTGGCCCAATAGAAGGGGGGGGGGGAATGTAAACCTAGCGTTATTGATGACGAATGATAACCTCGTGTGAAGCGTGTGACTCACCGAGACACCGATTATGACTATTCACCAGTGGCCTGTTTATAAACATGCCGAACTAAAGTAACAAATAAATACATTTACAACAATTCGCACAACGATTTACTCGGGCGATCAACACTGATACCATTTTGCTTCCCCTTTTTCCTATTTTTCCTCTCTCCATCCCTTCTGGCCAATCAAGGTTCAGTTTATGACTGAATGACGATGACACGCGTAACCGTGCACCAGCCAACCTTCACCTCCTCTTCTACCCCCCCCCCCCCCATCATCCACATATTGCGTAACGTTTCTACCATCATCAATAAGCTTCATACACGTTCTGTACGGTCGCCTTCTGACGACATGCCCGGTCGCCCGGTCGCCTGCTGCTGCTGTACGATCATACACTTGTTGGGAAGCGTTTTGCAAGCGTTTGGCACGACTTTTGAATGATTAGATTACCCATTATCAGGTACGTACTAAGACTCCGGCCGGCGATAGAGGCGGACGCGCGAGGGCAAGCGTATTATGCATGAGATGACGCTAGTAAATGGTGGTAGTGGTGGTGGTAAAGACACGCGAAAACCGCTCGATGTCTCGTCGGATGTCTAGTGGGTGGAACGAACCAGGGATGTTGGGTTGGAAACCCACTGAAGATCGGATTTGCAAAGGAGGTGGTAGTGATGGTGGTGGTGGTGATAATGAACCGTTGGAGGTCGAAGTCAACGATTCTTATCGCATCGCATGTGGTGATGGATCATGGTTTAAGCGCATTTTTTTTCCTGTTCGAATTTCGTGTTTCCATGCTCGGCATATGCTCATTTGGAGTACAATCTACAAAATATAATAAAAATAAATAAAATTAAGAGCATTGTTAAGAAAAAGACATTGTGCCCTTACTGGTCCTCATACATGTCCGAATGAGTTTGTCCCTAATGGTTCAAAGTTCACCATTAAATAATCGTATTATCTGAGAATACCATTATCAATGAGGTCAACCAATTGATCTTTCCAGCTCAGAAAGATTTTAACAGTCGACCGATTCATGCATCCCTTATGCTGCCGCCCTATCATCGTCACGCCGGTACGATCGATCCAAGCATGCTGCTGCTGCTGCTGGTTGGTGCATTGTCAGGGCGAACCGGCATAAACATAAACCATGCACTTGAAAGCAGCCGAGAGAGACAGAGAGAGAGGGAGAGTACACACACAGACACACTGTGAGCGAGCGAAATGTAGAAATGAGGCCCGGAGAAAGCACAACGGTTTCGAAACGAATGAAGTGGGAAAAAAAAACAAAATTAAACGGAACCACACCACCAACCCTTTCTCAAGCCACCTTCTTCTGGTGAGTGTACGCGTTCGTTTTTTCTTCTGTTACTTCATTTCATGCGTAAATTTAGAAGTGTGTGAAAGGTTTATGTTTGTGTTTGCATTTCAACGTCATCCTGCTTCATGTGTAGATGCTCTCTCAGGGGGGTGGGGGGGGGGGGGGAGAATCGATTATGTGTGTTGTTGCTGTTCTTACATTACTTGCCCCTTTACTAAGCGCGAAGGCAAGTGTTTGCGGGTCGAAATTTTGGTTTTCAAATTGTTCTTCAATTCTATGCAATTCCGGGTGCAGTGTTCGCACACACTCTCCCCCTTCCCAAGTATATGCATTCTGACACACTGCAGTCCCGCCGCACGTCTTTGGTGCATTATGGACAATTCTTCGCAGTGCGCTGCTCCCAACGGGAACGGGGGAATGATGCGACGAGAGAGAGAGCAGCGCGCGTGGGGTTTGCCTATCCCCCCCTTTCTTTGATTTCACCCATTTTCGGAAATTATAAGGGCGTAACCGCGTAGCAGGAATGATACGATAGAGCTTCCTCCTTCCATCGACCGCAACACTACCGCCGCGTGTAAACATCGATCCGAAATTCGCGCTTCTACAGCGACGGGGGCATCGCAGCAGGCTGACTGAACGCACCATATTTCCACACACACACACAATCGCACATGCACGCACTCACACACACATGCACAACGGGACACACAGAGAAACGGTTTTCATGCGCGATTGAGGTTATGTGTACGGGGTGCGCGCGATCGCCACCAAAACCGCTCCCCTCTCGCACGGGCCTGCTTCCACCCTCCTTCGTGAGCGTTTTAACTTTTTGCTTCTTCATCCACTCCTTCTTTTAACCGCACCGCCACCTACCGTTCAATAATCCAGCGCAGCACGATAATGACCGCGGCCAGCGGTATCGGGTAGATCAGGTGCCGGTAGTCGGCATGGTTCACGTCCGCTCGCACACCCGGCCGTATGTCTTCCCAGGTGATGTTCGGCGGCAGCCACACTCGCGTCGACCAGAACGTGTCCGATACGGCACGCACAATCTCCATGCTGGTGCTGGTGCTGCTGCTGGTATGGTAACTGCGGTGTCCGGGGTTGAAAGCGCACCCGCGGAAAGAGACAAAAACGCGGTCGATGTGTGCTGCGGGACACCAACTTTGTCGTCACTGTGTGCACACTGTGGTATACGCCTTTCTTTTCAATACACACCCGGCAGCGGGTGCGCTACTGCTATGCACGGCTACGGTACGGCTACTAAGCGCTCTACACACACATACACACTATGCTAAACCACCATTCGAGACTAGAAACGGAGCTCTAGCACTAGGAACGGCAGAAGGAAGATTAACACTACCGGGAGTCACACCACTATTTACAGGCTCATCGTTTCATCATTCACACCACTGATTCATGCCGCGTTACACGCCTTCTGCTCGGAACGTACGCCACTAGCGCGGTAGCAACGCACTGCCACACGGCTGGTTGCACGGAGTCGATGGAGTTTGGAAGTAAAGGAAACACTCTAGTGCTAGCAATTGGGGGGCACACACACGGGAGTAGAGGAAACTCTCTAAAAATTAATTCTGCAGAAAGCAAAATCAATAGGCACAAGTGTCAATCGTACCACCTTCGTCGGCTGACGAAAAAACAATGTTTATTAAGCAGCTGCTACACGTTTGAAGATAGACAGTTCCCAGGTAGCAGGTCGGAGCTGCTAGCTGTCAAATCGCTAGCACAGTGGGGCGTTTCCACATGCCGGGTCGGATTCCCATACAACATTTGGGACCGGTTGAAAGTTTTCGGCGCGGTTTGAAATATTACCAACGGTTATTTAAAAGAATGTTTTTTTACGAAAGTGTTATTCGAGAGGCATTCGCGTAGCTCGGATTTTCGCGTAAGTCGAATATCACGTTTTACAGCCAAAGTTGACTTTAATTATAATGATTTTTTTTCTTGAATTTAGTTCATTTATGTAATACATAACTTTTTTAATGCAATCGGGGAAAGACTGTACAATTATTTATGATGAAATAAAACATTATTAAACAACCCAAGTGCCACAAATCCACTAAACGACCACTAAACGGCATCTAAACGACTCAAGCACTCTACCTAAACGGAATATAGAAAGACTTCTTTTAGCATACGGCAAACGACTCATGCATTCTAAAAATAGCAAAAAAGCTGGTGGCGCCATCTGTTTGTGGGATACCCAACCAGTTGAGCTTCCTCGCTTGGAGGAAAGCTTCCTCATTTCCTCTGTACTATTGTATGATTTCGCATTGAAGTTATGCATCGCTAGAACTAGAACGGCGATACGATTGTTTAAATACTAAACTCCAACAGAAACCACCAGCACCAGAAGCAAGTGAGATTTGAGTAATGGTCGTTGGTGTTGATACCCACGTATCTGACTACACGACCATTCATATAGATTTGGTTAGAAGGCTCAGAAAGTTAGAAGACTATATAGCATGATAAGATGAAACTTATCGAAACACATTGCAAGAAAAGGATAGCAATATAATAATCAGTTTTAATACGCCATCTATTGATCAAACCAATGAAGCTGTGGAGCTTTCATTTTTTTCTATGGATATTCAATTTTTCAGTCGTTTAAGCTTAATCTGTGGCGCTTGGGTTAACTGCATAAAGTTTTTTGCTCAGCTAAATACGTGTTCAGTGTAGAAAATAAACATTTAAGGTGGAAGTAAAATTGTATTGTTTTAAGATAAATAAGGTAGCAGATGTCATATCTTGTTGGGAAGTTTGATGTGCTTACACTCACAGTCTAAAAATAGCTTCACAAATTAGGTTCATAAAATCACACTCAATGGTCCACTACCTGTTATGGCACAAATTGCTCTTCTACTATTTTTTTACATTACACTTAAGCTTACGCAGCAAAGAAGCACTGATCTGCTCCATATGGCATCATTTACGTACAATTGTGTTTGTATAGCTCGTCCAATATTGACGCTGATCATTGAAAATCACCTCCTGCCTAAATTCACACCACACATGCAACTGTCACAAGCGTGCGTGAAACATCCACACACCAAACACGAGAGATAACGCACCAACACCACTACAAAGACGCCAGCTATTTCCTCGCCCCGTCATACGCTCTACAGCTCCATTCATGCGTAAAAACGATATTTTTATTTTCCCTCAGGCTGGTAAAAGTTGTTGTCATTTTATTTTTGACACTATTCGTTTGCAATACAACGCAAGGGCGTTGTTTTTCCGGGCACGTGCCCATGATGTTGTGTGTGCTTTTACAGCACAGCTTCACACGTGTTGTGCCCGATTGGACGATACTTGACCGTGGGCCATGTTGGACCGGTCGAAAGCACACAGCGCTGTTAAATGGTGTTGTTTGGCCCATGGCCACAAGAGTGAGATGTGAGATTCGTGTACGATATTTGACCAGCCTGGTGTTCGGATGGGAATCCTGTGTTAAAATGAGTGTTTTAAATCTAACTGCGCTTTGTTTGAGCTTCGCGTTGGCTCACATTCCTCGCAGTGCAGCGTCAATAGCAGCAACTCGTTAAAGCGCGTTTCCAGTCATATCAGCCAATAAAAATACAGATGATCTAACGAGTGTCACCGCAGGTGTCAGAGGTTGACCTGTGAGTGTAATTTACACGTTCGCTTTCGTACAACTGCTCGCCGGGACGCGCAAGTGCACGTGGTCGAAATTGCGTCGTTTGCGTAATGTTTTCTGCACCTTAGTAGGCGCATAAACGCTGCGTCGATTTGGTCGATCTTCCAAATGCAATTAAACATCTTCATTGCACCTGCCTCTCCGTGAGGTTTTGCTTGTTTTCCGCAGCAAACCGTACAATCACGCACATCTCGCTTTATAAAAAAAAGGGTTATTTACCCTTACCATCGGTTTATTGTTCCATTGTAAATCAATGCTTATCGTGTGTGTGTGTGTACCGCACGTGTGTACTGTACTGCCAAACCTGCTGGATTAACAATCAATGTTGTGTCAAACTGTATGCCTGAACAAACAAAAAAAAAACGAACCATTTAAACGGGTGTAAAGTTAAAAGTTCATACGAGCAAATACAAAACGGCTTTTTAGCCTGTTCGGTATCGCTCCCGGATCGATTTATATTGTACGCCAAAGATATGACATAATCTTTTCATGATGCGGTCGCCCGATAACTCCAATACCTAGCCCCCCCACCGGGGGTCGGCTTAAGTCGGGGGAGTAACAATCGGTTGACGTCGACGTGCTTAACCTGTCGATAATGGAGGGCATTGAAATGTGTTTATAATTGGTGTAGCAAAAACAAACAAAAAAGTTTGAAGTTTGGTTGGAAGATATTTGAAGCGTGGAACGTGTCCCTTTTCGACCATTCAACGGAGTAGCTCGAATGCCAAAACATTTGACGATCGCAATTCAATCGCTTTCACCGATCGCGGGTCAGCCTTGAACGAATTGTCGATCGATGGCGTGTTTTTGGTTAGTGCAAATCCGATTCACATGCAATGTCGGTCGTAAAATTTATACTGAAAATAATAAATACGATTTACACGAAAATAATTAATAATAAAATGCAATACAAAACACTTTCTTAAGCAAATGTGTTTCAAACATATTACAGTGGAGCGCCGTTTAGCCGGGCTTCTCGGGACCTGGCCTCGCACGGATATGCGAATAACACGGATAATGAGTCAAATGATATTCCTGATTAATTTTTTCCCCAATTCCTGATTAATTTTTTTTGGAAAATTATCTTATTTCTTGATAAAAATAACCGAGTTTTAATTAACTTCATGCATTTCCCATAAGAATATTTGAAAATTGCTTGAATTATCGTGTCTTTTGCTATGACAATGTGCTCTTTTAACCGCTTTTTAAAATATACTCCTCATGACGCAATGTCACCATTGTATTGAACTATCATTTCTCAACATCACGGGTAAACGGACAGCCGGATAAAAGGTACCCGGATAAACGACGCTCCACTGTATAGTAAAAAAACAAAAACAAATCAATCTAACGTCATTCGGAATCGCAAACGCAAAATCGCTGCTACATGGAACATGATAATATTTCTGATTTATGTTTAAAATAATCAGCCTAAACCAGGCGGAACACTACCACTATCAGCATGTGACTCAAAGCATCGAACCAAAAGGCTCAAGGATAGTGCAAAAATAAATACTTCACCATATTTTTAAAACCGGATTTATACATCGCAGATACGCACTAGCCGATAAAGCAACCGTGTCCACGCGGTAGCCTTAGTAAAGGGGTTTTTTGTTGTGTTGTGTTCCTCCTTTATCATTATTCGCCGGTTTTGATATTTTGGGGCCTGCAACTTAAAATTCAGATAAAAAAACAAAAACTAGAGCCATTACCAAAAGCAGCTACGGCTTCAACCCGTTGTCCTTAGTCTGGAGTTTGTTTGTATTAATCGGTATGTTTAAAGTAATTCCATCGTCTGCTTCGAAGCTCAATGTCACACCCCCCATGTGTACGCGTAATATTGTTTTTAAAACAATAATTTCATCCATCAACTTTGTCGATTTGCTTACCGCGGTAACGTGCGAGAAAAGTCACCCCCGAACCGAAGAGAAGCACCCCCCGAAAAACCACCCATCCAACCAGGCGACGAATCAGCAGGTAAGAGTGTGTGGGAGACGTGTGGCGTTTCCGTGGATCGGTGGTCGTCCGCAGCGGTTGCCCTTACACGCGCGCGTGCTTCTTGCGCGTTCCGCCACGGCACGCTGGCGCATTTCGTGCTGAACCGTTGAACCGGGCGCGCACTGGGGCTGCTGCGTTGTGCGCGATACAAAACGTGCTGCGCTAATCCGTTCGGCGACGCGTACGCGGGATTGCAGAATAGCGGGAAGAATTTCCAGTTTTCGTGTTTTGTTATGTGTGTGAGCGTGTGTGTTTTATTTTTGGGTTTGTGTCCCCAGCGTCCCCCAGCGATCATTCTAGAAGTTAGCGTTCCAGTGCAAAGTGGTGCTGGTCTTTAGGAGGAAAGAAAGCTTCGCGGGTTCATCAAACACGTTCGCAAGCTTGCTGCAAGTGAGCCGGGTGCATTGTTAGTGCTCAAATTTAAAGCATACAAGCTAAATGTGAGTGTGAGGTGAAAAGTGTTTCACTAGTGTGCGCTAGTAGTAGATCCCCTTCGGATTCAAAGCTAGCTTCTAATGCATATTTCATCAACAGGATGCTCGATCGGGCAACAATCGTTTGCCGCACCGGATTTATTGTAAGCGTGTCGTGTGATTCAGTCGTGTGCTATTAAAACAAGTGCTTCATGAAAGTGATTCCTAAACGTTCCCCTCCAAAGGTGTGCCGGATTTGATTGAAAGGCACAAGCTTAAAAGTTGTGCAAAGAGAGAGAGAGAGAGAAAAGCAAAAAAACGCACACAAAAAGCTCCCGGATTGTGACACGCCGTGCACGAAGCGCTCGCAGCTAACTGTAGTTCCCGCCAGGAACTCCACGCGTATCGATTCCAACGGCATTACGATCCCTATAAGCCCTCCAGCGGTGGGAAGTGACGCGTTAGTGAACGCCGGTCGATTGCCTTTTGTATGGATTAATTATCAATATTCACGATGAATAATAATGACGAGAGGAAGGTAAGTTCGATACAGCTAACCGCGGGGGGTTGGGAAATGCCGGCACCGAAAGGTGTAGGCACCGCGCTTATGCAAGCCAAGTACTTGGTATGCAAAAAACTCACTATTTTCGCTAGGTCCGTATCAGCGGGGAAGTTGCGGTGTTTGGGGCGCGGGAAGAAAGCGACGGGTGTGCCCGGGTGCCGAACTCGGTCAGGACAAGTCAGTTTTGTGAATGAGGTCACACCTTTTTGGGGGGGAACCATTTGGGGACAGCCGCGTTGAGGTGCGTTACCTAGACGTCGGCTTTTAACCGATCGGACGATCGGCTGTGTGCACTGCTGTGTGATGTGTAGCATATAGGAGCAAAAGATCGCTTAAATACTTGTACTAGAAATCGCTTCCTCCAACCAAAATGTACGTAATTAAACGGTTACAGTTGCGTATTGTTGCGTAAAACAAGTGATTGAATGATCATCGAGGATTGCACACGGGCGGGGGTTAGGGTTTAATTGCATTGTTTGCGCTGATCTTGTTGCAGTTCAAAAGCAACTCTGCTCGAGGGGATAAAAAGATCGTTTAGTCACGCTACAAATGAATAAAAGCTGCTTCAGTCAAGTTTGAACTTTACCAAAATGATACGAATCACAAACACACAAACGATGACTGTCAAATTTGGGTAACCATTTTAATCGCATTATAATGACTGGCAGCTCCAAAGTGATCGTTACAACAAACAGGCATCAAATTACATACGTTTCAGCTGTGTGGGCCGAAAGCTTAAATGTTACAATGTTCAATCGATCGATCGTTTGCAACAGAGGTCCACCGATTGCACAACAAACGAGATCATGATTTTGGTAGATCTGTTGTGGCGGCACACGGAGTCGCGGAGTCGCAGACAGGGGTGCAAAACGGCTGCAAAACACGTGCCAAACTTCATCGACATGGTATTTTTCGCAACCTTGCCCTTGGGACGAGAAATGTTTGCACGAAGCCGGCGGATGTAGGCGATGTGTTTTTGACTCATCGTAAAAATGGATGTTCCACTCATAAATCCATTCCGGCTAGGATTTAATATTCCACTACCTGATGTTGAGAGTGTTAATGTGGGGGGCCGGTTGCTTATTTAATTTCCACAGATACGGCTGGCCAAACAGAACAGCTACTATAGCCGGGTAAGAAATGGAATGAAAAAGGCAAATAGATGATATATGTACACAATATACACAACACTGTTCAACCGACTGTGACACCTTAAAAAGGAGCTGCTGTGCGTCACTAAAGGTCGGCGCTATGGATGGCATAGGCTGCTGCAGGCTTGAAGTCTACTGTCAGGCAACCTCAAAACCTGGACAAAAGGCATACTATTAACGTGTGTGTGTGGTTGGTTAATTCTGATGGTATTGTGGTTGAGGTAGATGGTAAAAAATGTACATAAAAACCTTCATCTTATGTCCGTGCCAACATTCAACATACGAGCCTGCGGTGTGTGGGTCTAAGATAATGAAAAATCCTATCCCACCTTATACTGCTAGCAGAGACGACAACCGAGCATTAAAGACCACCTAAAAAAGACTCACACACATACACAACCCAAAGCCCATCATTGGACCATTTACTTTTACTCAGCAAACGAACCAAAAAAAACCAAACCTGTTGTTGTTGTTTAAGGTCCAGTGCTGTGACCGGGAGGGGTGACCTTCAGTACCCAGTAGGTGATGTGTGGTTAATGCGAATTGGAGGCATTACGAGCTGTCAAACTGACTGCCTCCAATCGATGGTGGGACTTTTTAGAAGCGATCTTGAAGGACGCCATTGTGGCCTTAAAGTGGTGTGGCAGTGGATTCAGAATTCCGTACTGTTTACGTGCATACTTTACATCTCCCTAAAGTTCAGTCGCTTCTTCAAACAACGATGCTACGAAGCAGACCTGCCATGTTATTGCGCGTAGGGACGTTTTGGTTTGCAGATCGTGACGATAAGCAGCCATAAAGCTAAAAGGCCAAAGAGCATGCAGTGACCCTTGCAGTCGTCGATGTTGAACCAGTTTACTGGCATCATACATGCTTTGTCTTCGAACGAACCGATCTGGTGAGACGTGTTCGTAGCCCGTGTGATCGTAGTTTGAGTCTTCGGGTTGAGACTTTACTGTGCAGTGAACTGTGAAGAAACCGATTAAAATGCTAATGTGTGTTGTTTCGAAAGGGAATTGTGGCCCAAAATCCTCCCACTCCCCTCAGTAAAGGTACGAAAAATGTGGCAATTGAGCTTTGGCACTCAATCGCTCGACGCTCAGTGCAAGACCTTTTTGATGGGAAAAGAAAAGAAAACCAAAAGCAAACCGGCTATTATCAAACAAATCCCATTAACACCTACCGTGCTACTGTTTTGCCAAACCAAATAGACATTGGCATGTCAAGCCTCCCGGCACTGGGACGGGGTTCGCTATCGTCGATCAGCTCATCAGGCCAGGGTAGCCACCATAGGGGAGGCTGGAATTTATTCCGCTCAAATATTGAAAGGGCGTTGCTGTGGGCATCCATGCGCTACGGGGCTTTTGATGCTCGCAATGTGTTTTAAGGAGCGGCGAATGTTTTCCGTAGCGGTGACAATTCAACGCTAATAGCAACGGTAAACCAATATTTGCTTCATCCCAGTGCAGCTTCCAGGTCCCTTCCCCAAAGAGCTTCGTTGAATTTGATTAGTATTTAAACAGAAATCATAAAATGCTCCGTCCTTTTTTTCTCTCACTGCCAATATCCGCTCATTCCAGCTGAAGGTAGTTGAGGCAAAGTGGCAAAGTGAAGTATCCCCCCTCAATGCACTATGCAGTGTGTAAAGGGGAGGACTTTGTGGAGAATGCAAATGGGTGGCCGTGGGATACAATGGCGGTAGGCACGAAACCCCTTGTGTAGAGACGCTAGCATCATTAAGATGAGGCTCGCAAAAACGAACACGCTTCAGCATCAATGTAGCAACGTGTCCGTGAAAGAAAATTACCGACCAGTGGAGAAAATCTGGTACACACCGAGGGGGAGGGGTGGGGTGGAAAGATCGTTGAACTGTTCGCTGGCAGTGTTGGAGAAGGTGTTTTTTTTCTTCTCATGCTGTGCCAAGTAGCTGCACCACTTCACTGCAGGCAAATTAACGTGGGCAACGTTGAAGGTTGCAAAGGTGGCAACCGGCCGCCGGGGTGAGGAAATCTCACCCCGAAGGCTACAAAGCTCAAGCATTGTTTGCAAAGCACGCTACTTTCAGGCAGGCCTTTCAATCGCGATGTGATCTTTCTCGTCTCTTGCTGAGAGCACACCTGCACCGCCTGCGGTTGGGCTTTTGGGTCGCGGCAGCTCGAACGCTGCTAAGAAAATGACGCGACGCAACATGCCGGCAGGTTGAGCCATCGCTGCAGAACTATGCAGAAAGCATCTCCGAAAATAAGGGGGGTTGCCCGCCACGTTAAGGTCATGAAAGTGGCTACGCTGGGCTGGGCTATGCCTGCAGCAAAAGGCGTACACTTTTCGTTTCAAATAAACGGCGCTAACGGCAAGGGCGTGCCTGGAAAGGGGAAAGTTTTAGAAACAATGGCACTGAAAGTGTTTTCTATTGGTGGCACGATTGTTATTATTCGTTAAAATAGCAATTTTCATTAATTTATTATTTCGGGAAAGCGGGAAAAAGCAACAATAGGAGTGATTTTGATTTTTAAAGACAGAAAGACATTGTATGCAAGGAAGGGAAAACACATGGAATAATGGGGATTTTTACGATACTAGCCAGTTTTTTAACATAGAGTTTGACAGTTGGTGGCTGAAATCGGGTCAATACTCCTTAAAAAACCACACACGAAACGAAAAGTGTCTGATTTTCTGGCTACATTATTCGCCCGATCACGGCACTAGAACGGTAGTATAAATGGAACAGAATACGATACGAATCGAACGGCAAACTATTGGAATCATGAGAACCAATTCGAATCAATGATCAAGCTTTTTTAGTAAATTTCTAACAATCCTACATGCATAAAATGTGCTGTGTAAATCCATGTCACAGTTTAAGTGTTTCTAAAATACTTTTATACGTAAAGGAACATAATTATAAAAAAACAATCAAATGCGTTCGCAACCAATTCTTTCGTAAAGGAAAACTTAAAACCGTTGATCGGCCAGTGTTTTTTGGGTGACGTAAACAATCCAATTAGAACCTTGCATATCTAGCAATTTTAAACGGTGGGTATTTCTAAAAAGACATTTACATGATTTTCTAACTTGAAAATTATAAAAAGCAGCAACAATTAGCTAAATTAAAAATAACGAGTCCATTTTTGTCCCTGAACCCAATGAAGACGCTAGCGTTTCCCCGCGTGCAGTTGTGCAGGGTCTCGAATGCACCGCACCTACACACTTAAAAATATTTCACGACCTCGGTTAAAAAAACTGCCGAAATCCGTCGGCTCTTTGGATTCTTGCTGATATGTCAGTTGAAAAACCCAGTAGCCGAAAATCAGTACCATTTAAAACTGAAATATCAGTTAAATAAAAATTTGAACCGAAACTCGGTAACACAACATGCCGAGCACATACGTTAACACTGCTGTCACCGAGATAATCCGTCAAAATAACTGAGATTTCAGCTTTATTATTTGGATTAGCCGAGGCTCGGTATTCTATCTGTCATTCACCATTCTGTTAATCTCGTGCTAATGAAACGAAAACCTTTCGGAGTTATGTTGTGATGTAAAATAAAAAATGTAAAAAAAAGTGAAAATGAGTCTCTCAGCGTGAAAAAAACGAGAATCAGTAGCGTGCGATCGAGCACAGGTATGGAGCGGGGTTGGGGCTAGGAAACTCCATCAGCGCACGCAACCGGTGCTCTTCAGAGCGTCGCTCGGAGCAGTCCCTATTCAAGGATCAGATGTGGAAGCTAATCCGGTTGGTTCAACCTTTGCCAGACCGTTCAAACTTCCAGGATTCATTTCCGGTCACCTACAGGAGGTAAGTATCAACACTCGATCACATGAAATCTAAAAAGGGTTCACTCAGACTCGTTTCACTCTGCCCGCTTTACAGAACCGTGCCTGTACCAGTGCCCGCTCCTTGTCCGGCTCATTTTCCTGTACCGGTACCACATCCAAACGCTGTACCCCATCCGGCGGTTGAATCGGCGCCTGTCCCAACGCTTTCCATCACATCATAAAAACCCATTTGATACGCAAATAAAATCACTAAAATAAAAATAAAATGTTTTTATATTTAGCCGAAATCTCGATTTGCTCCAACCGAAAATCTCGGTTAAACGTAAACGTCAAAACAAAATGACATTAACCGAGATGTCAGCAACAGAAATTTAACCGAGATCTTTGCCGAGATCTCAGTTGTGCAGATCTCGGCAAAAATTAACCGAGATTCGGCAAAACATTTTAAGAGTGTAGCTCTTGCCGGCGTGAACAGCATTGCGTGGGAAGCAAAACGGCTGATTGACGGCTTAAAATGTTCCTTCCGTTTTTTTTCTTCTCCAACAGAAGGTTCGCAATTTCCTTTGCACCGCTACGCGGCACGTGCGTTACGATTGCGTTAACACCATTGCGCAAAACGTTCGCAAGAACGCACCATTGCAGCCCAGCAGAAGAATTCGCTCGCCCTTCAAATAGAGCGCCAAACAAAAGTGTTCTAACCTCACCCACATACACACACACGCGCTTTCGAAATACGTTTAAGGTGAGGAACAGTGTGGCGTGTAATATGTGAGGCACGCTAAAACGTTCCATTTAAATCACTCTGGCTGTCGCTCTGCACGCTAATGGGCCGTTTGGTTGCCTGCGAACGCAACCCTGGATGCGCAAAAGGAGGACACCTTTGGAGCGGTTCTGCGCATCAAAACAAAGGCCCAGCTCGGTTGACGGGGGCGAATTGTTGCCTTTTTACTGTGTTGATGGGTCGCTTCGAGTTCACTCGAGGTCAGTCAGGGAAGCTGGAGAGCTTGACAGTGAGCTGGGCGCAAATGTTACCCTTCCAGCTTAAGTAAGATACCTTTCGGGCAACAAAAAACACCCAAACCAACATACAAAAGCAAAAGTGAAAACGCAGGATCCACGAACCAAGCAGCTCTGTTTTGTGATTGTGTGTGATTTGTTTGAGGAACTTATGGTTGGAAAGTTGCATTAAATCGTCAAGCTGTGCGCCCGACCCAGGTGGGTCGGCAAGGGTGCCCACTGATGATCGTTGCGGTGCATTAGCTGGCAATTGAAACGGAAAGTGAACAAATTGCATTGTCGGATGCAGATACGCCGCGATTAGAGGGAGCTGCACAAAAACACACCGCGAAGAAAAGGAAGTAATCAAACAGTGATCCCTCCCGTACCCCGTTGAGATCGTCGAGCGAATTTGCTGTGGTTCGCGTTTCAGAGGCGCATTAGCTCTCAGGCTGCTGTGATCCGGCTGCCCCACAGGCCGGTAGAATGATTTTCCGCAACTTTCTTTTCTTCACGCATCAGCTGAACGTGAAAAGCAAGTACGTTTCCTGACGCACGCTACGGACGGTGAAAAACTTTGCCCGTGCACGTACCGGGCGGCGCCTCGGATCGTACAGGAAGGTAATATGAACCCAAACGGAATAGAGGGAAAAGCCAGAGTTTACATCCCCCATTTTGCATGGCACAGAATCACGCACATAATCTGTCGCAGCACTGACGCAATATGGTATGGTGAATAATTTAGAGGACAGTCTTTAGGATGTGTGGCTGGCAACGTTGTCTTTGCGGCAATGCTCCGTATTATTAGATTTTGTGTTTCTTTATACAAATTCGTTCCAGTTTTGGTTTAAGCGCTGCATCATTTTTTTCCCAACGCTTTACATAATAGAATTTCAAATGCATTGTCCTCATTATGTTAGCTCGCCAGCTTTACCAGTTTACGTAAGACGTTGCTATGATTCAGCTTAAAAAAGGCCACAAACCCATGCTCTCCAACTTATCATCCCAAACTGGTCGATCGAATTCAGTATGTAAATCAAACCAGTGGGAATTTTCCTCCTTTTCATGGTCAAGGTAGGAGGGCTCCGTGTGCGATCTCAATCAGTGATTCCAACTCAACCAGCTTAGGAGAGCAAGAGCAGAAAGAGAGAGAGAGAGAGAGCAAAAGCTCGCTCGTAAGCTCAGCAAACCCCACAAAAAAGTAAGAGAGAATAGCTCTCGCGGAAAGGTTTAGGGGATGTCGGGGTGTGCAAAAGCTTTGATCAGGAGAAAAACGGAGGTTGAGAAGCACTGGGCTAGTGATGGGAACAATGCAGTTTTGGTTTGAATCGATTCCGACTAGCTCAGAATTTTTGTGGAATCAATTCCGGATAGTAGGTCCGCAATCAGAAAAAGCTCGGTAATCAGAATCGGCTCTGGAATCAAATTCGATTTCGGCATCTCCAAGAGAATAGGCGTTTGGGTCGTATGCAGCTACGATTGTATCGATAGCCGCCATGAACCTACAATTTACTTGTAAACGATCCATTCTAATGGAGATTCCGGGGCTGATGTCGTTTCTAAAACTTCCTATTTCAATTGTAGAACTGATACTGATTCCAGATTCCAATTCTGATTCCGATTCCGGAGCAGATTGCGATTTCCGGGTCAATTCCGATTGAGGAGCCGATTCCAAAATCAGGTAGAAAAGGAATCGATTTTAGAATCGGAATCGGATCCAGAATTGATTCCGAACACGGAACCGGAACCGGGTAGATCCGATTCCGAGCTTCCATCACTATACTGAACAGTTGCGAGGCTTAAGCTGCTTCGTGCTCTAACGTACACACGCGAACACACTTTGCTCTCCAATAACGCTCAACTTAAGTTAAGCATGTTGTTCCCTCTCACCACCATCGCCGCTTATCATCAGTGTCTCAATCGATTTCTTCATGCTCTCTCTCTCTCTTTCTTTCTTATCTCACCTTCACTCGGCGGTTCTCGCGATCGCTCTCCGGAACGTAACACAACGCCATCGTAACACCCGAAGCAGCCCTCGATAGTGGACGTGGAGAAGGGGCAGCCGGAGCATGAGCACGCAAGACAGCAACAGCAGCAGCAGCAGCAGCAGCAGCAGGTCGCGGGCTCGCGGTTACGGCCACCGTCGGCACTCGAGCCGTTCGCGTCGGAACCGAGCGGCGACGACCAGCCCGGCAGTAGGAGCGCAAGCGGCGACCGGTTCAGACTAGTGCTACTGTACGTGCTTCAGTTTACCAGCGTCGGTGCCTCGATCGCGGCCGTTGTACTCATCTGGGTCTACATGGGTTGGGAGTTTGGATTGCCGGCGTTGCTGATCACCTTGGCCGCGGTGTTCATCGCCAGCGGCTGGTGGCGATGGTGGTACATCGCGTTCGTGACGGCGCCCCGCGATATCAAGTGAGTGTGTGCGAAAGGAAGGCGACCAAACGAACGCAAATCGAGCGATTTGCAATGGTAATAATGTGCAGCAGTCGAGGGTAGGTGACGAGCGAGAAGCTGATCACACACACGCCGAAGGTTATGGCCCTTTGCGGAAGGTGCAGACGTAATTTGCAGACAGTTTGTTGGCGGTCCCGAAAAAGTTCCGTCCAACCTGGTACGCTAGGTGAACTGTGCTGAAGCATGCCACGAACGCGCCTGGTGACGTGACGTGTTTGAAATCCACTTGAGTGTGTATGCGACCAAAAATGGCACCAAATATGATCCAGTGATCTGCGTGAGTGTAGGGCATTGCATCTTTACTATCGGAATTCCACCGAACGATCTCGAAGCTGCGAAAGCTGGTATCGAATTGTAGGGTGGAACTAAATCGTACTACCTCTTCACAACAACAAAGCATCTTGGACAGTGTGGCTTGTTGCGCCAGCAAAGCGTAGAGAAGGACAAACGCTTCATCCACCGTTTACGACCGCCAAAGCGAGCTTTTCCTTCTGCGCACCATTAACGCAACGTCAACGATCGTGCGCAACCAAACGCCCCACCGCCGCCGCGTGGTGTTGAAATGCGTCCGCCACCCGCTTCGAAGGTCGTCCCTTGCTTTTGAGAAAGCGGTGTGCGGCGTGTGGAATGAAGCTTTGGGAAGGGGGCCGTCTATGAACCGCGCTACGCCGTTATGTACCCTGGTACCGAGCTAGTGTGGATCTGGGCGATCAAGAATTACGACGAGGTACACACAATGACTGAATGAGTGAATCGGTGCAGCCGCTGGCCGGTCCAAAACCGGTTTGTTTGGATGGTTTCTTACGATCGAAAAACCTGTACGTCCGTAAGAAACACAAGCCCTTGCAAACAGTGGAAGCGTTATGTAAGGGATGTAGAGGAACATTGAGTGCATCACACAGTGTTATCGAAGCGTGTCGGTTGAATCAACGAAAAATAGAAAATTCGCACACGCAACGCAAAGTTTCAGCAAATATTTGCCGCTTTTGCCAGTGTAAGATGCTCGGGAGATGATCGTTTATGATGGTAGGCAATGGTTGGGGCGAACGCCGCCATGATCATTACAACCAGGTGGAAATTAAATGTGACGTACAATGTACTGGATGCTGGATGGAGTTGAAGTGTGCGCCCCACGCCACATTAGTTGCAACTGTTCACATACCAAACAAAGTGTTAGTGCTACTAGCATTTAGTCCCTCCCCATGCGGAACATGCAATGTCATGGGTTAGAAATTAAACGCATCTTTATCGTATCAGGGCTTCTTATCGCATCATAACCGATAAGAGCTCCATGTGGGGGATTAGTCATAAATCGGGGTTTTTTATGGTTTTTGCCACCGAACAGTACACCATCTAAATGCGGAGGTCTTTTTCTTGTTTTGCACTCGATCACTCACATTCCCCTTCGCCTTGTTGGTCAAGGT
This sequence comes from Anopheles arabiensis, assembly GCF_016920715.1. Classification (NCBI taxonomy): domain Eukaryota; kingdom Metazoa; phylum Arthropoda; class Insecta; order Diptera; family Culicidae; genus Anopheles; species Anopheles arabiensis. The sequence continues at coordinate 9,382,612 of NC_053517.1, forward strand.
CCAGACAAAAGTAGTGAAGTGGTGCTCTGTACACAACCCGCAAAAAGCACGGGTTTGTTTGTATGATTATCTTATCAACACGGATTCTGGTAACAAAAAACGGTTTGTTTCTTTGCTTAGCTAACACCCTCCCATCTTCCATCCCTTTTCCAATCTCTTCCAGAGCTCTGACGCGGTACATCAAGCTGCTCGGGTTGGTGCGGAAGCACGCGAAGAACAATGCCACGATCGGCGACATCTTTGCGGAGTTTGTGTCGAAGCAGCCGGAAAAGGCATGCCTCATCTTCGAAGGACGCACCTGGACGTTTCGTGAGGTACGTGAGCCGAGCCGAGCCGTCAGGGCGTGTGGGGTGGATAATTGCTTCTTAAGCAGTCGCGATCGCTGACGTCAAACTGCGCATATTGAGTGTTTTTTTGTGTGTAGTTGCCTCCCATCAACACATACAGACACAAAAAACAAACTGCCAAATAAGCGACTTAGCGGCTACCGAAGCAATTGTTGGCCCTTCCCTCCCCGAGTTTTTTTTGCTGTGTGTTTGTGTGTATATTTATTGTATTAATTGTGCCCTCTCTGCGACCCTCGCACCGTAGGTGAACGACTATTCCAATCGGCTGGCGAACGTGTTCCACTCGCACGGCTACAAGCATGGCGACGTGGTCGGACTGCTGCAGGAGAACCGGCCCGAGTTTGTCGCCACCTGGCTGGGCCTGTCGAAGCTGGGCGTGATCGTGCCACTGATCAACCACAATCTGCGCAAGAACGCGCTCATGCACAGCGTCACGGTGGCGAACTGTAACGCACTGATCTATGGCGAAGCGTTGGCCGATGCGGTGGCCGAAATTGCCGACCAGCTGCCGTCGGCGGTAGCGCTGTACCAGGTGAACGAGGCCACGCAGCAGCCGGTGCTCGCGAACGCGAAAGACCTCACCACGCTGATGCAGTCCGCGTCGAAGGAGCTGCCGGTGAACGGGGTGAAGAAGCCGAACCATCACGATAAGCTGATCTACATCTACACGTCCGGCACGACCGGGCTACCGAAGGCGGCCGTCATCACGCACTCCAGGTTGGTTTGGCGGTGGCGTGTGGTACATACCAGGCGTGCGAGAGTGCACCACTACTCCCACACATCAATTCCATTTGCAGGTACATTTTTATTGCGGCTGCAATCTCCCTGGTGGCTGGATTCCGTGCGGACGATACGTTCTACACCCCGTTGCCGCTGTACCACACCGCCGGTGGTATGATGAGCATCGGGCAGGCCCTGCTGTTCGGCGCAACGGTGGTCACGAGGAAGAAGTTTTCCGCGTCGCAGTTCTTTGCCGACTGTCAGAAGTACAACTGCACGGTAAGCTCGAGTTGAATGCCACTAAATTTAAAAAGCGTCTGTACTAGTAATGTGATCTCTCGAGCGCACTCCGATCCGACTTCAACTATTGTTAGTCCGATTCCGACTATGGCAAAGTAGGAACCACTAATTCCCCCTGCGTAGGACTGTCTATCCTGCAATGGGTAATGAATAAGTCACTGAAAGCCAAGCTCAATAGTGGGTATAGGCAGTTTTAGGCTTTTAGGCAGCCTGGCTATAGGGGGAGAACGGTTGTTTCGCCAAAGAAGAAGAAGAAGTTCCGCCCAGAGTCGGAGTCGGCCGGAGTCGTCTGGAGACATCTGGTGTCGCTTGAAGTCGTTATGAGTCTCCCGGAGTGGAAAGTCGTTTGGAGTCATCTGGAGTCGTCCGAAGTCGTCCTGAGTCTTCTGGAGTAGGCCGGAGTCATCCGGAATCGCCCGGAGTCGGAGTTATCCACAGTCTTCCGGAGTCGGCTGGAGTCGTCCTGAGACGTCCAGAGTCGTCGTTCGTTGTCTCCCGGAGTCGTTCGATGTTGTCGGGAGTCGTTGGGAGTCAACCAGAATCGCCCGGAGTCAATGTGCTTGTGATCGGAGATTTCTTTTCTTTGTCTTTAGTCCAACTCAGGGCGATTACGGACTACTCCGGGTGACTCCGGACGACTCCGGATATTGCTGGTTGGACCTACCTTCCAGAGCCGGTCCCGAAATTGTTAGAGTTGCATCGGAGTCGACTCCAGATTTATGCCCACTTTGTCCATCACTAGTCTGTACTAATTGCTATGGATCGATTTTTTCAGATTGCCCAATACATTGGTGAAATGTGTCGCTACATCCTGGCCACGCCGGTCTCGCCCGTCGACAAAGCGCACAAGGTACGGTTGATTTTCGGCAACGGGCTGCGTCCCCAGATTTGGCCCCAGTTCGTCGAGCGGTTCAACATTCCGCGGGTGGCTGAGTTTTATGGTGCCACGGAGGGCAACGCTAACATCGGTAAGTGATTGTGGCGGTATTCGTGTGTTTTAGTGCCTTTCTGCTCTGTCTGCCTCAACTGAACCGTATTGTTTGCCCTTCCCTCTCTCTAGTGAACATCGACAACACGGTCGGTGCGATCGGGTTCGTGTCGCGCATCATACCCGTCGTCTATCCGATCTCGATCATCCGGGCCGACCCGGCCACCGGGTACAGTGAGCCGCTGCGCGGCAAGGACGGCCTCTGCCAGCTGTGCAAACCGAACGAGCCCGGCCTGTTCATCGGCAAGATCATCCCGAACAATCCGTCCCGGGCGTTCCTCGGGTACGTCGACAAGGGTGCGACGGAGAAGAAGATCGTGCGCGACATCTTCCGCAAGGGCGATGCGGCCTTCCTGTCGGGCGATCTGCTCGTCGCCGACGAGCGGGGCAGCCTGTTCTTCAAGGATCGGACCGGCGACACGTACCGCTGGAAGGGCGAGAACGTGTCGACGAGCGAGGTGGAGGCGGAGGTGAGCAATGCGTGCGGCTACCGGGACACGGTAGTGTACGGCGTGGAGGTACCGAACCTGGAGGGCCGTGCCGGCATGGCCGCCATCCTCGATCCGGAGCGGCAGGTCGACCTGGAGCAGCTGGCCCGCACGCTCAAGGACACGCTGCCGTCGTACGCTCGGCCCCAGTTCGTGCGGCTGCTGTCGAAGGTCGACATGACCGGTACGTTCAAGCTGAAAAAGCTCGACCTGCAGCTGGAAGGGTTCGATCCGAGCGGTATCGAGGACTCGGTCTACTACCTGACGCCCAAGGGCCAGTACGAGCTGCTGACGCCCGCCATCTACGAGCAGATCGTGCGGGGCGAGGTGCGGCTGTAGAGTGTTTGTTGCTGTTACTATTTTGTACGTTGAAGGCTGTTTACTTTTACTGCTGATTGCTAAGAATTTATGCACCGTGGCACTCACTTCGGGGTTTCTGTGCTCTTCTACAAGTTAACAAACAATGGCTACAGAAGTGGAGGGTGGAAAGAAGGCGAAGAAGTCAATTGAACAGGGCAGCAGATACTATTTCTGATAGATCTATTTCTTAACGTGGTGACTGAGAATACATGCAGAACATTTATTTTAAAAGGATTTAGCTGTAAACCGTTTCCGTGGGCTGACTGTGCGTCGCGTGAGGTTCCAAGACAAAACATAGTTGTAAACGTTGTACGAAACACAATGACGATGATAATAAATACAGTACCTAATGGGAAAAGAATACTTTGAAAATTTACTCAGCATGAGTTTTCATTAACACTACCAATTTACTTACCCAGATAAAACCAAATTTGCAACCGTTTTAGTACACATTTAGCACAGTGTGTCATGCGCGTTGCATACATTAAGGCGGATAGCAAACAACTGTTAGCGTTTCCGTTCAAATGGAACAGTCCCAAGCACGACGTGGACTGGTGAGCTTGCAAGATTAACGTACAACATCTGATCCGTTCATGGTTCAACCCATTGCGTTCCAGCGCCCCTATCGCGCCACAGATACTGGCCCGCGTGCTCTGAGCACGCTGTGCGCTGTCCGTACCATCCACCCCCCCAGCAAGCGGCATTGACGTGCGGCATGATAGGTTTGAATTTGCCAGTGAACTGGTTAATCTAGCGACGGCATGACGCTACTATTGGACTTTTACCTTAACCATCAACGTGATGTGATTAGCTGATCATTCAGATACACTTGCCATCTAGCCGGGATAAAGTTGGTGGGTTGGCTCGTGATAAGCAGGGCGCGATAATTTAATCATCTGGATAAACCCAGAACTTTTGGGGGTGTGGTGTGCGGTCGTTTTTTGGTCCATAAAAGAGGAAGGTCATTTGGGCCGTGGTGTGATTTTCAGTTCGGATCTTGACCGAGTCCTTTCAGCCGACCGTACCATGCAGCTGTGCGCCGTAGTTTCCTTCCTTGTGGTGGGACTGATTGCCAGTGGTAAGCTTGATAGGGTTAAACAATATTCCATTGACATTGAATGACGTTAGCTTTAACTCACCCATGTCCAGCCACTGCCATCGACGATCGCAACTGGCACCTGGTTCCCGATGGCAACGGTAGGCTGCATCTCGTCAACACCAACCCGTACGATCTGCCGGAAACGGATGCCGGCACCGCCGCACCCCGGTTCGTGCCCCAGCAGGACATGATTTTCCGTCTGTTCACGCGGGCCAATCCGACGCAACCGCAGATACTGCAGCTGAACAATGCCGCCTCCATTACCGGCTCGAACTTCAACCCGGCCCACCCGACGCGCTTCACCATTCACGGCTGGAACAACGACGGGTCGCACTTCATGAACCCGCTGATCCGGGATGCGTTCTTCGAGCGGGGCGACTTTAACGTGATCACCGTCGACTGGGGCGTGGGTGCGATCAACCCGAACTACATCGCGTCCCGCAACCTGGTCGGACCGGTGGGCAACACCGTCTCGCTGCTGATCGATCAGCTGATCGCGACCGCCGGCGCCAACCCGGACAACATCTACATCATCGGCTACAGTCTGGGCGCGCACGCGGCCGCTAACGCCGGCAAGGCACAGAACGGGCGCATCAACACGATCATTGCGCTGGATCCGGCCGGGCCGCTGTTTGCGTTCGGACAGGCCGATGCCGTGTCGCCGGCGGATGGCCGGTACGTGGAAACCATCATGACGAACGCCGGCCTGAACGGTATCAATACGCCGCTCGGCCAGGCCAACTTCTACCCGAACGGTGGCCGCACGCAGCCGGGCTGCGGTACGGACCTGGGGGGCAGCTGTGCTCACGATCGTGCACCAACGTTCTACGCCGAGTCGGTCCGCGCCGGCACGCCGTTCCGTGCGATGCGCTGCGCCGACCATGGGCAGATACTGGCGGGCAGCTGTACCTCGTCCGGACCGGACGCTAACATGGGCGGCCAGCCGTCCAACTTTGGGCGCGGCGTGCAGGGCGTTTACTATCTGCAGACGAACGCTGCGTCACCGTTTGCACGGGGATAAAGTGGTGGGGTATGGTGAATGCGAAAGGACGCTGGCATATATGGCCAGCTAGCTACGCGGTTTTGCTGATAAATACACGTTACAAGCTGCCCATATTGGGTGGGAGATTTGCTTTAATTTACCTAGCGCTTTTATTGGTTTACTGGAATTCGTATAAACATGAATAATGGCTGTGTGGGAGACACACATGAACAATGAACCTGTATGAAGCCTTCCTCAATCAAAACGCTCCTTTCGATAGACCACGGATAAACGTATCCCCTTTCTCCTTTAGCGCAAATGTTTGCACATTTTCTATCCCTCAACAATCGCTGCATGGTGCCAGGACTAGGAATACCTTCGTGTGCAACTTGTCTGCATCTCGCTTCCGGGTAATAAAACAAGCAGTACATAATAATGTATAAAAATATATATAAAAGCTAATATATATGTATATAGACAAAAAAAAAACTGGCCAACAAAAAATGATAAAAATCACTCATAAAATCACACGAGAAAGCTGCTGCCGCTTTATAATACTATGGCATTGTAAATACTTATTACCTTTTGGGGGTAAAAAAGGAAGCAAATCACATACTAAGGGCATATATAAGGGTTTTCCAGGAGTTCGCATTGCTGTGGGACACTTTATTGACTCTTTCTTACGGGAAATGAACTTATTGTAATGCGAACTGGACTCTATAGCTTCATTGTTGGTCAAATCTAATAGCAATTTCCAATGAGTCTGGCCAAAAATGGGTCCAATTTCCAACATATGAAGTTTACTTCCAATAGGAAAGAGTCAAAAAGTGTTCCACAACTATGAGAACCCCTGGTAAACCCTATCAACATATAAGGAATCTATGAATAATCTTTCAACAAGCGTTCACTCGCTCGTACACGGTTGTGTTTCAACCACAGGAATGTTTGCTGGCATAATTAATGCAATAAAAATGCATTCAACAGATGTAGGTAATATTAATGATGGAAAAACAGCCACACAGCTGCCCCATCCATCGAATCAAATGTGGAGATCGTTTTCTGTACGAGATTTAAGCAGCGTTTGTTGTGCATTCACTTTAAACTCATATGAAATCGTTCACTTAATTTCTGGCGCATCAATTGCCTTAACCCTTTGATTATGTATCGTCGCTTTGCACTATCCCGTCCTAATACACTCCTCATCGACACACATACGCTTTCTAGAGATTACGCTTTGGTTGGTTGGTTGAGTTTCCGGTGCTGCTGCTGCTGCTGAATTGTCGCTTGGAAGATTCCGATAAGTAGGTGCAAATTGTATATAGGAGATATGCTGCATGGAGGCTGCATTGCGTGAAGCATCTGCGTGAACGTATTGCCGCACGTGCACCTGCGCACGGGGTAGTGGGCGGCAGAGCTTTAGCTGGTGGGTAGCGTAACCTGTCCCGGCCGGCTGCCGCCGAACCAGCTCATCTTCCAGTTCAGTGTGTCCTGCAGCAGCTTCTCCTCCTCGTAGCTAAGCTGCAGCAGCGTCGAAACGGCTTTTATCAAGTGTCTCGCTTCAACCTACGGAGGACGGAAAGCAAGGTTAACGTAGACTGGCCGACCAAGTTTGCATTCTCTCGCGATGGAAACGGCGCTTCACTAACCTCTCGACTAGTAAGAAATTTGATTATCACATGCTTAAGATAGCGGAAGTTCACTTCATCCATCACTACCGGGCCGCTAGCACCACCGTTGGTACCGTTTTGCTTCAGCGTTCCGTTCTCCTTCGCCAGCGCCTTACCCTCGAAGCTTTTCGATCGTTCCAGCGATCGGTCGTGGGCCGGTGGTGCCGTTGCCGGCTGGCTGCCAGCGATGTAGCTCACTATTGCATTATTATTATTATTATTGTTGTTACCGTTCTGCTGACCCTTCAGCTCTTCCAGCAGCGTTTTCTTCATGTCTACCAGCCGCTGGTTCAGTGTTTTGATGATCTGAAAGCAGTAAGCAAGACATGGTTGTGTGTAAGCCGCGCATGCGAATTTAATCGATGTGCACCGTGTACGAACCTTGTTCTTGTCCACAAGATCGGCATTCAGATTGAGATTCGTAGTCATGAGTTCATCGACCTGCTTTCTTAGCTCATTGACGGTGTTTAGGCTGCGGGAGAGGATACCGGAAGTGGGCAGAAAAATGATGTTGATGATGATGATAATGATGGAGGAACGACATTTGCTCACGGGTCAGTGCCCGGAAGCGATAGTTACCGTTTGTCCAGTTCGTGCTGTAGCATCATCGCGCGGTCATGCAGCTCGATCGATTCATCTTTTTCGTGGCGCAGCTCTTGGCGTAAAATTTCTTCCTGCTGCGACATTTCCGCATTCTTCATCAGCACTGCCATTTTTTCCTGCGTTTCGCTGCGAAGAGAAATTATTTATCATTTTAGGCACACATTCAATTCACACGCAAACCGAGAGAAAGCCATCAACGAATACACGCCGGGAAGCCAACGCTCATTTTGAATGGGCAAACAAAAAGGGACCGACTATGCTCACAAACTTCGTAATGATAAGAAGGTATGACAAAATTATAATAATTGTGTCAAAAAATGCCCTTCCCCAAAAATCGATGCCCGATGGTTTGCTCACCCGGCCAGTTGACGGTTTAACTCGCGCACGGTGTTCTCGAGCTCGGCCACCTGGCCCTGATAAGCGCCGGTGGAGCGGTCCGCACTCTCCAAGCACTCCAACAGTCGCTGCTCCGAGTCGGCCAGGTTCGTGCGCAGGTCGGTGCATTCGCTTTGTAGTTGTTCCTATTAGGAGGAGGAAAGAAAATAGAGAAACGATGAATTAAGTACGAAAATGGTTTAGATCGATAAGTTGAAGCACCTTTCATGGCGGCATAAATATGGCGCCAATGCTTTACGGTGCATTTCAAGGTACGCCATGCTGTTATTCCCGAGCTGGGGTTGAGAAATGGGTTCGATGTTCAAGCACACACACACACGCACACAGCGCACGATAAGCACACAGCGATAAGAGAAAAAGCGTGTGCTGTCAAGAGCACACTTCTAATGCTGCAAAACGTGTGCGGGTTTAAAGAAGCGAGAACCAATAAATAAATCATAACAAAAACATACGATGGCGTCACATTGTACTTTATTGTAAAGGAGTGTTTAAAATAAGGCGAACGCTATCCCGTGTAGCGCAGGGTGTGTGGGGGAGAAGGATCGAATCCTAAGGAACTTTAATCAATAAAAGTTATGGGAATGCAATAAAGCACCCGGCACTCAAATTCGGTTCAGTTGTTTTTGGTGCTTTTCGTTCGGTCACGGTTTAGCTCGGCGCTTATCGCGCATTCTAACACTGCCCCACTTGACTGATAAGCTACTAAAACCGAAACGCGCAACACCAAAGCAATGGAATGGGATATCTCAGGGGGCGCGCGGTACCCGAGGGCCTAACTTTAACTCAAGGGTACACTTTCCCGGAGGAGTGAGCCCCCACTCATCTGAAGGATGCGCGTTTGGCGGAAGTGGCTGGTTGCGGCTTTGCGCCCGCGCTCGAGCTACTTACTACTTTGCTGCTCATGAACGTGACCTCCTCTTCGTGCTGTTCACGTGCCTCCCGGAGGGCGGAATGTAGCTCATCGATCTCTTCGTTCATCAGTTTGATCTGGAAGGGCAGGAGGCAAATGTAGGACGATGAGATGACACACATCAGGCACATCAAGCAACCAAAGGCCTTGGCGTGCCCTGCCAACGCACGTACCTTATTGTCGCGTTGCGTTATTTCCGAGCGCAGCTTCTCGAACTCGAACTCCAGCTGCTTCAGCTTCTCGGTCAGCTCGTCCTTCGCCTTGAGCGCGTTCCGCTTCTCGGTGGTTTCTTCCGCGACCTGGCGCGACAGCCGGCTTACCTGCGTCTCGAGCGTCATGTTCTGGATGCTCCAGCTCGTCTTGATGTCGGACAGGTGCAGATGGGCCGCCTCGAGCCGCTGCTCGAGCAGGTCGCGCTCCTGCAGCAAGCACTGCACCTTCTCGTCCGCGCTGCCGCCGCTGCTCGGGCCGAGCGAGACGCGCGTATCCTCCAGCACCTGGACGCGGCTTTTCAGATGCCGGTTCGCCTCCTCCATCGCGGCCAGCTTCGACGTCAGGCTGTTTCGCTCGCACTGCGACGAGTGGCGCAAGCTTTCCAGCTCGTCCTGGGCGTTTTCCAGCATCGGTTCCAGCTCCCGCAGCCGGTTCACCTCCTGCCGCAGGCTTTCCGCCTGCTGCTCGGCGTTCTTCTGGTGCGCTATCCGATCGATCGCTTCCTGCTCGCGGAACAGCAGCATGCTCTTGAGCTTCGATATTTCCTGCTGCTGGCAGTTCTGTATCTTGTCCTGCTCCTCGCGCTGCAGCTCCCGCTGCAGCTGGGTCGCCTGCAGCTTCTCCTCCAGCGCGCTATTGGACTGCTTCAGGCGGCCCGCTTCCTCCTCGAGCAGGCGGGCCTGCTCCCGGAAGCTGCTCAGGTGACCGGTAAGCTCCTGCAGCTCCAGCCGGGTTGCGTTCAGCTCGGCCTCCTTCTGCTCGAGCACGCTCAGCTCGTCGATCGAGCTGGCGCTGGTGAGCGATTCGGGCCGGCTGCGTCGCGTGCGCGACACGGACAGCGGCGCCACATCGTTGCCAGTCTCTTCGCGGATTTTGTTCTTGAGCGAGGCAAACATGGTGTGACCGCGACGGACGTTGCGCGTTTGCCCCTTTACACTTGCGCTTTGCCTTGCCTTGGTCTGCCTGTCAGGCGGCGTCCAGCGATGGCGGTTTACACACAGCTACGCGCGGTAAGGTGGGATGTTACGACACTATACGCGATCGTGTTCGTCGTTTCACTGGCGCTGCATTGTCGCACTGGGTGACTACAGGCTGGCTCTTGCGGTGTACAGTCGGCGACACAGGCCAGCGAACGGGAATAATTTAAAGTTTTGCTTTACGCTTCACCGTATACAATCGACCCGATTGTAAATGGGGTGTGCCGGGGGAGGGTTGGCGATAAGCCCGCACCGACCCTTTTTCTCCACCCGTCGAGGGGGTGTGAGGCACAAACAGGCCCTGTATGAATGTTGTTACTATTTTAATCGGCACCTTCGCTTTGAGCTGAAGGTTGTTTCTTCTACCAGCTCGGCACTTATGCACCTGTGGTGTGCCTTGCGCGCCTGGGAAGGGTGGGAAGGGTTGCTGCGCTTCGCTGGTCCGATATTCGCTTCACCACGAGCAACAACACTACTGCTGCCTGCCTGCACGGGTTCTTTCTTATCAGTCGCAACGTTTTCCACGGGGTTTTCGCAAACTAATGGCACAACGGTGGTGGGAAACTGGAATCCATTTGTCGCCGTTTCGCTTTATTTCTTTCGCGGCTTGGTGAAACAGCAATTTTCAGTAGTGGTGCAGTGGTGAGGGGAGGTTACACGGGATGCAGACTTCTATTTTTTTCCCTCTCTTCTGGACTAGACTGTGTTATCACAAAACGCGTACGTTCTGGAGGTGATGGCCCCTCGTTCTTGCTGTGGTTGTGCAATGGTCACGAATCGGGGTTCACACTTCACAATTGAACGTCTGGCCAACACGCCACCCACCGAAAATGCAACCCCCACCAGCCCGTGTCCGAGTGCCGAACTTGTGACCGTCGCAAAAAGGACAAAAACACTACATTTTCCATAATATTTGGAAATCGGCGGTACAGCAGGGAGAGGTTAGATCATTGGTTGCTTTCTTGACACAACGGCGGGGTGACAGTGAAACGCAGACGAAAACATTAAGGCCGGGCTACATTGACCGTACTCGCAGGTGTAATTTTGATTTTCACTAGCGCATCTGGCGGCGGCTGGTGGAAGCTTTTTTTCATCTTCAAGGGAATGGTCGTGCCGGATCTCAAAATTAATTAGTTTTTTCGCCGTTTTTCGATGCGAAAACGGCTGAAATACTTGCACAACATATTCATCTATCAATTACAAAGCTTTTCCAGTCCAGTTAAGGTAAAAAACATGGAAAAATAACATATTTTCTGAAGCGGCTCCAAATTGTTTGAAAAAATGCTTCGATCAGCCGCCGCCAGATGCGCTAGTGAAAATCAAAATTACACCAGAGAGTACGATCAATGTAGCCCGGCCTTTAGAATTGAAAAAGTTACGACTTTATAGAGAGCTAGATCTTTAATGTGGCTACAATTGGCTGAATACATGTGGAATTTGACCATAAAAGAATGAAAAAATGGTTTTAGCTTTTGTTAGGTAGCCGCTGTGCTAGCCCAATCTCCAAAACGTCATGTGCTGAAAACTTCTTCATTGTCGGAATATTACGGGGTTGTCGGAGGAAATATCCAAACGTGAAATACTTCATGAAAGGTTTCACAGGCTTGCTCGATTTGAAAATCCAAACGGAAATTTCAGTTAAAGAAGACTCAAAAAGGTTTGCAAATTGGCAAAGCTGTGGTGCTCAGAGTTTGTGTGTCACGGGGCCACAACGTCCATCGGCCACGGGGCTTTTTCTTTTTCTATTTGGCGTAACTTTCTACGCGGACATGCCGGCCTATGAAGGCTTTCGGGACTTAATTCATTACTACGCAGCCGGATAGTCAATCGTTGCTACGGGGGGACGGTCCATTCTAGACTTGAACTCAAGGCGAGCATGTTATTGAGCCGTTCGAGTTGATTGTACCACAGGACCGCCCCCAACGCGTCCACGGTTCTCTACTTCATCAGATTCATAATCTTATTATCCCATGGTGTATCATCAAGTAATATCAAGATGTACAGAGATTTTGAGTGCGATGTTAATATCACGCATTGAAGTAGAAAGGAACCAAGCAAAGGAATATTTTTACTTTTTTATTTGATATTTTTTTATACTGAGATATTTTGTTATGAATAAATTATTGAACCATACCATGAAGTGCATATTGAATCGATTGCTAGCTTGTATTTTCGGTAGGCGAACTTACAACCCACAAACCATCAGAAGAAGCAGGCAACCGGATGTACGTTTTAAAAGCATTCTCTTCCCAGACGTCCTGTACGCATTAAACCCAAAAAGCTTCCATAATAACCGATTACCCCTTCTGCGTTCACGGAAAACCCATGTGGAGGCTCTATAGAAAAAAAATGTACAGAATCCCATTGAGTCAATTATGCGCTTTCAATAAACCACCTCCAGCAGCCGCCCGATGCTGCCCGCGCCATGGCCATGGTCTGTTATCCAAAACGAGACATAAACGCCGGCTGTGTGTATTTATTTACATTTTTTATAAAGCTCCGCGTCCCAACTGCTGCGAAGGATTATTATGCTGCTTGGTGCTGGTTTCGTGCTTGCATTGGTGGAGAGGGTGAGGTAAGGCAGGAAAAAAAGAGAAGCGCGTCACTGTTGCCCAATTTCAATTCCCAAACCGTTTTCCAATCGTCCACGATACGCGATAAACGGTTCCGTGCGGCGGCACCAGTGGCGGGGTGGAAGTTTTCGCTTGCGGCTGTTGATCACTTGCAGCGCTAAAGTCAGGACACCGGATCGGCGAAAGCCTTCCCAATGGTGGGAGGGGGAGCAGCAAGAAAAAAAAACCAAAAAAATACACCAATGTTACGAGTTTGTAGCCAGACGGTACCGGTACGTATAACACCGCAAGCTTGCGCGCAAGACCGACGCAAGGCGAGCGTGTTCATCCTGCAGGGAAGCTGGAAGAGTAAGCGCAGGTGCGTGCAATGACTGCCGATGGGGAATCGAATAAAAACAATCACTTTGCAATTCTAATCACTGTGGGAAAAGTGGACCGTGGGAAGACGCTTTCGTACACGAGTTTGTTTACTGACTAGCTAGCCCGTCGGTTGTCGTGCTGGCCCGGTACCACCCACTAAGGATACACTCTCACCACGCAACAACGAACGCCAACGCCGAACAAGTTAATAAATACGTAATTAAATTTAACATAAACACAACCGACAACGCAGAGAGAGTGTGTGAGAGAGAGAGAGAAAGAGAGAGAGAGAGAGAGAGAGAGAGAGAGAAGGCGCGACACGCGACAAAAGCACCGCAACTACTGAAGCACCACTCTAAGTAGTCCATGGAGAGGACCGCGCTACTTAAGCGCACGGAGGCGTCGCTAGGGAAACGATGCGCACGATGCCTTGGTCAAACGGAAACCGTTGTCATCAAGTTGTCAAGGATCAGTCCCAACTGGCAACCACCAAAGTCTAGGTGAGTGCAAAGAAGCAAGGATGGAAACACAACAAAGGCGAACCAACATTGGCAATGCTACAACCGGAACCGGACCGAAGACGGCACTTGAGGCGTGTAAATATTGTGTCTATTATTCCGGCCCGAAAAACCGCTAATTACTCGGCTTTTAGTCAGCTTTTTCACGCCTCGCTTTGTTTAGAGAGACTGGAAGGTTCTTTTCACTTTCTTTTCTGTGTGTGTGTGTATGTGTTGTAGTGCTGCTGTCTCAAAAAAGAAAAAAGTTCATTTGGAGATCTTTTCCCATTTGGTAAGCCATGTTTTTTGTTGCTTTTATTCCCACTGCTCCCTCCCTTTTTGTTTCCCAACCTTTCTATCGATGCATTTGCCATGACCATCGCCCAACGGAAGGGGGATTTTGCGTTCGCTGATTGCTTCATTATTTCAACCCCCGGCCCTTTGGCTGGCTGGGATGTGAGGGTGCGCCCTTGTTTTGGGCTTGTTTTTTCCTTACCTTCTTTGTTGTTCTTGTTGCAACCATCCCAGCCAACGAAGAGCACAAAAACGATTACTCATTTTGGTGGAGGGGGGATTTTAAACAATCCTTAAATTTACTCCCATGTGCAGTGTACCGTCGAGGAGGACGAGGCACTTCGTATCTCGGGGGGACTGGTAGGAAGAACACGTCCCGGAAGCTGGCGGACGTACCATTTCGCTTGTTGTTGTTGTTACCCCGGTGGGAAGTTTTTTGGGTTTGAAGTTTTGCCTTCGGTTAGTTGCAGTTTCCGTTTCGAATCGCTTCACATTTGCGGTCGGCTGTGCGAGTAGACTTGGTGAAGTTTGGCGAAGATTTAAGGTGCTGCTGCTGCTGCTGCTGCTACGGGGTTTTCTGTTTGTTTGCGCGTGTGGCTTGTGTGTGTGTGTGGTCGTGTTTGTTCGTCCTTTGCATCGCTTTCCTTTTCTTTGGACTTTGGCAGGAGCAGCAGCAGCAGTAGTCCAGTGCGGACCCGGGTCGGGTTAGGGTTTTTGTTTTTCGTGCAAGTTTTTCTTCCTAGCCCGTGTGGCGTTGCCGTGCTGTTGATGCGGATGTTGATGGGAAGACCTTAATGGGCAGATGAAGTGGTTCTCACTGAAAGGATCATCTGGGTGGTTTTTTGTTGTTGTTGTTGGCCGTTGGCCCAGCTTTCTGATGAATTCATCGCCCTGGCAAATGAGGAGATTTTGATAAAACATATTATGATTGCTTCATCATTTAGCCGTCGCGTTTGAGTGGGCTGTGTGCCTTTTTGAAAGTCGCTATTAGCAAACAAAAAAAAAAAAAGGATGCGTTTTTTCGGCACTTTGAGGTTTGATGTTTTGTGTGAATTTGTGTGTTTTTTTTATACTACGCACGTATGATTTGGTTTTGTTAAGGAAGGTCAGAGCTTATGCTATTTTGCTAAAATGTTTGGTATGTACTTCATCATTTTTTTTCTTTCTATTTGTTTTTCTGCTCAATTAATTTTACCGGAACAATGCTGGGATTTATTTGGATTTTGTTATAGCTTCATTTTAATCTTTTTTTTTTTTAATTTTCATTGAAATTAAATGAGTAGCTTTTTACTAATTATATTTTAAAAAGTACCTTTGAAAAAATATTAGTACAGTAGAACCCCGCAAATCAACACCACTTGCACACCACATCTGTATTTCATGAACAGGTAGTTCCAGAAAAGCGCGCAAGAAACTCTCGTCCAATATACTCTAAAGGCCGGGCTACATTGATCGTACTCGCACGCGTAATTTTGATTTTCACTAGCGCATCTGGCGGCGGCTGACCGAAGCATTTTGCCAAACAATTTGGAGCCGCTCCAGAAAATACGTTAATTTTCCATGTTTTTTACTTAAATCGGAGGAGAAAAGTTTTGTAAAACGTAGATACACATGTCTTGCACGCATTGCATCCATTTTTGCAATGGAAAACGATGGAAAAACTACTAAATTTTGAGATCCGGCAGGTCCATTCCCTCGATGACCAAAAAAAGCTTCCACCAGCCGCCGCCAGATGCGCTAGTGAAAATCAAAATTACGCTTGCGAGTACGATCAATGTAGCCCGGCCTTAAAGGCCGGGCTACATTGATCGTACTCGCAAGCGTAATTTTTATTTTCACTAGCGCATCTGGCGACGACCAGCGCAAGCTAGATGTCGGTATAATTTATGTGTCAAAATTATTCATACTTGGTGTCTCATCAAGTTTCGACCAGGCTACCTGTTTGCCGTAGGAAATGTTGATAAACGTCCATAAATTGCAACAAAGTAGGCCGTTAATTGTTGTTGTTGGACAAATCGTCATTCATACAAAGCGCTGGGCCACATTTTTCCCCATCTTCCAATGTCTATCCATCACTGGGTAAAATTATAGCCTCCTCAACCCAAAACGTTTTTTGACAGATAAATTATGCCAGCCTCTAGCTTCAACCCGCCGCCGCTAGATGGCGTACGCGTTCACAAAAATTACACTATGGAGTACGATCAATGTAGCCCGGCCTTAAAGGCCGGGGGACATTGCCCGTACTCGCTAGTGTAATTTAAATTTTCACTAGCGCATCTGGCGGTGGCTGATCGAAACAATCGTCCAAACATTCTAGAGCCGCTTCAGAAAATATGTTATTTTTCCATATTTTTTGCTTTCGGACGAAAAAAGTGTTGTAAAAGGTAGATGCACATGTCCTGCACGCATTGCATCGATTTTCATGACAAAAAACGATGGAAAAACTACTTAATTTTGATATCCGGCATGTCCATTCCATTCGATGACCAAAAAAAAAAGCTTTCACCAGCCGCCGCCAGATGCGCTAATGAAAATTGAAATTACACTAGCGAGTACGGACAGTGTCCCCCGGCCTTAAGAAATTCTCGTCCACACAATTTTGCATTCGACACTTTTCCTTCTGACAATAGTTTTATACTAAATGATACTCTCTTTTGTCTTAGCAAGAATCAAAATTAAAGAAATGCTCAATGCTAACCGATCTTTATTTCAAATACTATTGTACCGAAAAATATAGCAGGAACAGAAATGATATTGCTCGTTATGCAAAAAACTATTACTGTATTTTAAATCATTTGATTTCGCTATATACAGAGTTTCCATAAAAAAATGCATATTGCTCAATGCATTTAGTTTGTATTTAGAACGCTTTGATCTGATTTAACCTTGCTACAACAATATTTCAATCTAAACAATACCTATAGAATATTTCAATTAAAAACAAAAATATAGAATAAAAGACAAAAAAAAAAACACAAAACAAATAAAACATGTAAATGGTATACCACATTTTAAGGATATCATCAAACGTTTATAATTTGTTACAAAATCTAGCCATTTACTGTTTGGTTTAGAATCTTTAAAACAAAAACGTGAAGCTCATCAATTTCTTTTCTTACATACCGTCTCTGCTCCCTTCTATGATTTTCATGACTTAGATCAAGACCGTGATTAGTGGCTGGCTTCTCTTCCACGGTGGTAGGCTCAAGGGACCCACTGTCTAGCACGTATAACAGATCGTATAACGCTTTCGGCAATAGGGTAGATTTTAATATTAACTGAGAAGAATTGAATATTATTTTGCGTAGTACCTTTTAACCATCATCAACTAGTGTCTGATATGCTAAATAAGGAATAAGTATGGTTATGTTGGTTCCTTGAAGCCAGATGACTTTATTGTATAAATACGAAAGTCAAAATAAATTGTTAAAAAAAGAATGAGACGAAATGAACAATTTAAAAGTGTTTGAATACATTGCACATTAGATTCAACTCCAAATACACAGCAAAACTTAACATTCTACGATTGTGTTGATAATGAAAACAGCTGTCAATCAAAACCTTTTCCAGGCTCATGTTTTATGAAGCTACATCGAGCTTCAATGCCGGTACAATGTGTACTGCTGCTGAGCGTTTTGTTGCAAACACCCTGACGCCGGCCACACCGATCTCCCTGCGTGCAATGGGTAAATTTAATCATCTGTCCAAAGAAATGTACTAATCAATGTGTTAAAGTGATTGATGGACCTTACCGCTCGAAGCAGATACCTCGTGCACCAGTTACCAGCGGGCGAGTGACTCAATTAAAACAAAATAACATCTCACATCTCCGCTGTAACACGGCACAGCATCATTTAATTTTACTTCTCCGATTTACTCCCTCTCCCTCAAACGGCGCTTCTGCATCATCGGGTGAGGGTGAAGAAAATCGATCTATCTATTTCCGAATCTGCACACACACACACACAGCCACACACACACAAACCCGACGAGAAGTCTCGATCGCAAATCCTTCCACCATCGGTGCCCTCGTCACCACACCGGTGCCCCGCCGGTTGGATATGTTATCCACAACCATGTCAGAATAATATCGGCAGCAGAGCAGTGTCGTTCTGCAACACGGTGAACATAATACCCAAGCAGCCACCAGCACTCTCTCCCTACTAGTGACCCCCCCGCCCCTGCCGATCTCGGTACAGAGGGACGACCGAGAAAACGTGCTTCTGCCACGGGAGGCAGAGAACGCAGCTTCCGGCATCCGACCGACGGGCGGCACACCGTTCACCATCCGTTACATGCATATGAATACGTATATTTCAGCACGAACGGTATCGGTATGAATAATAAATTGACAAAATGGCGTTTAAGCTACATTTTGAATGCATCATCCGGATAATGGAGCACTGTTTTCACTGCCCTGCTCCGGCACCGCCCGGGCCCGGTTCTGGCCCCGGAATGGTTGCATGTGTTCTTTGCGGTCGCTGTAAGTAAACGGCAGCGTCTGGGATGGGGTAGGGGGTAATGGTGCAGCATCCCTGGCTGCTTCCAGACAAGCGGAAATGTGAACGATGTATGTCAATAAAGCACGCTGCTGCAGTAAGTGAGTGTACGAGTGTCGAGTCGTCGAGAAAATGGGAATGGCTTGTACCGCAAGCGGATTTCGTGACATTGTTGTGGTGAAAGTTTTGCCCGCCTGTCCCGCCCCGCCTGCCGTGAAGGAACGCGTGGAAGGAACAGTGGAACGTGCAAATGGCAGTTGGCGTTCATTAGCATGCTAGCGCCACCTTGTGCCGATTTGCGGTCACCAGGATCACTCACGTTTCAACGCGGAGTTGCGGAGTTGGGACGATTTCGGGGGGCTGCGCAGGCTCCGCCGGGCTCGTTATGATTTATTTAATTAAGTATCTTACCGTCGAACTCTTTCGAAGATAATTGACACTCGTTTGTAGCAGAGATACCGGGACCGTGTCGGGGGGAGGAGGATCGTAGAAAAAATCTATCGCCACTCGTCAAGCAGCGTTCGATGCTATTAGCGCATATTGTTTGCGGTTCGCTCCCGTTACAATCGCACAATCATTGCAGCACACAGTGGCCATGTAAATTAACGCCTGTTTGCTTGATTGCCTTCGCTGTTGGGGCAGCTTGGTGTAGTAGCTGCTGCTTGCTGGCACGCGTGGTCCTTGAGCTTTCCACGAACAATCGCGAAATGGTGGAATATGATACTTGCGGCTTGATTTTAATGCAGACAATTCAGCTCCACCCGGACAAAACTCCATCCCTGCCGCTGCTGCTGTTGCTTCTCCGCAAATACTTTCGGCTAGAGCCGGGAAAATCTGTCCACCTCTGTCTGGCATGACAGCGAGCACACACACACAAACACACACAGGTGTATCCGTATCCGCATGGTGCCAGGGTTTAATTCAACCGTTTATTTGATTTATACCGTAATTTGATTTCCAACCGGCACAGATGTTGCGGTGTCAATTAATTGCGAGTTTTTGGTGTTTTATGGGCTTGGTTTTTGATTGAATTATGTTGAACCTCCCCTTCGCGGGCGGCGGGCAGAGAGGTAAAATGTAAAGGGAGCTGGAAAAAAAACAAAAATACGCCAACGAAAAGTGTCTGGGACATGGGTATTTGCAAATGTGACATACCCGTGGTCGTTGGGGAGCGGAAGTGATAGGGGGGTTTACCCGAGAGCAATCATGGTGCCTGCTGGGCCATGGTGGCGCCGAAAGGCGGAAGGTCGGTGGTTTTTACGTGCACACGAGCCGTACGTACGAACACCATCGGGGTACCGGTTTGGGCAAACGTCACATTTGCCTGTCTGTGGTCGGTTGATGATGCCTGTGCCTGGCGCTGACGCTGCCCGCAACCGAAAGGCAAACAAAAGTGAAACTGAATGCCTTGCGGGGCCGGATGTTTTATATTTTGTGCTTGAGGCTTCAGGCTTACGCATCATACCCAAATTCCACCCACCGAACCGGGCCCAGAGCGCGCGCCGGTGCTGGGAGGAGAACGTTGGAACATGTTTTATAGCTAAATATGGGAAGAATTGAACCATCATTAAAGGAACATTACATTTTCTGGGGGGCGCTTTTATGCGTGGAGCTGTGGATTGTTTCATTGCATTGCATCCAGTTTAGGTTGGTTAATGCCATTGGCCGTTATTGGGGTTGTTTGTATACCGTAGGCTGTAAAATACGTTGAATACATTTAATTCGAACACAATTGACGCAGCGTTAGACAGAGAGCGCGTGAACAATGATTTACATTTCGTTGAAGCATGTGTCTGTTTCTTTTTTTACAACAATTAAATTGCTTGCAGCTATTTCTTAGCAACTATTCATGGCAACAAAACCCTCAGAAACCAGCGTGTTAGTAGTATTTCATATTCATTAGCTTGTAGGCCAAAAAAAAGTAATGCCTTTTTTAATATCCTAATACTAGCAATTAACAAAATCTATGTGACAACATACGAGCTACAAAAAAAAACCCCATTGCGCTAAAAACCAAAAGTAAAGAAAAGCCTCTGTTTGATTTAAACTGTCTTCGCAGAAAAAGAAAATGCAAAGCCACTCCATGAAAAAGCGCTGCGTGTAAAGCGAGCCGTTTTCTAAAAAGTTCTTGTTTGCGTTTGGGCCTGACTTGTGTGGAAAAGTCTAAGCTCGAAATTGTTTTCTTTTGCTTCGCGAGGTGTGATCCGACGCGCTCGGTTGTGCCCGCAAGTCAGCCGCCATCAGACTTTTTAATGTTGCTGTTTATCAGCGGATGACACAAGATGCTTAGCGGGCGATAAATAAGCAATTAATACGGGCTGAATGTTATCGCGCCATCAGCAATTAAGTGTTTGTGGTGGTTCGGGGCAGTACCGTACGAGCGTTTTCTCTGAGAATAATGTGTGCTCCATTTGATACCATACCTTGGCTTAAGAAAGCTACCGAAAGCAAGAAAAGCTGACTTTAGGGCATCTTGCCAGTTTAAACTCGCTTGCGATACTTCATACAGGGAATGGAGACGAAGCAAAGGATTAACTGGGTGAGGTAGAAGCTGGATGAATGATGTGTGTTGCGGGGTGCTCGGGACGTGAAGTGAAATGAAAGGATAACAAGCGGACACAAAAGCGACTACAAAAATGTGGCTATATTAGAATGTGACTATAATATACTAGAAATTGTCATACGAAGAGAGGCGATGGCGAAGGTAATCAGGATATTAAAAGCAATATGCTGACATAATCATACAATTTCTTGGAACACCATGCCAGTGCTTGAGGCCAGCAACCGACGGTTTGCGACTCTTGTAAAACTTGTTTCTTTATATTTCTTCCAGAACTTTAATGCAGTTCAAGCTTTACAGAATAAGAAACCAGCTCGCTGATCACTCCATGAACCAGTTACTACTTCATGGTCAAATCAAGCAATGTTTAAGTTTCTACCAAGCGCACAAATAATCTCAGCTACAGTGGTACTGCTGTGATACGGGCATGCATGAATAACTTTGAATACCCGCAAAGGTTGATACAATAATCCAAAGTTTGCCCCAAGCATAATAGCTCCACTGGACAGTCCTCAAAGTCTTTTGTAAACGACATAAGTCGTACGTTCAGAAGAGCAATTTATGCAAAGTAATATCAAATCGCATGGAATAAAGTATTAAATAAAAGAGATTGTCCAGTTCGTAAATCTGTTGCAGCCCTCTGTATGCCCCAGCATATATCCATTTCCTTGATGACGTTGATGTATGGTAGAATAAATGCATACCAATCCACTCACCGCTTATTCGCTTCTCCATTACATCCTCCCGTCTTTCTCAGTTCATCTTTGTGTGCATCTTTTACAATTGAGCCTTGAATGGAAAGACTTGCAAAGACGATGTTACCCTCATCCATTCACGTGTAACAACTATTTCTATGCAACGGATCTATTCAGCAGCTTAAGTTCACTGCATTGCTGTTGCTACCGTGGTCACTTATGGGGGCAGTTTGTGAAGCAATAATCTTGGCAACGGTCTGACCGACGAGCAATGAGACTGAATAAAACCAAGAGAAATCAACGATGTGTTTGCCAGAAGCTACATGTTCAAGAATGACAGGTTAGAGAAATCCTTTACTTTGCATTTTTTTTATCAACCTTTTCTTGCTGTGGACAATCGTTGTGTATGGAACAAATCGACCAGTATGGTATGGTTGACAGTACGGGTTTTATCAGTACACAGATAAAGAATGGACGGATATTTTTTGCACTTTCAATCGTGTGATGGGATGTCCAAAGACGGAAAACTATTGAAAAGCAGGTCCTATGAATATATCCATCAACTGACCAATTTATGTCAATCATACGATGGCAGATCGAAGACACGTCCAGACATGATTGCAATCCTCCCAGGACTTTATTTATCTGCATCATCAACGGAATGTCAAAAATGGTCTGCACGATGTCAAACTAAATTTACTTGGAAATGTCAAAGTATTTCTTTGGCTGCGTTCTAAATCCTTTTAAAATCCTGGGTATCATTCCGGAACAGTTTTCTGTCGCCGAGCTAATGTGAACCTGTCACCGATCACATGTTTTAAGTGGTAGTGCTCGGTGAATGTGTTAAATTGCTGTTAGTTTTGCCGACAAAAGGTGACCAAAAATTATGTCGCTTGCTTGCTTACTAGGTTGGTTGTGGCTGTCTAACGTTCCCTACACAGATACTCCATATAAACACACACAAAAACCCCGAACGAATGAACAAACTGCACTCATAAATTATCACCACAATGTCACGGGGAATGGTTGAATTTCGCCGTACTTCTTACACCACCAACTGGGCGAACTAATTCTTCCTCTTTTACGGCTGAAGTGAAACCAAAAACTAAAGCGTGTGACGCTTGCTTGGTGGCAAGAAAGAAGTGACAGGGTGCGGGCATTGGGTGAGGCAAGTTTTCCCTTAGTTTAAATTAGTTTATTAACTTTCACTATCCACTCTGCCGCCGAGCCTGGTGCCGGTGTCTGCCATACGCGGAACGGAACACTGGCGAAGATGCTCCAATGTGCGATCCAAAGTGTGTTGCTGCGGCTGGCTGTGTTGGGTAAAGTTTCGCGATTTTTCACCACGCTGCTTTTTTGTGTCCCAAACCGACCTCTCTGCAGAGTGGCAGCAAACGGGAAACTTGTTCCCTGGTTTGGTTGCAGTAAAACAACAACAAAAACAGAGGCAAGCATAAAAAAAAACACCGAGAGAACCGCCACCTTAACAACGAAACAGGCCACCCGGAACTGTGAGAAATAAAAACATAAATGCACTCGCCGAACACTGCGGGCGATGTCATGCCGTAGTGCAGCCGACCCAACATCCCCCAACTGCACAGTATGGATCACACGCTTTGCTTCAGAATCCGATCCGTAGTCGATCGCGGTGGTGTGGTACAAGTTTTGATTTCCATTAGCTTGTTATGATTCTTGGACACCCCGGCACGTACCACGGGAGGCTGTCGTGCGTAATAAGCATTAACAGAATTTCTAATTGAAAAACTTTCCCCAAGCACCGTGAGCGCTCAGTGCTGCTGGCTGGCGTGTATTTCGAGCGAGTCGGTTGAGATAATGAGGTTCCGTTTTGGATGTTGGTGTAGTGTGTTTGGAATGCTTCAATGATGAACCGAGATTCGACCAGCGCAATTAGTAAATTTGCTAGCGTAATCGGGCCGGGGCTGAATTGAACTGAACGATTGGTAATTATTGACGGATTTTAATTTGAATAAAGGTTACAAAACGTGGATTAAACTAGCAAACAAAATGCTTTAAAACATCCAACTAATAATTAAATGAACAACGTAAGATTGATGTCAATTTTCACAATGACGTAAAGCTCAAATCACACTCCTGTCAAATTAGCGGGTTGTTTTTAAGTAAAAATCCTAACCTGAGGATAGCTTGTTCCATTACACGATGTGACGCAAGACTTGCATCTTTGCAGATAATACTCATCACAGCGAAAAGCCTACGATGAATACTAAATAAGAACAAATCTGGACATGCAAATGTGGTGTAGTTGCACAAACAACAAAGAAAAACCCAAGGAATGTCAAAAGCGTGGAATATTGTTCAATCACGTGCACCAACCGTTTGGTGAGATTTCATTTCAGACAAACCGCAGCACTGCTGGTCCGAATGTGGTTAATGCTAGAAATGAGTGTGCCCTAACCGCGACCCGGATAGAACGAGTGGCAACGGCAACGGCTCAATTAAGATAAGCTATTTGTCTTTGCGATAGACACATGCAAATGCCGTCCCTGCCTGCATGGGTACCGGCACCTTTCTCGCTATCTCGTATGGGAAAGGTGTCAAGACACTCGTATATGTTCCGTCCTCCCTACCCCACGCTTAACATGCAAATGACCTTAGCAAATATGCCCAGCATGGAGAGGAAGGTGCACCATGGGTGTACAGGTTGAAGAATCTACCAGTCCCAAAAAAAATCACACCACTGAGATATATTTCGCGTCGTGTAGGTTTTTACCGTGTGGTCGAAATATTCAAACCCAAGAAAATGACTAGCACCAATAATGGACGACCAATTTACATAAGCTTAAGGTGACCTCGTTTATGCTACGGTAGGAGGACCTTACCCGCGCTGCGCTAACGATTCGTACAGCACGATGAATTCGTATGCCCGCATGATACTGGGCTGTTCTGGTGGTTCACTATCACGATTAAAAATAAGTCGAAATGTAATGCGCGCCTTGCGGGAAGGAAAAAGAAAAAAAGTCTGCATTGACTAGAACCTGGCCTGGGCTGAAATATCGGATCGTTAATAGAGCTACGTTAGGGCCAGTTCTCCTTTTCTGGCACGTTGAAAACAATGAAAGGGCGAACCCGGCAGAACAGACTAGGACTTAGACTTCTGTGAAACCGGAAAAGCATACCGCATACTCACGATTCTTTCGCTTCCGCCTGAACTTACAAACTTTTTCCGCCGAATTTCCGTTGGATTCATTCCTACATTTGTTGGCGGTGCGATGTTAACACCTGGAGTGACTGTAGGTGTTCGCTCGCGTAATGATACCTTTCGCCTTAAAGTTTAAGCTTCAGGATGTGGTGAGGACAAATCGTTACCAGGCGTCGAGTCGCGGTTCCAAAGTAGGGTCAGAATTCTTTCTTTGCAGTAAAGCACACCTAAAGTCCTTAATTTGCTGCACGACCACCACACTTAGCGTACGTTTTAAAGAGCGTTTCCAGGGCGGTTGGGTCGCCCTAGCTAGCATTCGTTTGCTGTATGGCATGGCAACATCGTTTGAAAAAAATGCAAGCATCTAAAGATACAAATCAAACCGCCGAGGATAAAAGCGAATATTAAACGAACCTTGGGCCATCTTGCCGCAGGAGCCACCAGGCTGTGGTTGTTGCGAGGGAAAAAGGTTCCAGGTAATTTGAATAATGAAATGTTTCATTACCACTGGTTTCTAATTCATGGTTCGGCTTTGATACGGTAGATAAGAAGGGCCACGTCGACTTTTAGGCCCTTCTATGGGAAGCTTATTATTTTCATCGACCATTGTTTTATGCTGCACCAATACGATAAGAACATTGATAGGAGATATGGAAACTGGCTTCCAGTGACGAACAAAGCTCCAGTGCTAACGTTTACACTATAAACAGAACAATTGTCTTTTTCAAAAAAGGTAAAATGTTTCACCCTAAAACTAAACCTACGCACGAAGCAATGCCTGACGGAATAATAAGTTTCTCTTTCGTTCTTTTGAGATAATCTCAACTTGTTACACTTAATTAGACTGATCGGTGTTAATTAGTGCTAAACAAATCACTGTTCCCCACTTTTTTTCCTAGTTGGACATGGTCTCTCCAGACATGCTGAGGATGATATCGACTAGATCGGATAAATCGAGCCACTCATCCGGTTGGTTACTCACCCAGCACCCATCCCAGCTGGTGTTCCATGTGACCGACAGTTCACTTCCTTTGCATGGAAGCACGTGCCAACTTTGGCGTATCTTTGTTTATCTACTTTCGTGCACAATTCGGATCGAGCCATGTGCCTCTGTGGTACTACACTCGTGTTGGAGTGAAATTGCGGAATGACAATCATAGGCAAAGTTTCTTCCGTCCTGCAATCGTGACTGTTGCTAATTTCATTTCATTTGGAAACAGGGAAGGAGAAGTCTTTGGACGTGATTTTTGCTTTCACAGCTTGTTTCACACACGTTTTAACGAAGTTCTACTTGAGGTAGCTGCTCAGTAGCTGGTATCTTTTGCTGAATTGCTAGCTCAAAGAAAGACTGTTAAATATATTAAGTGTTATTCAAACATATGACATATGGAGGAATTTTCCAGCTGAATACAAAAAACCTTGCTTAGTTGTAAAGTAATATAATTTACTCATTACAACCAAGTAAAGATATTCTCCCAAAAACATTGGCGTAAGATTTGGATCTATGACGAATTCCATATTTCCTGACAACACGTAAACCAAGGTGTGAGAGATTGTTTGTGGTGTTGGAAGGTCGGTCAGGTCCTTGTTCTATGCTGAGAACCACTTGTGTGACAACATCAAGAAGGGTGACGATTTACTGGAGAGGGCTCTGAGCCACTACTTTACTCGGTCCAATCGAAAGCGATCAAACAATCAGGCGTCGTGTGAATTAGATAGGCAGAACAGACCACGACCAGAGAGGACGATTTGCCCGATTGAGCCTCTTTTCGGTAAGTGGTTATCGTTCCACCTTGCTAATTAGTGGAGCAATCATTGAATACGTATCTTCAAGCATGTTGCGATAACAAGTAAGGAGCTCGAATGTGTGGCCAGTGCCATGATTCCTGTTAACGTTTTGTTGGGATCCTGTTGACTAAATGTTTTTGTTATTCATGTTTTTGTTTATTAACGAACAACACCGAAAAAGAAATATTTCCTTTAAATCTATTTTGTAATTGAATAGGAAACTGAATTGCTTTGAAAGATAAACGCAATAGCATGCCTCATTACAACCACATTCAGTAAATGCACGACATTTCAATGAAACGAAATCCTCAAATACTCAAAAATAAGAATTCGTCCGCTAAACCTCTCCATTTGCGGACAACGTAATGATGAAGGCATAATCTAAATAATAAAAGAGATGAAGATAATTCCAATATTCACTTCACTGAGTGGCTCATTACAAGCATCCTCAGAAGAGCAAAAGAAAGGAGCTGGTAATTGAAAACAGTATAAACGATTTCACACACACAAAAAAACTACACAAAGTCACAAACCACACAAATTTTCAATTCGCAATCATCGTTTAAATGAAGATTGATAAGCTCAAGATGCGATCGATTGTTGGCTTTGCTGATAATGCGAGTCAATTTATATTCCTTTTCGTTTTCATTTGCTCCTACGCTTCACTTGCAGCGAGTGAACCAAGCTGAGCAACAGAAGATCGTGTTAGCAATGTCGAAAATGTGAAGGAAAAATTGGCTTCATCATTACAATGCCAGTCATACCATTCGCACAAGTGCAAGAAACGATGGTTGGTTGTAAATTTGAGCTCTTGATTAAAGGAAGTTCATGTCTTTCGATATTCAAATCATTTTCTTATCCTATGACGAATGGTAACAATCAATTGAACTAGAAAGGGAATGTGCGGTAATCGTTGATTCCCTTGCAAATCGTTTGATCCATTAGAAGGTTGTAATTTATAGCGAGAAGAATTCGGAGTTAGAATCCGAATATTTGTATCAATATTATTGAGTACTGTTAACAGCAAACTGATCAATGTTATCGCATTCCGACGTATCAAATAAAGTAAAATTTGTAAAAAAAAAGTCTTTTGAACTGTACTATAACAGCCATCAACAGTTTAATGAACAATATAAAATCTTCCAATGCCAGAATAATCCGATTAGTTTGACCCACATCATTAGCTGGAGTATTATGATTAAATCTTTTGCAGTGATTATTTTCTGTTGGCATACTTTTGATATGCATAATCCTGAAGAACCACCTAAAATGCTCATTAATGCTGCTTCTAGACATAAAACATTTAGCCAAGCTTATTGTTCGAAGTGCTCGAATAATGTCGTTTGATTTAGAGTTTTCCAATTGTGATTTTTTGTATCGTTACCAACATAGTAAAATATAACTGGAATATTTCTACGAAAAACCACATAATTCTACAACGATGCATTACATGGAAAAAAGCTGAACCAGAAAAACGTTCCCATATTTTCGGCCTGTGTCATCGGTTGAACACTTTCACAAGGATGGTTCATCATCATAGTTCGTTCGTTTCATGTTGTTGGTCGGATACGGTGGCTTCATCATTAGCGTGCCCCAAAGAAGAAATTTTCCAGCACCGGATGCATGTCGTTTTCATGAAATTGCATCGTCGGGTGGAATTCACTCGCAGTACAGTCGTTCCATAAAGCGTAGCGACGGCTGGTGATGTAAGGTTGACATCCACAAAGTGTTTGAAAAATGTAAAACGAGAATGTCAGGAAGTGACCAAATCGGCTTTTGGAGCTGAACGTGTGCACCGGAATTCACTTTTCGGAAGGCTCTAGATGGAAGCTGCCTGAAATGATAGGGTGCACTACGGGTAATAAATGCCTCGTCGGCAAACGAAGGCCTAATAAGTGGCGTTATCATATAAAATAAGCTTCTGACAGGATCAGGGTCGTTTGGGTTTAGCACCGAAAAATAACACCGATGTCATATGCGTACGATGCCCTTGAATTGTGATAGCACACAGAAATAGTGACAAATAGATTAGATGGAATGAAAGGTATAGCATTGAAGGAGTTTGTTTCGGATAAATAAACCGGCACACTTTCAAAAGTTATACCGATTCTTACATTTTTCAGAAATTTTCAGCAAAGCATTTAATTTTTCAACTGTACTTTCAACTTCCTCAACTTCTCAACTCAACTCAACTTCCGTGGCCATCAATATTTAGTGCAATAACGAATGACATATTTATACCCAAACCAAGACTTGCTCCAAAACACAAATAGATGCATGGAGGCAACAAGGCGAAAGTGAATAAATGATTTGATTGCAACACACCAGGGATTTATACAATCATCAAACGCTTTTGCTACAGATTACGCTCAGCTCTCTCACGGATTTTGTACGATTTCGGAAGAGATCAGAAGGTCAGACAAAATATTACCTGCATGGGGTCAGACGCAGTCCAGCTGCGTATCGCTCTCCTTCACCTGCCGCCACCAACACAACCAAGAAGGATTTCCCCACGGAGGGCGGTGCGCCGATTCCGGTGTTGCTTACTTCCTCTTGAGCCTCTTAGCGTAGCCAATAGGGCTTCTTACCTCAGCAGAACGCGTGCGAGCGAGCCACCAGCGTGAAGGGAACCTACTAAACGATCTGGCCACGACCGTGAGGTTAAAGATTGAGGTGCTCAAGCTTACGCTGGCTCGCTTCGAGTCATTGCCGTTTGTTCTCGTCTTCCCTTTTGGTGTGCTTCTCCAGGAAAATTGTATTCGAAGCTGTCTAAATTTGCTCAACGTCTTGGTTGAGTAATTGGATTGTGTGGCGTGAGGCAAACACTGGTCGCTCTGCACTTGAAATCACGTTCTACCGTGCCAATGCTGTGGTGTTTCCTTTTGCATTGCACAGCACGGTAAGGATTGTATTTACAGTACAATATCCCGTTGGCGATTATTCTTCATTTTCCGCCGCACATTGTGCTCGATTGCGTGTTGGCCGCTTCAGGAAGCACTTATTGTGAGTGATGTGTATTCTGTTCCATCAACTACCACTACAGCAGCTTCAAGAGGATTGAAACGTTCGACTTATCTTTAACTAAGACAAATACACGTTCCATACCATGCTTGGGTGCGAATGTGAGTGAGGTTGTTAAAAGTTTGAAGATGAAGGCTCACGCTAGCTGCCTGCCTTTAAGGTTTAAACAGCAATTGCAGGCGAAAGTTTGTTTGCAAAATTCTTCCACTGCATCGTACTCTTTGATAAATGGCTGGTGGTGGCGGATATGGGAACGTATGATCAATCATTACTAGAGCACATTGCTACTAGTAAATGAAAAGTTGTTGCCTGAACGTATCATTACCCCCAGCAATGCAATTCTCGCAGATTTAATGGTTGTTTCAAGCACCTTTTCCAAACAAGTTGGTGTTGCAATGGTAATCTTTTCAACTACATTAGTTTTCTTCTTTGACATAGCAGAGAAAATACAAAGAAAAGAGTGATACTAATTCCAAGCCATAACTAAGACAGCTCTAACGGGAGCACACGACATCGGATTTGAATCGTTAAGATAAGAAACTTCTCTAAACTTCTAAATCAGAAAACACTTTACCTGTTGTTAATAAAGTATAGTTCATCCTCTTATTTGGCGCTAACTGAAAGAAACTAAATGCCTTCGACCATTTAAACAATTCTCTGTCATTGTTCATTGATTTCCCAACTCTACGGCTTCGTTTGTTTATGCGTGTGTGCACTCAAAACCGTCACAGAGATGGAGGGTAATGCCATTAGCACATTTTAACCTCGTTCAAGTTCAGTTCGGTTACGTTCAGTTTGCAATTTGAGCCAGCAAAGTAACGAGAGATATTTAAATACATACGCCACGTTAGCTTTGTTCTGTTTTAAGCGTCTTTATGTTTGAAGATATTGCCGTTGATTGCTTCGTATAGATTGCGCTTTACCGTTTGCATTGAGCCTGCTTACGATGCACTGCACAGTTACGAATGTGTATCATCTTTACAAAAATAGTCCCTACTCACGCCCCAAAACCATACAACCCACTCACAAGACAATGGTTTATAGCTGTTCATGTAATTTATTCAATTCACTCCTCCGGCAATGCAGGTATCGTAATAAACCGGACGACATCTAAAGGAAATATTATTGGACAGGGAATTGAAGCAGGGACGACTGAACTGAAATTGGCACACAAGTGCCTCAGCCGGTGCGATGACGCTCCTGCACACAATAAAATGCACCTTCCCTGCCGGATCGGAACGCCGAACCGGAAAATGCGTTCGTTACGCGACGGAAATCGCACACACATCGCTGCTAGCTTTCGTCTGAATAAATTGCATCGTAACGCATTCATGCCAATGGGCTGCTCGGAAACGCAGACACTCTCTGGCATTCTGGCACATGTTTTGTCTTACCGCACTCGACGTGTGATTGTGAGCAGGGGCTCGCTGCCAATGGACAGCGAGCAGCGAGGCTGAAAGCGAACGAATATTGCCTCTGGCAACAGTAAGCAGGTGGTACAGTCGGTGCAGCGCTAATGCATCGGTCCACCTGCGAGTGGGATTTTCCTTTCACTACCGAGGGGTCGCTCAAGATGCGTTCTTCCGCTGCCGGGCGCTACAGGATTACAAATTCAAAATGGCACTTATATTGGCCTCAGCTCACCGCATGGTTGTGTGCGCCGCAGGTAGCGAAACTGCATCGGTCTGTTCTGGTGTGCCTGGCGTTTCTGAATGTATACTGTTAATAGTCTAGCTGTTGCGATTTGCCAGTAGGTGTCGTGGTTACTGGACTATCGAAGGCCAGTCGTACGAGAATGGATCGCAATTGGACCTGATAGAACTAAAGTATTAAGTAATAGGTGTAAATATTCATGGAAGTCAACATAACTTGGTTTGAATCAGGTTTAGAAGACAAACTGGTTCTAATTCATGATCAACATTTTGAATAACTTTGGTGTATTTCATACAGATAATCATATTCTTTTTTGTTAACTTGTGTTTATATTGTCTGCATATCGACAAATGGCCGAATTCATTAATATTGTTAATCAACACACAAATTTGAGGTGCATTTAGCACATCATCGAACAGATTTGTCGATCTCAACCAAATAAACATTATCGCCATAATGGGACCGGTCCACAATTCTCCTTCCATTTCCGTAAACAAATAAGAAGAAAGAGTAAATAAAAAGAAATCAAGTCAAGCGCAAAAGCCACAATCACGCCCCTCCCAGCGCATCACCACCACTCTTTAAAATAAATGTGATTTAAAAACTTTTCGCGTTAGGAATGACACTTTTTTCCATCTCATCCACCTCGTTAAATTCGTCCAAGTTTCTTTACGTTCCGTTTGCCTGCCCTGCTCGGGAAACATCAAAACTGTCATCCGCTGTTCGTTTACTTCTTTTCCTATTCGCTGCTCTGCATCTGCGTCTCAGTGACAGGATTTTCAATGGCTTTGGGCTGTTTTATTGAATTGTATCGTGAAACTTTGGCCCAAAGTATCCAAAGTGCTACAGGGCTGTAAAAGATTTGAAACTCAGCGACGGCAGGAAGCGGACTTTTATCTAAAGCAAAAATAAAACATATTTCGTTGTCGTTCTGTCGTTTGGAATGTCGTCAATGAAGGTGCGAAAGTTTGTCATCATTGTATATATGAGTTTTCATTTAGAATTTGAACGTTTCTTCTAAATATTTTCAATCATTTTGTAAAAACGCCATAATATATTTTTTTTAATTTGATGCGTAGTATTAAATATTCGACTTTTTTTTCAAGAATTTCATTAAACTCTCACAATTTCCACAGAATTCACCACAACAGTAGATAGTTTGGTTATGAGCCTACATATATTATAATTAGCTTGATTGAATGCAATGCTCCAACACTCACTTTTACCCCGGACCATCATGCTTTATTTGACCGTTTGCCGAATTGTTGCTCTATGGGCACTAAATTTTGCCAAAGTGCTATCGGGGTTTACCTGTGGAGTAAATTTATTTGCCTACGATTTGCCCGCAACATGCGCGATTGGGCATCGAATTCCATTAGCTTCATATTTTTTCTGCCATCGGTAAATTATGCCATAACTGTCGCAGAAAGACAAATGGCAAGACGGAAAAAAGTGTAAGCACGGTAAGGGTCACACCATTCCAGCAACAACGCAACAAAAAACCTTATGGCTGACTTTAATGATGAATGGGGGCACCAAACAGCACGTGGAGAAGAAATGATAATTTCGCTATAAATCGCTCTTAATAATACTCGCAGCAGTATCGAACGTTAGGGACGTTGTTTGTATTTGTTACGGAAAAAAAGCGCAGCATATGTCTTGGATTTTACCCCCCTCGGTTGTACGAGGTTCGCCGAAAGGGGGGGTCGGTAATTATACGATAGATCATAATTTTCATAAATCTCTGTCAAGGGCCAACAGAAATACGATGCACATGAAACGGTCTGGCGGACTAGGGATGTTATGTGGATCTTGGATGTGTGTTGCCCCGGTATCGTTAGCAAAGTCGACGTATTTTTATGTCAAGTATAGTAAATCAAACACAACTAACGATGTGATTGTTGAATGGTGCGCGTTTGGTGATATGCTGATATGTGTCCAACTCATATGTTACCAGTGGAAAGCATTATGAAGAGTGTTGTGGAAATCAGATCAGAAAAAGTGACCTTTTTTGTTTGTGCAGGCATCCACACTTTAACTGTCACCTATTAATGAACGTAATAGGACATCAACAGTAAAGCGAACAGAATCGTTCGTGAGATGCGAGTGGGTGAGTTGGGCCCGATCAGTTGGTATACTTCTCTATTTGCAGGATTTTCCCATCAGCAAACCGGGCTTTATTTCATTAGCCAGTTAGCGAAATGAAAAGTAATTCCCCAAGCATGCGTCAGCTTCGAATATATCAATCCTACACACATAGGTTTAATTCCCCCGAAAGGGCCCATCCCCGATCTGACGTGTGGTACCATAATCTAGGATGAGTGATTTATTTTCCCCAAGAGGAAAATCCCATTATTTTATCCCTGAGCAGACAACAAACAACGGGGACCCGAGCTCGGTGGATTATTCAACCAGCTCACGAAACAATTACAGACATCATTAGTTTCGAAGCGTGATGATTTTGAAGATTGCTAATGCGTGACGGCCCAACCCTGGTGAATCGAGCGAATGTGCTTGCTGTGTGCACAGCATGGCCTTTTTTGTTTTGGTCGTATAGATTTTTATCTTTTATCACAGCCGCATTCACCGAACATCCGACCGCGGGGAACGCAAGGGATTCGAACGAATTTTCGTGAATCCGTTTGGTTTGTGTAGGTGTCGGGGGAAAAGTCATTGGATTGGAGGGGGTTGGGTTGGGAACAAATCGACGGAAGTGGGATTGAATTATCAGACTGTCAATCTTGATTTTCATCTCGTGTGGAAGCAGTATTTATATCTTTGTTTCTTGTTATACATTATTCAGTTGCAGTTGAGCTTGATTGAGAACCGGTGTATCGTTGAAATGGTATTGTTTGGTAAAAAAAAACACTCTAAATGCGTTAGTATTAAACGAGGTTGTATTTAACGGTATCAAGTGATTCAAAAACAGATTTAAAATAGTAACATATTGTGTTTCTAAAACGTATTTTTTTTTTAAATAATAGTCAAGATTCGTATTACAACTGATAGCGGGTTTGATAACTGCATTCTTAAACATTCCTTCTGAACAAATCAACAAATACACAAATACAAATACAGAAGATCAAAAGAACACGAATGAATCAATGGATCCATTGTGGTAATGAAGCCTGTCTTTCCAAAAAGAGCAACCGAGAAAATGGGCTTTCTTTATCAAGAATTTTCTAATTTCATTTGGTGCTTTGATGTTTCGCCTTCGAGCAAAATGGTGAATATGTTGCATCACATCTTAAACCCCGAAAGGGATACATATCAACCTAGGCTAGAATGTAGGACAGATAAGCTAGCATCTCATTTAGAAAAAAGAACATTAGGAATATGTAATCCTTCAGTTATTCATGATTGATCTTGAATTATTCATTACAGATAAATGGATGTTATTGTTTGATGTGTTAACTAGATGTTTGCCTTTTGGCTTCTACTACGTCTACTACCAGATGTATCAATTGATATGTATAATGCAGCATATAATCGTTATTTTCATTGTTTATGTATTTACAATACGATAATATGCTAAAAAATCAACCATCAAGCTTTCGTTTCTTTCGTTTATTGTTTGAATTGGTTTTTGAGGCAAACGAGTCATTGTAATTTGTTGTAATGATTCAAAAGAGCATATGTAACATTGTAGCAAAGCTTTGTTCCTTCTTGTAACCATCTGAAACTTCTTCAAATACGAGTGGCAACTAAACTGAATTAGTAATTTTCAAACGTACTTGCCTGAATATATCTTCAGCATTCGGCTCTAGCACACGTGTCCTTCATTTTGTGTGAAAACGCTTCCACTCAAGCGTAAACAGTTTCCCACGCCAACTGTGTGCAGCCGGTTCGCGTACGCGGTTGCCGCGGCTCGATAGACAAGTTGCTACAAGTCACACATCATTACAAATTAAAACAGTCACGCACTTGTGCCTTTTTCATTCGTCTCCATAAACACGGCACGGTGGCGGCAGTGGCAACCATTACACGGTGTAGCGCTCGCTCGTACCACCGAATGCTCTTACACCAACCGTCCGGAAAGATTTGTCTCGCATGACAGTGTAGATGAGCAACCGGAACACTATGGTGCGTTAGCGAAACCACTCGCACCATTCATTTCAGACGAATCGGTTCTTCCTTCTCAGGCCAATACGAGGAGGAGAATAGGAAATAGGAGAAAAGCTTACCGCACTGGCAGGGTTCCCCAACCGAGGCGGAAGCAGAACGAGGCGCAACCCTCGGCTGGGAGATCATGCTCGGAAAATTTAATGCCTCAAAAGGTACCCGGTAAGTAGTAGCGAAGATAGTGGGGCATCCACCGAGCACTGGGATGCTGGCGGAAACGTTAGTGAACTTGCCAGCAAAAACTAATGTTTTTTGCCCGTTCCGCTAAAGTTTTGCGTTCTCATGCGACGACTATACGTATGATTTCCGCTGGTGGAAATTGAAAAATTTCCGCTCCACTTCACGCTCCTGTGCTCAACTCGTAAGATGTGTGGCGGCAGGATTTGCTTTGAAGGGCGGCGCCGCTGGAGAAACTCTTAAAAATTTGCTTCATTTTTCTGCCCGGTTCGGTAACGGGGCATGAGCGCACCGTTTTTTTGTTGTTGCCTTTGTTCTGAAGCATCAGAGTGCATCAACGCGGCTGCAACGTCATGCAAGTGTGGCGCAACAAGGAAAGAGCAAACGCCAACGGAAAAGCTTTGTTTGGACGAGCCAAACATAAATGGGCGGAAAATGGGCAATCTTTTAGCGCTCGTGTATGAGTGTGAAGTGGACACACAAACACAAAGACAGCAAAAAAATGATAGAAAAAAAAGAAAATGACTCGTGATGTTTATCTTATCATGCCGGCCATGAGTGGGTACTTTAATTACTCCATGCTCGTTTGGTTCGCGAGCTTTCTCTTTATTTTCTGATGTACCATACCTTAGCGGTACTTGTCACTGTGCAAAAGCGGCTAAAAAGCGGAAGCTGTCACAAAAGTAGTGTTCTTAACCACACTCAGGCCATTTTGCTGTGGGTAGTAAGAATTCAAAGCAGACGGTGTGAAAAAACAACCTTCATAAGGAGAAAACTGCTCCAAAAAAGTGTTAGCAGAAAGTTTAGCAAAAAAATCCCAACAAGCTCAAGCAGTTCTTGAAAGTATGGAGAGGAACCATGAGTTTTCAAGTGTAACACAAAATAAAAAGTAACGCATGGGAGGAGTGCGAAACAATAAGATAGATAAATAAAGCGTTGCGTGAAGAATGATGAAATGTAACATTCCCCATGAGCTTCTTTATCATTACATGTATGATGTTTGCTGTTTACTTTTTTCCCCTCGATATTGTGTAATATCGCGATAAGAGGAGCCAACAAAAAGAAACACGCCAACGCCGCTAAAGAATCGGGCGTTGATGAGTTCATGTGTCTCCGTGCATGCTTTCTCGCGAGACACCGGCAACTCACACTTTGTGACGCTCTAGAATGTACCGGAAAAGTTGACTGTCTTCATAGATTCAGCCCTGCTTCGCATCGTGTCATATGCTACAGGGTGTGTTTCTACGGTAATTTTTTTTGTTTGCAACGCTTCTATTGTGCACTGCAGCAGCGAAAAGCGTGTGTCTGCAACGGGTTTGAAAGAGCTGCCAAAATTAGGATCTTTTCTTCAGCCGAAACAAGATAATGGCGGTGGTGATGATGATGATGATGATGATGATGGTGATGGTGCTGTCTGTCATGGACGTGGTGGGTGATGTAAGTAAATGAAATTGTGTCACACTGTGTGCTATTGCCTTTGTTACGCCGAACTCGTAATAAGTACGTTTGATTCGTAATGTGTACTAGCCTTTTCGAGCTGTTGAAAAACAGAGGACCAAACTTGAAATGGGAAAATAATAATTGCAAGTTCAGAAGCAAATGTATTCTCGCTCTCTGATAGCTCCGCCCTTCTCCTGCTCTTTATTCATCCTTCACCAGCACGACCAACACTTACGGAAGCTACATTGAAAGGGAAAAGAAAAAGTTAGTAAATGAAGTAGCATTGAGAAGTGTTTTCGATTGTGTTGCAAACGTGTAACCCTTGTCCTCCGGCGATCGAAGCTGGGGTGCTGCACTAACTGCCCCCTTTCAGTAACGATTGAGCGATGGCTCTTCGAGCAACGTTTGCTTTGCTCGCACTGTGCGCACTGTTGCGGGCTCTCGAAGGCTTGCGCTGCCCAAATCGGTCGGTGCAAAGTACACCGCACGAAAAGTTTGAACTAAGCAACGGAACGCTCACCTTCTTTCGGGTAAACACCCTTACTAAGCTGAACGTTCCCGAGTTTGATTATTCACTTGGACGCTGCCTGCAAACGAACGTCACCTACAACGAGCGGGAACTGAACGTAACCATCGAGTGTCTGAACGGGCGCATCGTAAAGTCATTCACTAGCAAAATTTACTCCTCCAGCGCGTACATAACGCATAACTTCACCCATGCACCGGACGGCAGCAAAGCGTTTGAACTGTACGTGTGTGAGAAAAATTCGTTCGCCCAAGGATGGATCACCGTGAACAGGGAGCCCGGTTCGGTGGTGCAAGCAGATCTCATCCGTACTACTCAGCTAGGGTTCGCGAAACACTGTGCCTGCCATTTCCGCATCCAGCTTAGCTTTCAGTACACGGCTGCCCTGCCAGGGCAGAAGCAGATGGAGCAGAAAGCGTGGAAGGAAAAACAATCATGGATCGCAATGGGGGTAGCGTTCGGTGGGATGTGCGTCTTGCTGCTGTGTGTTGTAAGTTCTTACTTTTAATCCATGTTTTTAAAAACGATGAGATAATTAGAATCTTACACTATATGGATGTACTTGTACCTGGAAAAGATGCAACATATTGCTTTAAAAACTGCACAATAATAAAGGCAAAGGATTCACGAAAGAGGAAATGATTGATATCGATGACACAGTAGATCAAATGGAATCAAAATAATAATATTATTAAAAAAGAAAAAAACAAATCGTAATGCGGACGTTCCAGACTGGGGATGATTAGTGCAGTCGCTTTGTTAGGTTACGTAATGTAATCTCTAAACCCTTTGCAAACTCGTAACGAGCGCTCTGGAGTCCGTCCGTGATGGGTGAACAGTTACAGAGCAAGCGATACGGTCAAGCATGTCGTCAGTGATTGGAAAAACAACTCACGCTCACGCGTTTCCATATCCTATGCTACCGCACGTTGTTTGTATCATCCGGCATTAGTTCATGGCGCAATGTAACAGATGTGGATGCAGTATACGATGTGCATGACTAGGTTCGCCAATTAAATCGGTATATTCCTAATGAGTAGTAAGCGAGACGGCAGCAAATCAGTAACGAACTGTGATTGAATGTCAGCAACACTCTTTGTCTTTAAATACTCGTGGTAACTGAACGAATGATCATTCGATTGGGTGAAGCACTTGCTTGGGTTTAAAACGTTGCCAGTAAATAAGTTAATGAAACATTTTTTTTAAACAAATATAAAAGTCATAAGGTAAGGGCAAAAATCACAGTATTTATTCTAAAAGCAGGCTCAAACTACCTGCTACACTCGTTTTATTATGTATACGTGTCAGGAAAGTTCTCGCTTTTCGTGACATCGCGGTCCCTCGGCAGCTGTTAGGGTAACTTTTCCCTCACAAAAGACTTGCGGTCTTTGAAAAGATGACGCACGCGGATGTTGATGCACTTTTTCTTCGACCCGCTTTCCCCGTCGGCATGCAGTTAGCTAGTTTGCGTGGCAGAAAACTTTTCTGCAACGGGTCGTTTGGGGTCTTCTCGCGAGAGAAATTATGTTGATTAAACAGCGGAAAGATGCGAGTGGGTGTGTGTGTGTGCGTGTGTGTGTGTGTGTTAGTGGATGTGTTCTCCCCCATTGAGTGAGCCCCTTTTTAACAAATTATCAGTCATTCTTCAAACCAATTCATTAAACGAGCCGCAGCGGTCTGATGAAGCGTGACATGACGTTTAAAGTTTTCATTCTATCATAAGACCGCGGTTGCGGTTTTGCATCGTACCCGAACAAATGACGATCGTTATTGCATGCGCGCGGGTGGGGCATGCGTGCGCGCGTGCGTTGCCTAGCCGGAGGAAACTGGGCGAGGTTGAGTGGGCTGACTCGAGTCGGCTGAAATAACAGACCCTCGCGACCCGGCGACGGTGCGCAGCGGTGCAGCTGGCGGAAAATTGCAAAGTTTTGATGGAAAAGGCGAGCGCTCACGGAAAAGAAAAGTTATTACACTAAACGGAATTTTTAATGACAAAATGTTAATGTGAAACTAAAATTTCTTCTTGCTTGCCTTTTCTGCATACTGTCTCGGTCCACTGCTGCGTGGATGGTTTGAGATGTTGCAGCACTTCTATCACAGCACAGCCGCCAAGTTGGAATGATTCGGGGGTGATGGTGCAGCCAGTTGGAAAAGTTTTCCAGCACCCCAGTACCCGGTAGACGGAGATGGAGCAGACAAAATTGTCGGCAAACTGGTCCGACTGGAATGAGATCGGGTGCATTTTTGGGGGTTGCACTGACTGGGGGTTCCGAAAGTTAGTTGCAATGCGTTGTCACTCGATTCAATATTCTGGGCCCAGGGAGATGGATGGATCTTACCGAGAGTTGCTAGCAGGAAAACAAAAAAAAAATGGTACTAGACACAAAACTTAAGCCTCAGGATGGAACCGCTTCGCTATTGAGGGGAAGGAAGTTTTTCGAGGGAAAAATATCTATTTTAGATAGATTTTTCTTCCTTTTTAAAAGCAAAGTTTATCAAATTAAGCCATCCATAAGCGTCCAATTACTACCAGGCCCGGAGGTGGAGCACAAAATGCATTACTTCCGATGCGGCACAAATAGTGCGGACTAGGATAGGCCGTGCTGCAGTTGTCCATTAGCAAAATTAAAATGATTGGTATCTAATTTAATGCCGATTAAGTGTCGATTAAATGAATGAAAGATTACCGCACCATACTGCTGTTTAAGATTTGAATGTTCTGGAGTATTTTGTGCCAGTAATTGTTTCAGGTTCAAGTAGATCTCAAGCCATTTAGATTATGTGTTAGAGGTGAGTGACTTTCAATTATTTTTAAAGATTTTAGGTATTGTTCCGCACATGAGGGGGTTTTAAGATTCTTGACAGCTTTTTTATATTGAGTTTGCCAGTTGGCGGCTGAAATCATGTCAATACTCCATACAAAACCAGACACGAAATTAGACTCAGAGTTTTAGCTTTGATTATTTCAGCCTGAAAAAAATCGAATAACGCCGAATCGTCGCAGGTTCGATTAGTTTAGCTCATGATTGATTGTTTTTTTATTGTTGAAGCATTTAGTCAAGAAAGGTTAAAAAACTGTTTGGTTCGATATTTTTGAAATGTACTAAAAGTACTATAATCCATTTTAAACAGAAAAAAGAAAAGAAATTAAAACGATTTTAAAATACGTGTTTGCCTGTACACAAATGATGATTTTAAATTTGGCGTAAAATAATTGTCGCATGGATGCAGCCCGGATGATAAATATTATTCCTCTATTCCTCAGTTTTTTTTAATATAAAAAGAGCAAATTCAAAAAAATCAGTCCTCACGTTCACAGCTAGAATCAAGCTGTGAAGCCACGATAATTTGTGAATAAATACACTTTTCGTTTTATTTCATTTTTGCACTGGGGTAAAAAAATGCATTAAAATGAAAAGTTTATCTGATATATAAAACTACGGATAGCTGTTAGGTTCACTTAAGCGGATAATAAACGTATTATTATGCTTGTTCTGTAGAACTTCTCGATGATAAAAAAACGAGTAAATATGGATGCAACAAAGTTAAGTACAATTTTTCCGATGCTTTTTTTGTTGGGTCTAGTGTTGTTCATGCATGGTTTTCCTGGCAAGGGAGTTTATATTATTGAAATATACTACACTATTTTCACATACTTGGCCCAAATTGTGCGGCATTTAACGAAAGAGTAATCGAGCAACATCAAGCTATGGAACAAGCCAATTTTAAGCTAACACCATGCAGGTGCTCCGTTAATTAAAAGGTGCTATTTGTTGCCTTAAACACGTTCGTTTTTTATGCAGGTTTTTTTCGTATTATTTTCTGTAACGAGTTTTGTTTTGCAAGAAGGGCCTTTACATTTCGGAGTAACGAGAAGATGTACCTGTACCTGGGCATGTTATTTTTGGTAGGTAAAAGCTATTAAACAACAACGGTTTTTTTCGGCTAACACATTTGTGCTCTCGTTCAAAATGTTAGTAATAGTTTATTGGCTCATTTATTGCTTACAACATGCTTCAATAAACACATGCTGTGCTTTGGTAGTAAGTGTTGAATAAAATTAATAATACGCCTTTCTATAACCATTCTTAAAGTTTACATTTGCGCTGCATTGAATTAATTTGATAAAAAGAAAGCAAGAAAAAAGGATTTTTTGTGTTTAAAACAACATCTTCACGCCACATTCGCGAAGCACACTGTGCAGCAGGCGACGTTTGTTGTTGGGAAATTTAATTAAAAACTGTGTTCGTAGCTGTACTTCGCGCCTGCATACGAAAATTCGCTCTTATGAAGTGCTTACAGAAAGAGCAAAATCCGGCATAAAATTAATATAGCTCGTTGGTAGGACCGCTCTGCATTTACGGCATTTTCGTTTCATTTTAAAGCAACTAGAACATTTTATCAGCCCACGCGAAAGAACCATGTCTGCAGCTCGAAACAATTGGCCAACACATGGACCCTACAACGAGCACAACAAAAAGCAAATGTGTACGGAGCCGATAACTGCATACACACGGCCGGTGCAGTAACAGTGCCGGCAGGCACTAATTAGAGAAATTAAATAGGAAGCCACTAGAATAAGCAAAATCGGGTTCGCCGTTGCAAAGGCAAAAAAAAAGATAAGTAACAATTTTGGCGTACAGGTTGAACTTCCTTACCTTTGGACGCTACGCTAGTGCACACAAAGAATGTGTTTGTGTTGTGCTGTGGTAGATAGA
This sequence comes from Anopheles arabiensis, assembly GCF_016920715.1. NCBI lineage: Eukaryota > Metazoa > Arthropoda > Insecta > Diptera > Culicidae > Anopheles > Anopheles arabiensis. Next base: position 9,424,763 of record NC_053517.1, read on the forward strand.
GTATATTCTTCCCATTTCGTTGTTCACCATTTTAAGGGTAATATTTAACAGAAGCTGCCTTTGAAGGTGCAGCACACGTACGAGCGAAATAGTAAAGTAATTTGTTCATAAAATTAATTCAACTGACTGTACATTTCCAATAGTAAGCATGTGCTAGTTTTATTAGTTTATTTTTACTTTTATGGGCGTTTATTGTGGATTAATGTTTTGCTCAAATACGAGCATTGCATTGGAAAGGCCACATTTTTCCTTCAAGCAAACATTGATTTGATTAAGATTGTTATTGTCGTTTTATCCCATTACAATGCAGGAGGTAGATTACGTTGTTCTGCTAACGAAGCGGGATCCTTCAAGGAGAGATTACTTTACGCGACTACACTGTACAGTGTTTGTGCAGCTAGACTTCCCTGCTTAACCTTTTGGAGCTTTATTTCATAGACTGTTAAGACAAGAAGTTCCGCTTCATAGCGCGTAGCATTTGATCCCTTGGTCGATTTGTAAAGCTTTTTTTTCCTTACCCAGTCCTCCCACTTTCCCGCTTTCCCACTTTCTGTGTCGTCCAGTTGCTTAGTTACGCATTGCTTTGCTAAACGAAGCGAATATTTAAGGGTACGAGGGTGGATGAGTATGGCTGGGCGCTTGAGCTGTGCTACGAGGAATCCGAGGATAATCCGATGTTACACTTGGCTTACGTAAGATACTGGTTCTAGTTGAGTGCGGGATAAAGTTCTGAGGATTTATCATGGGATAGGGATTTTGAATTTTTATGTTGTGAGGTGAGTGATGTAAATTTTTGTAACTTGTTTAGACGATTGTAAGTTTACTACGAAACTATTATAAATGTGTCGTACAGCTAGAGATGAATCTATGTACACTACGCATTGTCAAATAAGGCTCTAAATTGATACAAGTGCATCGGTTTTTAAAAATTTCATGCATTTAACATTTGAATGTAATACATTTTAATGATACATTTTTCAAACATGCCTTTTTCGTTGACTTTTATTTAGCAGGTAGCAACAGCCAATTGCCGGAGAAACAACAAAGCTTCTGCGATATGTTGGTACCAATAGATATGCTTGTCAGGAGGCTTACTAGAGGCAAGTATATAATGAGCAGTCCATTAGCATCTGGAAACATACGTACGGTGGAGTCGTAAAATACCATTGATCTTTTTCGTTCTGATATCTACTCGTGCGCTTACGAAGCCGAGAAAGAAAAGTGAAACGATGTAATGTAATCGTTTTAAACATAAACCGTTTTAAATTATTTTCCAAAAGCTACATAAAACTCGCAACTTTCTTAAATTTGCTACAATTTACGTAGATTAAACGTAACCTACCATTACAATAAGCTACGTTCCGAAATAATCTGTTTATCGCACTCATACCCACAAATGGGCGACCGAGGTGGGTTTGGAAAATGGGTTGGAAATCCGTTTTATTTATCGCATTGGAAAATTGCCGACCGGTGTTTGGTTGGCTGTTAAACCGGCAGGTAATATTCCGAGCACATCCAACACGGGCACATCACGTCAAATGACAGCAAGTCAATGCGGTGGTCAACCGCAGAGATTATGCCATCAGCAAAGTGGCTCCCGAGAGCTGAACACCTAATGATGTTTACGCGTCCGTGTAGTTGCAGTTGCAGCTAGCGCAATACCGAGGGGCATTAGTGGCATCGGTTTGCGAGCAGTGCCAAAGCTAGATTCCGATCTAGGGTGACCACAACAGATCGTGTAAAGTTTGTTTACGCCCAATGTGAGGTGGGCTTTGAAATAGAAGTGGTGAATGTGTTTTGCCTACGGGGTTGTGGATATAGCCATGAATAGATACCATTTGCGTGTGTTTTTGGTAATGGGTGATCGTTGCATTGTTAAAGTTGGTTTGCAGAGATGAGTGCAAATATGAAAAATGCACGGAAAACATGTATAGAGTGTGTTTGTTAATACGTGATGCTACATGTATAATAATACACTGGCATACATTGATTTAAGAGACATTGTATAAAGTAGCGCTAGCACAGTTTATCCTCCAGCATTTTTCCCATTCATTTTTCAAAAAACACACCAACAATCTACCTACTCGATTGCGAATTGTCGAACGCTTCGCATATGTAGATGGTCGTAGGGGGTTGCGATTCGTTGGCTTTCACACACCCCAGCAAAACCCAAATGGAAAGTGCGCTAAAGGTAGGTGTTGTAGTATATCATCGATTTAGCACATGATTGCGTTTTATTGACTTTCTCTGCTGCTATCGTTTACGTGCCTGGTAGTTTCGCGATAGGCACGTACTCTATATCGCAACGGTGAAAGATTGCGTGCCTTGTCATCAAGATACTTCAAAGTAACAGATCTCTTCTTTGTTCATCACGTGTTTGAATCATTCGACAATAGATGCGTATCCTCGGTGTTGAACCGATGCGAACCTTTGTTCGTGATTGTGTCGATACTGGGATGAAACAAATTGTGGCGAGGGTTGTGATATGAAACGCAGTCAATCGTATCGGAAAGTGTAATGAACCATTGGGTGAAAGGATTTTATTTTATTTCTAAACTGTTTCTCAAACGTGGTGTAGGTGTCAATACTTCAAATAAATTACTCCAAAGGTACTGATTTATACTTTTCTTTATGGTAAACAATCCTCTAAATAATACAGAAAGGGTTGTTAAAAAGCAACCTGCTTGGTTGAAGGATACGTCCTCTGCGTTTAACCATTGAGTGATTTTGAGATGTTAAGCTATTTTTCTAAACTTATGCTACGAATCAAGCGAGTACCATTTTACCTTGATCGTTTAAGCTTCCTTAAGCCCTCACCCATAAGGCTTTACAGTAGCGCTCTGCCAAATAGGGGAACTTCATTCAACATAAATTCCACAAATCCCCACTGATCGTCGATTACACCGTTTGTTTATTCACACATTACGTAGGATTTACGGCTCAGCTACAAGGAAGCTCACATATAAGGCTTCAGACAAACGAACAAGTAATTGATATCGAATTCAATATCGTGTTTCAAGTTTCAAATTTCGGGGTGAATATTGTTTCAGCTGCGAAGGGATGATAAACAAGCTAACCCCGTTTTTTTGAATTCTAGAAGGAATGATAATGCATTGTACTAAATCTTTAGTATAAAGCGGAGCATTGAGATTGAATAATTTTTGTTTGTTAAACAGCCGATTGTAAAATTTAAACACTAAGATCAGTTTTCTAGTCATAAATGTTATGCAATTCATTGGTTATCTGAAATATTTTTTTCTATCATTGACAACGGAAACGTTATTAATGCTTAATCTTGTTAACTGCTAGTAGGCTTTCTAATAATTTAATGAATTATGCAGGATAATTCTTCTTCTTCTTCTTCTTTGGCTCAACAACCGATGTCGGTCAAGGCCTGCCTGTACCCCCACTTGTGGGCTTTGGCTTTCAGTGACTAATTGATTCCCCCCCATAGCAGAATAGTCAGTCCTACATATGGCGGCGCGGTCTATTTGGGGATTGAACCCATGACGGGCATGTTGTTAAGTCGTTTAGTTTATCATATCTCTTTTTAATTATCTTTTTAATCTTTTTAATTAGTTCATCATATCTCAGATAGCTCATCAGGACGTTATGTTATATCATAGATTTTGGCAATGAATGTTATAAGGAACAGAATTTGTTTAAGCATCATGTGGACATATTTATAAAAAACAGGACATTGATAACTATTTCTTCCTGCAAACTATAGCATCAGTTACTATTGAGATTGAAATTGAAAAATTATTGCAGAACGGTTAACTTAATATTGCCATTAAATAATTGAACGACGTTCACTGCTATTGAATTGGAATTGATTTTTAATGAGTTTGTTATAAACGTTGTCTATTTGTCGGAATTTCATCTTGGGCACATTGAAAACAGATCAGATGGTCTGAGATACCGATCACGAAGTATTCTTAGAAACTTGGAGAGGAATGTTTCAGCTATTGTATCTTAGTTGACCACAATCCCTGCTATTCAAAGAGCAACACAAGAATCAAAACAGTTCGAACGTGTTAGTTGTGGCAAGAATATGATACCCATTACCATTGGGACCGGTCAGAGATGTTGTTCATATCGAGCATTCGATGGAAACGAAACCTGATCGCCGTAAGAAGTGATGAGCAATTTTCTATGATGCTTACGATTCCCCAGCCACCAGAAGGAAGGCCTAGTTTTCCCATTTGGTTGTAATAATAAATGTAAATAATCTTTCACCATTATCGATGGTACGTATCGTATGGCTCGTTAAGTATTGCACCTTTACAGCGAAGAAACGCACTGCAGATCCTTCCGTATGCGCGCTGTGTACGTTGGTATAGTTTCAAGGGGGAAATATCACTTGGTAATTTGAGATAAAACGGCAAAGTAATGACCAGCACAGTATCGAGTCGGAAGAACGATTCAAACATCAGTGTCCACAGAAAGAGTATGTAGTAGCTTGCTGGATTTTTTTTGGAAATGAGTCGCCGGAGATATGTATGCATTATCGACTTTAATGGATGTATTGATGGAAGGGTTTTATTCTGCATTGCCTGCAGCCCAAACATATTGTTTTATATTTTTTAATAAAAATAATACACCATTCTTGAAAATGAACCAACAACAAATGTTCGTGGTTTGAGTGCGTGGTCAACACAAGGTCAACTTTGAATAAATACAGCGTGCTCTTTAGTGTAGACTTTTATCTGTAAACTGTGCAATATATTAACATGCAAAAATTCATTGTCTTCCTGGCCGGTTGGTCGGCACATTGTAACGCGATACCGGGCTCGATACAGAAATTGATTGCTTCCGTTAGCTACCGCAACATCCGGTTGGCCCGATACACTGCATTGCAGCAACATTACATGGGCTTTAGCGAGTGAGGAGCCGGAAGGATACTCGGACGCTACCGACTCCCTAAGCGGAATATAGTTTTTGGTAATGTATCTTGTTATACTTTACACTTAAAAAACTGCTAATTATGAACATCACTTTGGTGTTATTGCCATCTACAAACTTACAGGGCAAAGGGGCACCAAACACTGCAGCACTAGAAAACCTTGGTAGGTTGAAATAATTTGTTTCAATGAATGGGTAAAGTTTCAACGAACTTCTTTTGTAGGTGCCTCTTTAATGGAATTAAACGAAAACGATTGAAAGTTCTTGCAGAGCATCAGTCAAGCCGGAGTGAGAACAAATTTCCGGAAAAGTACACATGTATGAATCATGCGAGTAAGGCGTACAGCACATTGCCTATGATAGTTTGTACAAGATTAACTAAGCTCTACCTTTGGGTTTGAAGGGGCTGTAGAAATAAGGGTTTCGAAAATGATGGAAAAAAAACCATCTCCGGTTCCGGCCATCAGCCGAAGCTACCTGTGTACGAAGACATAAAATTTATGAACGAAGCAAAGGGTAATTAACTTGTCAGCTTGCGTGAAGTTTTAATGTTATGACGTTATCCGTGCCATCTAATCAGGCTGCTTTGCTCACTTGGAAAATTTGCATGCCAGGAACGGGCACACCCATCCATACCATACCTGGGCGGGGTATACGCTACCACTACAACAACCGGAGCCACGTGACTTGGACTAGTTTCCTTGGGCTCTCCCATCCTCGCGCACGTACATTCTACAGGGTAGATGGATGCACGCAATTGATAGTACAAACTGGAAGCGTTTCTTACCATCGCTTCCATAGTGTTTCGTAAGCGTCGAGACAGAAGGTAAAGCACGTCGATGCAAGGTACATGCAAAACGATGCGTCCGGATCGGTCGGATTAAGGAAAGCCGATTTGTGCTGCAACCAGTGCAGGGCCGCATCGTTGTTTGCGAGTGTTGGGTGCACACTTTTCTTCCCAACAATAAATACATTTTGACAAACTTCAACCATCGCTACAGGCCGGACGCCGGATGTTTTGGTAACGTGCGTGTTTATGGTCGATCGATATCTTGGGGCAGAATTTTGATTTAGCTTGTTAGCTACGTCCGATTATCTCATGGCCGAGGATAATAATGCTCCTTTGCGTGATTCAACGGGGCATGATGTAATTGGCTTTTCCATCGTATAACGAATCTTCCGTGTAGAGTTTGCAGTATTTGTAGTAATCAAATTATTACTATGAAAAGAATTATTTTTCAAACAAAAGCTTAAAGAATGCCATTTCCTATTTTTTTTAACGACCCAGTGTAGCAGTATTAACTCACAATGGATCAATCAAATGATATATACGCTTTGTGGAAAACATTACTAATGCTTCCTTTGCTGTCGTTTTGAAACCAGCAAACTATCTGCGATCGTCAGCACATTACAAAGCACCGATTGATGCGGCAACAGCCATGCCAGTTTGCTGGGAACCACTAAAAGATGGAAAAACTTACACACCTCCCCGAAAACAGCGCTGTCTCAACTCTAGCGCAGCCAGATTGAGCACGTACAAATAATAAATCACTGCTTGTTTGTTAAACGCACCGGTGGTTCGGAAAACGTTTACGACCTTTGCTTCTCCCGAAACTTGTCCAGAAGCTTTTCACCGCACACTCAAAGTCCTGTATCCGTGCATCATTGCGCTTCTGTAGAAGTTCTTCCGAAACGGAACAGAATCATTCAGCAAACCATCGAAAACGTCACGGTAAATGTAATTGCACTCGTAGTAAAGTGAATTTCGTTTGGTAAATTTGAGATAAATCGTCGTTTTAGAAGAGTACGAAGCGATTCGTGTATAGAAAGCAAGATCAAACAACGATGGTAGATCGAGTTTCGAGGAATAGAAATAGGGTTGCATTGTTCGTTGCTGCGACACACGAAAGTTCTAGTGCATTAGATACGGTTAGATTTGCTGAAAGGTACCTCTTAATGATGGTAAAAGCATGTATGTATTCTAGGGCTGAAACTTCGTAGTGGGTAGTAATAGTGGTTTCGTCGCATTTCACTGTTCAGTTTGTGCTGTAGTTTACAACACAATTGTTCAATAACAAAACATCCTCTGCACCATTCGAGCACAAGAAGCTTTAACGAAGCGTATCAACTTGGTACGCTACCATAACACCACTAAAAATCAATTTAAGAAAGTCACTGCTACTGCTAGAAGCACCTTGCGGGATTGCGCAATCGATCAAATAATTTGTCGCCTTAATCTTCGATAAGTGATAGAATGAATCGTTCATTCATACGGACAGAATTTGTGATCCACGGTTGGTGGCTGCACTGAAGCAGAGAAGAGATTTATTGGCGCCTGTGTGTCGGGGATCTAATTGAAGCTATCGCTTGTTCGCTTTTCTTAAGCTTCTCCTCAGCACCCGAGTAAGCGGATCATTACGCTACGGCAAGCACTGGCACACCTGGCAACATTGCGGATGACTGATGATGGTTTGGTTTGCGAGAGAGAGGAAGAGGGAGAGAGCTGGGAGAGAGTTGGTGTGCAGCAGAGGGAGAATGGAACAAAATGTCGTGTTATTTGAAATAGGAGAAAAGAAAGAGCGATCCGGTATGCTTTTTGTATTCCAGAATGGTGGACAAATCGGTTGGTTTCGTTCTTGGTAGTGGTGTGAATATAGTTTATGCTTTCCTGAGTTTTCGTGCTTTAGTGAACGTTTTAAAATCTTTCGGTTGGTTGTGTTACGAAAGGTTTAAAGCTGAAACATTCACAAATGTGGCCGGTCAAAAACATTGATTGGTTGATAAACCACATTCTAGATCCTTAAAATAAACTTCAATCTATGCTGAAGGGTAATCTATTATCTCTACTCTTGATTGGTGTAATAGAGAGACAAGTTGGTTTACGTATGAATGGAATTGCTTTTATTGTTTGAACCCAGAACGGACAAATATAGAAAGCCTTCACTATAACATACAGTACAGAATCAAACCGATTACACAGGCTAGTAAAAACAGCATCAAGACTACAACAGCAGTGACAATTCCGTACGAAAAGTCACTGCGTCGATCTGCTTTGCCAGCCTTCGGACGTGTATGATTGTAGCTTATCGCTAGCACAATCCGATAGTGACAGAAACAATCGTGATCATACCGCACCCGACCAGGATCGTCCGAACGCACGTCGGTGAAGGTGGGCTCCTCGTTTATAGCCAGTAGTCCAATTTTGTTCGATTTCTTTTCCCCGATGTAAAGCTCCAATCCTTCGTGCAGCATCGCGCTACCCTTTCCCAGCCGGCACACGAAGTTGTAGGTGCTCACGAGCCATTCAATTTCACTAACATTTTCGACCACAGTGAAGGGCGGCGCCAGGCATGCAATGTTTAAAATGAAGCGGGAGCGGTGCAGTGCCGCCGTCGCTTGCAAGCACCGGCCATGGCTGTGATTAAACCAGGCAAACCGTTCCGGATCGAGCTGGTGCATGTAGAAGTACTGAATGTTTCGATTCCGCACCTCGAACTCGATGCCGCGAGATATGTTATCGCCGGGAAGGTAGCAGTTTAAAAAACAATACGCAATTGTTGGTAAGAGCGCAATGCACAGAAAGGTAGTGGCGTTCATCGTTGGTTTGAGACTAAAGCTAGACGCTGAATTGAAAGTGTGTGTCCCGGTGACTACTGTTGCTCCTCGAACGTTTCGATTGTGAGTGTCGCAAAGAAGCGACATCATTCATTCTGAGGTAAAATGGATACGTTAACAGCTCTCTTGGGAATATTTATGAAGCGGGTTAATGGTTGTTCGATCGAAAGGTTCACATCGATAGATACATAGAGGGATGTGTTTTCTGTTCATGTTTAGTAAAAAATATAAAATGATTTGTTGCTAATATTGCAAATTTATATTGCGCTGTGTTTTCTACAGCATGAACGCAGCTAATGAAAACATGTCGACTAGCTTGCCTCACACTGCACTGGATATTGGAAACCGTCCAATCACAGTGACAATGATATTACATTCCTTTCAAAATTTTATCAATACACTATTCCCAGCTGACCTCTACCGCCTGTCAATCAAAGGTCCGGTACGGTCTGCAGAAATCGGTGCGCCTAAGTGAGCGATTCTATTTAACCTTTATGAATCTTTTGTCATCTAATACACTTCTCGTCGAGCGCTGCGGTGTACGGTACGGCCTCAGCGACGATACTTCCATTAGTGGTGAAATATGATGGGAAGGTCAAGCGTTGCTGTCTGTTCGTAATCAATAAACGTTAGCAGCGTAGTTGACGACGAATGAAATCAGGCTGGATGCTTCCATCAAACGTCATCTTTTCGACTATCAATCGACCGGGGTCAGCACCGGAGGGAAATCGTATCGGCCGGAACCTGATCAATTATTATGGCGATGGTGCGGGGAGGGTGATGGTGATGGGACCAGGAGGCAATAGAAATCTGAACCCTGAAAGGTTGCTCAAATATCCGCCGTAGTGTCAGATTAGTTGCGAAGTGATATATTCTCTGCAGAGTTTATTGACAGGCCAGGAGAGTGTGTTCGGTCCGAGTAACGTAAGCCTTTGGGGACAAAAGCGGGGGCTATGCATTTAGGCAAAGCAATTGATGAGCAATAACCTAAACCAGCTAGCGCCAGATGAGGCAGAAACGTTAGGAAAAAAAAACTGAAATTTCGCGTAAAATTGTCAAACCAGTGTGTCAAACCACTGGGTAAATGCTTTTCCGTAATAAAAGAAATGGAATTATATTCGTCAATGGTTATTAGACGGAATAAGGTATAAGGTTTGCACAACGAGATAAATTGCCACCCCGTCCAGCTGCGGGCGAATGCTTGCCCATCTGCTGGGACCGATTGGTAATTAGATATTAATGACTAATGAACCAATCAATTTAAGAGATGGCCCGATCTCGACTGATGACCTTTTTGCTGCGATTTTAATGAGTAAAATGCCATATTTTCCTCGTCCGCTATCCACGTGCTTCTCCGCGATAAGGAGCATGAATTATCGAGCCCGGGAGAGACGGGAATGCAAATGATAATCAATTTACCTGATAGCATTGCACAGCGTTACTTGAAAGTGCAATATCAAATTGCTTTAATTTGTCTGTTTCTCGAATGCAGCACGGTAATGGAACAAAAATGATCACAAAACAGTATTGATCATTTCACTTCATTTTCCTCGCCGTTCCTGAATAGTTTTCAAATACTTTATCGAGCAAAAAAAAGTAAAATAAATAAACGAATGCATCTTGGTCTGATTAAAATAAAACGACGATAAATAAATCAGTGTACGCGACAGACACCGCATTGGAATGTTGGCAACACAGCGGCGATACCATTTCCTTCAGCGGTTGTACATCATCGGCTGACCCTTACTCTAACTTTTCTCGTTGAATTATTCATGCCCCCGGTTCTGGAACGATTTGTTCGTAATTCATAATGCTGAACCACTTCACCTCCGCCGTGCCTCCGTGCCCGCCGTGGTCTACTTCCCCTTTTTGGGTGTCGAGGAGGCGTACACTGCCTACCCATAATTTCACTCGCAACGATTCCCACCGACCAATGAATGGTTATTGTTAGCATGGCAAAAAGTTGTCATCAAATCAAGTAGAAGGCAGAAATGATTGAAATGAATATTAAAATTTCTCCACCGCTTATCCCTGCGCCAGTGCCACTCTCCTTGCCTCCTTCTGTGCACGTCCCCAGTGTGACCGCTAGCTAACGAAATTGTTTTTCCAAGCTCTTGCGGGCACTGGGCAACGGGAGTGAGAGCGAACCGGACGGCTTTGCAACCGCTGCTTGCAGGTTTGCGTGCTTGCCGAAGGTGTCCGTGCGATTTACATCTTGTTCGTTTGGTTCAAGTGGTTGTTGTTTTATTATTTCAGGTGGGTTCTACGCGGGATGGGCGTCGTTTAATTATTTTGCATCGGCGTCTTGTGTTCCTGGAAATCACGTGGTTATTAAACAACAATCATCACAAAAGGAAAGCGTTGCGTTCGGTAAGAAGCGACAGTAGAAAGAAAACAAAGCAAAAAAAAACATCAAAAAGAAACTAGCGAGCGAAAGCACTTGGAATAATTAAGGGCACAGCAGGAATGGTCATAGCAAGGGGGAGGGCATGTAAATTGTGCTTTATGCGATCTTTTATAGAAACTTGTCTGCTTGACTAAGGTACACTCAATATTTGGATTGATTGCACGTGGCTGGGATTCAAATGTAACGTTGAAAGCGCTGAATAGATCAAAGTCAAATATCTGCTGCATTGCTCTGTCTTACAAAAGAGTGCTGAAATTGAAATGAAATAACTAATCAACAGTACACAGTTTGAGTGAAAAGAAGTGTTACTCGTGTGATGGACGGCCCGGGCCGTACAGCGAGCTCAGCTTTTGTTCTCACTAAGAGTGCTAGGAATGCATCGTTATGCTTTCTTACAATAGGAGCAATTGTTTGTTTCTCATTTCCATTGTTACTTGTTTGCATGTCATAGAGGCGGAGGGCGGGGGGCTTTGCAAAAGCTTTGCTGTCATGTCTGTTGTTATGTTTTTGTTGTTCTGTGCCGTCCGCATGCAAACAGGATGTTTAAACAAACACAGTGAATGGGTTGCTTAGTTTTATTCGTTCAAATTGGCCTGGGCCAATTATAACGCAAGTTCATGCAGAGGAAAAATACAGACAACTATAGAACCGTTTAGTGTAGACGCCTAAACCGGTTTAAACTGCTTACAGACAATTACAATAATGAATCGTCCATTGTATGCACCAGTCTAGGTGAGGTGTAGTTAAGTTTAACAAATTTTTGCTTGTTGTTATTTTTGTATTTATAACTGACGAAAAACACTCTGCTACAACGGTAAGAACAGTACAACATGAACAGTACAAGCAAACCAGTACCTAGCACCACCGTTAATTACCGAACCGTGGGTGATATGGTGCTGAAAGGCGAAGGGGAGGGATGAGGGTTACATCCCGCACATAATAATGAGCAGAACTCATGACATGTACAAACCATTCCGGGTTTTGTTTGGTACGTTTTGCTCCGTGCTCCGACCATTTCGGGTTGCGGGTTTTCGTCCGATTGGACCATGGCACACCGACGACGGACGACGGGCCGAACGATACACTCCTACTCCTACCGGCGACAGGCTGTAATGCAAATGTGGACAAGCAGTCAAAATGTTGTTATCATCGAGCGAAAAAGCCGCACGTTTTCTGGCTGTGACAGAGCCAAGCGCCACCATCAACGTCGCGCGGGAACGGCGAGGTTAGCTTTAGGGGTTGTTTACTACCAGCGACGATTTTCGTTCGCTTTGGTGTGCGCGACGCACGTCCGCATATTCCTGACAGTGCGTTTATTAGAAAATTTAAATGATCCTGCGAACAACACATGAATATGTGTGTAATGCATCGGTGTAGAGGATGACTAAAGGGAGTTCTACAGGAAAGAAAGAGAGAGAAAGAGAGAGAGAGAGAGAGAGAGACGGGAGAGAGACAGCGAAAACTGGAATATAGAAGGTATGTGTCTAGAAATAGTATTTAGTGATGCAGATGCAATACTATTCTTTTGCAAACGCGGCAGCGGTAAAGATATCGTGCTCCGAAGCACGATAATATGTCGGTTAGTGAAAGTGTCGTCGGGAATGGATGTGACTAACAAACGACCATTCCTGCGGGAGATATTGATACAAAAGTCACCGTGGGTTGCAAAGCTGCATCGAAATGGGCGCCTGTCTCCGGACCAGGGCTACCGAATGTTTGGGTATGCGTCTGATATGCCCAGACCAGGACAGCTATTTATCTTTAGTTCCATAAATTTGACCACCACTACTACCACCACTACCACCACCACCACCACCAGCAGCAGCATCGGCTGTGACGTATGCCAGAACGATAAAAATGGATTCGCACCGGAAGGCCAGAATCGGTGAATCTATTTTGAAGTAGTGCCGGTTTCGGGCTGGCGGCTCAACTGAGCAAACGGAGCAATTCCATTTCCGGCCCGGACAGTTGTGAGAGTTATCACCATAACAATACCGATACACCCCGGGTCTTGTTGACATGCTGGGATAATGGAGTGTGGGTGCAATTCCCGCTTCTTCGCCGAATGCATTTGGTGAAACATGCAACTGACGGTTGCTCGTCCATGTTAATTGCACTGTGAGCAGGCACCGGATCGACCGGCCGGTGTGTGGTGGTACCGCGTTTGAACGAGTCAGCATTTTTGAATGAACAAGACAAAAGACTGCCGGTACGTACAGTGGAATTGAATAGTGATCTGTAGGGGTTTTTTTACTTGACCGGGAAAGTACATGGGTACTATAATAGAAAGCTTCATAAAACTGAAGAGAGCAACTATTAGCAAATCAGAAATTATTATCTTAAAAGGGAGTAAATTTTCCGAACATAATTTGCACAGAGTAAGATAACATTTCACGCTGAGCCAAAGTAATCATGCTCTGTACCTTCGCATCCAAACGAGTAGTAAAGAAGGAACCTGGTAGAACTTCACGGCTTTCATCTGTAACTGTGAGATCGCTACCAACGTTTACCAACCCGTAAAACAGCAGCACCAGCAGCAGCAAAAACGTCCAAAAAAAGGCGACCGACGTTGCAGCGTTCCTAAATCAGCGGTAAAATGAAACCGGGAACGGGGGAAAAAAACTTTTTCCCCAAGAAACATTGTCTCGGTCACTGAAGCCTCAGCGTAGCGTCGCTCGGAGAAAACAATGCGGTAGTTAATTTTCCATTTCGCTACTTCGCTCCCCGCCCGCCCGGCCTCGCTTAATAAAGCTCGCTCGCGCAAACCATACTTCATCGGCGATGGATGTACTTTCCCCGAGTAATGGATATCGTGCAATGGGCAGAGACGAGTGTGCTATTAGTACTTTCGAAACCCGAGCAAAACTTACCGGCGTACGTTTGTAAGAAACGTGAGCGTGGCCGGTGCCTTCACGTCTTACCTATGGGAAAAGTTAAACATTGCTGTTCGCCCTTCACTGCTGCAGGTGAGCCGGACTGGGCTGCGCTTGGTCCAACCAGCACAAAAAAACACCAAACAGCAGTAGCAGCAGCAGCAGCAGCAGCAGCAGCAGCAACATCACGAATAACATCATTAATTTGGTATTCTTGTGCCTGGTGGTGGTGGTGGTAGTGTGTTTGTGTTGTGTTTTGTGCTTGTACGGACATTCTTTTCCGTACTTTTGATTACTGTTCTGCCAGACAATCCCTTACTGTGCCGGTGGTAGGCGGGTGTTCCGAACCGGTACGGCTGCTTTGCCGTTTCTCAGTGCGTACTGGTAACGGTGCATCTCAAACTACCAACGATGGAGAAATATATGTTTCGACTACCTGTAAGGTTGTGTTACAGCAGCACTACGGGTGTAACTGATTGGAAAAAGATTTTACAGAAAGTTTCCCCAACGATTCTTCGGTGTGGAAAAGTGAGCATAGTTATTGTGGTTTGTTTTTTCTTCGTCGATTGTGAAATTTAAGAACCAACGTTTCACTTCTCTTCAGCCCTGTAGACGTTTAATTGTAATGCGTCTCTCGTAGCTACAGTACACCCCCATCATCCATAGCAGGAGACAGTTGTTGCCACATCATGAATATAGAATGAATTGTGGTGAAAAGTTTGCGCTCAAAAACTGAGGGAAAGTTTCTCCATTACAGATTTATGTAAAGCGCTTCTGGTGGGTGTGAAAATGGGCCAAAGATTTGGTACCCCCCGACCCGGATGTTGAGGGTAGCAGGGTAGCTGTACGTACGTACAGTATTCGAATTCAATTGCTCTCTTGTATGTCTTGCTTCCGATATTCGGTGTACTTCCTTGAAGGCTCCAATTAGCCCTACACCAGCGGTTCGGGTGCTTTCGGGACCATTTATCAAGCCACTGGACTTGCACACTTGTACTTTGAGGATCCAGGATTTTGAAACAAGTGTCGACAGTGTAGATTAGTTGCGGAGTATATTAGTTATAGATTTTACTTAACTGGAGGCTTTGCAAGGAGCGACGGCTTGAAAGTTGCAGCATGATAGAGTTGAAAATTATGATTTAATGAAGTCTATTTCGTTTTTGCGATGAAATTTTTCTCATATTATATAATTAAAAAGCCACTAAATATGGTTCTGTCTTCTTTTTGATTCACTTACTAATGCGAGGGAGCCAATTTCATGCACCAGTAATTTTTAATGTAAAAATAGTCCAAAACGGATCTAGTTACGATTGCATAAAAACTAATTAGGAGAGTAAAAAAATAAATTACTTTCAAACGCTTTCAATGGCTCGTTGAGACACTCGCTCAACGATACAAGGAAGAAAGAGAGAATAAAAAACACACCCCATTGTCATTCATGCAGCATGGATCATAATGGGACATATTATTCATACATTTGACCGTTTCTAGCAGCAAATCATAAACATTAATGTGGACGGTAAACTAGGGGGGAAAGTGTGGGGAATGCAAACTCCACAAAGGTTAAAGAAAATGTACGTTGGTGGACACTCCGTTTCAGCAACTCTCGATGTTGTGTTTTTGTTGCTATAAATGATTCATGCTTCTTGTGGTGAGCGTAAACTCATTGCTGATGAAGGATAAGCTTGAAATTCTCGCGAAAGAATTATGGAGAACAAATAAGATTGTTCTAACCTTTTCTACCGATATTACGCTAGAAATTGCTTCAATAATGTGTTATTAAAAGCCAATAGTCCGCTTAAACTGCCCAAATTTTCACCAACAGATTTGTGGCTAATGCGCCACCTAAAAAGAAAGTGTGAAATTCGAAAGTAAAATACCGGCGCCACCGCGGTTCGCTTTAAGCCCCGAATGCAAATGCTGCCGCGCGAGTCTTTGCTTTCTGCGCTTCGTTTTCTATGATTATGCAATCACCCATTCTACTTATCGCTACCATTTTTATCGCCTTTCTGATTTGCATTTTGAATCATGAAACAGAAATTATCGCCCGAAGGCAAATTGAACGTGAAAAATCTACCTCATTTTCGTTCCTTTGCTTTGTGCACTCACTCACTCACTCACTGCCGACGCCCTTCGTACTGATCCGCCCCGGTTCAATGTGGCCGTGCGGCGATCCAATGCACTAACTAAGCAGTGTCGCCCGAAACTCTACCGAGCGTTATTCGAAGCAATCTTTTTGAAATGCTTGCGACCGTGGGATGGTTTGCTTTTTCTTGCTGTGCTTTTTGTATGTCTCTCCTTCTTGCTGCCCTGCCTTTTTGTTCCTTTGCCAGTGGTCGTGGAAAATGTTTAAAATATTTACGACACTAAATTTTCGTACCCGATGGGTACCTTTTTTCCACACCATTGCGTTCCTGCTTTCGGTGATATTTGAAAGCGTTCCCTCTTAAGGAACAATGGGCGCTCGGGAGAGTTTTGGGAAGGTTGAGACAAGAAAGAAACCAAAAAAAACCTGTAAAAAGAACATGAGGGTATGGTGAGCTTTAGCCATTGAAAGGATAACCTTTTACACCTTGAATAAACAATTACGTTTTATAGAAGCACCAACGGGCGTGGTTAAAACATTCGGTGTAATTGCAATTATAATGGAAGAGGTTTGAAGTGGATTATTGTAGACGTTTGGATTCTTCCGAAACGCTTAGTAATGAAGGAACTTTTGTTGTTGTTGTTGATCGAGCCTAACAAAACGCTTAAAATATTGTTAAAATAGAGTCAATGTAGCTAAGGTGTCTTCTATCTTTTGAGATTCTTTAATAAACGCTTTGCTACTCTGAAAACATGATACAGGGGAAGAAATAGAAATCTTTCTTTAGCAATTTATTGTTTTATTTCATTTTCATTAGTAACGCGTTTTGAGAAACGCGAACGATAAACATAGAAAAACAATTACGCACACGATCACAATTTCTATCACCCATTTATACGTTACCTCCTTCAGAGAGCGAACTTCTCGGGCGCAATCTTCTACGGCACAATCATTGAAAAAATGTATCAGCATGCTTATCGCATACGAACAGTTGCAATCGCTACGGAATGTCACGATTGACTCGCCAACGAAATGCTGCACAAACTCTTCCGCTGCGTTCACCACCAGCATCCCGGTTCGATTTCCTTCCCGGCTGCAGATAGACAAATCATAACCGACAATCACTTTATCTTTTGTTTGCAGCTGAAATGCGATATTGTAATCAGCTGCATCCCAGTGAACGCTCTGGACGGTTCTGTGAGCCGCAGCCTGGCAGAAGATCGTAACGTTGAGCGTACTGTTGATGTAGCGGGTATCCGACCGAATGCAGCGACCATGCCGGGGATCGATCCGATAAAACAACCTCGGATACAAATCGTTCAACTCCACGGCACTTATTTTGGCACTGTTTAACTCAAATACGGGAGGTGCTTGCTTGGTGTACGGTGCACAGTTAGGGTGCACAGCGGTCGGCCCAACAGCCATCAGCCACACAATACCGACAATGAGGAGCATATTACAGTTTGGGATGCGTAGTAACAGTGGATCGATTCACGAATGGTGCATGTAAGCGATTGAGGACTTTGAGTAGTTGTGATGGAGCTATTATTAGCAAGCAGGACAAACAAGTTTGAAAACTTTTGCACGTTGCTGTTATTAGTGTTGTAACACAAGCGTTGGTAAGCGAACAAACGCCCCGTTCGGAACAACGGATGTCGCAAAATGCACGAATCGGGTTCATTCGACAAAGTGTTGGCATCCAAACACGTTGGCGTAGTGAGTGCACAGCGCGCGGCGATAGATATCGATGCAGAAGCGTATTGCATAACGTATTGCCCAATTTGGTTGAAAGCAAATGCGGGCAACATAAATTACTACCATAATCCTGCTAAACTCATTTGCACCATCGGCCACACAGATAAACAAAGCAGCCAAAAACAAAAGGAAAGAAAAGAAGAAAAATAGAAATGCAGCAAGCTGTTGCCACTTGGTGCTGCGGTGTGAAGGTGTGTTATTCGCGGTTGTCCTTTTTGTCACATCGTAACCACATCGTCGCTGCACATAAAACAACGGCAGCGTCGTCGCCGTTGCGTGGCGGCTTCAAGTGGCACCAGGAGCAAAACAGATTTACCCTAGCCCATACATTAGTGCGCACAGGTTCGGATGGCACAGAAAACAGCGGCTGTACGCTAGGGGTACGGATGGTTTTCTTTACTTAGCAGCTGAATTTGCTGAGTCGGGGCTAGGGGAATGGCACAGCACACACAGTGAAGTCATTTGTCTTGAAAGTGCTTGTTCGCACTTGCGGCGAAAGGTACGGGTTGCGGCAGCGAAACGGGCTTTTGGAATGATAAGACCAATCCACGGAATTGCATTTGCCGTGCACGAAGATGTAAGGAGCAATATCTCTGTTCCGGGCTAAATTTTGTAGCCGTTGCAGGGTGAAATCCTTTGCGAAAACGATACTGGGCGTGCTGGATCGGAGGAATTGAATTACAAAAAGTGGTATGGATTTAAAACAGTCGCGTAGAAAACCTTCCGGCGTAGCAATGCAACAGTTTGGTTCCATTGCTCCTATTTATTGCACGTTTTATTTCTGCCCAGTTTTTCAAACAATCGTCAACTAACGCCACCGGCTGTCAGGCTTAATTTCCTGTCTCGATGATTTAAACTTTAACTGCAACCTAACGTACTACCAACGTTGGTAGGAAACGTTCGGAAATTTTGTAATTTTACCAGCTGGCATCACCGGATGGCATCGTGCGGCAAGAGGTCCTGCCCGTGCCGCGTTTACACCATGTAGGACATTCAAAATCCAGCGACCTCCCATGCTTCTACCGTGATCTTTGACTGATGCCACAATGCAAACATCTCAAACCCTCGCCCGTGAACAAAGAGCCGAAAAGCAACACGGACAAATAAATTCGCAGAATGGAGAATGTACGATGAAGCACACCATTCCCGGAGTTTTGCCCCAAAACCACACACAAGAGACCCTTTCTGAGCGGATTGCATTCGTCCCTTCGCATTGTTTGCCCGGAAAGTCAGTCGATTCAAGTCCTGTTCAAAAAAACAACGGTGAATCAAAACTGAACCCTTTCCACCGGACGACGGAGAGGAGGGTGTGGCAGGTGTGCCGGCGCTGGTGGAAGTGTAACGAAGTGGAAAAGTTTTCAATTTTCACGGACCGGAAATCGTATGTGGATGTAGGTGCATATGTGTACATGTGTGTGTGTGTGTGTATGTCGGCGAAATGGTAGTAGTGGCTTCAACTCGAAACTCTTCCCGTGGCTCCGTAAACTGAAACAGCCCGGAACAAGAACGCGACCGGTCAGCGTGCTAGAAGTACGCTCGTGGCGTACATGCAATCCCTCAAGGGCACAACGACTGGGGCTGTACCTTTCGACTAGAATACTTTCAAACACATGGAATGGCGAGTGAGACTGGAGAGCGGTAGAGTGAGGGGTTAGGGAAGAACAGCATTGGGCAATATTTCATGGGTTAATTTTTGGGAAGTTTGTCGAGTGGTGTAGCAGGCAGTGTAGTAGTTTGCTGAAAGCTCATCTTACCACAAGGGACGCTTCGTTTTAACACGCTCATGTTAGCATAGGCAAAAGTTCTGCCAGACTGCAAGTGTTCCGGGGTTTGCCGAGTTCCATGTGCGGCAGTTGTACTGTACCTTCCATTCCCCCTCCCCTCCTCATTCGGCGACAGGATGGTGGGGAGGTGAAATGCGCCACCATAATTGCTATTTATCGTGCGAATGTGGGAATCAAAACCTGAACCAGTGAGCTGTGTTTACGTGTGCAATGATTTGTATTTGATTTGTTTGCATATCGGCAAATATCTTGTGCCAACAGTAGCAAAGAGTCAGCGGCTTCAGGCTTTATTTTGAGCGCAGGCACTGCATTGTACCTTTCACTGATAGCGATGACTTGTTTATCGGGACATTTATAAGCTTGCAACGATCGTTCAAGCACCAATTACGTATCGTTCTAGTAATTTATTTCCACTTCACAGCTGCTGCAACAACAGAGAGTGAAACAAAGCAACCAGAACGTGCGGTGGAGTTACGGGGCTAACAGCTGGCCAAGGTGTGGCATACACGCCAAAACTCTTTCTGGCTGAAAAGCGCTTTGCTTCATGAATTGAATAGTTTTTCGCAGCGCTTGTTTCGCTCCCTGTATACAACACGTAAGAACACGGCACTCAGGATTATTTCAAATCTGTAGCACCTGGCCGGTAATTGTATCGTGCTACACCTACCGTACTTTTCCCATTTGGCTTTAAGCAATTAGCTAAAAATGTCTGGTCCCGCCGTGGTCTGGTGGCTCAATTGAATAGAGCATAGAGGTGGGTTCGTTCCTTTTGGCAAACGTATGCGGTACTGGTGCGTCATCGTCATTATCGTCATGCAGTAACTTTATGACCTTCTAGCCGTTAGGGTTAGCAGTCGTTGCGTGACCTCATTTGGTGCCCGTTCTTACTGAAGGTGTATTATATAATTGTGGAGTGATATATTTATTACATTTTTATGAACGTCGTTTGTAGTGTGCCGGATGCAGCTTTTTTGTAGAAGGTTATATTTTAAGTTTTCAAAAATGTATACATTACAAGAAAAGGATGTAATGTACATGCTGATGAGAATGTACATGAAATAGTGGTGTAGTTATGGGTGCATTTGTGCTAGTGTCTATATTCGTTTCTGCAAGAAGTACATTTTCCTTGTGCTTCTTTGCTGATAACTCAATTTTAATTCATTCTAATACATTTAATTATGTTACGTGATGAGACTCAAATCATTGATGGTATAAAAAGGGAATCATTCGTCAAGCGTGGCGTTCGTTCGATTGGATGAATAAGACCAACGTACAAGATGTGAAATTTGATAGAAAAGAGGACTTGACATTTATTCAACTACGGACCTAAACCTAAAGATAACCAAATGATAAAAAAAAAAAATAATTATAACATTTCTATTATGAAATAGCTTTAGTGGCAGTCTCGAGAACGTCGGGAATAACTTTGATTCTTTTCTTTTGGTTTTATTTCGCTTTATAAAACTGTTCTTATTAGGGTTAGAAAAGACTAACCGCCGTCATACTGAACATTGAATAAAATTGATTTTAATTTAAAAAAATACGATAAAAATGTACTTCAGTGTCTCTAATTAAGGACAGCTTAAAAACTGCTGACTAAAAACAAAAGCAATTTTATTAATAGTGAGTAAACTATGTATACAGTTCCTAACAGTATATACCATGTGTTCATAAATAAGATATATTTACCCTTGCAAGCGTAGTGTTTGTGAACGTAAAAAGCGCACAATAGCCATCCTAGCGCTAATTAGTTACGTATTTCAATTGACTACTGGAATGAAGCTAATCGAACAAGGACATTCACGGCACAGATCGGGAAATATCATACTATACGACTGGGGAATGCTGCACTTCTAAAGCAGTGGTTGGCAAACTTTATTTTGTTTGTTAGTTTTCATTTAAAATACAGAGCAGATTTATCGTGGATCTTAAATAGGGTATCTTTAGATGTGTCTACATTATTTTGCTTATTCATTCCATTATTACGGCACCTATATAGCCGTATTTTCAATCTAAATTATTTTGAGGAATCTAAACAAATAAAAAAATGATAAAACTTATCAATTAACTATAGCGTCTTTGATTAGTATAACCGTAGAAATAGAAAAGCCAAATGATTTTATAAATTATAATACATCCAAATTTGCAACGACGAGCCAGCAATTGCAGCAAAACTTAACCGAGTCTAACGACCACTGTAATAAAAGCTCGAAGAAGCTAACAGTAGCATGTTGTTATCGTTTTCCCATTGGAGCCAAAGCCTGTCATTGTGTAACTGTGTAGGCTTTCCAAAAGTGCACTTCGGACTTTTTCATTGCTGACCACAATAGGCAATCGGCGGATGCAGCCGGAAGTGGTGGGGTTTATTACACAGCGCTGAAATAGTCGTACGGTTACGCCCGGCCCATTCAGCGGGCCGGATTGGGATGTATCGGACTGTGATAGAAAATTCACCGAAAGTGGGTACGGTGCTTA
Organism: Anopheles arabiensis; assembly: GCF_016920715.1. Lineage (NCBI taxonomy): Eukaryota > Metazoa > Arthropoda > Insecta > Diptera > Culicidae > Anopheles > Anopheles arabiensis. The sequence continues at coordinate 9,446,663 of NC_053517.1, forward strand.
TGTGCACCATTAACTTTTCCCATCGGTACCAATCGATACGCCGGCCAAGCTTAAACCAAATGGCAAAGAACAAAACAATGGCGCAATGCGCGAGCGTCACAAGCATCTCGCCTGCTAGATAGACGGTAGCATCGTACATTTTATGGCTGAGTTATTGATTTTCTCTGTAATGCACCTACCCGGGAGGGTTGTTGATGCTGCCATCGAAAATTATGCTGTGTAAAGTAGTGTTGCACGGCGGAGTAAAAGTTTACTTTCAGTAGCCATCTCGAAAATTGCATAATCGTATTATAGTGCGAGATAAAGGATAAGTGTTGAGCCACTTTGCGTTTGCTAATATTTTTTTTCAAAGTGGTATAATTAGCCTGATCTAATAATCGACGGTTCTTTAGCCAAATTGATGTGGTAAACAGTGTGATAACCTTTTACAATATTTACCAACTTGCAACCATTTCAGGTCAAATATGAACTACACATTTTGTCCGGCTCTGCAGGCTATTCAAATGATACTACCAGCAATACTAGAGAACAGGGAGTGCAGCAACGTGAGCAAAATTAAATTTGCGTGCTAATTTGACGAGGGTTCTTATGAGAGAACGCTTTCACTCTGGTCCATTTTTTGTCTCTGCTTTTCAAGTGAAAAGTATTGGTTGCGGCACAAAACTGGTCAAAATGTGAAATTAGGATATCATCGGTAAAGTATAGTGAAAATTAACTGCGGAAATCGATAGCCGGGTATTTAGTCGTACCCTACTGGTGAACTTTATGAAGTAAATACTGAAATCTTTTGAAAGCTTAAACATGAGGTTCCATTAGAGCGAAGAACCCGCACGGCGTGGTGTAGAGAGGTTTTTGCCTTTTTTAAAGTGTTTGTTGATGTCATCAAAAAGTTGTATTAAATACTTACTTACTAATCATTGAGGCTAAGCACTAAACTAAAACTCCCCTTGATGAGAACCCTTTAATACGTTCACGTTAACTTATAACCTTTGAAGCATGATGTCAGTTTGACATCTACACGGTATGTTTGGCGATCAGAAACATTGATCCTTTAGCATTTACTGGCCCACATCCACCACCCTATCAACGCTTACGCGCTTCAAATGGGACGGAAAAGAAGCTCGTACATGTACGACCATTTACCGTGCAGGCAGGTGAGCAGAACGAAACAAAGGTGCCTTGAATCAGCGATGAGGGCAAATGGCAAAAAAGTTGCGCGCCATGACTTTACCCCGAAAGCACAAAATGGTGTGTTCAATAGAAAGTGTGACATGTATCAACCGCAAGAGATATTAGCAGTTGGTGGCCTGGTTGCACTGAGCAGATTAGAGAAGGGGAAACCCGTCACCATGGCTAGTGGTCTCAGCAGCAGCAGCAGTGGAAGCACAGTATTCCCTATCACAGTATCGTGGTTTTTGTTTGCTATACCCGTCTGTTTCACGCTTTTCGTTGACCCGAGCGGTTTTATGTGAAAGATGGAAGCTCATAGAACACGGCAGCATGAAAACCAAAATTTCAAACATGGTTTGCTCCTGTGCTGGACAAGTTCATGAACGGGAAAGAGAACGAAAAAGATAGAAAAATGGTGCTAAACGAAGTTTAGCCTGTGTCTGGAACAGTTAGCAGGAATGCTTTATGAACAAGCAAATGCTGTGCAATACAGTGCCATCAAGTTGAATACATATTACAAACGGCAACGAATGGCCGTCACGTTGAACACAAAGCCAACCAGCAAGGAAGAACATACTGGATGAGTTGAGAGTTTGTTCATTTTCGCGATAAATGGATAAATATATGGATCAAAATGCACTCTATGAACCAGAAAAAACAAGTCACAAAAAGGTTATTTTACTGTTTATTGTTTTATTACTAATTGGTACAATTTAGATTATTGTTACCAATAGAGCTTTACTAGCAAAGTTTTAAATTCTCGTAGACATATTAATTAATATATAATAGTTAACAGTAGAACTTATTGTTGTGATTTTCCATTAATTGTAATTTTTTTTAAATTATATCTTTTAAACGATTTGTGTAGATTCAATATAAAGTATGTTTAAGCTGGTCTGTTGGTACTGTCATTAACTCGTACAACTTAACAATATACCCGTCATGGTTTCAAGCCCCGATCGGACCAAGCTTCTCATACGTAGGACTGACTATCCTGACTATGGGTAAATCAATAAGTCATTGAAAGCCCAAGTTCAGTAGTGGTACAGGCTGGACTTGACCGGTAGCACAGGTCGTATTTTTTAAGCAAAAGATATAGAGCTATCTTTTAATCAAACTGTTAAAAATACTTTTCAATGGTAAGATGAGTTTTTTAATGCGTCAACTTTAAGGAACACGTGTACTCTTTAACTGTTTCTTATCACTTTGGCTTGAAGGACGACGAAGAAAGATACAAACGCAAACAAACTGCAACGTTTGTATCTGTAATCGGTTTGTAGCTGAAGTTTGGTAATGAGTTTTTGTTGAATTTAATAGCTTTTCGGGTGTATCGAGTGGCTGTAAATACTTGACCCCGTGGTACGCAATACGGGCAAGATGGGATCAATTTGCTTGTCGCTCCGCTTTACTTGTCTACTTGTTGTTGATGATGTTTTAATTCAATTTTCAAGTTGAAGGTAAAGAAAATGTTTGCTAATCGTGTTTTAAGAGCTTCTTTCAAATGGTGTGTTTATTTGTTTTTTTAAACTGTCTTTTAAAGAATGATAGCATGTCCATTACGTGGAGGGATTAAGCATAGCCAGATAATTCTGAGTGAACAGTGACGTTTTTGATTGTTTATGCTGGGAGTTTTGTAGATGCATTACCATTTTTGTGATTTCATTGGAGTAGTAATTTAGTAAAATTAGAAAAGTTCTCAAACCATAAGTGGACTTTTGCTGACTGATGTTTAAATGAGTGATTTTATGTTTTTTCCAATTCAGGTACGCAAATCCTTTTCTGTAAAAATGTGATCAATAGTGCTTCATCATCGGTAAAAATTTGTTTAAAATATAGCACACAATAATAAAAGAAATGTTTCAATTCATCGTATTTTGCCGTGACAGAGGCTTGTTGTGCAAATATTAGCAAAGCATCGAAAACTCGAAGAGCTCGCCCAAAAACCATTGCATCAATATTTATTTTTGAACCACTTTTTTTTTTATTTCACACACTAAACCACTCTCAACTCGTCCGCTGCTGGCGGTGAGAAACGGCAGTCCGGCGTGAAAATATTGAACTAAGCTTCCGAACGCACAATACTGTCGGTGTTATGATTTCTCGCTTACGCGGCACCAACGCGGATGAAGAGCTTTGTATCATCTCAATGCTCATAAGTTTTCAACAATCATCTCTTTGGACGATTCGCTAGGTAATATGTACTACCACCGGTCGGTCGGTGGTGCGTCAGTGCTTCTTGTCTATACAATGAAAATTTCATAACATTCGACGCTCTGGCCGATGATCCGGAAAAGACTAATAACGCTTCTCGGAAAAAGCGGACGCAAATTTATAGCACACACACACACACACACGCATACACCCTCCATTCACACAGCCACTGTGCTGCGTGGCGTATGACGCCTGAGCCTGAACGGTAAGCAAATGATTGCGCGCAACGGTTTTATTAATCCTTTATGGCAATATTAGTTTTGGCATGAACGGGTTGCACCGGGGCCTGTGTGGCGTAGGATCACGCTCCAGTGTGTTGCCAGTGTGCGGCACGGAATGTGGCGTTTCGGGTGGGCATCAAAAATCCAGCCACCTAAAAACAAACAAACGCACTCCCGAAAATGATAGGGTTGAATAAAGCGTGGTGAATATTTCAAACCGTGAAAGGTGAGAAAATCTGACAAATCCATGCCCAAATAACAACACATCTCCGTTTCTTTCGCCTCTGAACCGGTTGCCAGTGTATTAAAATCGATCGAAATCATGGTTGAAAAAATGTTGAAAGCCAGCCTCTATTTTGCCTTTGAAATCCAACTATCCGTTGGAAGTTATAGAAGTAAATCTTTATGGACGAATGTGGGAGCTTTAGATTTAATATATAAGGATCGTAGATCAGAAGAACCCCATTTCGCAAACCCAATTGTAAACTCATTGAAACGTACAACTCTTAGTTGTACCACCCTACCACGTAGACAGTAGTTTGGGCTGTTTATCTTACAAATTTGTGAGAAGGGGTGCGTGTGCCTTTCTTATGGGGCCAAAGTTTTGAGGAAAATGTTATCCATCTCTTTCCCTTCGCTACACCAAGGGTAGGGCACACAATCCATAAAGATAACCCGTTACGGCTAACGTTCGATGTGTGCTAACAACTTATCGGCCGGTAAGAAAGCCCCCAACTTTCCCTTTTTACAACGCCGTTACGTCGGTTTCCGAACTGGCGCTGATGCAAGAAGTTTCGCCGATTCTGCTTGACCCACAAAAACCTCTCATAAATGCGTAATATTCATGAACTTCGGAAGAGGTTAGACGACCTCGATAAGAGCTCGGGAAAAGCCCTGAGAACCTATCCCAAAAACTTGTTGAAATATCAAAATACATGACTCGGCAGCAACTATGGTGGGATCGTCTCATCTGGCCAACGTTTTTGTAAGTTCGCTCAGATGGTGGTGAACTTTACCGACTGATAGCTTTTGGGGCAGTGACGATGTTCGTTTTGGTTCCGGTTCAGTTTTGCAGCAAATCGTACACGTGCTCATTGAGACGTTTGAGAATTGCAGAGCCAGCGCAAGATTGTAAAAACAGTATTTTCTAAAGATGAGATTGTTACTGGCTTTTATCGACGTTTGAGCTACAGGAAATGAGAGTTGAGGTAAAGTTGAGAAAGATGCATGTTCCAAAAGAAACAATTGAAAAAGTAATTATTTTCCACCGTGGAAAGTTGTTGATACTAGCAGCAATGCTCAAGCGCATTAAATCAACCAATTTAAATGTCTATAAAACATACACCGCACTTTTCCGACGGCTCAGCACGTGCTTGCTTTGTTGGGTGTATGGTGAGACGTTTGTACGCATAATGATTACACATACCGCAAAAGCTGCGGCACCGGTAGGAATGTGGCTATTTGAATTGTTAATGTAGCGAGTGATTGGTTTCGTTACAACCAATAGGCATGACTGCAAATTAAAACGTTCGGAAAAATATCAATACCACGGTAGGTTTGGTTTTACGATTACTCATTTGCTTTCACTTTACAAATTTAGACGAACGAAGAAAATGCAGGATAAGTGGAGAAAAGAGTCGGAAAGAATAATACTTTAACTTTGTGTGTGAAGATTCATTTCTCAGTATTTATAAGTTACTCATTTATATGTTCCCTTTGCGCTTAACCCCCTTCAATCCATTGGCTTTTGTTTTTTTTATCTTACCACCGTGCTTGCGTGTAAGTTGCAAAGGCGAGTAAGGTGAGTTGATAAATGATAACTTACCCTGGACGCAATTCGAAGCCCTTCCGGGGTTAGCTTGCCGTAAGGTGTACATATAATTTGTTTCGCTAGTTAGTTCGTTTGGCGCTAAGCTAGTAACGCTGGCATGGTTTGGTGCATGAATTTTTTACCAACATGAAAGTGGGTTCGATTTTTTTCAACCTTCAACAGCGCCAATAAATCACGACATCGCGTGTGGTTGTGTGCTTCGGGCGCTGAGCTAGTTCCACCGGTGCCTGCCTAGACTGTTTTATCTACGGTCCAATCTGGCCGAAAGCACAGCCCAGGGATTTGCCTTGGCCTGGCGTACAGTTCAATCAGCAGTGGCAGCGACGGAGAGGTTTCGTACGCTGAAACCGTACGTCGGCTAGCAGTGCAGGTGCCAAAAGGACGGCTCACGTTGATGGTTTCGGTAAATTAGTTACAAATGCGAGTTTTGTACCAACCACCACCCGCACTACGCTTGCCTTGGCGGGTGGCTGGCAGCCAGCACCAAAAGAGCTATGTGCAATGAGATATGCTGATGATTCAATGAACGAGAGAGCGAGAGAGAGAGAGAGAGAGAATGAGAAAGAAGTAGAAAGAGACATTGCTCGAGGACGGAGAATGGAGTTGGGCGATTATAATGAACTAATTTATACTTGTCATTTATCCCATTCTGGTGTGCTGTTTTTTGTTGTTGTTGTTGTTCGCTTCACAAGAAGTGGCGTGAAAAATGCCCCAACACTAGAGAGTCACATGTTAGCAAAACTCGTTACAAGAGCCCTCGCCCTGGTTTGTACGGCAGCATACATGGTGTTACACTGCGTGGGTTCGTCAACCGCATGAAAAGTCAAGGACACGCCGGAACCAAACGCTTGTCGACACCATATAACTTGTTTAATCGATGGTAAGATTCATTGACATCCGCATCACTGTAGCCGACGCATGCATCGATCAACTGGCAAGATTTATGGTCCAGATGACATTTATTGGCAACCGAAATGATGCCATTTGGGCTACCGAACGATTATGCGAGCCAACGCCGGAGCTGTTGGTTTTAGACAATGTTGGTGAAGTAACCGAACAAAGTGCAATTAATCCCACAAAAATGGCTCTATATTAGCATTTTGTTTTAAGTAAAAGTTGAACAAGCGCACAGGTACTTGCGAACGCTCTGGGAACATTAGATTGCCAGCTGTCAAGGAGGCGTACGATGGAGATATTTTACAATATTTCATGGCAACATCCCAATAGTTACTGTTGTTAGATGATGAAATAAATTACAAATTTAAGTAATGTCAATGATTAAGATTTTTGGTTCAATTCAACTTGTTATAATGAAGCTTTGTCCCAAAAACATTTGATTTTTAATATTTCTACACCACGATAAACAGCGCACTCCAGTAAAGCGCCATTTTTATCACATTTTCTTTCATTTAAGCGCTAAGGCATACAATTAAAACAAAGAAAGCAGTTACAGCAAAAATGCTCTGGTAAAGATGTATCATCGTGTTGGACAACTTTATTTACAAAATCAAATCTAAGCAGAACGTTTGCTTCACAAGTTCTCTTCCACTCTCTGTTGAGAATGTATGTAATGGTTTCTTGCCATCGTTACGGGTTGTATCATTATAGTTTTACTACGAATTTTGATTACTACTTTAATGTACAACATCGCCATCTCGTCTTTAGTCTATTTAACTGGTACGGTTGTAAATGTGTCTGACTGATCGATTACTAACGCAAACGGTGTACTGTACAGCTTTGATTTCTTTTAAATTCTGTTTCTTTATAATATGTACCGTTTCACGGTGCTTCTCAAAACAAATGCGTATGAATGGTTTTTGTTATTGATATTTACAAAGGGGTTTTGCTACTGTACGATTGTTTTAATTGCTTGCATAATACTTGAACTAGATCTTATGGTATTTTCATTTTACATAAAAAGTGGTTTTTGTTTTTTTCAAGTCAATTTAAAACTATTAAAAAACAAACATTCAAATGCCAATCGATGCCAATGAAATGCGTTAACGAACATGAAAAAGGAGCAACACTAAGATGTCGTAAAAGTAACAACTTCCTAATGAAAGAATCTTATTGCACTTGTTTTGTTTTTTACTGAAACTAAAACTATATTACTAATTCGATGGGGAAGTGTGTGTTTTAATTATACTTCGATAACAGACTATCATCAACACACGCACGCATGCAATGGGAAAATTGCATAAATTACAAGACTTAGAAAGGGCACTATAAAGATTCGGTTTCTGGTATTGCCATTGCTTTTGACTGGAAAAGGGAGAGAAAAACACGTAAATTGGATTTTTGTTATAAAAATGTTTGGTTAAATCAAAGAACGTTGCGTGGCATGAAGCTGCCAACGGAATACGTGATTTTAATAACATGATAAGTAAGTACTCACCTAAAAGCATGGCAACACGATTGTCGATGGGCGGTTGCTCCCACTGGACGATACTTTCCTGGCCGCCCCGCCACAAGACGGGCGACAGGTTGGCTACGCACTTTATCCGTATCGTGCCATCGATGTAGTGCCGATGGTTGACGACCATACTCAGCCCCAGGAAGGTTGTGATCAGCCCGTGTTGATTTTGTACCTCCGGATACTGGATGATGTTGTTCGGGTCCGTTACGAGCAGATCGTTCAGATACCATTGCAGGGTGGTAGCGGGATAGGACCGGCCGGACGTACAGTTCAGCTCCATCGTTTCACCGTTTTGAAAGCTTTGTCGTCCACCGTCGCTTATGTGGGGACCATCCTTCGGTACAACTGTAGCGTAGCGTGGGAGGTTGAAAACGAAAAAACGAAAAAAAACATGAATAGAAATCCATTTTGAGTAAAACATGCGTGTGTGGAAGATGCACAGGCAATTGCATGGGCGTTACTCACATATCACATCCATCCGACCTTCACCCTGTACCGAGTCGAAGCTGGGCGCCTCGGCCGAGATCTCGCATCGATAGATGCCGGACGATTTGAGTGTTAACCCTCGCAGCAACACCTTCGTACCGTCCGAGTGGTTCGGATCGACCCGGATGCCCTCGATTTTGTAGCTCTTGATCGGCTGGGAAGCCGACGGGACGTACCGGTAAAACTCCTCGTTGTCCTTGTACCATTTGATCGAGTAGAGCTTTTCCTCCTCCTCGTACCGTTCGCCGAGGTAGTCGTTCTGATATCCATGGTGTCGACGGTTGCTGCTTTCCAGAGAACTGTGTCCCTTTCGCTGACCGTTCAGCTCATAGTGACATTCGAGCAGGGCCAATTCGCCTCGGAATTTGTATGGAGGTATTCGTACGGTTTTGAGCTTTAGGCCAATGATTTCTGTAAAGACACACAAAGGTACACAATGGAGAGAGGAATATGTTTATGTAGAATAAGCAAGACAATAATATGTTTGATTGGAATACATATGTTATAAACCAAATCGGAAGTAAATGGCTAAATAATAAAACGTACACTTGGGAATAAGGAGTTCAAGAAAGTGATGGTTTCGTTATAGCGCATGTATATTCTAGCTGTATTCTTTATGAGCTTTTCTTGTGAGAATTTACTGCATCGGTTGCTTAGTTGCTTCGTGTACTACTTTCTCTTGTTTGTTCCATCTACTGAATAGCAACACAGCTGAATAGCTGAGCTGGAAGCCAAAGAAATGCCAAGTCCAGTTCAGTTGGATAGGCGACACTAGCACAGTTACAGATTCATAAAATATTAAACTGATGAAGACAGAAACACCAGCACAGTCGGTGCATACAAACGTACGGTCGAGCACTGTGTTTAGTGTTACCGGGTGAGATTTGAGGTAAAAGAAACCCATACAAATGGTAGTGAGTCGTTTGGTTGCACCTTTTTACCTGTAATTAGAAGACATGTCACAAGCACTGCAATCCAACTGTTCAGTAGCACCATTGTATCCGTTTGTTGTATTGTTTCAAACATTCGCTAGCAGGTGTGTTGGTTCATACTATCCGGCTTGCTGGACATCACTCACTTTTCATCCACTTTTATATTCACTTTATATAACTACTGAATAACGGTAGAAAAATAAATATTATTACACAAGTAAAAGAACTGTTTTTGTAATCATAACTACTCTTTTAATCTTGAATCTGAAGACAGATTTGACACATAACTTGAACAATGTGTAAGTATGTAAAATCATGAATAATTAAGCCGTTATGACTAACATGTGTTCTATTATACTTTCACTTGGTTAAGAATCATAACAAAATCATTACAAAAAGAAACATAACAAAAATTAGAAACATAAAACAATGGTTTAATTAGATTGCATAGGTTCATAAATGTCGTGGGTTCAAGCCCCGTATGGACCGTACCCCGTAGTATGAATGGACTATCCAGCAGCTTGATATTTAAAAGCCATAAATTTTTCAATTAATAAGACACTGATATATTTTCATATATTTTACAAAACTAGCTCAAAACACTCAACCAGCACTTTTGTTATGAACGTTCACTTTGTCGGCAGCAAAAAATAGATAAATAAACAAAAATGAGAAATCATTCGGCAGACCATACGAATTTTGTATTCTATTTATCACCAGCAAACACTTTTGAAATATACTAGAGATATTCTCTTATGGTCACACTTTAGATGGGAAACTATTGAGGCAGAGCCCGGTGGAGCCGCCTGGTCGTTCAACGATCAAATCAGTACTTTGCCATGATGGCAATATACGTTGAAGTGCTGTTTTGTTGACCAACTGTACACTTATATCGACGATGCACTAGAGTCAGTTTGACACTTGAGTACAGCATAAAGCACCACTACAACCATCCTTGTACATCCGTATAGCTGTTGATGCGCCAGATGCCCTAGACGGGTTGAAGTTGCGTGCACCTCGATGTCGCGATAATAGCTATGACATGTACAATCACAATAAAGCGTTTGCTATTTCCAGATGTATTTTCACTCTTACAATAGTAGGTAAATTGTGAATGTTTTGGAACTAAGGGTACAAAAATGTATTTTTTAAAATTTTAATTACGTTTCCACAGCAAACACACAATTGCTTCAACTGTTTGTTTGTCCCATCGTACAACACTTTCATCACCACCCTAGGATGTTTATTTGTTATACCTTTCCAAACCCACAACACAACAAACGTAACAAAACAGTCAACAAAACACTTTACGAGCTAGGTCAACGGCACAGCTGGAGCTGAATAAAATAATGTAGTCTTTACCCGGACGCGACTCATACGAAACTGTCGAATGAAATATGAATGTTGCGTACGGTTCACCGTCTGCTGTTAGCCATGGGTTTCTCGTGTGAATATCGCTGACGGTTCGGTTCCCTATCGATTGCAGTCGACAGCTGCTCGGCATTTTCCCGCTTCCGATGAGACACTGGGGTTCGTGCTTTTCTCCGGCACGGCGAGCGTGATTGGAAGTGTGAGTGAAATGCACTAGATGAGAGTCGGCCAAGTGAGTGCTATGGAGAAATGTGGTACTCATTGAATGGAACTGCATGGAATAAATTCGGAAAAAATACTAAAAATAACGAAAAAGATAGGTATTTTTAGTTAATAAAATGAACATCCTCATGTATGAATTAATTAATAAAATAATCATGAAACACGTTAATACTATGTATCATTAATAGAAAAGTAAATTAATTAAGAATTGTATAATAAATATGATACGGTTATTGCATTAATGAAATATTTATTAAGCTTCAGGTACCTTTTAAGCTTTTCTAGGTATAGTTCCATTGATTTAATTTGATTGATTTGATTGAATTTGATCTAGAATAACTTCGAAGGGTCATACACGATTTAATTGTGAGCTAATAATGGAACTAGATATTATAGATAATTTTTTACTTCTTGATACTCTAGAAACTCGTTGAATTCCTGAAACTATAAAACAAAATACATTTACTGACACACAATTCTATTGAATTTGCGTGTTCATCTTTTTTTTTATATTATTATGTTCATAATTCTAATACAACGCTCCATTTTATACGATTAACTCTTTCAGGACCATAAGCTATCCCAAATAAAAAATACCAATACAACACAATATTTTAGCTATTGGGGGTTTCAAATGAGAGTACATCACCTGAAAATTATTGCACGCTGTGTAAGTTTTTTATGATTTGATGGAAAATGTGTTTTTATGGAAAATGTGTTATATGAGAAAATAAATGACAGGTTTTCCTTAAGGTAATTTGCGATATTTCAGTCCTTGCACTACTATGATTAAATTAAATTATGTTGGTAAAATAATACTTCGATAGTTAATTTAAACGCCGTTTTAGTCACTATACTGAGAAGTCGTATGATACTAAACTATATAAAATCCCTCAAATCCATCCAAATCTTTTTTCCGTAACGAAGGAGGAATATCCGATTTTGGTAGTTCTAATTAGTTCAAGAAGCCTGAATAGGCCGGTATGATCACGCAGATCGTTTGGCCTACAGCTGCTTCAGCTCTTCTGGATGAATATAGCAAACATTTACGAATTAGTATGGTATTTTTCTATGTTTAATTGTGTAGCATGATTTGGGGTTCAAAGTTCGCCGTAAAGGCATGATGCTCTTCATTTCCTAACCACTCTGAGCTGGCAACCTATATAGCTGAAAATTGTTCGTTCAACGTCATGCTACGCATGTCCAGACTCGAAGCTTTATGCTTGCACATCACGATATTTCGGTAATTAAACCAGATCCGTTGGTTGTCCACTCTTCACAGTGACCAATAATTATTCTAGTCAACGAATGTTTTACCACACCTTAACCGTAACGGCGTAGCGGAACCGAATTCGACGCTCGGCAAAGGTAGCGCAGTAACCCAAACACGTTGAATTTATTGACCGAATAAGGACGTGCGTGCGAATGCGTTTCCCTAAGGTCAGCGGTTCATGGCAAATGTGACGCTTTTGAAGACCCTCAGTCACGGAACGTTTCGCTTCCGGCCGGAAAGCGACCGGATTCTTAATTTCGAAAATGAACAACGGAAAGAGCTTCAGTTTTGGAGACTGGTTTGTGGTAAAAAGTAGAAAAGTTAGTGCATTCCATTCGTAGCATTTTGCACCAATGGTGGGCAGGCGGTTGGGTGCTCCAAGAAATTAGAAAACTGTTCACAATGGGTCCATTTTGACCCAAAGATTCATTAATCTCGTTAAGTGGTGTAAATGATCGAGCATGTTTCCGATGGGCCGGGGCTTTACCGACCGACCAGCAAGGGTAAGCACTCCGATGAACTGTAACAAAAACCGACATGCTTGGTCGATAAAAACTTCGAGTGAAAAGGTTTATGGTTGGTTTAGTATTTCGTAGCATAAGGTCGATTTCAATCAATGGCGATGTGGTTCAGATGGGGGAAAAAAACTCCGTGAGCATCTACTGTAACAAGATCCGTCTATTCATTGTTATGTGTGTGGCGGTTTATTTTGTGTTGGGACACGAAACCCTCTTGGACATTAAAGTGTCGGTTGTGGTTCGCTGCTTTGATGTAATCCGGCGCTATTCGCATTCTTTCATCTTCTGTCATGATATTTGTGACAGAGCACTAAATCGTGGCTGTTTTAAAGCTAGTACGCTAGTAAGAAAATATTCTAAGACACACCAGCCAAATATTGAGACTTGGAATCGTATACTTAATACACTGGCTTAAACCGGTGGGTTACGTACAATTTTTTATTCTAAAAAAAAATAGACCAATAGCTCCGGTCAAAAACTTCCTTTCGCTCGTGGTGCTGAAAATAATCCCTTATCACGCCATTCCACGATTAGCATACACACTTTCCATACCCTTCATGTATAATAAACTCGCATTACTCCCTTGTACGCTTTGGGCGTTCAGATTGATTCACTCGCTCCGAAGGGAATGGCGTTCACCTGGGAGGCCAACGGTCTACCGCACGGTACACGCCCCGAAAACATTGTTTTGTTTTTTTTCTTCTCGTGCTACCTTTTTAGACTTCAGATTTTTCTTCCAAGAGGTTTCCCGCATAGCTCAAGGGCATTCCCGTACCTCCCAGGACGCTTACTGATTATTCATTACAGAAACATGTTTTTCAATAGTCACATTTACACCCCTTGCAAACAGCCGTGGCGAAGCAAACCTGGTGACAAAATTATGATCGTAGTTGCCAGGTTTTTCATATCGCTAAATATCGCAGCGTATCATTGAAATTTCTGAATACATTTAACACATTTCCCAACACATTTCCTAACACATTTAATATATGTTTTGAATATGACACAACAGCTAAATAAAACTGTACTCAGAGGCAAGGCGTTTTTGAAATCAAATGGGAACCTTACAAATGTCGAACGATTGTAGCACTCTGTGAGCCACCTGTCATCCTGCTGTCAACTTTGCACAACGAAAAGAATGCGCTTGTTGCAACACGAAGCACAATCGTTCGGTGAATCGGTGTATTATTGCTGTTTATTTCACTCAGCTAAGTGTACCTGTGCAGTGATAAAATAAAAATGTTTTCCTTGCTAAGGCTGGCGAATAGAGTACGCGTGTGCAGCCCTATCCAGCAGCGTGTGCTCGGACGCACCAAGGTAACGGATACGGCCAAGTTTAGAACCGCTCTGGCAAATCTGCCTTCGACGCAAGTGACGCAACTGGACAATGGATTGCGTGTTGCCAGTGAAGATTCCGGTGCGGAGACAGCGACGGTTGGTGTGTGGATCAATGCCGGTTCGCGTTGCGAGAACAGCAGCAACAATGGTGTGGCTCACTTTCTAGAACACATGGCGTTCAAGGGCACGGCGAAGCGCTCCCAGGCCAATCTCGAGCTGGAGGTGGAAAATTTGGGCGCCCACCTAAATGCGTACACATCCCGCGAGCAAACCGTGTTCTATGCCAAATGCCTGTCGAAGGATGTCGCAAAAGTGGTTGAGATTTTGTCGGACATAGTGCAGAATCCGACGCTTGGCGAGGAAGAGATTGTGCGCGAACGGGACGTCATCCTGCGGGAGATGCAAGAGATCGAGAGCAACCTGAAGGAGGTTGTGTTTGACCATCTGCATGCAACCGCGTTCCAGGGTACTGCGCTCGGTAAGTCCATCCTTGGCCCGTCCAAGAACGTCCAGTCGATCGGTAAGACGGAGCTGAAGCACTACATCGACACGCAGTACAAAGCACCGCGTATTGTGTTGGCTGCAGCAGGAGGTGTAGACCATAAAGAGTTGGTACAGCTGGCGAAGCAAAACTTCGGCCAGATGAACTCCATCGTGGATGCAAAGAAGGATGCGCTGGATGCGTGTCGTTTTACCGGATCAGAAGTGCGTGTGCGGGATGATTCATTGCCGCTAGCCCATGTTGCAATCGCAGTCGAGGGTTGCGGCTGGTCCGACGAGGACCATGTGCCGCTGATGGTGGCCACCTCCTTCATCGGGGCTTGGGATCGTGCGCAGAGTGGTAGCGTGAACCACGCATCCAAGCTGGCTGTTGCTTCGGCTGTGGATGGGATGTGTCACAGCTTCCAGTCGTTCAACGTTTGCTACCGAGACACTGGCCTGTGGGGAGTATATTTCGTGTGCGATCCGCTCACCTGCGAAGACATGCTGTTCAATGTGCAGAACGAATGGATGCGGCTGTGCACAATTGTAACGGAGGGAGAGATCGAGCGGGCAAAGAACTTGCTGAAGACGAACATGTTGCTGCACTTGGATGGAACTACGACGATCTGCGAAGATATTGGGCGTCAGATGCTTTGCTACAACCGCCGTATCCCAGTGCACGAGATGGAACAGCGGATCGATAGCGTTACTGCCGCCAAAGTGCGTGAGGTGGCAATGAAGTATATTTTTGACCGTTGCCCAGCCGTCGCCGCCGTTGGTCCGGTGGAGAATTTGCCCGATTACATGCGCATCCGCTCGTCCATGCACTGGACGCGGCTGTAAAACGGTGGCGAGAAATTGGGCTCAAGCATGCTAGACCTCAAAATTGAAAACTGTTATAAAATAATAATTACCATTTGTCGTGATAAATGAGGGTTGATTTTGAGGTTTATAAGAACGAAACATTTCATGAATAAAGTATTCCCGGAGAATAATGAGAGGTGAGTATTGTTTCTTCGATTTAAATCATATAGCTCTTCTACATATTACATCCAAACACATTTCTTTGATGTAAATGAAAGTGAATTGGACGCTAAGGTTACTAAAAAAAATATGATCACCTCACGTTTAATTGATTACTATTTGGATAGTTGTTAATTTTGTCCGTAGCAATTGTTTATGCGTCTACTAAAACGGCTGCTCTGCATCAAGTGGGTTAACAACAATATAATCCGATTTGACCTGTAAGTACATTAAAATAACTGACGTTCTAAAAATACAAAAAGATATACGGACAAGTGTTTTAAAATTTCATCTTTCAACTTACTGTATATGATGTGAAGAAACGGATTAAGTTAGGTGAATTGGCAGAGGCCAACAAGATACTTCAAACCTTACGTATTCATTTCTAACAAATAAGCATAAACAAATCACCTAACGGTCTGACCAACTCGAGCCCTTTTTGCACGGTAAGAAATTGAGTTTTAGATGTTGTGAAAATATTCCCTATTTAAACTGGCCATGAAAACGGTTTCTTCCGGCAAATATTTATTTTGTACCCACAGGATAACACGTACGAAATGTTACCTTTTCGGGGCAACTTTCATCCCAACATCAAACAACAGTGCAAATACCCATTGGGAAAAGGGGCCTGTGTAAAGCTGTCCGTTGTAGCGATACGGAAATGCTAGACGGTTAGTTTTGTTTGCTTTGCACAAACTTTCCGCTCACCGTTTTTGGATCAATATAACAAATCTTGCGAAGTCAACGGTGGTCACGATTTAAGGCAGCGAGGGCACATTTAGCTGCAGGAGACTTTGCAGGGCCCATTTTTCGAATAATCGGCTGGCGGCCATAGAACAACACATCAAAACAGCGGAGTAAGAAATGAGAATCAATGAAAAATGATGATTTCTTTCTTGCACCAGCCTGTTGTCTGAAAAAAAAAACAAAGCTATATGAATAATGTCGACCGTTTTGCTATTGATTGGCAAATTGAAAGGCTGTGCTAACGATTTCGACAAATTCTCCCTTTTGTAGGGATCGGTAATTTTGGGAATTATCTAGCTCAAACCAAACGCCTACACCGCTTATGCGAAAGATGTTGTCTAAGTACATTAAGAAGGTTTAAAGGTAATATGCTAGCGAAGCGTATTGGTTTTAAGTATCTCGCACTTTGCTGGTTCGAGTAGCGAGCGTGTACGAATGGCAACGAGGTTAACATGTGCTAATAGAATTACCCACCGTTTCTGTCACGCTGGTGACTTTACCGGGTACCGAAGCCTTACCTGTCGGGAAATCACTGAAGCGTGCGTGTACACGTATACCTTCCCAAAACCAAATGGGAAGTATCGGTGTTCTTCCATTTGTCAGCATTGAAAGTGAAACGTATTATTTTGCTCAAATGGTGCGCTTTCTCGTAATTTTCCAGCATTAATATTGATCCGCTTAGTATTTGCTTTCCCTTTCCGTTTTGTTGATGTGCAAGCCTTTAAATTGGTGTAAATTTTTCCATGCGAGTTTGTTTATACGTTTTTGTGTTGCTTTTGCACTAGGCTGTTCATAATATCTACATGTATTTGTAGTTTTTGGAGATTCTTGTACAGCGTACGATATTTGATACGGTAATCGATCTGTAAGATCAGTTTCATTAATTTAGATTGCATTGCAGTAGCTACAGTGTGAACAAAACTTACTCTGAAGTGCTTCTTTAGGCGTTAAAAACGTTTCAAACCATATTGCTGCGTTGAATGGTCCCTTGAAAATAAAAGATAATCTTCTAAGGGAAATTAAGGTAAATATAGTAAAGAATAATACATTAAATTATTCACTGCAACAGAAACAACATTATTTCCTTCCACCGATACAATCCAATAACTAATCTCAGGATGTTCAACATACTTGGATAGCAACGGGTACAGCTTTCTCGCAAAGAAACTTAACAACAAAACGAAAACAACAGCAAACGTCTCGAGGTGGACCAGCTTGAGTACGTCAATCTTTAACCTCACGGTCGTGGCCAGATCGTTTAGTAGGTTCCCGCTAAGGAGGTGGCTCATTCCCACGCGTTCACCTGGGGGTAAGAAGCCTTATTGGCTACGCTAAGAGGCTCAAGAGGAAGTAAGCAACACCGGAATCAAAACACCGTCGTCCCTGGGGAAATCCTTCTTCCGTGTATGGTGGCAGTGGTGGTGCAACGCGATACACAGCTGGAATTCGCCTGACCTCGTCCAGGTAATAATTTGTCTGGCTTTCTGATCACTCCCGAAATCGTACAAAGTCTGTGAGAACGTTGAGCGTAATCTGTAGCAAAAGCGTTTGATGATTGTACAAATCCCTGGTGTGTTGCAATCAAATCATTTATTCAGTTGCTTTTCGTACCATTACAGGAAAGTTGTGAGTATCTATTTGCATCTAATATTCATGACATGGATTCTTGTGTAGTATGTTTTTGAAGTATATTTTACAAAATAACAAGATAATAGGTTGTTCACCGATTGAACCGATTGATTGAGTGTGTAGGTGTTAAATGTTATACTCTTTTTGACGTCGCTTGACCCAGTGATTGATATGCACTGTTGACATCTTAGCGAACATGTCAATCTGAAAACGCTCAGCAAAAATGCATACATTTCACGAGATGGATACTGGATAGATGTCAGATTTCACGAGATGGATACTAAGCGATGTATGGGCTAAATGATATAAGGGAGAAGAATCACACATAAATCATGCAAATGTAAGAGTTAGTAAGTGTTTATAGCACACATCAATCTAAACATTTTGACAAAATCTGAAAAAAAATTGTTTTAGTAACTTTTTATAGTCTCCCAAGAGATATAAACAATTTCTTCATCACTCTCACACTAAAATTGTCGTTGCATTTTTGCAAAAAAAAGAATGTAATTCCTTGTATACTTGAACTTTGCTATTGCGACTGTTCCTTCTTGGAAGTAAGCGATTCGCTCTATTAAGCTCCACCGCCAGTTGGTCCATTGCCCATGGGCCAAACGGTAATGTCGACTTATATCACACTACACTTGCCTAATCCTAGCCATCATTAGTCATCGAACGTGTTTCAGGTTCAGGACGATGTTCAATGTAGCACACTGATCCGCTTACTCTTGTACACGCGTACAACCGGGGCAGTGAAGGGACGGAAAGCTGACCTAAGAGATACGAGAAATGCGAGAGGGCGATAAGTCCAATTAGGTTCGACACTCCGATGGCAATAAATCTTTTGCTACGCTCACGCTTTAAGTGAATCAAATCCTGCCTGAAGGACGGAACGATTCATTCAATCACTTAGCGAAGATTAAGGTAACAAATGATCTGATTCGACGCACAATACCTGTAGCTTTAATGCTGGCGCGATAGAGCTAAGGCTTTGTTTTCGGGACGAACGGGCTTGTGAACGAGTGTAAGAGGAAGTGCAGCCGCTTAATTGTATAGTGTCGCGAGCCAATGTGGCGTTTTGCGATAAGATAGAACGAAATTGAGAATCCTCAATGTGTCATTCACGGAGAATTATATTTTTTATTCGATTTGGTCACAAACTATGTTCAGGCTGGCTTTAATGATGCACAATACTAAGTGTACCTTTCCGGTTGTTACCACATTTTAAACAAATCACCAAATTTAAAGCTGTTTTAAATCACAACCATCCTTAATGGAAGAATTATAGTAGCTCTTACACTCGTCCGGAAAAGGTCCTTCATCAATACATAATCTTCTATCCCAAGACCCATCTTGGTTGGTAGTCAAAGAGATTTTGAGAGTAGAGATATCTCACATTGATTGATAATAAAACTCACAAGTGACCCTTGCGCAAATCTGTTTTACCTTTCCTGTGTGTGAAGGACAGTAAGCTCAAGATTTGGATCAAAGCATTGCTGCACAGTGCTATAAGAGGCATCCAAAACTTCGGATCATCATTTTCGTTATAAATGTAGCACTTATCCTGCTTACCGCCTTCCTGCAGGGGCATTCCTGTCCGTACGGCTTAATGGTTGGGAAGGCGTGTGCGGTCAAGCATAAAAGGTCCGGTTGCAGTTGAGTGTTTAGTGGAAATGGAATAGGATTGCTACGGAAAAGCACATATTTTTGTCGGATATTTTCATGCCACTCTTTTCTTCTTCTTTTAAATGAAGCACTAGGTTTGTTCAGTTGGAAGTAGTCACGCAACAACAAAAAACCTGCTCAAAAACGTTGACTTCGTGCAAAATTAAGCGTTTAAATAGATAACACAACGTTTATTGGTAAAACAGCGCATTGGTACGTACAAAGTAAAAGAAATTCACCTGTACAGGAGCCGTTAAATCTATCCAACTTGTCACTATCTACGTGACTATAACGAGTATACGGACTACGAAGTACCACATTCATTCTGGTGGACTGTGTGTGGTTGGAAGAAAGTTCAGGATGTTAGAATTCCTACTGTGGCTTGTTTCTTATTGAGACGTACCTCTTCCCATCGCCGAAAGGATAAAGTTTGGCGTATTCTCTGGTTTATAAAAGCCATTAAACTTTGTTTTGCTGGTCATTTGTCGTTATCTAGTGCGGCCAAGTTAGGCGTGTATACATTGTTGGATCCTGCGAATAGTTTTAGACCGAAAAGATTCTTCCAGAAAAATGTGTGAAAGTTTCCGTAGGGAATGCAAGATCCAATACAAAGAAGATTGTGTGAATGGTGGGTTAGGCTCAAAATAGACCACATGAACAATCTCATAGCTATTGACATAAAAATCTTGTGACTGCTTTAAAGAACAGGCACTCCTTACCTTAAATGTGGCTACACCTGTGATAAACGATCTTATATTTTTCACTTTCCTGACAATGCGGAATCTACCCATCGAATCGTTGCTTCATGCGATCTCTCATAAACCGTCACAACGAGGGAGGCTTGATTTTCTACTCCATTATGTAGTGCTAATTTATTACTTCTCCTTACTGCAGCGGTTTTGTGTGAACGATCGGCTTCGTTCAGTTCAATTGTGGGAAACTCTTCAATTAACTGGATGTGCTCGAAGGTCGAAAGAGACGAATATTGTAGCATCCTATTACCTATCTGGTGGCAGAGAGAGATCGTTACTAGCATACACGGGCACTTACGTACAGCCCATGAGTTATTAACCGTTTTGCGCTGATTTATGCAATCACGATAAAGTGGGATAATCAAGTCCGTACCTCCATCAGCGTACAAATGAGGCATTTTTAGCCTTTTCGCAAAACTCGCACGTACGCATCTTTTATGGAAGTGAAGTTGCGCCCGTGTACCGTTCGACTTTGGTCGCAAGTAGCAAGAGTCCTCTGGTATTTTCCGGAGTGAAGACTCATTTTCCTGAGATTCTATCGTTGAAACCAAGCGTCCCAGGAAGGTAGGCTTCACTACTTTCAAACCGTTGGGGCGCGTACGTGTCGATTTTGTCGTTGACGCATTTGTGCCCACGGATGGAAGTCTGTCGAAGGCCACTCCGCTCCTGAGGTGAGTGTGAGGGTAGAATAATTTTCTATTACTTACCGTCGGAGCTATTGTTACTCACTCGCTCGGTTGGTTGGACCGAGCGGATGTAAATAAGTAGCGCTCTGCAACGAAAAGGGGGAAAATTATTTCTTCAATGATTCACTCGTAGAGGAACAAAAACTAAACAAAAAAACACAACAACAACAGCTCGTTACGCCCCAAGGCTCCTCTCGGGAAATTCATAAATAACAGTTCCCGCTACTGCCCGGACCTGCTTTTGTAGCAGGCAACCGGTCTCCTGGGGTGCAGATCGCACCATTCGCCAAAGGGCAGTTCTACTCTTTCACGTTTCCATTGAAAAACATGTTTCTGTAATGAAATCAGCAAACGTCCTGGGAGGTCCCCGGAATGCCCTTGAGTTATGCGGATGACCTCTTGCAAGAGAAATCTGAGGTTTGAAAAGGTAGCAATAGTAAAGAAAGGGAGAAAAAAAAAATACAAAGTATTTGAAACGTGTACCAAACCGGTAGCCCGGTAGACTCCCAGGTGACCGACCACCGTTCCCTTCGCGCGCGTATGAATTAATCTGGGCGGCTGCCAGCGTATGGAATGGAACGATTTTATTATTCATTGAAAGTGTGTGTGGCGAATGTGTGTATGCTAATCGTTGAATGGCGTGATTAAGGATTATTTTCAGCACCATGCGCTGCGGGAGGCTTGTCGTGAAAATTGCGTTTCATGAACCCTAGAAAACGGAGGTAGATCATAACAAAATTATGTGGCTTTCATATCCCACGGGCCGGGTGCTTTACTGCCAGGTTTGGGCTATTTATTTTTTTATGACTGATAATGCTGCAGGGGTAGTATATAAATATAGTTTATGCGTCTGATACACTGTATAAGACGTTTGATTGGTTTTTTTGGTATGTGTTTGTCTTCATAAGCACTTTCGGTCAACTAATCACGACAGTAGTTTTACTAGCTAGGTAATAGGTCTATGATCTTCTTTGAGGAAAAACAACTACATTTTGGAACACAATTTTTAGTATGATGGAAGCATGCTTATCAACAGACAGCCTTCAGCGTTCGGTTAAACGGTTGTAGTGTATATTTATCAATAACGTTGACAAATAATGAAAGGCAGAAGCTGTTTCTTAATGTGTTTTAAATACGTTTAAAACCAGAACAAGCGAAAGAAATGACGTTAGTTTACATTTTGCATGTCCAGGTAAAAGGCGTGTAGTCGTGACGCTTTCATACTACGAATCTTGCCCACAATACAATTGTGAAAGTTTTCAGATGGTAGTCAACAAAGTTAAGCTAACAGCGTGAGTTTTTGAGTAGACTAAAATCTTCATAAGACATGATAAAACAATAGGACCAAGAAAAGCCGTTGTGTGGGTGTGACTAAGTAAGGGTAAAGTTAAATCATAAGGTTCACTAGTATAATTCACATATTTAAAATGCACTGTAACCATACTAAGTATTTTAGCTATTTAGTTAAAACTTATCAGTACAATAAATAGAAAATTGCAGGACAATTGAAAAAAACTTTTTCGGTCGAATGATCACAGTGTTATTTAAACTCTCAGAATGTTCATCTGTATCAGAATGTACCTTCATTCTCATCCTTGTCTTGACAATGTAACCTGCCATGGTTACCGAAATATGTTTTTAATATGTAAAACTTCCATACTATTTCACTGTTCACTGGCAAACGGCAAAAACTTTCCTTTTTTTGTCACCGGTATTGGTGTACGATCGATTTCTGCTTCCAGAACCTGTCACATACGTCTTTGGCATTAATCGTTTCAATCGAAGCAAATAGCGATAGTAGTACATTCACACACAGCCAATGGCCATAACATAACCTCCGAAAGGGTAGAAGAGAGAGAGAGAGAGAGAAAAAAGCTCTTTATGTTATCTGTAACAATTTCACGCCACATTGGGTCCGACTTCATGCAGAGATCCCTTCTTACATTGTCCCATCAGCGTTCCGGAACTCTGTCTGTTTTGAACGGTATGTTCTACATCCGTACCCGGGTCCTTAGACTGTTTGCCTTCATACCCTTTCTCGTTGTGCGCGATGGGAATGAAAAGCAAATTTTCGGGGAAGGATCTTCTTCTTCTGCGCGCTGTTAAACGACGGTGCGTGGGACGGTGCTGTATTGAAATGTTACCCGTCAACCCCGCTTGTTGGTTTAACGGCACCACCCATCCCACGGGCGATTCTTGGTCTAACGAACGGTTCATTCACTCTAGCGATGTTGAAACCGATTCCGAAAGACACTGTTTGTTCACATGGTTCGACATTGGCAGATTTCTCAAGGTGCAAGGGGGTGCGTTATTCACTCGGGTGGGATAAAAAAGGGTGGGATCCAAGCAAGAAGGTAGTTACTGACAATGTGGTCGGCGAGAGCGGCGAACTTTCTAGGCGGTGGCGCCAGTACCTGAATCTGGTTTGCATGCATTTTCTCCGTCAGCAGTGGAGCGAAAATGCTACTTGTTGAAACGTAATAGCGAGTGAACGTGTGTAAATAAACACCAGGGTGGAGTGTTTCGGAGTTTTTGTGCAAGACAAAATTGCAAAATAACGCTAATCTATGCAGAAATCGCAGTATCGGTGTGGGATAAAACCATGCCAAACACCGCACCTAAGATCAGTGTTACGGTTAAAGTTTCTTTAGCATATTGTTATGGGGAGAGTAAATATAAATTTGCAACTCTTTCTCCAATTTACCCACACAATAAAATGTAGCAGCTAAATAAATAAACATACACGTGGTTGGTTGAAAGAAACATTTTCCAGTGTGCTACATTTACTATTTAAAAACGGCTCTTCTACAAAGCACTTGTAATAAACTGGTGACGAGCAGATGACTACGTACTCACAAGAGATTTGATTATCACATTTAAACTGCTTCATATGCATGCTCCGAACGCTATAACACACTTTCAGTGAGCCCCAACCGTCAGTCCTTTAACAAAGTCTTCCCCCACGCCCTGCTGCCGTCATGCTGCATCCATTGTACCGAATTCGAGCGCTTTTGTGTTGAATCGATATCGTAACGAATCCAATTTTATTTCAATATTCCACCCCCAGCACCACCACCATCGCCAGCTGATACCGATGCCCAAATTTTGATCCCGCGCCCAGCCACTGTCAGAAAAGGGCGCGCACGCTGGATGATGCCTATCACATTCACTAAATCTATTTCTTCCAAACACCCGAAGAAGCTCGCATCATCCCGCCCTGCGGGGATGAATCACTTTACTCGATTATCCATATTTTGCTTTCGTTTTCTCGCTTTCCCCGCTGCTCGACCGCAATGATCAACACCCGTCAGGATCGATAAACAGTATAAATGATGCCATCAAAAATGATTACACACAGCTTATGCTATTTACATTCTGCCTGGCGCCCGGCCGCCTTTGCTACATCTGTTTTGACTCGTCAAAGCAAACTTTTGGCCCTGCCCCGCGGGGTTTTGGACGGCGGTCGTTCGTAAGATTTGGGTGAGAAAAGTCTTGGCACCTGAGCTTTTGGGCGTTGCGAGAAATCTGTGTACATACGTTTACTGTGCTTCTTAGGTCCGATCCGGATTGAAAAAGTAAAAAGGCGGGAAAAACAGATAGTTCAGATATGACTGAAAAGATATGAACTTGGTTAGTGTTTACTTAAAGAAAAGGATAAATAGGTTGTTTAACGTTCGACTCAGCATCATTTGCATGCTAGGAGTAATTTTTACTATGGCTTTATTGTTTTTCCTTTTTTTTACAGAAACTACACAAGCAACTGTGCGTACAATCAGGTTCTTTAAAGCTGGAGCATTCACCCCTCCTCGCAGCAGCAATGCGTGTCAATCAGTAATGGTGAGTAATGCATTGAATTAATTCAATTTGTGCCATTTTCTAAGAGCACACACACGTGGTACACTTTGTGTTAGGTTAATTAAATCAAATGCACAACGCGCTCGCTCGAAATGGAACAGTAATATGTTATCCAATTATATAATTACCGTCCACAGTGTCCGGGTCGAGCGAACGTACGTAATGAACGCTCTTAACCCGAGCAATTTGTCCCCAACCGAAAACAAATCCTTGCGTGCGGGGAAGGGGAAAGAGCAGAACCATCCTCCTAGTCATCGTGGTCTAGGATATTGCTCTGAGGTAAGGTCGTTTTTTTTCTACCACTGGTTTCGCTTTGATTTTGCTTTCTCATTATTTCATTTTGTGTCCTTTGCGTCGTTCTATCATGTACCGGTTCAAGCGCCAGTGGAATGCAGTCCAGGGGAAGTCAATTTTTTTTAGGATGATGAATTTGAAGCGATCAAGACAGAACAAATTAAATCGCTATTGATTCTACTACAAAGTGTCTTAGTTATTTTTTTGTTTTATGTCCACTAGTGAGTTGTACTCGTTTATGTAAAATTTCATCTGCAATCAACTGTGTTGCTAAACCCTGGCTTGAAAGTGGTCAAAACAATGTTACTTATTAATTCGTGTGAAACAACCAGCCGCATGGTACTGTAGAAGCCCATTACCAGCTGCTGGTACGAATAGAATTAAGAATAGCCAATAATTATCAGCTTGAAGTAAGAAAAAAACATGCTTTATAATGGAAAATTAATGGCAACCGGAAGGGTTTGTGCAGATGGGGAGCAAAGATACAATAAGCCATTAGTTCCCCTTGCTGCCGCAGTGATTGCAGAGCGTGGTGGTGTAAGATACAGCAAAAGGATATTGCTGATATATCTTAATCAACTCTCTGGCAGCGCCTCCAGCACGAGGGTGTGGTACGTAAAGCATAATTTCATTAAAAGACTTCTTCTCATACACTGTGAGTGTGCGCCGGCACGGAGTGCCATGTACAAATTGATCAAAAAGGCGCCTCTTCATGTTTCCGATTGCCTATTTTGACGTCTATGTACACCGACCCATTCCCGGCCACTTCGCACTGCATATGTGCGGGGGGGTTGCATGTGAAAATCGGTGTGATTGATTGTGATTTTGACACGCTCTCATTATTCTTCCTTTTTCGCCTTGGCGCAAAGCTGGCCGGCAATCGAATGGAAAAGTAGCTCGATGATTAACATGATAATGATTGAATGAGGGTAGAGCACATTAAATCCGAACCATATTTCACGCAGCGCTTTCGTTGTCCCGCGCTATAGATGCCCTTCGACCCGGTTTGGTGAAGGGAGAGTGGGACACAGTGGAGATTTTTCCATGTTTGATGAGGTACGAAAGAACATTGATGTTGTTTAGTTTGTGTGACACATAAATTCTCCCTGCAGGCGTGTGAACGTACCATTAATCATTCCATTCATCACGGTCAACCGGCAGACAAAAGGTGTGCTCTGGCGGTCGTGCGGTGGTATTGAAAGAGGATCGTCATTTCGGAATAATGAAATCCTTCAAGTGGTGGTGCTGATGGACAATCATGATTGTAAGAAAATGTCAAAAGTGTGTGTGTGTGTGAGTGTGTGTGTATGACTGCTAAATAGATATTCGATGACTTTGCATCTGTGTCTGGTGTACATATGATTTGCAATAGAGATTTGACACGAAAATATGTGTTAGAGGGGTTAACGAAAGGTTAAGAAAACTGTTAATTCTGCCAAAGAACGCATTGAGATACATTTTACAATAGATGCGTTTTTTATTAATGTTTTATAACAAAAGTTTAACAATGTTTTGCACCAAACGTACATAATTCCGTATACTTGTTAAAAATAGATATTATTACTTTACTGTATAAATATAACTTGTACAAAATCTCCAACGGTAAGCACCTGTACAGCAATCTTCCATGGGAACGGTACAATATCTCATGAGGAAAATTAATTAAAATCTAAACTTTCTTCCAAGCGATCGTTTAAGTTTCATTGCATGCCAAAGGCGAGCGCTTCGGCAACATGAGTAATGATCAAGGGTTACGCGTACAACTGCAATAATACAATATGTATGAAGCGGGAGGCTGCATGAATTATATGCATACCTCTTTGCTACGGCTACGGATTTTATGATCCTTATTGTGGGGTTATTAAATACCCAAGATGTCACCGGGAACACTCCTGGGATAATGCCAACGGGACGAGCACGAGCAAAAAGCGCTGTACACACTGTGGCACGGGACGGTTTGGAAAGCCTTGGTGGTTTGGGTAACCTGTTAGAACTAACCCACCGTTGTAGATGCGCGCCTGGGCCAATGTATGCAGCTTCTTAACAAACCGCAGGTGGTTTGCTGTCACTACAACAGCAACTGTCGCCAAGAAAATGAATTTATTATTGCATGTGTTGTTGGCTGTTGGCCAACCGGGCGCTGGAACTACTGGAGCGTTATTAAAAACATCCACATATTGTACAGAATTAGTGAATGCAGCCAGTAGTAGTTTGACTTGTGGCACTTCTTGGAAGTGGAAAATTTGGCTTTTGAGGGGAAAAATCTTTTTGAAACACCGATTAGAATTATTATTCTTATAACACTATTTCGCTTACTTTAAATTGACGAGCCTCAGCACGAATGTATCGTAAACTCAACACACAATCCACGATTGGTAACGAATTTAGCCAGTTTAACGGCAGTTAGCCGGGCGACAGTTATCAATAACGTATATCTAACTCCTACTGCAAACATCTAACATCGGCGCTGTGTTCTTTCGCACAAGCAATTTCGTACATTGACAATCCGTGACAGTTATCATGCCTTTCAGCACAGAATCAATGATATCGGAAATTGTTGCGTGAGCTGCGTTAGCAAATGTCTCTTCCATTCGAAGTGCTGCGAAAGAGATGTGCTTCGCTGAACTAATAGGCTTTTCTCGGGAGAAAAATAAATCACTCACCGCCGACACGATGTAGTAACGTACGATGCGCACGGGGTGATGCTGGAATCGATGGTTGGCGAATATCCCAGGCGGTACAATTTTCGCATTTCACAATAGACAAACTAATTGAAAAGGGTAGGGGATTTACAATCGAATCATCAAAGCGCGCACACGGAGTTTCGAAAGAAAAGTAGATTATAATGCTGAGAATTGTTAGCGATTAACAGTTCAACGTAGTTTCATGTGTGCTACACGTGGGCTACACGTGTAGAATATTGAGTTTGACTACATGATGGAGTTTAGTTCCTGAAATGTTTGATTCTTATTTGTTAAAAATAAAAGCATTAACAAACTTTATGATTGAATCTAATCTATGCTGTAATGAACTAAAATTAGCTGAACATAAATTTCAATACTTCATTAAAATATAGTTAATCTCGAGTCATCAGCATCCCAGGTGTACCGGGACCGTAGAAATGCATTTAGCTCGAGGATGTGATACTATCGACGATGCACAAGCTGACACAACCACGTGTGGTTGAAATGTTCATATCGGTCGCTTTTGGAAACGCTGTAAACGATTCAACACGTCGAGGGAATGCATTGGTTCTATTAAATACCATGGTTAGTTCGGTCCGCAGGGGATTTTATAAGTCCCATTTCCCCACCGGAGGTCATTGTTAGAGCGAAACATCATCAATAAGAGGCGGTGACAGGTTTGTATCGTTATTCCCAGTAGAAAATGTAATGTCTTCTCAGAACACTAGACACCGTCAAGCGCTAAGAATGGTTGTTTAATGCACATTCATCATTTTCATTGTATATTGGGTTGTGGAGTTTCTATCTGTATCTTTAATGAACTGTATAGCAATAACTTGCGTTCGGTCTTGTATTCCATTAAAACACAAAGGTTTAATATACTCAAAAGATGAAATTAAAGGAACGAATAAATGGATTAAATTTCGAAAGAATAGCTATCTGCTTAAATGCTGATCACAAGTATGTGCGATTCCGTTGTAATACACTTCTAACGCTTTGTGTGGAAGTTACAAGGACCCAACATTCATAAATGCATTATCACTTAATTGTACTATTGCAATGGACCCCTTATCCAACTTCGTCGGAGTATCATTGAGAGAAAACGCGTAAAAACGTTCTCACTTTGCGATGGGAACTTCTCCTGCAGTAACTCACGCAGTATCTCAGTAACTGCAGAGTGTTCCATTTCCCGTGCAAAGGAAAAATGCTGCTAGGATATCCAGCTAAGCAAACGATGTAAAGCCGAGCTGAACGCGTTCATGTCTTGGTGTTTACACCTACACAGTGGTACGGTGTGAATGAGTCGCATCTTCTACGTCAGTACGCGTTTGCTGCTAGTTGAGGAAGGATTCGTCGTACCTTGGTGTGCTATAATTGTGAGCCTTTGTGAGTTTTCGGGCCTGTATGTGCTTGAGCCCCAATGCTTGTTCTTCTGTTGTGTGGGAGGTTGTTGTAAGATTTCGGCTGAGATTTGTGATGCCCGGTGTCGTTGACGATTTAGTTTCTTAGCAACAGTGGTTTAGCAGTTGCCCCGCTTTATTGTGGCAAAGCGATTATTTTGTTCGTACGTTGAAAATAAGTTCATCAATGTTTTTGTTGAGAAAAACAACCCCATCGTTTGTGTGTTGCGATGGTAATAATTTCTGATTATCTATGGCACTGAGTACGTTGAGTTATTCCGTTGCAGAGAGCCATACTGCAATGGTGTATTACTTATTAGCATCTCTCTGGCAAGCTCTTGCGTACCACCAACGTGCCATGCAACAGGAAACTGTTAGCGATGATTATCGTGTTATCTTACCCTTACCACAGCTCTCCACCGTTCTACTAGTTGGTACACTATAGTATCAGCGAAGGCGATGAGAGAATGAACACGAGAGAAGTCAGACGGCGCATAAGTTTGTTTGTCTTCCTGCACTTGAACTGATGTCATTGCACTGCATCACCCTCGCAATCAAATACCCAAAAGAGTTAATTAATAACATCCACAAGGACTGCTCTCACGAAAGAGCCGACGATAGTATTTTCACTGTGTTCAGTGCCGGTGGGATTGCGTCATTACTTTAATGATGGTAAATTATGCCAGAAATTTTAACAGAATTATACTAGTTAGCTTGATGTGGAAATGATTTCTGATATGTATATATCTTTTTGCAAAATATTGAGGTTACATTTTGAAGCCAAAAATGTTTATATTGTTGCAACATGATGAAATGTGCCTGATAAAGTCTCGAAAATGTATCACCGTTGCCGGTAAATTAATTGTCCTACTAACATATCCGATCGTGTTGTTGCCTGTAAATTGTTAAACATTCATACGATATTGTATGTAACTGGTTACAGATAGAGCGACGACACATCAATGTAATTGAAAACTAATTAAACATGTTAAGCGTTTCGGATACGGCGCCGAGCAAGAGAAAACGAAACGAGAAAGCCGAAGTTCAATCCTTACCGAGTTGAAGGTAGGAGGAGTGTTTTGAAATGTAAAATGGGATTTTCAACATACCACAAACTGTACCGTAGGATACGATACTAAACAACCCGCTCGTCGCTTTGGTTCAGATCGATCTTGTCTCTTTCTGGTTCCCTTGCTATCTCTTCCCGTGCCCCTTTGTCGCATAAGCAGCCTCGTTGGCAGATTCTTAATTGAATAGAGCATCGTTAAACGACACCACTTGTGCTAAAGTTTTCTTACACCAAGCTCTCTCTCTCTCTCTCGCTCTCTCGTTCTGTCAATGATGATGGTGCGTTTTGGAATGTTTCAGCAACAACTTTGCAGCAGGTCTCCTTCGGCACCTCCTGTGACTCCTCCAAAAGACAAACAGACCCACCACCGGCAGCGCGCTGAATTGTTTATGGATCGTTAGGTGTTTAATTGCTTTTCATTTACCCTGGCCCACTTTTTAGGAGCCCCAGTTTCAGTATGGTATATTGAAACATCGGTACATGATGGGCACAGAACAGGGAGAGAGAGAGAGAGAGGTTCGGTAATGTGTACGGGAGCCAAAAACACTTTCGATTATTTTCTGCGATGTTTTCCCAATTGTTTAGTGCGCCTCGATGGTTCGTAAATCGGGCAACCCATAAAGTAGGCTTCAATTTCTGCCAATTTTAGGCGTTCATTAGTAAGCGCGCAGGCATGGGGGATGATGGGTCGGATGACGACCAAATGGATACGAGATGATTGCTTTAACGACTTGTAATGCTGTTTAATTTTCCATAAAAGAGTGATGATTGTTGCTCCAAATTGTTAGCAACGCAATGGTCAAAGTGGAGATACATCAAACGGATTTGTTATTATTTTCAGTAGATTGATAGTAAGAAAATTTAGAGCTCTTTTGAGCTATGCTCCATAATCCAGTAATGTGCCCGATCAGAAATAGGGTAGCATTATGACAGAAGATTGTTATTGCAACAAGAATTAAAACAATGCAGTTGTCCAAAAGTTGATGGTTCAAATTATAAAATATAAGTTTATTTATTTCAAACTCTTGCAAGATTCTTGGTTGCAGCGTTGTTTCTATAAATGTAATGTTACATTTGTAACATAATTACCGATTTTTCGATCTTATAACAAATATCTTTATATCCATAAATACTACCAGTAAAATCGATTTTCTGAAATAAATTCCGTTCTGCTCCTTGAAGCCGCACGCATACGGTTCTATAAACTTTACCTTTATGATGAGAAAGTTAATCGCTTTGCAAAACTGGTCTGTTTCAATGGTATACCAATGACGGTATCGAGTAAGTTTCCTTTTCTAGCCCAAAAGCACACTCCATTGCGACTGAGAAATGGAGAAAGTGGGACGAATATTCTTAACTGCATCAGAAATCTTCCCAAACAATCATATTTTCCGCACTCGCGCTAGCCGTACAAACAAAAGGGGACGAACATCTTGGCGAAAAGGGAAGAAAGCAAAGCAATCAAGAAATCAGAAAATGCCAGACAAGCAAAACACAGATACTCATAGGGGGGGGGTTGCCTTTGGGCTTTAAGCGGAAACGGTTCGTTTGGTATTCTTTTCTCGTGCAGACCTTTCCGTTCGTTCTGTGCAATTCGTGAGGCCAGAGAATGGAGAATGGAGTGCAAAGGCCCATCTCGCCTCATCGTTTGTGTTCGTTTTCCTCATTTTCTTCTGTTCACATCTTTCCCACAGCCAGGTCCGCAGCAAGAATGGTGGTATTTGTTCGAAAGCTTTTTTTGTTGACTGCCGAATTGAAACTGGTCGTTTTCTTCTTTTTCTGCAACGACCACACAGCTACGGGCAGGTCGCACGAAGGATAAGAATTATGTGGCAACAGATTAGGTGTTCGCTTCAACATTTCTGTTGTTCAAGGAAATGGACAGCAACGGGAATCCAATTGAAAAAAAAAAGTTGCTCAAATCGATGGATATGCTTTTGGGCACTTTTCGCAGGAATATGTATTTGTGTGGCACGTGCATCTGACGACCGTTTTCACTTGGTGCAAGTACGTGCAAGTGTCACACCAGCCATCAGGATGGGTTGTGGTAAAAACAAGTTTATTCTTACTGTCTCGTAGAAGCTGTCCGATTGTTAATGCATATCACTTGAATTGCCTCGGTAAGGCTGCAAACAAAGACAGAATGACGATCTTCGAACTTGATGTTCTTTAGCTTGCAAAATTTAGCATTTTGTTGATTAACGGAATTCGTTTAAAAAAGGTAATCAATGTATTCACGGTAAGAAAGCGGTATGAGCTGGTTTGGCTTAATTAAAATTGTTGATGGAGCCATTCTTTTAAAACTGTAGCGTTGCTGAAAAGCTTTTTGAAAATAGTTGTTTTCGGGCCTGTGCGTCATGATGGGATGGTGTAAATGCCAACGCAATATAAGAACCTTTTCCTCGAAGTAGATTGCTCATTTCGCTGCGTCTCTCAGGTGAATGTTAAACGCATCTCGCTACTCAATTATCCCAGGCCAGCTTTCTCCCAAATAGGATCAAATTAACTCTATTCCTCGAGTTGGTATCGTGACATTCAATTAAAAACTTTGCTCATAAAACTAACCAACGTCATTCGTGTGCGTGTGTGCGTATGTGTGCCCATTGTGGTTGGCTCCCTTGCTATCGTATTAAACGAATAATCGCAGCAGGGGAATTAAGTTAATCTGATGATGCAAAATATATAGCCCAGGAAGGACACGCTGACTATCCGTTCTACACGGACAATGAATTTAGGATGATCGAAATTCTAATGAACCATCGGAAGTTTAGTAATGAAGTTATTTAGCTCTAAGATCTAATCGAGTTTGATTGAGAATAAAACATACGGCATGGACATTATAAAATTATGACCGGTGTAGTCTACAAACGTGAAATCTTACCCAAAATACCTTGCAAACGCTTTGAACCAACTTATGAATAACTAATGGTTTCTACTTTAGTAAAGATATTTGTGACCAAGTGCCAGAGAGAATATTATTTCATGTTAGATGATAAATGATAAAGCCTAATAATATGAATAGAATCGCATAAGAATCGTGAAAAATAGTAGAAACACTAAACTCATTAATCGAGCTGCGCCGTGAAATTAATTGTTGCATACCAATTCCATTGATCACACGCCGATCACAGCAACCAGATGATGATTCCCTCTGTCGGTACTACCTTCACAACGCCCTGGAATGTGTGCAATTTCCGTTCTTGCTGTGGTTTTGCAGATTTTTTTCTCTGCCCACACACAGCGGTGATCTGTAACGCTGTGCTACAGGAAGCTTCACCAAAGCAGACGATAGGAACACCACGACAAGAATGCAATGAAAATAATTGCACAAAAAGAAAGCACGAAACAAGATTTTAAATTCCGCTCTACACATCCGAACCACCACCGTGCACTAGCATGGAAATGAGGAATGTGCTTATCAAAATTCCAAATTCAACGAATGATTGGTGGAACATCGCATCGTTAACGGGCATCATCAAGAAGAGCGCATAGCGTGGAAACAAAACCAATAGCTTGAGGTGAACTAACAACCAGCTGAAAGGGAAGCTCTCCGATGCAGAAATGAAGGAAAAGAAATAAATCGGACTGCAATGTTTCTTCTGGTTTGCTTTTTTGTTCGGGTTTTAACTGCGGTTTTTATTTTCCAATCAATTTATGCTGTTACTTTTTTAGATTTGTGATGAAATTTGCGTGGTTGATTGAAATGGCAAGTACTTGATGACATAAAGTAAGGCTTCTTAAACAATTTCGTGATGTGCGTTGAGTGATGGGTTGTTCAGGTAATCATTAATGTACATTTTGGCACATTCCATATAGGTTCTTCAATATGTGGAGTAAAGTACGGTGTCTGAAACGTATGGGAACATGGTTTACGTTTATGTGATAATTTGTTTTAAAAATGAATTTGGGTAGATGGCTTCCTTTGTCTTTTTTAGCCCCATAATCATTGAACTACTTAAAAATAGTTCATGATCTTAAAGCTAATCTAGCATTAACGCAACATCTGAATTTTTACTACATACAGTCTCTTATTTTTCTTTGAACTTGCATCAACCGGTGGTCGGTTGGTAAAGTTTCTTTTGCGTATTTTTTCCCCCGCGCCCACTCTCCTCTTTCTCCTGAACCCCCTTCCCTCAATGTTTCTCAATAAGTTTTTCTTCTCTCGCCCTCACTACGGCGGACGGTCGATTGAATCGCTTAGTTTTTCTCACATAATCCCCGCCAGCTCTAGTAGTTGTGGTTTCAATTTTCCCACGTTGCTGCTTTTCCACAAACTTGCCAAAACCGGAACGTGGCCAACAAAAGTTTCCGGTGCTTGCAAAGTGCTTAAACTTTGATTGGAAGTTAATCGACGGCTTAAGTGGATCAACGTCGTCGACTGCCAGGGTGAGGTGCGAGCGAACAGTGTTGTGTGGCTTTCCTGGGATCGGCCGGGCGAATTTGTTGACCAACACTAATACGTTTCTTATACGCCCTTGGAGGTTTGCAATCAGCCTGCAGTGCTGGACAGATTGAAACGCACACGGTGGCCCATTTTAGCCAGCAAAAAGCAGAGCCGTCAAGGTGGGCTAAAGATCAAAGCGTCTTTGTTTTGGGGTAGGATTCTGGATTGAGTGGTTTGTGGGAGTTTGGATGTATATGTTTTTAATACTTTCAGGTTCTAGAAGAAGGCTTTTGAGAAACAAATTTAAAAAAAGGTGAAACCTAATCTTAATCTAGAAAAAACGTTATATGCGTTAATCCATGACACTTGTTTTATACTTCACCAACCTATCAAATCCAAGCAACTATGATTGGCTCCATACTGGTACATTGCTAGTTATTACTGCTTATTGATGAAGTGAATGTTATTGATTCGTTCCTCTTGAAATCAGTGAATGTTTATAGATGTTATTTTGTGTAATTATAATATTTCAACGACCAGAGCTATCAACAACCGGAACGGGGATTGTAAATAGCAAGCAACTCGCCATGGCAAGCGGATGTTGTTTTGTTTTCCAACTCAAACTTGCGTTCCGTTGCCGATAAAGGAAGCGTCCCAGCAGCAGTGAAAAGTAATTAAACTCTCAAACAAGCGAAAACACGCCGGCAACCTGCGAAGTATTGTTGACCAAAAGTTGAATGAGATGCTGGCACTGTACTAGCACTGGGAAATGATGATGCGCTAGACAGTAGATATGAAATTGTTTAAGCTACTCTTCATTTTAAACGGTTTATTCTTTCGTGAGTGTGGTTGTCGTTCGTCTTTATACTAGAAGGATTTATTTTTGAGATGTTTTAAAATCGTCCCTGGATTATGAGCTTTTTATTTCGATTGTTCTCGTTGATGTTTTGTAAAAATGTGCAATCATATGTCAAACATTGAAAACTGAATAATATTAATATTAATATTATTATTACATAGCGGGTGATTGTATCCTGTTGGTTTTACGACGAGGTGTTGGAATGGAGGACCACCAACATTTATATCTATGAAAAGATGTATTTACTTTTTAAAATGTTAAAAAATGTAAGTATTCCTCGAATAGTAACCAAAAGATACAGCCAATTAGCACATTCGTGTTGTGATTAAGTGTTCTGACCTCTAGGTAAAGAAATAGGACCCTTCTCATATGCAATAATTGAACACAAACCGGAATGCATGTGTTGTTACTTTGAAGTATTGTAAACAGGAAGGGCTCTTTTAATTAAAACCCCTGTTAAACCCGGCCACATCATCCGAAAGATAATTGAAGGCAGACATGTTGGCCGATCCCGGACGAACAAACGCTGAAATATTCAGTAGGGTACCGAAACCATAGTGCAAGATTCCATTAATCTTGCTAAGTGGTTTAAATGATTTAATGTGCTGCTTGTTTCATGATTTCGAGTCAGGATGGAAAAAAAATATATCGAGAACAATACAAAACATTACGAATCTATTGAACGTCCGGTTGGGGTGGGTTGGTTAGCTTAATGCAGCGAAGGTAAAGATCGATTTCAATTAATGGAAGGGTTCAAAGTGAGCTTGAAAGGTTTTGTGCGTTCGAATACAAGAGCATATCCCGTGTGCTGGTCGGTATTGTGTTTAGGCGCTGATCCCTTTCACGCATTTCATGCTCAAAGGCGCCGCTGTGGTGCCTTGTTCTTAGGTTACTGGGTTGTTTGCGACTTTTGAAGCTAAGACGAATCACGAATGGATTGTTTTGGGATGTAAAAGGATTAATTTAATGGAATCTCGCTCGAGGGAACCTATTCAAGTGCTGAGTTCACGGTTTTCACAAGTTTGGGTCCATTGCACAACGAACAAAAGCTGGGTGTGTGTGTTTTGGTCAGCAACGGCCAAATGATGTGGAACCCGCCGGGAAAATCGGTGGATTCGCATTACTGGAACCACATCGAACAAACGCTCTGCTGCGCCGTGGGTTAACGCTTTTTTTGGGCTAAGTTTGCTTGGGAGCGATTTGAAACCACAACATAACCGCAACATACTGTGGCTTGAGTGGTGTCGGTTAACGTGTAAAGGTTAACTTGGGTTGGTTGAATAGCATTTTCATTGTTTGATACGATTTTTTTTTGCATCTTGAAATGTGTGGACAGAAAGTGTGCCACCAAATAGAGAAAACCAAATTACCACATTAGAGCCACAAGACATTAGAGCTAAAGAAAATGTACAACTTAGTTGCACGTTTGGATCACAAAATATTTCGCCGGCTGGTGAAAATCATACTTACTAGCACGTTGATTTTAAGCTGAATTCGTGCATTCGATGCAGTATAGTTTCTGAATGGAAGTAAAAGGGCTCAAATCCGGACGACGCTGCATTGCAGTAAAATAGCTTTCAATGCAGCAACGCAAGCCGCAGTGGGGACGCGATAACAAAGTTCGAAAATATTCAAACCCATGAATGTAATGGCGACGGTGGCCCCACCATGAGGAGCACATTCACGAGGACGCCGTCGGTGACTAGATAAACGAGACATTCCCTGCTACTGCACCTGGCTGATAAAAGTTCTCTATCTAGAGTGTAATAAATTGAGTGTCTTTTAATTTTCTTCACCATGGCACTTCAGCCCAGGACAATGAAGCTGATGTTGTGTTGATAACAAAACTTTCTCAGTCATTAAGCGATCCGTTTTGCAATATATGCTGTATTCATGCATTGCGGTATTACTGCGACAATGAAGCAGTTGGATGTTCTACATATTCTCAACCTTTTAGAAGCAAGCTCTTGAACATCAGCATTTGAGACTAATAGTATTCAACTTTACTACGATAAAAAAATCGTATTCGTGTGCCTACGAAGATTTGTGCGTGAGTGATACGCTTCGTTCGGCACAGTATTTTTTGTTCGAAAACAAGAAAACGAACCAACCGAAAAGGGTTAGCAGCTACCGTTTGGAATCAAAGGCACGTGTACAAATATAAATGCTTCAAGCTGGCACAGCATCTGTATCACCCATGTACTCCACAATACGGCCGTCAAAAGTGTACTTCTTTGCCACACACCCTTGCGCGATCCGCGAACCAGCTGTAGAAAGAGGAAAGTTTACATTTTTTCCTTTCGCAACAACACCGTAAAGGTAAACAGTCAAGGGAAGCGTATCGATGTCGAACATGTTTCTCAACCGAATAGTTCCGGATCACTGGCTAAGCATACATCTATATCTAATGCTGGAAAGAAAGTCGGAATGTGAATTGTTGCATAACAGACCGGCGTGTATAAAGGCGTGCTCAAAGGAGACAACATAAATGCGTGTTTCAAAGTGCGATTACATGCGTGACACAAACACACTTTTAGAACGTATAGAGAATATTGTGAATTATACATTTCTGAATATAAGCGTTGTTACGGGGTTTTCCGAGTCGCTTTCCAATGTGGCCAGCATTACTACTTGTGAAATGCGTTTCAACAGTTGCTACGCATTTTAATTTCAATACCAATAAAGGTATTACACCATTCTTATTTACAATATACAAACAAATTGATGTTGCACAACGAACGATGCTTAGTTTGTAACTGGTTCGTTGTATTATTCAGGTAATTACATTCGTTAGGAAACTCGGTAGTTTCAATATGAATAAATAAATACAGGGTCATTTCCAAGGGTAGCAGGTAAAGCGTAGCATACTCAATCACGTGCGATGTATAATTCCAAAAGTTAGCAATAAATATTCGTTTTCATTGCCAAATTCGAAGATTTAATAGGCTATTAAGATTTATTTATGGTGCAATGCCTATACGTGCCTCAACCGTTGCGTTGTAAGGAAACCAAGTTACAGATATGTTCTTGATAGGCTGCATTTCCAGTCAATGAATATTTTCTCTTTCTCGCCTGTTCTGCATAAGATATGATGAGTTTAAACTTTTAAAAATTATGTTTCCTTGATTCTCTCTCATGGATTCAGTGTAAATGTAATACATAAATGCGCAAATATAAGCATAAAACATGGTGAGCATTTAAATTAGCCAACCTTAAAGCAAAACGCTCAGGGTAAGGCTTGTGATTGTGCACGTTTGGTTGTAATTGTATTTCCATTCGCGTTAACGTCAACAATCGATGGCCGGAACCAGAATGTTGTTGACTATGGTTGTGAATAATTCATCACCCGTTAATTATTTTGTTTGCCATCAATTATTCTCAATCAAACGCCGATGGATGATTCGCACGATTGAGAGTGATTTTGCCTGTCAATATTCGGTGGTTGTTTCCGTAAGAGCAAAGAGCAAAATATAGGACTTATTAACGTTGTTAACGTAACTTAAAGTAAAGTAGAGACACTTCAAGTCAATACACTTTACCTGCACGTGAGAAAATGGTGTGAAAATAGGGTGAAAGTCAAACTTTTGGTCTATGATCTTATTTGACGCATAACTATGCATCTATCTCTCATCAACTGCTGTTCAATTTGCAATTTTAACTATCTGATTCTGAGAGCGCTTGATGGAAGTGTGACACTTGAGCTATGAATTCAATGCACCACATATGCTACAGACATATCAACGACCCGTGCCTGTCACATGTTCACGTATCTGGACTGCTTGGTGATACCGTCTATCTATTTATCTAGTCATTCGTTATTCTATCTCTATCATACGCTTGACTAGTTGCGTTAGTATAACTTTAGCTGGATTATCATCAATATCAAAGTTGTGTTGCTCACGTTCAGCCGCTGATGAGGTCATGCTTTTACTGGTTTTTAGTCTATTTTAAGGAAATATGTTGAATAGTTTGTTCCCATTAAGCTGTATTCATGTGTAATAATTGGTTGTAAGTCCTGGAAATGCTATTTTTGCGTTCATTGGCTCATTTAATTCGTCGAAACCTGCATTTTCTGATCGAATTGGCTGCTATCAACCTACAAACCGTGCTGTAATGTCGATTTTTTCACCTTGAATTGCTTAAGTTTCGCTATCATTCTGATCGGTTTCAATTGTGCAACCTGCACCAAAGGTTGGTTAAACGAATGTGATGTTAATTAATTTTAAAGCGTATCACTGTCTGGTGAAGAGAAAATCATTCGAACACGTTCATTACTCTGCCCCATAGTGTACAGTGTATGCTGATGATAATGAAGGCGGTGTACGGATGACGAATTGCAAATGTGGAAATAAGAATGGTCAAATTGCACAGCGTTGGGCTTTCATTTTCCATAGGACCACACACAAAAAATACGCGCGATAGATTAAGCTTTTACGCGATACAGAATGAACAGTGCCGTGACATTATTCAATTAACGGTGTGTGAAGGTTAACTTCAACCATGTTTGTTGATTCTTCGAATGTAATACAGCGGATTATTTCGGTGCATGGAAAGGGAGCATTTTTTGTTTTAAATTACGAAAATTGGAATTTATCAAAATGAAAAACAGCAGGTTTGATCATTTCGTAATGATTGTGTACTACATTAACTTTAGTGAATCTCTTTAAAAAAAAAGTAGTAAAATGAAAATTTGCAATCTTCCATGTTTATGTGTGTTTTTTGAATATAAAAATGGTAAAAGCTAGCCATATCAAATGTATACTGATCGATATACAGACGCACAGAGATATGGTTGGTTGCCGTATTATTCACGGTTTTACAATTTGTCCACACCCTTTTCTGATGCTTCGTCCCGAGCAGTGTTATAATCGCAGTGGTGGTACAAACAAACCGATAGCGTAAATTTGCTTTCAAGCACCTTGTATCTCTATACCGTTCGCAATAATAAAACCACAAACTGTACGGCCCGCACTGCACTACAAGGGAATATTACGTACAGTTTTTTTTTACCACGCGTTCTCAACCACATAAGCCTGTCCACAATCTCGACCGTACAACCATGGCACATAGGAAACCAAAAACAGCAGAGGCCTTACTGTTGCCGCTCAGAAACTGGCTTACTGCTGGAATAGTTTACCGCTCATGAACATGTTCAGGCCGTGGTTGAGGCAAAAAGTGGTGGGAAGGTGTTCAAGGACATCTAGGCCTACCGAATAGTACTCATCATTCGGCCAAGGTGTACTTCGCACGCAAGATTTTATGGATTAGACCAATTTCCATGGGAGGGAGGGGGGAACAGAGCAACTTGCGCGGGAAACGTTCGCAAATGTACCAAAAATATGTGCCCTCCTGATGGCTGTATTGAGTAGCACTGTTACCTGACCTTTCTATCTACTTGGCTTCAAGGTGACGATTGCTTCCCAGGATTCGAGGCTCTGGTTGGCTTTGGAGGTACGGCAAGCGATATTAGAAAAAAAAGGTTGAGCGTTGGATTGCCTACACCATCGTCAGGGAATCGCTTTATGACTTTGCAGTTGCGTACGCCAGATATTTGGCGTGAGTTTTGTGCTACTGTGAGGGTCTTGAGGTCTAATACAACACTTGTGTTGGGTAGCAGAAGACGTTTTTTTGTTATGCGTTTACAAGCGCAC
Organism: Anopheles arabiensis; assembly: GCF_016920715.1. Lineage (NCBI taxonomy): Eukaryota > Metazoa > Arthropoda > Insecta > Diptera > Culicidae > Anopheles > Anopheles arabiensis. The sequence continues at coordinate 9,487,830 of NC_053517.1, forward strand.
GTGACTTCAAATAAGGCTACTTTACCTTTGCGTCTAGCGTGATTCACACTGTTCATGAGTTGAATTGTTTTATCATATTCTTGGTTCTGTAGCGCTAGTCACTTTAGTGCCATATTAGTTTGCATTCAAACATTCACGAAGTGCGAGAAGCTTTATGGTAGTCAGTAATAACAATATCATGCGTCTTGAACCTTGCAAAAGTACCCTTATAAAAGGACAAACACAGGTATCATTTTCTACCTAGTCAACGTATCACGCATCGTAGTTCCTTCAAATTGCACTGCACTTCCTATGTATTTGGTGCATGTGTGCAGACAATTGTGCAGAAAAAAAGCTCTTTGCTCAAAAAATATGAACCTTCCGCTTTTTAGCAAAAGCAGCTCTATGGGGTGCCACGAAGTTGTGCAAGCATTTCCGTGTACCGGTTCCCGGTAAATTGGTATACGGTCGCCCTATAATCAATATTTATGGCTTCTATCATCTTTATTACTCTGCCCTGAAGTTTATGCGGGATAGACACAATCGGTGAGTTAGTGAGCACCGTTAGACGCCGACTCGATTTGGGAACACATTTCTGGAGCCCACAATCGCTCCGCAAATGTCAACCTGCTGGAGGTTTCGCTTTCGTTCGCCATGGTAGCGATTTGTTGCATGCACGCTTGGCTAATGCCATTGTTCGTAGCATGTCGTAAGCAAACAGGTTGATTGATGCATGTGTGCTGGGCGGTAATTTGATTCTAACCTGTGTGATTGGTTTCGTTACACGCTGGCCAGAATGCTTCGCTTCCACAATCAATCACAATTAGATGTACACACAGACAATGATATTATTTTTGGCGAAGCTGTGTTGATGTAACTGGTTGGGTGTTCACGTTGGCTACATGGTTTTAGCAACAGTTTAGTTTATCTTATGTTTATGCATGCAAGCCTTTCTGTGGTAAAAATAAAAACATACAACTATTGAAATATGTCTGTTTCCGTTTCACAGTGCTAAAAAAGGTCAAAAATACACACGTCTATGCAACAAACGTACAAAATACAGTTTAAACCCAACCGTTGAATAACCTTACGGCACTTAAACGGCTGGTACATAGTGATAGCGTAAACGTTGTTGCTCTTTCCGATTAAGATCGTTTATCAATTTTATGCTAGCATTTTCTGTCCAAAATGCCGACTCAGCGTGCAGAGCCATAAATGGGAAGCAAATTACTTACGATGACACATTGCTTGCCTTTATGTAGTGAAGCATTCCACATGGTTCCAAGTGCGACTTGATCTGTGTGTGTGTGTATGCAAACAGTACAGCCTTTAAGACACAGGTTCAGTTATTGGAAAGTGTATTACAATTCCAATGCCAACTGGTCTCTCGCTTGTAAATGGCACCGGGGTAAGTAAATCAAATTTTATTGTTATTCACCCGATAAAGTTCAATAAAAACAGAACCACGATCATCGTTTTCAATGAACCATGCATACGGAGGGCAGCAGTGTTCAGATTCGATTATCGATCGATTATTCCCTTTCGTTTCGGTTCTTCGATAGGGTGTCGGTAAAATCTTAGAGATGTATGCCACGGAGCGAAGTGTTGGGAAAATTGTTTCTGTTACCCTGAGCAAGTGGTTTGTCTTATTTGCTTGGGGATTGGTCAAGAGGGATTAGCAGAGATTGTTGAGTACCTTTTTATGGTTGTATCTTAGAATTGAAACACAAAACAGTTTTGCGAGAAATATCATGTCGAGCAAGGAAGTGTACCAATATTTGTTTTCAAAAGGTAGTAATGAATCTGTATGGTTAAAGTTATTCGTTCCCATTCACATAAATGGGTCCGACTGTCAAATACTGCATTAAAGAGTCTTCCCATGTCCTTCGTTCAGGGGACCGACATAAATGGTTAGTACTTAACAATTAGTTAGAGTGAATAGGATCTACCCTTTTTACTGTTAAGCTCGTCTATTCTCTATTCTACTGCAGTTGCTGGCAGTAGAGATATAGAAAAAATAATAAAAATGAAAATCGTTGCTATCAACCAAGCGACAGCACGACTTCTCGACGGCTTCCTAGCACCGATTTGTGAAAGCGCGAATCCCAAGTGCAAACAAATTTATAATTTATTCACCGACACCAAACGATTGTTGTGCAGGTGTACGTTGAAACATCGCTATGATAAAACATCACGGCACAAGAAACAACGATAAACACGAACATTTGAGGGCAAGGTATTCGTTAACGGTTTTGCACAATCCCAGGGTAGGAGGAAGAATTATAACCCTCGATTCTTTTCACTTCAGTTTGCACGTTTCGTTTCGTTCGTCCTTTTGCTATAAGCTCGTGACTAGTTAACAGTTAACTGGAAGGATTTAAGACTTTGCGTTTGGATATCTTTCAGTTATAATGTCAAAATACGCCTCCGGTTTAAGCAGGTTAATTTTTCCCATTAACCGGCACATAGCTATTTTGTTCAAGGCTAAGCTGTTAAAATTAATTAAAGCGATAACTGCTCGCGATGTCACTTGGATGATAGAGCTTCAAGGCCATTAAACCGTGTTTTGGTTAATAGATCTGTATTTCCATACCATTTTTCAAATATGACCAGGATTGTAGAAGCTTGTGATGAAAGTGTATAAGGAATATATGAGCTAACAAGATAACACAAGAGACCTTTTGAAAGACTAAGCATTCAGCTAAATTACAATATATATTACTGCGAGTGTGACAGTTGGCAGTAAATGATTTACTTACCTTGGCATAAAGAAAAACAAGCAGTTGAAGTCAAGCGAAGCAAACAGCGTATACTAAAGTATTATCTACACTCGTTTTTGGCAAAGCTTCATAGATACCACAAATCCCACCAATGACTGATGATGAAAACTGCATCCACGGATACTCTACCCACTCTATCGTGGCTTTTCAAAGAAGACTAAGCACGAGAAACTCTCTCGTAGTTTCAACAGCTGTAGCCACAGTGACCTTTTTCCAAAGCTGAGTAAATGCTGCCATTACAGGAAAAGTGGCATGCATGGTAGAACGCAAAATGCCTCATATCCGTTCTACAGGCTGAACGAAAAGTACGAGTTGCAAGTTGGGCAGACTTTCAGCGCACGTTGCCCGGTTAAAGGCATGAGCAGGTTGCCACGAGCACCAACAGCTCCCACAATGACACGGCTACTGCATCAGAGCTAAAAACCGTATAAACCTTCACGGAGGCAGACGAGCGTGGTGACTTTGTTGCAGCAACTCACTTTCTGGTTTAATATTGAACTCCTGCTCTACCGCCTCCGTGAACATCCCACTGGTTCACAGTATAGCTTTATCATCACTGCAAATTTTTTTTTTACATTTTTTGCTTTTCATGTTTCTCTTCATTCAGGCCAGACGCAGGATATTATTCCGTGCAGTAGGATGTGGAATAGCCCAAAGCGTTCGTTACAAGAAGAGCCCTTGATGGCCGGGTGTCCGGACGGAATGAGCGCATTCAATCAAATATTCTCACTGTGATGCTCGTAAATTGTCACCGGTAGTGTCAGCTTCCTTTTCAGGTGGAGAGAGGTTTCATTATGATGTTTTGGTAAATTATGTTTAGGTGGAAGAAGCAAGCTGAAAAGAGAATACAAAATATACGATACGAAAGATATTTTCTATTGAAGTAAAGGAATTTGCTTTCTAGTATGATCATTCCAGTTAAACAACAAAATAAACTCCGGTTACAAGAACGAATGTGAACATACATGGCGTTCAAGACTATCATAAATCCTGAGAACATAATCGAGAGTTACCTCGTTTACAAAGCCAAAATGTTCTCTCGCACAGCCAATCAATCATTCCAGTCAACACTCATAGATTTGAAGTACCCATCACATTTCCAATCACTGAGTCATACTGCCAGTAAACAAAACCCGTAGTTTCTCAACAGCACTCGAACTCGTCCAATGAACGAACAATGCACCATTGCAGTCGTTCCGGGCAGTTAACTCTTGAACATCGGAATACACTGCACATAGACAGCCTGTATCAAGGAGCAGCAATATGATTAACCGATATGGGTACGGAACAGGCAAGCAGCCATCGATATCATGCTGTGTAAATGAGTTTAGGCAGTTAGAATGCCGGAGGTCAAGAAACGGCAATACCGTTAACATGATTCCTTGCTGAAGCATCGTACTTCAGTACTGCAGTGTTGAAAATTAGATTATGGAATTGCAAATAGCATGTGAAGAAGCATTTGAATCGGGTTCGTTTTCCTTCTTCTGTTTACTTAGCCGAATATATCGAGGTGAACATGTATGAGTAAGAAGCTAAGCGACAGGCCAGAGCTTTTGCCCTCTCAGCATACTAACAAAAGTTTAAGAATAGTGTGAATTATTTCAAAACTTTGGAAAGAATCCGAACAAGTTAGCGCCGATGATGAATGGAACGAAGTTTGTCTTCAAACAAACACTTTGCAAATACGGCTCGTGTAAGCCATGGTGTTACTTTACTTTATGCATAGTGAGGAAACGGATTGTGAAATACTTAAAAAGACGACATTTGTAATTTGAATCGTATTTTGACAACTTCATTTTTTTCAGAACAGTCAGCTTTATCTCCGAATCAATAAAGTTCATCTATACACACTTCTCACTTTGCAAGTTATGCAGTTCCAAAGAACACAAAGGAAAATAATCAATATTTGTTGGCTGGTTATGTTTTTCCTCTTCAAACTCTTCTTCAAGCCAAACTTTCTCAACGCAAGCCACCTGTGTAAAAACTTCTTTGACATCCTTCAGTGTTGTACCGTCTCCCGCAACGGTTAACTAGTATCAGGTGTGTGGTGTGCGGATAACGGAAAGCCGACAAACCATTTGACCATCCGGTGGTCATCCTGTCATCCACACGAGTCGGAAGGTGAAATTATCCCTAGCCACCGGAAGGATGCTTCTTTTCTTGCGATGAGCTTCCAACCCGTGAGCCCAGAAGCTGCTCTCTGCATGGCATTGCGGCTACGGTTGCATGATGATGTTGAGGAGAAAACTTTCAAAAACATTTCCGGTTGATTTGGGACGATAACTTGATACGGTTTGCTTGCTGGCTTGGTCGGGTAGCATTTGTAAGTATACTTTTACATCCGACACATATTTTGTATTATTAAAGAATTGAAAAAAGAAATCTTCTTGTTGAAAAGCGCAGAGAATGGCTCCAACAGTCCTATGCATCGTTCATGTCGTTTTGTCAATTTAGGTATCATTTGTATTCCTTACCGTCGAGCACCATGCGCTGGACTTTGAGCAGCTTCACAAGTCACTGAGTCGGACACTGTCCTTCCAAAAACGATGCAACTATTACTTATGAATTTTCATTGATAACTTTGTTCCGGTACCAGTCCGTGTTCAATGGGCAGCTAACGGACGGAACCGTACAGCTGGCGAAATATGTTGTTGTGCAATACAATCGATGAGTCGTGGCGGAAAACGAGTTTGATCTTTACGTATCCTTCGCGATGCCAAAGGTTGACAATGGTCAGTGTTGTGCCGAAGGTGACAAAGCCCTGTGGAGTCGTTAACGAACAAGAATGGTAGAAGATCAATGTAGATAAGAGTGGGTGTAAAGATCATCGCAACATAACATTTTTCATGTTATCCTCGATGCTCCGAGAAAATGGCGTTCAGAGCATTGGAGCATTTCGAGCGTTTCGGTTGATTACCAAGCAAATAGGGAAACATTTGTCATCGCAGCTAGAAAAGATTCCTTTTCCGAATCCGAATGCTATGAATGCGACTGGCTGCATCGATTGCTATCGCGGGAACAGTTACGGTGAAACCCGTAGGGAGTGCTATTAATGTTGATGATTAGGGACGTTACGTTTAGAAAACTGATTCTACAACCTGTATCTGATACTGTGGGTCCGTAGTATAGTTTGCTTCATCGTACAAACATCGACAAAAGGTAACAAAAAAGGTATGATAACATAAATCAGCAAGTCAGACACGTTACAAACATTGTGACCGTCACACCAGAGACAAGTTACCCCTTTTTTGTATTGTAGTTGTTGTCTGTGCTTTTCAAATGAAACCTTACTCTAAAAAGAGTGAGTGGTACATTTTGGTTTACATATTGATGTTACATAAACGTGTTGATCACCTTACAAAGGTGAAGCAAAGGAAGGGGTTGTTCTAAGGTTTAGATTTATCGCCAGCACAACGCGCGTACTCTGTCTGTGATCATTTTGGAGTTTCAGTCTTTTTTATGTTTGCGGCTTTTTTATGATTGTGCTGAGTTCGCTGGAATGAGACTGTTTGATTTAATGTGTTGATTTGTCCAACTAATATGATGTTTGATGCTAGACATAAAGTTCTAGTTTAATTAAAGAAGATATAGTACAATTAAATTTTTTAATTGTAATGTTTTAACATAAAAAAGTTCGTTACGTTTGAAGAAATGAATCAGTTTGGCCTTTTAACTATGATTTGTAATTCATAACTTTTACAAGAAGGATAAAATGTTAAACACTACTCACTTCATACATAAAAAAGTATACGAAATTGAGTCTACGATGGCAATTATCACTCTTCTGTGGCACTGTTCCGTCACCAACGTACCATTCTAAAATTAGCATTCTTGTGGAGTGGAGCTAAACCCTCACCAAGAACCATTTCATACTATGGTGCCTTTTTCGTCACTTCTTTTCTTTCTCATTCCCAACGTCTCCCGTCATGATTTAATTCTTACCATGAGTTGGGCGGTAGCACCTTTCTGCTCATTTTACCGTGCTCCTCTTACTTCAGAAGTCTCTCGACCACCAAACTACCAAATTGAAGCATAAATAGCAGGCACACCACTCGACAACCGTACAGTGTCTCCCTGTATTACTGTAGCCCTTCATCGTTGAAGGAGTGAAGTAGAGGTTTTATGGCTCCTTTACCGGCTGTTTTGTAGTGCATACTCGGTGCACTCAAATCAGGTTCGTGGTATATCACGAGCAAAGCGACAAGCTGCACCATACAAATTGCGCTGCAGACTAGCAAAAGGCACATCGAAGTTATTGCAGGATGAAAGATCGAGAACTTAAGCACGTTCGAGCTGTGTTGCTTATTCGCAAATGAAATAAGTACTATCCGAGGTTGTGCTTTCCAACTATCAAGTTGCAGCGAAGCTCATTGCAAAGAATCGCTATTGCCAGGGGTAAGCAAACATGCGAAAATAGGACTACAAAATAAAGAACTGAAGGCATTCATAATGTGTCTATTTCTCAAACTAATGGCCGTATTTTTTTGTTTTATTTGTGCCGTGCTTCTTGTTCCTTTTGCTATGTTTGCCATGCAACCGAATATTGTGTAATATTTTTTTTTATTTAAGAATAATTTAAGTTTTTGTCAAAGTACCAAACAATATTTGTAAAATTATTGCTTTTCAAAATGTCTATTCTGTAAGTTATTCTGTCTCATTATTTTAGTTTACTTCAGACTCAAAAATGACTCAATGGAAACATGATGCATACATTTCGAATTGATTCTCGGTAAATGAGAACCACACCAACACCCTCTCCTTAGTATTTGATTTGCCTTCTTTTGCCTCGTTTTGTAGTGCTTTGTTTTTTTTAAATAGTGTCATCTCTGGTTGCAGAAAAACTCCTTCAGGGTATTTTATCTTTCTTTTGGCGTGCTTATGTACGAAAGTACATTTCCATTTTGCTGGTTCAGCACTGGCTGAAGTGTTCATTCGTATGGGTGGATTTCAAGGGTATCGCGTGAAAACACTTGTAATAGGGTTTGTGCTACGAAATACAGAGAGAAAGATAAAGAGAGAGGCAAATGATTTGATGGAGTGTAGTACTAGCCTTGCGTTTGTTGCTGTCTGATTTATTCTCGTATGCTTCCTTTTGGTTCTTGACGTATTTTGTGTGATCATTTTACGTGCACTATCGCTCGGTTGTTACTTTACTTCTCAAATGTTTGCTACAAAGGGGAAGCAGTGGGCATTATTCTGTAAACTTTTAAAAGTAAAAAATGATTGTTCTATAACAGATTGCTCTATCTCGGATAATTTTAATGTATGGCAACGAAATTGGAATTATGTGTCGTGGGTATTAGTTTAAAACATTGTTTCAACCCTGTTTGCGATTGTATCGATGGTATATTTCAATATAGTTTAATAAACAATATATTTAAACAAACAGAATTGTATTGTTGGCAAAGAGTCAAGATATGGTTGTGTAAATTTTTAGATAGTCAGACAGGCAGACAGTATGATAATAGATAAAGAAAGGTAATATAAAAATATATCCAAGGCTTCAATTTGATTTACAGGAGAAAACAAACTTTATCACAAGCCGATTAACACTATCATTACTGAGTACTGCGGAATACCATGAATTTGAAATCATGGCGAGAAACTGCATCGGCAATTTTCTTTTGCTGCCGATCGAATGCAATTAAAAGGATTATCCTATTGGACGGCTTTACCCATTTCCAATATCGACATAATCTATATCGGTTTTAGCTGCATGACCGATTGTAGATGCTGCTGCTCCTGCTGATGAGGCCTTGTTATGTATTGAAAATATGCCTTTGAATTTATATTTAAAAAAATACGAAGAAACGTGTACGTTGCTATATGCTTTCATACTTTTTTTAATCTTTCAGAAAGGTTTTTAGCTCATGATTATTTTAAATACTAATTCTATCATTGAATAAAGTTCAAGGTGAAGTATTTAGTGTTAATGTTTCATTTAATCATAGCAGTCTAATTTTTTGAGTGAATCATTTACATAATCAAGTATTTTCAATATGACTTAAATATCAGGAAACGCTTTGAACCATGTTGTGTTGAGACATCAATACATGATCTCTTTTATTGGCTCATTTGGGACATATTTGCAGTTGCAAATAAAACTTACCAGTTCTATCGCCTCATTCTTTATATGGGTACTGTGCGCGCAAGGGACTGGTACTACTCTTGCAGGCAGCGTTGTGTGTATAAAATTAATTAGTTTAATGATGTGGACAATCTAACCCGATAAGCGTATGATAATGGATATTGGTGCACAAATAAAAGTGTTTCCACTTCCACGTTAGAGAGGTGTTTCCGTGGGGAAAAGGAGGCAAGGTGTACAGTACAGGGAATGTTTGCAGTTTATCGCGCATGGTACAAGCTCTAAAATGGTTCGCGTGCCTAAATTGCCACCCGCAATCATTTGCCAATTAAAACGCGATCATGGCATGCACGGTGTGAGGGAAATCAAAATATCAATAATCATTAACACCGTTCACTTATTGCCACCATCGATGTTTATGGTGTCAGCATTGTCGCTAGGCATCGTGCACACCAAACACACCAATTAGCAAATTATTTCATCTCGCTCGAGCTTTTTTGTTTTGTTTTTGGTGCCTGTTCTGCTGTACTGTCGATATTTATTCAGTGTTATTAATCGACAGTTTTTTTTTGAAAGATATGTCTGTTGCGAAAGCGACTGGAATGATTTTAGTCTTTCGTTTTTAATTTATGAAATTTAATCGCTTAATCGATGGTGCCACTTTCCCACTGCATGCACAAGTTTTATTTTTTATTGTCGTTGTTGCAATGATCAAAAAGGTGTATTTTGCGAAATAATTGGAAGCACAAGAATCGGTAAAATGAAACAGAAGAAACAGAATCAGGCAGGCGAGTATAATCTATTATCATTGATTTAATTGATCAGGTATTGATTAATCATGGGGATAATTGATGAGTAGTTTAAGTTATTTTAAGATCAATCGTTCCATTCATCTTTCCACTTAATTCCAGCAATTAATTGATATCGCGTGTGACTGTTTTTGTTTCATTCTTACTGACTAATTTGTAACATTGCACAACATCCACAAAGTACATAACGCGTAGTTTTGGTTTACAAAAAGGAAGGTTATATTTTAACTTAATTGTCGTCAAAACCAATTTCATGGTAAACCTGATTGTCAACTGATCGTTTAACTCTTTTTCTTCCCACCTTTCAACTTCAATTCCCCCTACACGATCTCAACTGCGTGCATGTGTTACGTAAATGGAAGGGAAAAATAAAATGCCATGAAAGCATCTTGAGCTTCCTTTTAAGGTGATTTCAAACGAATAACATGCTCGCTTCACGGATGAACAAATTCAAAGCGGATTGGGTACGGGGAAAATGGTCTTACGGAAGCACAAGTGGAGCAGTTTTGCCAATGTTCCGCTTGCATTACAAATCTGCGCTCGCTTGACAGCGCGAACGAGTGAAACGATCCTTTCGGATAGGCACGGTGCCACCAAGGGCGTAGATGGCAAAACTGAAAGAAACTGTTTGCCTACCAGGTTTCCATTACAGCTTTCACCGCCTAATGCTGCCCGTGCACCTCCTGGGGAATCAAGGGTATGAAACTGCAAAGTGATTCTGCCGATGCCCTCGTCGCTGGTGGTACATAGGTAACACTGGAAGCCCGTCGCTTGACGCCATCTCCCCTTTCACCCCCTCGGCGCCCCGTTCCATGTGGTGATGATGCTACCGTCGCTGCTGCTGCTCGTGCGGCGTTTGGTTTGGTGCAAAACCAAAATCAGCATTTTTCGTTACCTTTGATCAAAGAAGGATTTCAATTCGAGACATATCAGTGGCAAAGCGAGACCGTCCGGACAGCTACCTGGGTTGTGTGTCTAACTAACATCGCGAAACGGCAAGGAAATGGAAAGGCAAAGCTGTGATGAGATTCGTATGTACAAATAGAAACCGCGTCCGGGATTCAGGCAAGTGTGTCAAACAGCAAGCGAAGTTCAAACGGGCTCTGTGCTGCAAACAACGTACAGGAAGTTCCGTGCTAATCTTTTAAGATGTTTACTCGACATCGAATATCTGCTTAACAATAATGAAGTGATGTCTTCGTTAAATCGCTTATCCTGAAAAAAAAAACACAAATGTTTCTTTTAGCAGAATTTGTCATGTATTCACAATACCGCTTGAGGTACAGTTTTCGTCCAGTTGTATTTGTACTGCCATTTTGAAGGCCTCAAAAAGGGAAGCCGACCCAATGTTTAATTGGCATTGTGTAGCAGTATGTTTGTCAAGCACCACAAACATGTGGTTTTGTTCAGAGAGATTTCCGTTTCAATGCACATTTGATAGCTTGCAAACCAGCCCTGCAAAAACAACAGCCCCGATATAAATAAGTATATTGTTTTTGGGACAAGCTTATCTCTTTCCTTTTTTCGAACCGGATGCTCCCAGACCCCGGGGGGACTGTGAAATATGTCCAATTTAGATAAACGGGTTTTGACTCTGTGGTTCCTTTTTCCTGTACGCAGGCCGGGACCGCTTCCACCGACCCGTTCCCGCAAAACGTTGTACCGAAGGAAATGTAGCGAGTGCAGTTGCATTTTCCAATCAACATTAACACAAAACAGCACTAGCCCTCTACACGTGTGTTTGTTTCCTCCACCGGTGCCGGTGGGCTGCATCCCGGTGGCTACGATGGTATACACCCGAATGGCGACGAATGATGTTGCTGGTTTTGTCTGTAATCGGTGGCCTGCACATCTTTTGTGCAGGTGGGTTTGCTAAACTGTTTACGTGATGAGTTTCGAAAGGAACACAAATTCGTATGTCGGGTGTAAAATGTATCATGGTTAGGGTAATGGATGTGTGCTTACCGCACAAATGCTTAATTAGGTTTTGGGGCGAAATATTTATGAACAGGACCGTTGCTACATCTGTTAGCTTACATAGGCATGGGTGGAATAATTGTTTAGGCGAGAGGCCCTGTGGAATTTGATTCGTTGGTGGTAAGAAAATGTAAAACATTTAGCTTCGCAGTCGTACAATAACTCCTGATAAAATACTTTTAAAGCTGTCTCGTTTTAGCTGTGATCGTTCATGAACACCGAGTAACCTTAGTGCAGAATTTTTTGCTGGAAGAAGCTCGGCTTTAAACAAACTTTTGGGATGTACTACCCTCTAACACTTTCTTACTCTCTGCCTGTCTATTTCATTCTTTCCTTCTTCTTCTCGCTCTCTATCGCTATCCCATTGCTTCACTTTCTCTTAGCTGTGTTTGATTAAACAGCCTTCATACAACTTTCTCCCCAGCATTAGACATCGATGTATGCTTAGCCAGTGATCCGGAACTATTCGGTTGAGAAACTTGTTCGACATCGATACGCTTCCGTTGACTGTTTACCTTTACGGCTTACTGCAATGGAAAGAAAAAGAAAACTTTCCCGTCTATAGCTGTCTCGTCAGTTGGGAAAGAAGGACACATTTGTCGGCCGCATTGTGAAGCGTATGATGTTACAGCTGGTGTACCATCTTGAAGCGTTTGTATTTGTACACGTGCTTTTGGTTCCAGACTGGTAGCCGATACTGCTTTTCAGGGGAAAAATCGTAACCCACCATATTTAGCATTTCTCCGAAGGTAGCTACTCCCAACGAAGCGACTCGCAATTACGCACGCACCGTTTAAAGTTGGGAAAATCTTAGATGTAAGCGTTAGAACCATCTTAAGTTACCTTTCGTATTAATTCCATCCTTTCATCATAGCGGGTATTTTTCACTCGTTCCTCTTTCTCTACTTAGTGTGCAAAGAGTTGAAATGAATGGTTTAGCATTTTGTTTACTCTTTGAACGAAGCACATTAGCATTGTAGCACACGAGAAAAAGGTGAAACATTGTAGTAACGATTTATGATTGTATGAGTATCGTGATAAACATGGCCCTGGATGGTCGAATAAATCAACTCCCGTGTAAAGCAGTCATTTGTTAGGCACGCAATCTAAATAAAGATATAACCCTCCGAACCAAACCTTAATTTCAGTAGATATGAAATGTTGGGCTCGCGTAAGTTGTACAATCGCACGTAAATGCAGGAATCTGATCCCTGTCCCATCGTACCTGAACCTTTTTTTTTGACAATTACTCGGTGCTACCGCCGTGTGGGATACGCCCCGTAATAAGATTCTTATGCGCGTGATAAGAGCGGTGGTAAGATTTATGGGGCAAATTCTTCACCCACACGACGCAGGGAGCAAATGATCGATGTGATTGCTAATTACAATAATTAATCGAAAGCTTGGCGCGTACTCTACTAGCCAAATGCCTTGGTAAGTGGGGCAAAGGTACGCAAAAGTAACGCGAATACTAACTACATGACACCTTGTTAAGGTGAATATTTACCTATCGTATTTTGTATTTATTTTATTAGTAAGTGTCTTTGTTTCTATTAAAACTTTTCTATTTAAAAACTTAGTATGTAGCGAACGTCATTGCGTGTAACATTGCTTTATAAACGTTTAGTTCAGCCATGATTTTCGTACCACACGATGAACAGATTTTCCCAAAATTGTACACACTATCACCCCTCATTTGTCACCCTGCATGTCACATGCTGTTTACAGCGGTTAATAGCCGTACGCGCGTGTGCACGCAGTTTGGAGTGTTAAAGTGTCTGCACTTTTCCGCTGATAGAGTGTCCTTTTAGTGGTGGATGGTGTTTGACATGAATTGGTGAGTTGATGGATGGATCTGACCAGCTGCTGCATCAACACGTCAATCATCGATCGAGCAAATTTCGTCCGAAACACCGGGCAAATTGCGTGCTGTAGACGAAGCAAACAGGAGACTGCTGTTGATGCAATGCGTGTGGACAGTGTTGTGTGAAGGAAAAGTATAACACCGGCTGACACATTGCCATGTACTGGACTGAACGTTCCGAAGCAAAATGGAAAGCAGCTGTATAAAAAGCATGTGAAGAATATGTGAAATGTTTGTCCAGTAAATAAGCTTCTGAGATTATTTTAGCAAAGGAGATATTGTTCAGCAGCTGGTGGATTGGAATATGATATTGAAACATCAAATTTCTTTTAAATGTTATTGTTTGTTAAATAATTTCTAATTAATCTTATATTAAAATCCTAGAGATAATCACCTAATAGAATTCCACATGATAAACAGACAGTTAAGATCAACGAATTTTTAATGAGGCGTTTAAGATTGATCCTGGTAACCTGTTTAGTCTTGGGAAGAGGCGGTACGTAAACAACATCCCGCTCTTATTACTCTTAAAATTCTCCAATTCACTCGTTGTGTGGAAATGCTCAGTCTATGATAGAATTGGGTTTCATAGTGATAATTTATAATAGTTAATTATTACACTAATATTCGCAGATTTACTAATTAAACATAGCTTTTGCATTCTGAAAAGAGGCATCAAAACTTTATAAGCAGTCTTTCAATCATTTAGTTTACATTTTCATAATGCTGCCCTGCGAAATGCAGCATGGCCATTGAAATTATCAACCAGCATTAGCAAGAATTATTTTCAAAACAACTATGATTGTGTTGTGTTACAGTAGTGAGAAAACACCGTTAGGGTAAGCAAATTTCCCATTCATGTAAACAATAATTGCATGCCTTTATGTAATCATTACGGCGCAAGCTTTTAGGTTAATGTGTGTAAGGCACATAGGAGCACACACTGCACGGAATATGCCGGATTCAGTTACTTATTCCCCTGGTGCTTGAATTACTAAAGCTACAACTGCGACGAGCGGCCGTCCGGCCACTGGGACTGGACTGGCAAATTTACAGCACCGCCAAAGTGGGCAGAATCGATGCCTCTGATAGGCGGTATAGCATTTAAACTTCATGCAACCTGACAAGTTAATTACACTTTGTTTTGTGCATAAATTTCCTGCGTTCCTTACCCGTGCACTGCGATTCATCGTGACTATCCCCGTTCCGTTTCGTGCGAGCCGTGCCTTTGGTGGGCCCTGCAAACGGGTAGGATAGTTTTTTGATAAATTTCTTTACTTTTGAAACCTGGCACCATTAAAAAGCAAGATATTAAGATTAATGTTATCGCACCCGTGTGCTACCGTGTAGGAGCTTATGTGTGTGTATGTACTTCTTCTTCCAGTCACGAATAGGGTTTGCCGGAAATTCACTCATTTGATCACCTTTCCAACTGTTGGGCGACGTGTTGGGGAAATAATTGGCAGCAATTACTGACACGACCAGGGTGCAACTTCTGCTAGGTAGTTTCGCTTAAAGTGTAAGCACAAATTTACATATCCTGACTCTGCGGGCTATCGAGAGATGATGAATTATGTATGGATGTTTTTAAGAATGTAGTGAAATAAGTGGCAAAAGGTTTTATATTGCGGTTTGCATTCGGTTGGCCTTCCACAAACCGTGTCGGAAGCGAGTGGAAGTGTTAATCGCGTTAAAGAACAGCTGATTTTCGCTCAGCTCTAACACATGATCTACCATATGATCCGGTATAGTTGGTTTACCTGTACCTATTCGCTTCATGCAATGGGGTGATGGTGCCTCAGCTTGGTTATGAAAATTTGTATCCCCGGCGTTCACCGTGATACTCATATCCCATCTGACCCGGGTGTCATTTTTCATCTTGTATTCAAGGAAATCGCTTTGTCTGGCCCGGCCAGTGCATGCAGCCATCCTGGGGGAAGCTTTGATAAAGTATAGTCAATTACCTCGTTCCGACAGAATTTCCACATTTCAACATTAACAACCTCTACCCAACTTCCCAGCCAGCATCAGTTGCTACAGGAAAGCAACCCCTTTCGGGTGCATTGAGGCCGAACCGTCCGGGATGTCGTATGACAAAGTTGGATAGTTAGGGAAGTTAGTTTAAACGCAAACGAGATGAAAACTAATATTTGTAATAAATAAGCGAACCGTGTGGATGCCCAGTGGCCAACATCTTTCGGTTGGATAACTGCGACGGACGCCGCCGAGCAGGACTGCAAATGCCCTTGGGTTATTTTTCACACATATGGAAGCCGGCTCTCTACTATCACTTTGGGGATGGCGAATTACACTACCCATTGCTAAACTTTGTGAGCTGTGAGTTTACAAAAAGGAAGCAGAGATTTCAATTCAGTTCGGCGAATGTGACTTTAATAAATGAATGCTTTATCTTTTTTTTCCAGCAATATTAAAGTGGTAAAATCAATACTAGTGATAGATGAAATATATACGCATTCACGTTATATATTGTAGAACTTGCACTCTGATAAAATGTATCTAAGTATAACTGCTTCATAGAACACAAGCCTGTGAAATTGAAATCGCGTTCAAACAGCACAAAACCGCTAGAGCCAATGGTAGATGCTACAGGAAATGACAACCATCTACATTATACCACAAACATCACCGATGCAAACAATGTGTTACAACGGTGTGGTAGAAGCGAGCAGATAGCAAGACATCATCACAGGATAATAAAAGCGTAAAATTTAAATATATTGTTCCCTGGCGATAAAAGTTTCTTATCTGATGGGCCATAAATTTAACGGCTTCATATATACCACAAGCTCCACGGAGCGTCTGTCGAGGATAGTTTCAAGTGCACCTGCATTTCTGACAGTGCTCGAAATATGGCCCGTACTTTAGTCAAATGTATCACTAAAGTTACTGTTTGTGCCCTGGTTTTTTGTTTGTTTTCAGTTGCAGTGCTGTTGTTTTTTAGCAGCTGTGCAGGTGGGTATTTTATGACTGAGCTTTGATTTTGTTTTTTTGTATCATTATTAGCGTAAAGCTACGTTTTTAATTAAATAGTTAAATAGACGAGCAAAACTCTTTGAGTGAAACAACTAACTAGCAACTAACCAAACCATCGCTGTTAAGACCAACTTCTAGCGGATATCTTTAAATGTTAGATATCGAAAATGACGGTTTAGTCGTTGTAACGGAAATGTGATTAAATTTCGTTACAATGAATATAATCCCATTACATTCTTTTTGTCAAATGAACTCACGATGGTTTAATATCCACGTGTTAGATTGTCCTGGAGGTAGGGTACGCAACGTCTATTAGCTGATTGAATCACAAATTATCCCATATCCATTGTCGTGCAAGCGGTGCATGCTTACAGCAAACGTATCTGCAATATTTACTGTAAACAATACTGCTACAGTCATGAATCAACATGCTAAACATGGTTAGTAATTGCAAGTAATAATTCCTGGTGCTGGAATGAACTTTAGTAATACTGGTCCTCGTCCAGCTGGCCCTGAGTCAAACCAATGTCTTGCTTTCATTCACTACCGAACCAAGTCTAGAAGTTGATAATCCCCTTTCCCTTCTGTGAAGTGTAAAGCGAAAGGGAAATAATTGCCACGTGGTTGAAAATTAATTGTTATCTACCCGCAAAACAGATGTTGCTCGGAACTGAGATGTCACCACTTGCCACCCGTGTATGCCGGGTTTAGTGTTTTCCTGTAGACGAATCTAATTGTTGTTTGTTTGTTTGTTCTGTAATCCGAATGAGTTATGAACTTTGTCTGCCCTCAAAAAGTGCACGTGCAGTACGGTGACAACAGTAGCTTTCGTGCCCATAATGGACACAGTGCTTCCTCCATTTCACCCGGTGCAGCTGGATGTCAGTGCGGTGCGCGACAAAGTGGTAGACAAACTGACAGGAAAATTTTAATCAGTAAGCTTCGCCCGGCGTTCGCTACGTTCTGATCTTCTAGTTGAGTGTAAGAGATAGAAATCCTGGTGCCTGGTGCTCAATCATCGTACAAAGCCAGTAGCAAATGTTGACGAAAGTTGCCTATTATGTCGGGACGCTCGTTCATAACGTTTCAGACAGTACCTTTTTATAGTTACTGGTGACAGTTGCTTACCGCAAATTGCTCTTTGATATAGGTTTGTATTTTATTATGAGTGCATTACATTTTAATGCCTAAAGCTTAATGTGTCAGCTTGGTAACAACTGTGCATGTACCTTTCGAGAGGTGTAGTTGATGTGTTAAAAATAATGAATATTGTTTCTTTTGCAGTCGCCTTATTTCAAAATCGCCTTATTTCAAGGTTAATTTTGAATGTTTTCATGTTTCGTTTAGATAAAGTGAAATAAATTGGAGTATTTATATGCTCCGAAATTTAATCAATGTTCTTTTTGGCTTCTTGTGAAGCAGTCATTTTTCCAAACAGCTTCTATGATGAGTACACAGAAGCAAAGGATATTCAATGTTGCTGCCAAGTACACCCCTCAATTGGACTGCAGTAGTAACATCAAAGCATTCTTGTATCAGCATGCTGCTTTGGAGCATTGTACAATGAAGGATTGCAGATAAAAGGATCCAGGATTTTTTTTTACTTTTACGGCAAAAGTCTATACCCTTGCATAAGCTCGCCGTGGTTGGTTTTATCGTTTTCTAACTATGCAAGTACTTAGCAACCTATTAGCATAACAAATGATCGAGATAAAGTTGTCCAGAGTAGTACTCGCCACAGAAGCTGCATCTGCATCTGGTACCGATGTGCTGCATCAATTATGCAACCGCAATCATTTGTCGGACATTGCGGAAACCAAAATGCAAATAATTTATTTTCTTTCATTTGCCTTCATCAAACGTCAGCACTAGCACCCGGGCTGCAATAGTTCTGAAGAGGAATGCAACGAACGGAAATGCATTGCGTCCACCGTTTCTGCTTCGAGAGGCTGGTCAATGGTCCGAATGCAAAATGTATCTACTTTGTTAAGCCTGGAGAATAGTTTTCTAGCGAAACAATCTGCATGAAAGAAATCGTTCAAGCATGCCGGGACCGCATCGATCCATGTTGGTCGGCACAAAACGGAAGGAAGAATTTACGTCGATTGTTGATGAAGTAAGCCACAAAGACTGCACAGGCCTCTGGAATACAGCATCATGCAATATGGAAGAAACGATTGACTAGCTTCAATAGGTTTATTAATGAAAATAATACCTACAATATTTTTGTCATTTATTAAGTCCTTGAAAATCAAAACTTATTTACATTTTGTGTTACAAACATTCAAACATAATGTGAGGTGTATAATAACAGGACACATGCAAGTAGTTTGTTCCATGAGGGACATACGCTCTCATCACAAAATGAGCTGCTCTACTTGATGTCCACGAGTGTTAGCGAAATGATTATCATTAGCATAAACCTAAGTATCGCTTAATCTAGCTTAATGCTAATATCGTGATGTCGTGATCTCCTGAATAGCTGCACGCGTTTGCTATCAAAGCCCATACAACGGTTCTGCCAAATGAATTTAAGCTTTTATCAGATTTAGTGCATACAACTAGCCTACGTCGAGGGATAGGTACAATAAATGGTGCGATGATTGGGAAAGTCACTGTGCGGTAGAACGTGTCGTGTATACCCGGGCAAAAAATAGAAATTTTGGAAGCCATTTGTGACACCGCGAATACGAGTGCTGCGACCGCTGATAGTGGTCAGACACTATAGATAGTGAGACGGTGGTCAAATAGACAGCCTAACAGTGTAAATAAATGCAGCTCAATTTATGTTATAATCAGTGAAATGTACCACTGAATTAATATGTGCCCACTTAGGAGAACGTAACATCGTATAGAGGAACCGATGGGCTATAACAAAACATACCATATTACTTTCTAGTGATTTTACATTTATTCGAAAAGGTTGTAAACAGTAGGTGTCATGTCCTCCAGATACTTTACGCCATAATGTGTCCAGAAAGGATAGCTAACAAAGACAGCTTGAGTGTCAATTATTCTCAAACACTTTTCTTGTTAAATGAGACTATCGAACAGACAAACATCAGTTTTCTCAATAACTGCAAAATGATGAGGATGGGTTTGAGTTTGTGCGTGTCAATAGCGTGTGTGATGGTATCAATTTGCTTGATCGCAATGCGAATGAAACAACGGCAATGCGTGACGATGGTAGCGCGGATGATGGTCTTTTGTAAGATTTTCCATTAGAACATGCACTTACGCATTCACGTGTCATTTTGCAATGTTTGCACATTGCTTGCTGCTCATAGCGATTCCCTGAATCGTTAGCCATATGTAGGGGTGCTAACGCTACACAGCAAGGTGAATAGAGTAGTGCTGTGGCCTTTTCCATGCCCAAGGAACGCTCCTCAACAGTGATGCATGCGTACACTTTCCGGTTCGTATTTACAAATCTTGTTGCTCGTATGAGTTGTACAGCAGGAGTACGTATGCATTCGCAATGATTACTGTTTATTTTATACTAATTGCTTCCCTTTGTGCGTTGATGAGTACTGAATGTGGAGAGTGCGCTCGGATATATCGTAATGGAGAAAGGATTGTAATGAGTTTTTGAGATGTAACAGATATCAGGGCTTAGCTCTCGGTGTGATTCAATGATACATATTGCACTTGAAACATAGATGAATTAGTTTGTCAGAATTTAAACAATCTAAAGTGTGTGTCACATTTAATTGAGTTACTTGATGTTTTACGCTATCGGGGTACAGAAATATGTTCTCAAATTTATGTTGTTTGATATATTTTTTCTACGAAGACAATCATAAACCGTTGATTGAGTTGCGTTAACGGTCTAAAACTGTTTTGAAAATGAATAGAATTGGTCAAGCATAAAAAAAAGTATTCAGTGCTTTTGCATAATTTCTCCGTTACGCAGCGGAAAGCAAAGTCAAAATTAACGAAAAGAGATGATATTTGATGAGAGTTCGAGTTCTATTGGGTACTAGTATACAAACGATCAAAAGGGAGTTCTATTGGGTACTAGTATCTTCTTCTTCTTCTTTGGCTCAACAACCGATGTCGGTCAAGGCCTGACTGTACCCACTTGTGGGCTTGGCTTTCAGTGACTAATTGATTCCCCCCCATAGCAGGATAGTCAGTCCTACGTATGGCGGCGTGGTCTAGTTGGGGATTGAACCCATGACGGGCATGTTGTTAAGTCGTACGAGTTGACGACTGTACTACGAGACCGGCTTGGGGTACTAGTATACAAACGATGAAAAGGGAACGACAGATTTTGGATATTGCTACGATAGTATGTGTTTTATATACGACCTTCACACTGTAACGATTAAACAACTTTGCTTAAAATATTTGACCTGCGACCCAAATAGTTGCTGTTGTATACTACAAATGTAGCTTTTATTTCAGCGAACTTTTCCATGCACAAAACACGTCGGTAACAATTTTAATACCTCGGCTACCTCCCAGCCTTGTATGCTTTCTATTGTACTTTGTAATATTATACATCTCGTCGATGGTCAATCAACTTGTTCTCAATTTACCATTTATCGATTATTTGTTCGCTTTTCATGCCGAAAGTTACTGGGCTGTACGTTTGTTCCTTTATTCTTTCTAGTATGCTAGTATGTATGTGAAAAGAGATCCTTTTACATGTAACTGGGACATGTGGTCCCGCACTCTAATAGCAACGCTTTGAATCTAGACACTTCTCATGCGATTGCTCTGTGGTTGGAATTCGATACTCACTTGCGAGCATCGCATGGTGACGCAGGCATAAAACATTCAAATTCAACTACAGCTACACAATTTGTATAGATCAACAATGGAATTAATGTTAGTTGTTCGATTTTAATTGTCATTCTTCGTATAGAAATATGAATTAATCAGTGACATAAGTATCATCTCAAAATTAAATTCAAACGTTAAACCGATAAAAACGCAAGCAATCACACAAATAGGTAAGAAATTGAATCATCCCTTCACGGACAGCGTGCATAAGTATGGGCAAAAATGGCACATGGCACTACACTTAAGGCATGCACGACCGCGAGGAACTGCATCAGCAGAATGAAATTGATATTTGCGAACAAGAAATTCGTTCTGCTTACTCAGTATCCAGGCCAAACCTGTCTGAGTGGACGCGACAATCTGACAGCACAGCAGTGAGCTGGAACTTTTGCAAAATAAATCTCCCCGATGCTTAGTGCGACACTTTTGGCTGGAGTTTGCGGCGGCATAAGGCTGCACGTCAGATGCACGTGCCAGATGCATATTTCCAGGGAAAAGGTGACTAAAACGTCTATGGGGTGAACAGCATTCTGGCTTTTTTTTCTTTTCTCTTCTCCTCCGCAATTCAAAATAACGGAGAGTATAGATCTGCAGCCTTTCCGTTTTAAACACAGCGGAATCTGTGTCGGTGCATTTGAAGTGCCGTACCTTAATCTGTTGTCACATAATTCTTATTCTTTCCAGGTACTGGCTGTAGCTCACGTTGAAAAGAAACACACAGAAGGGAGGGCAAGTGTGGCGAAAGAAAAAGGGTGGAGTTGAAGTTTTATATGAAATAACGTAGCCCAAAAGCAAGACATACGCGGGAATGTATAAGAAAAGAGCTTTGGGTGATGGTAGAATAAGGTGGAAGTCTCACGTGCTCATGAATCGTGGTGTTTTAGAAGTTTCATTGTAAAGATAAGCGTGCACCGTGAAAGAAAGTCAAACAAACGATGTCAAAGTCCCATGTGTATACATTTTGCCGGGATGGCAAAAAATTGAATGCCTGTGCTTTCTTGATTATTGTGCACGAATCATTTGTTTGCTTGGTGAGAAAGAATAAAATAAAATATTAATGATTCAATATTGAAATCTCTTACTCGTTGAAGCGTTTTTTATTGACAACAGTTGGTACACAAGATTGAAATTATAAACGATTAGTGTAAAAGTGTTTGGAAGATAGAATTATTAATAATTACCGAAAGAGAAAAATAGTTTCGATCAATCAATTTTTGCTTCATTCACACACTCACGACCTCAGCATCATTTGCCTACTAAAACGTCAGAATGTTGTAATGGAATTATCTGCATATGCTCCAACTTTAAACCTGCTTACCATTTGTGACAGCAGCAAAAAAAAAAAAAGAGAGTTACCATGGGAATCACGATTGCTGCGTTCTCGAGCGCAGATGTGAAAGTTGTGACTTTTTATACACTCGCGCCAAACTTCGTGAGTGTGGCAGTCTGCAGTGAAGTGATATCATTTCAAGTGCAGGAAACGGATAAACTTTTACGACATCTGAATCCTTCTCTTTCAATCATCCGATACCCTTGGGCGCGGTGGCAAAGGTAGGCTAATATCGTAAGCGTCTCTAACAGTTTTCCATTACATAAAGCATAAGTGTACGTGTGCTCTCGCGAGAACCGTGAAATCTATTGGGAGTACCGACAATGCCGTATTTTGCATGAAACGTGCAGAGGTAGGTATAGTTTTAGCAGCGAGCCGTAGGAAGCAAGCGGCCAGGGAACAGCGGTAGACTCGGGGTACCTCAGCATACGGGGTGGAGTTTTTCCTGTGCGGAAAAGTTTAATGTCAGACGGTGTCGCACGGGAAACTTTACCACACCACCACTCGACGCTAAATTCTTCCGGAGGGAGGCCCTTGGAAGGACCGCGGTGAAGCGTGCGTCTGAAAATGGCACTTCGAAAAGCATAATGGCCGTGCTCATGTGGCTGATGATTAAAATGATGAAATAATTTTTCTCGTTCCGTTTCCGGATGTAACATTAAAGCGAGATTTGAACGAAGGAATGGCTACTTTAAGCATGGTCGCGATTTGAACAATCTTTAAAAAAGACGGTAAAGGATTTCAAATTTAATATGCAAGAAATTGAATCTTTAAATTATACTCGCGTCGAACTAAGAGGCTTTCGTGTGAAGATGTTTGGACATGAGTTGTTTGCTATATTATTACAATACTTGTTAGAAATTTTGATGCTACTTTAATATGACAAACAATTCTTGAGGTTTGAATACGAACATTTGCGTGAATTTAATCTAAAAATTCTATTGGAGCTATTTTTCCAGTAAACAATACGTTTGAATAATTATATCTTCAATAACTCCAGGCACTTTTCATTTCTCATATTTGTGAAAAGTGTATATTTGTTCGTTGGCACTCAACATGTTGACACACACAAGTTCGGAAAGCTTTTACGAATGTACCTTTCCCTACTGTATTCGCTCAACGGCATTGTTTTTGAATGTACTGTTGATTTTTAGAAATAAACATGGCTTGAGGGTTTAAGCGTTGGCTAATTGGAGTCATGACAGGAGTATTGCTCGCAAAAAAAAGAACAATTCATCCATTGAGAATGGTGCAGGGAACCGCCGTGGCAAGAATGATTCATATTCCATGCTTGCAAAACCTTCGACATGATTACCATTACTCACACGAACTGGCAACAGACTGTAGGGAATCAAGTCGCTTAGGAATTTCGTTTGTCGTCTAGTCTGCACACTTGTCACAAAGCGGTCACTACATCTAGCATACCAAAGCACTCTCAGAACATGGTGAATGCTGGCAAAAATATCCTTCCATGTCCTAAACTATTCGTCTGCTGAAAAACAGTGAACGATATTTCATAACTGCAGTGGGCACCACTAATTTATTGGTCCGTATTTGTTTATGCCATAGCATTAATTTACAATGAAAACTCTTTCACTGCCGCAGTGGTGGAAAGGGCAGGTAGCACAATTACATCACCATACCGTCATTTGTCATAAACAGAACGTAATTTATGTCACGTAGGGCGCTAGTTTCAAGGCCTTCCACAACCAATACAATGTCACGATACATGGTTTGTTTATGGTAAGCAGTGTAACGTTTCAGGTTACGACGCTTCGGTTGTGTAAGAAAGTATGGACCAAAAATGTAAAGTCTTTGCAGTTCAGCGAGTCGAAGAGAACTGGCGTGAATAAAATATGAATGAGTTACGTCTCAATCTTATACTAAGCTGCACGAATATTGCTTAAAGGTTCGCTTTCTTTCGGGTATCTTTCGGATACAAATCGGATACAGTTACCTTACAGACTTCCAGTTCACCGTTCGCCAGTTCGTATTAATCTCTGAGAGACCATGGAACTCAAAGAGATTCCCCTTGTCTGAGATGGAAAACATGGGCAGAACAAAAATAAAGACACACGCAACAAACATAGATTGAGAATCGATAGAAATTCGTTTTGTTTGGCATCATTTTTTGGTTTGTAGATTGAAGGCATTGCTGGTTAAATCATTTGCGAATAATTTTTTACATTGTTTATTTTACTTTACAGTGAATTTATAATGCTTGTATTTAGATGCAATAGCCATAGCTCGATTGAAAAAAAAAAAAAATACGTGGGAAGGACGATATCACCGATATGAGATATGTCTGCTTTTGGTATTTGCATGATTTATGATCCGTTCGCACGATTTCATAATTTGACGCGTCACATATGCAAAGCAACAGGAACGCTCTTTCGCTCGTCAGCTGTCATGGAAACCCCCATTTTATCCATTCGTAACCCTTCGATCGAATAAACGACTGGAAGGATTTATTCACAAGGCGGCACGGCGTGAAATATGGTCGGATTGAATGTTCTCTGTCCTCATTCAATCATTATTATGTTAATCATCGAGCTACTTTCTCGTTGAGACTGCCAAGCGGGGTTTTGATGGTACGGAGAAATATAATGAGAGTGCGTGTCAAAATCACAATCAATCACGACGATTTTCACATGCTGCCAAATGAGATTGACGTCGAAATGGGTAATCGGAATCATGCAGAAGTGGCGTTTTGTTCAATTCGTACACTCGTTCATACACTTCATCGAAAAGCAAGCGTTTAGCACTTAGCGCACGGGCAGAGAGGAGTCTTTTAATGAAAGTATGTGATTTGTACCGCACCCTGGCACATAGAACAAGGGTTTGTTTGAAGAGACGGTTGACGTATTCAAATAAGCAATACTACTGTGATACTACCTTTTCCACTTGACATAGAGATAGAGAGAGATGAGTCGCGGGTATGAAACGGAATGCACTGGACGAATTTTATTGAGACATTATACATTGGTTTAGAAGCAGCTAATTGAACTAATAATTTTTGGTAATGCCATCCATGATAATTATATTTGTTTCTGTGAAGTGTTTCAACATATTTTATGTGGTGTACACCCAAATTTGAAAGGTATTCATCATATGAAATAAACACTTGTGAGACAGTACATTGGATTCAGCAGCAGCATGTGAACAGTAACAGCTGATGATAACGAATTACTAGTATTATCAGCGCTTTCCATTTATTCTTGTTATAACGACGGAAAAACTTCCCCGTTAGCAGTGATGTCGAACACTAATTTTCGTAATCTTAACAAAAAATGTCTTTGTGACAAGTATTTGGTTATGTAGAGCAAAACAATTATAAAAAATAGACAAGCTTCTTCAAACCAGTTCGTGATATCCCCTCATAACAACAACTACTAAAATACTTGCCACACATTCCATCTTAGCAGAAAACTAACCAACGAGGCCTCTGGTAGTTATTCCACTATTCGTTTGAACAACCAATATGATTTAATGAAAATCTCTTCTTGTTAGTTAGTTCTATAATTACCATATTTAAAAAAAAAGAATTTATTAAAAAGGAAATAATTCTGATGTAATACAACTTATATTCAATGTCTGGTGCATTTAAGTAACTGCCAACGTTATTCGCTGCACTGAATGTTTTCGCAGGCTGCAAGCGCTTCGTAGGACATATGTTTGACATGTCTGTGCTGGACTGTTGCGTTGACGGCCACCTGCTGAAATAGACGTCTGCGAGATTGATAGTTTTGTGTCTGGAAAATGACGCCTTAATAATAGTCTCCTTATGACCGCTGGATCAACAAGCCGAACGCTAACAAACTGACCAGTGATTTATTAAGCACATCGAAAACGAGAAAAGGTGTGTGAAAACTACCCCATCCAGGTGCTATCTATCTAATAGCTCGTTGTGTATCGTAACGTAACTTAACGTTGCGTAAAAGTAAGCCGTAATAACGGAGTAGGTAGAACAGATGTTGAATTCAGCTCACATCATTAACGAACGGTAATTCCACATAGTGGTCAAACATCATTAGTCGGTATCGGATAAGGTCACACGATGATAACTTCATCGTTTGTTCGGTGTCTGAACAAACATATTGACGTTTGAATTATGCAAAACTGGCACTCATATTTGTTGAAATTGTATGTGGAGGACTAAGATTGGTGTGTAATGTTGTATTAGTGAGAAAGAAACCATCCGGTAAAATAATCAGAATATAAGAGTTTGGACTATTTATAATTGCTAGTCGGTTACTGGTTTAGTCAACATTCGCGCTAAAATCCAAATTACAAACACATAATGCAAATCGCTCTTCATTTCGCAAATATTTGATACTGGAATATATTTTTTCTCGATCAGCTAAAAAAGTTAAAACAAACTGAACCAGTATTTCTCAAATTGTGTAACAACAAGCGTACATTAACTTTAACTAAGATGGATGTATGCTTTTTGGCTACGTGTAGCTGTGTTTTAACAATGTGCTATCGTATTAGCAATAAAAGGTTAAATATATTTTTGATAAATAATTTTTTTTTTATTCAGAAAGAAAAGATAAATAATGTTCATCGAGAAGAATAAATGATACGCAAACCAAGGATCGAGCGCTTGTGATAATTCAAGTAAATTTCTAGGAGAGATACTTAAATAACCAAACAGAACGTTTGCCAATATTAAAAAAACTGCAGTAAATAAACGATATTGTATGGTTAAAACTTACAATCACCAAGCATCTAAGATTTTAGATTTTGGAATATTTAAAACAACGCCTCAATGAAACCCTTAATCTTGAAATCCTTGAATTTAATAAGGTTATTTTGTTGATGATTTGCGTTACCTTGATTGCATAACGCGGCACCAAATGGTTCATAATTTACCACATTACTTAAACGGTCAAGGATTAGTATGAAAATGATTAAAGCTGAAGTAAAGCAGGTACTAGTAGTACGTATACACGTTGTTCTACGATTGGACGACGATGTTGTTTTTAGGTTGATGACGTGTTTCGGGCAATCCATCAAAAACTCTTGAACGTATTATTAGTAGAAGCACTAGGTAGTTGAATTCTGATACTGGCACCATCACAATTATAGTACAATAAATTAAAGGAGAGCAAATATGTTTTTTTCTTAAATCAGTATATTTATGGGTAGAGTATATTTAACATAAAATTGCAATTAGCTACCGTCTGTTCATGTCTATTGATGTTAGAAAGAGCGCCCATCGCTTTAACAGATAGTAATAATTTGGTTGTATTGTAACATAAGTTAAGTAAACAGTCAAGTAATGCCGATATCAATTATTCTGAGGAAGTATTATTCTGTTAATAGCAACTGTTGAAAAAATAAAAGCTGACTTATCTCACAAAAACGTTGGAAATTTGTACCATCTTTAACATTAGAAAAAAAGCGAAATCCAATTTTTTTTATATACCAACACGCAACGTTTCAGAGATTTATTCATATTTATGAAGCATTTTTTAACATCCAACCCGCAAAAGTGATTTGTGCACACTTAACTAGCATGTATGTTTTTATGTATGTGGTCCGTGCTGTCTGTTACAATCGAAGCAGTTCATTAAAAAACAAGCGTTTCATATATTTTATGACCTATAAATATTGCAAAAAAGCTACGCACTGCACTGGATGACATACGTTTTTTATGATGCTATACTTTTTGCGATTTTTATAACGCACATAACTGGCCTTAGTGGCCGTAAAGGTAGTTACGATTTTTGGAGAAAGCAAATACTCCACGGAACCAAGAAGAAAAATCACATCTCACTGCAAATGTAAATGCGTGCAAAATGACTGTGTATAAAATGTTTGCAAATGTGGTTCATCATGGATTTTATAGTTTCAAAAGGATTGCGTGTTTATGCTGTTTTGTCTCATCTTAGAATCTGGATTTATTAATGTGAGTGTCTGGTATTGTATGGTTTTGGACATATATTAGTTTTGGGTTAACATCAACATTAATCAAATGTATGTGGTTGTATATTTGGCACAATGGCTTAAACTGCGTATTAATTATAACCAGATGTAATACATTTATTTTATTTTATTTTATTTTTTATTTTATTAATTGCTCGGCCACGTTGGGTTACAGCAATAGTGCTTACTGACTATAGTATACAATTATTCACGAAGGAGTTGGAAGGAGTTTATGGTACGGAAAAGGAGCGAAGACGGGATCGGTAGACAGGATAGGATATGTTGAAATCGAACAGATCAGAAGTACTATTAAAAGACGACATAGCTCTTACAAAAGGCTCATTGCGAGCAAAACGTGTACGACATATAGGTAACTGGAGACGAAAACGATAACGTAAGGTGCGACAAGGTGCATACAAATGTAAGCGCGACAGAAGTGAAGGAGTATCAATCGTATTGAGCAATATGCCAGCGACGAAAGAAGCCTGAGCGACCGAGAGGCGTTGCTCCAACTTGGCAAGGCCTAATAGAGTGCATCTATCGACATACGAAGGAAGCGGAATAGAGTGATGACCCAGCGACCTACGAAATACGATCCTTGTAAAACGTCTCTGGATCCTCTCAATCCTTTGGAGCAGAGATAGTTGAACAGGAGACCAGATGACACAGGCATATTCCAGTACGGAACGGACCCAACAACAATAAAGGGACTTAAGACAAAAAGGATCACGAATTTCAGTGGACATGCGACAAATATAACCAAGACTTTAGTTGGCCTTGTTGATGACATAGTCCGTGTGCTCCTTGAAAGAAAGACTCGGGTCAAAGAAGACGTCAAGATCCTTAGACAAGGACGCACGGGGAATAGGGGCATCACAGACACTATAAGCATGAGTTATACTTGTAGAAGATCGGAAGAAAGACAAGACAGAACATTTTTCAGAACACAGGACTAAACCGTTAGAAGCACACCATGTAGAGAATTTACAGAGCCAGGATTGAAGGACTAGACAATCAGCTGTAGAAGATACAGGAAGAAAAAATTTAACGTCATCCGCATATAGCAAGAAGCCGTTAGGAGGAAGGATCGAAGTACAGTCATTGAGGAAGAGAATGAACAGTAAGGGACTAAGGACACTACCTTGAGGGACACCCGAAGAACTAAGAAAACATTCAGAGAAAGAGCCACAGATTTTAACTGCATATGAACGATTCTCAAGATAGGAGTTGAACCACGGCAATATAGAGCCACCGAAACCTAGTTTTCGAAGCTTAGCAACAAGTAATGATAGAGGTATACTGTCAAATGCCGCTTTGAAATCGGTATAGATAGTGTCTACTTGCTTACCACTAGACAGATAGTGATATAGAGAAGACAAAAAACACATTAGGTTGGTGGACACTGAGCGATTGGGCATAAAGCCGTGTTGTTCCGTAGAAATATAATTTTTTACACAAGGCATTACAGATAAATGGACAATTGACTCGAGGATTTTAGAACACGCACAAATAATAGAGATGCCTCTGTAGTTTGATGCTAGTGTGCGGTCACCTTTCTTATAAATGGGAACAAGCCAAGCTAGTTTCCATTGACTAGGAAAAATCCCTACACAAAGCGAGCGAGAAAAAAGACGAGTGAGAATAGGAGTGAGGGTATTGCCACATTTTTTCAAAACACAGGCAGGGATGCCATCGGGGCCTGGTGAAAACGAAGTTTTAAGTTTGGATAAAGCGGATTTTACTAGGCTTTCACTTACAACGACTGAATTACATGATATCACATCAGAGGGCGTGTAAGACAAGCCTACGTCCAAAGGAACCTTAAAAGTACTAGGATCGACAAATACACTAGAGAAATGTTTGGCAAACAGGTTACATATATCAGGATTGGACGTTGCAGAGGACAGATCAAGAAACAGGGTGGATGGAAGGCTAGCAGAGCCTCGCCGAGAGTTCGCAAAACGAAAGAATGACCCAGGATCAATAGTGAAGCGCATTTGAAGACGCCTAACGCAGCGACGATACAGATGGCGATTAAGAAGACGATAAGCCTTAGCCGCATATTTATATACACAAAGATTGTGTAAAGTATTATTTAAACGGTAGGCGCGTTGAGCGCGGTTTTTTTTTTCGTCCTATGTTTTGCTCATAGGACCATGATCGGGCGAAATAGTGAAATCAGCGTTTCGCAGTTGTGTCGTGTGGTTGATAGAAGGTGGCGATGAATGATGATCCGATTCACGGGTAACAGGCGCAGAAGGTGCATGGGATGCTGCAGTAGTGGGTCGCCACTGGTTGTTTGTTATCATTTTAAGATTTAGTAATAGAATTGTACATGAATCATGTATTTAAAGTTTACTCCAAGTTTATAGAAATAGGCACATAATGAAATTAGCCCCTGTCTAGCATGAGATGAAACCTTGGTTTTTTCTTAATCAGTAACAAAACAACTTTTTACTTGTAACATTCACCATAATGTCGAGGATTCAAATCCTTTCTAATAAATATTAGGACACCATTATCTGAGTGTCATGCATAAGTTCACATTGTTGTGAAAGTGGTTGAGAAAACTTAGATCAGAACAAAAGTTTTCTGCTCAAGCGCAATGAAAGTGCTGTCACAATACAATGAACATTCCAGTGTTACTGTCCCTTGTTTGGCATGAATTATTTATTCATTTGAAGCAAGACCGTAGACTCGCTTGCACGATGGTTCCAGTAAAGATTGTAGTTTGGCTTTACGTTTTTCCAATACTGGCTTACAGCTATTGCGTGAGGGGACCTAGACAGGAGGAACCATCAATTGATATAACAGAAGCAAAGCTGGATTTCTTTGCAATGAACGATTTGAATCGCACAGCGTTCCGCTGGATCAACCGCAAATATGGACAATGCATACGAACGAACACGACGTACAGCGCAGGTATACTAAATGTAACAATTTTTTGCAGTGGATCTGGGCGACGACAAGTGCTTGACAGTGTTGTATGGAATACATCTTCATTGAACGTGGCAATTGATTTGCAAAAGTTTAACAAAGTGGTGGTTGGTTATACTCTATTCATTTGTAGTCCGGCAACTCAAAAGAGCGGTGCAATGGCAGTAAACATGTCGAAAAAAGCGTTAAATTACTATTCCTCTGATATACAAATGGAATTTGAAGAGGACTGTGTTTGCAATAATCAGATGAGTTTGATCATTAAATTACTTGATCATTTGCCTGCGCCAAACGCCACACAAGTGAGTGTCACTACTGATAATAATGATTTCACTGTCGTTCATGTCATTATTGGCATAACTTTACTTATAATTGGCCTGTTGGTTGCATTCTGTGTTATAAACAAATGCATTTTGAAATAAACCATGTGAATGTGTACAATTTTTCCAACTTTTGCAAAACTGACTAAAAATAAATCATTATCATTGTATCATTAAATAAAAGGTTTTCGTTTTTGCTGCGTTATTTTGCTTTTTGAATGGATGCGTTTTTTTTATTATCCTTACTCCTTATCCAAAAGTGATGGTGGCTTACTTAACATCTAAGTTTTTCAAAATGTTATTTAATGTAGGTCTTTAAGAGCGCTGGTTCTACTTTGCAACATGCTGGTTTTACTTCGTTTGCTGCACTTACTTGATAATTGATTGATAATTGCTACGTTAAAGTCAGACGTTTATATAACCTGGAATATATATGATGAATTTGTTCGCTAAAAATGTATGCAGTGAAAACATAATCATATGTCATTCGGCTAAGAATTACACAAAGACAACAGAAAGAAAACCATAAAAAAACCAATAGCTTTACAAAACAGACTTATGTTTGCGACGAGCAGCAGGATAAAACCAAGCCTTATTCGATATATTTATTCTATGCCAGTAGAATCAAACTAACTACGTCTTACTTAAGGATAGTAAATTAACTAAAACCTAAAGGAAGAGTGAATAATAACTAGCTTCATCAGAGCACATTTTATGGGGTCATATAAGCTGTTGAATGAATGTTTTGTTCTTCAGATAGCATTTATGTTGTAGAAACTTGTCATAAAAATATTTTAATTTGTTATGCTGAGTTGCTTTGCTAATCGATTTTTCTCCGTAGTAAATGCAATACATTCATTTTATTGATGCAATACTTATGATACATGGTGAGGAAATATATATAATCGGTCCATTAAAACTTTTGCTCCTGTCAAAAGGATGAACTATAAGCATAAAGGGGAAATCTTAAAAATTAATATGACCACCATGATATGTTTTTCTGTCATTTGTAACTCAGGTGAAGTCAATGAATCAGGTTCTGGCTGTGCATTAGGGATACACGGTTCTGGCTGTGGCTTATAAAACTTTAAAGAAAATTACCATATCATAAAAAATATGAAGCAAACAGTAGCGTTATGTTTGCTCTGTTTGTGTCCATCGATTATATACGGCTACTGTATTCCGACAAGCAATACGGAGCCACCAGCGTTGGACTTTTACGGACTAAATCTTAGCTTGGTGCAAATGGATTTATTGCATCCGACAGCATTTCAATGGATCAACCACCGATACGGTCGCTGCATTCGCACGGATACGCATTACAAAGAGGGTGTATTGGATATAGTTATCCATTGTACCACGCTGACATCGCGCAAGGATCGTGTTGTTTTTAATACATCCACATTTCAAGTTGAACTTATACTGCACAAATTAGAGGGCGTTATTTACGGGTATGAACTGTTTTTATGCAACGGTGAGAAGCAAATCGAGGGTAAGTTAGTTGTGAATGTGGCGGCCGAATCTATAAAGCTTCTCTCGGCTACCCCAAAGATGACCTTCGAGGAGGATTGCACTTGCAGCCAGGAACTGAATGTGGTTGTTCAGTTTTTAGATTTCCTACCCATACGCAACGATACATTAATCAACGTTACTTCATTTACTAAATTTTATAGAGTGGTGATCGGTGCCACCATTTTGAGCATCATTATACTGCTATGTTTGGCCTGTTCGTACTTTTGAAGCAGTTTAGTGCGTTGTAATTGCACATCTTACCTTAACAAAGTAACATAAAATAAAATAAAATGAAATAAAATAAAGGGATAAAACTGTTATTTTCCAATAAAATCATAAACATAATAATAGGGATTGTAAGCTAATCTAAGGCTGCTTCCTTTGCCCAGCATCACAATTATGTCATTTTATAAAAAAAAATTGTTTTACTATTTTGTTTCAGACATAAAATCTAGCATTTAGGAATTGCTTCATCAAATATAAAGCAGTAACACGCTCTTCTCCATCAAAAACGAAATAATTATAAATAAAGAACTATCTTCTCGACTATAATCAACAATAGTTTGAATTTCTTGAAAAGTGTGTAATGTTTTAGTATAAGGACGTTAATATAAGATAGGTATTTTTCACAAAACTCGATGTTGGTAATATGAATAAGATGTATCCAAAAAACATAACAATCAATGTTTATTTTTAAAGTATGTTTTGTTAGTTCGGCCATTGGCAGAGATTTATGAAAATTATGATTCATTGTGTAATTACCGTCCCAGTTCAACAAGTGTAGCAAACTTCGGAAAAAATCTATGGTATGAGCAATGTTCCCCGTTCGATACTGTTGCGAGTATTATTAAGAGCGATTTATAGCGAAATTATCATTTCTTCTCCACGTGCTGTTTGGTACCCCCATTCATCATTAATATTACTTTTTCTGACTTTTTTTCGTCTTACCATTTGTCTCTCTGCGACAGTTATGGCATAATTTACCGATGGCAGAAAAAATATGAAGCTAATGGAATTCGATGCCCAATCGCGCATGTTGCGGGCAAATCGTAGGCAAATAAATTTACTTCACAGGTGAACCCCGATAGCACTTTGGCAAAATTTAGTGCCCATTGAGCAACAAACGGTCAAATAAAGCATGATGGTCCGGGGTAAAAGTGAGTGTTGGAGCGTTGCATTCAATCATGCTAATTATAATATATGTAGGCCCATAACCAAACTATCTACTGTTGTGGTAAATTCTGTGGAAATTGTGAGAGTTTAATGAAATTCTTGAAAAAAAGTTGAATGTTTAATGTTACGCTTCAAATTAAAAAAAGGATTATTAAAAATGATTGAAAATGGCTAGAAGAAACGTTCAAATTCCAAATGCATCAATCCGAAAACTCATATATACAATGATGACAAACTTTCGCACCTTCATTGACGACATTCCAAACGACAGAACGACAACGAAAGATGTTTTATTTTTGCTTTAGATAAAAGTCCGCTTCCTGCCGTCGCTGAGTTTCAAATCTTTTACAGCCCTGTAGCACTTTGGATACTTTGGGCCAAAGTTTCACGATACAATTCAATAAAACAGCCCAAAGCCATTGAAAATCCTGTCACTGAGACGCAGATGCAGAGCAGCGAATAGGAAAAGAAGTAAACGAACAGCGGATGACAGTTTTGATGTTTCCCGAGCAGGGCAGGCAAACGGAACGTAAAGAAACTTGGACGAATTTAACGAGGTGGATGAGATGGAAAAAAGTGTCATTCCTAACGCGAAAAGTTTTTAAATCACATTTATTTTAAAGAGAGGGGTGGGATGCGCTGGGAGGGGTGTGATTGTGGCTTTTGCGCTTGACTTGATTTCTTTTTATTTACTCTTTCTTCTTATTTGTTTACGGAAATGGAAGGAGAATTGTGGACCGGTCCCATTATGGCGATAATGTTTATTTTGTTGAGATCGACAAATCTGTTCGATGATGTGCTAAATGCACCTCAAATTTGTGTGTTGATTAACAATATTAATGACTTCGGCCATTTGTCGATTTGCAGACAATATACACACAAATGTTACAAACAAGATAGAATAAGATTAATTGAATAAAATACACCAAAGCTATTCAAAATATTGATCATAAATTAGAACCAGTTTGTCTTCTAAACCTGATTCAAACCAAGTTATGTTGACTCCCATGAATATTTACACCTATTACTTAATACTTTAGTTCTATCAGGTCCAATTGCGATCCATTCTCGTACGACTGGCCTTCGATAGCCCAGTAACCACGACACCTACTGGCAAATCGCAACAGCTAGACTATTAACAGTATACATTCAGAAACGCCAGGCACACCAGCACAGACCGATGCAGTTTCGCTACCGGCGGCGCACACAACCATGCGGTGAGCTGAGGCCAATATAAGTGCCATTTTGAATTTGTAATCCTGTAGCGCCCGGCAGCGGAAGAACGCATCTTGAGCGACCCCTCTGTACTGAAAGGAAAATCCCACAGTTCCACAGATCCGACTCGCAGGTGGACCGATGCATTAGCGCTGCACCGACTGTACCACCTGCTTACTGTTGCCAGAGGCAATATTCGTTCGCTTTCAGCCTCGCTGCTCGCTGTCCATTTGCAGCGAGCCCCACTTCACAGTCACACGTCGAGTGCGGTAAGACAAAACATGTGCCAGAATGCCAGAGAGTGTCTGCGTTTCCGAGCAGCCCATTGGCATGAATGCGTTACGATGCAATTTATTCAGACGAAAGCTAGCAGCGATGTGTGTGCGATTTCCGTCGCGTAACGAACGCATTTTCCGGTTCGGCGTTCCGGCCGGCAGGGAAGGTGCATTTTATTGTGTGCAGGAGCGTCATCGCACCGGCTGAGGCACTTGTGTGCCAATTTCAGTTCAGTCGTCCCGGCTTCAATTCCCTGTCCAATAATATTTCCTTTAGATGTCGTCCGGTTTATTACGATACCTGCATTGCCGGAGGAGTGAATTGAATAAATTACATGAACAGCTATAAACCATTGTCTTGTGAGTGGGTTGTATGGTTTTGGGGCGTGAGTAGGGACTATTTTTGTAAAGATGATACACATTCGTAACTGTGCAGTGTATCGTAAGCAAGCTCAATGCGAATGGTAAAGCGCAATATATACGAAGCAATCAACGGCAATATCTTCAAACATAAAGACGCTTAAAACAGAACAAAGCTAACGTGGCGTATGTATTTAAATATCTCTCGTTACTTTGTTGGCTCAAATTGCAAACTGAACGTAACCGAACTGAACTTGAACGAGGTTAAAATGTGCTAATGGCATTACCCTCCATCTCTGTGACGGTTTTGAGTGCACACACGCATAAACAAACGAAGCCGTAGAGTTGGGAAATCAATGAACAATGACAGAGAATTGTTTAAATGGTCGAAGGCATTTTGTTTCTTTCAGTTGGCGCCAAATAAGAGGATGAACTATACTTTATTAACAACAGGTAAAGTGTTATTTGATTTAGAATTTTAGAGAAGTTTCATAACTTAATGATTCAAATCCGATGTCGTGTGCTCCCGTTAGAGCTGTCTTAGCTATGGTTTTGAATTAGTATCACTTTTTTCTATTTGTTTTCTCTGCTATGTCAAAGAAGAAAACTAGTGCAGTTCAAAAGATTACCATTGCAACACCAACTTGTTTGGAAAAGGTGCTTGAAACAACCATTAAATCTGCGAGCATTGCATTGCTGGGGGTAATGATACATTCCTTTTCATTTACCAGTAGCAATATGCTCTAGTAATGATTGATCATACGTTCCCATATCCGCCACCACCAGCCATTCATCAAAGAGTACGATACAGTGGAAGCATTTTGCAAACAAACTTTCGCCGGCAATTGCTGTTTGTTTCTTCGAACTTTAAAGGCAGGCAGCTTGCGTAAGCCTTCATCTTCAAACTTTTAACAACCTCACTCACATTCGCACCCAAGCATGGTATGGATCGTGTATTTGTCTTAGTTAAAGATAAGTCGAACGTTTCAATCCTCTTGAAGCTGCTGTAGTGGTAGTTGATGGAACAGAATACACATCACTCACAATAAGTGCTTCCTGAAGCGGCCAACACGCAATCGAGCACAATGTGCGGCGGAAAATGAAGAATAATCGCCAACGGGATATTGTACTGTAAATACAATCCCCACCGTGCTGTGCAATGCAAAAGGAAACACCACAGCATTGGCACGGTAGAACGTGATTTCAAGTGCAGAAAGACCAGTGTTTGCCTCACGCCACACAATCCAATTACTCAACCAAGACGTTGAGCAAATTTAGACAGCTTCGAATACAATTTTCCTGGAGAAGCACACCAAAACGGAAGACGAGAACAAACGGCAATGACTCGAAGCGAGCCAGCGTAAGCTTGAGCACCTCAATCTTTAACCTCACGGTCGTGGCCAGATCGTTTAGTAGGCTCCCTTCACGCTGGTGGCTCGCTCGCACGCGTTCTGCTGAGGTAAGAAGCCCTATTGGCTACGCTAAGAGGCTCAAGAGGAAGTAAGCAACACCGGAATCGGCGCACCGCCCTCCGTGGGGAAATCCTTCTTGGTTGTGTTGGTGGCGGCAGGTGAAGGAGAGCGATACGCAGCTGGGCTGCGTCTGACCCCATGCAGGTAATATTTTGTCTGACCTTCTGATCTCTTCCGAAATCGTACAAAATCCGTGAGATAGCTGAGCGTAATCTGTAGCAAAAGCGTTTGATGATTGTACAAATCCCTGGTGTGTTGCAATCAAATCATTTATTCACTTTCGCCTTGTTGCCTCCATGCATCTATTTGTGTTTTGGAGCAAGTCTTGGTTTGGGTATAAATATGTCATTCGTTATTGCACTAAATATTGATGGCCAAGGAAGTTGAGTTGAGTTGAGAAGTTGAGGAAGTTGAAAGTACAGTTGAAAAATTAAATGCTTTGCTGAAAATTTCTGAAAAATGTAAATCGGTATAAATTTTGAAAGTGTGCCGGTTTATTTATCCGAAACAAACTCCTTCAATGCTATACCTTTCATTCCATCTAATCTATTTGTCACTATTTCTGTGTGCTATCACAATTCAAGGGCATCGTACGCATATGACATCGGTGTTATTTTTCGGTGCTAAACCCCAACGACCCTGTTCCTGCCAGAAGCTTATTTTATTTGATAACGCCACTTATTAGGCCTTCGTTTGCCGACGAGGCATTTATTATCCGTAGTGCACCCTATCATTTCAGGCAGCTTCCATCTAGAGCCTTCCGAAAAGTGAATTCCGGTGCACACGTTCAGCTCCAAAAGCCGATTTGGTCACTTCCTGACATTCTCGTTTTACATTTTTCAAACACTTTGTGGATGTCAACCTTACATCACCAGCCGCCGCTACGCTTTACTATGGAACGACTGTACTGCGAGTGAATTCCACCCGACGATGCAATTTCATGAAAACGACATGCATCCGGTGCTGGAAAATTTCTTCTTTGGGGCACGCTAATGATGAAGCCACCGTATCCGACCAACAACATGAAACGAACGAACTATGATGATGAACCATCCTTGTGAAAGTGTTCAACCGATGACACAGGCCGAAAATATGGGAACGTTTTTCTGGTTCAGCCTTTTTCCATGTAATGCATCGTTGTAGAATTATGTGGTTTTTCGTAGAAATATTCCAGTTATATTTTACTATGTTAGTAACGATTCTAAAAATCAAAATTCGAAAACTCTGAATCAAACGACATTATTCGAGCACTTCGAACAATAAGCTTGGCTAAATGTTTTATGTCTAGATGCAGCATTAATGAGCATTTTAGGTGGTTCTTCAGGATTATGCATATCAAAAGTATGCCAACAGAAAATAATCACTGCAAAAGATTTAATCATAATACTCCAGCTAATGATGTGGGTCAAACTAATCGGATTATTCTGGCATTGGAAGATTTTATATTGTTCATTAAACTGTTAATGGATGTTATAGTACAGTTCAAAATACTTTTTTTTTACAAATTTTACTTTATTTGATACGTCGGAATGCGATAACATTGATCAGTTTGCTGTTAACAGTACTCAATAATATTGATACAAATATTCGGATTCTAACTCCGAATTCTCCTCGCTGTAAATTACAACCTTCTAATGGATCAAACGATTTGCAAGGGAATCAACGGTTACCGCACATTCCCTTTCTAGTTCAATTGATTGTTACCATTCGTCATAGGATAAGAAAATGATTTGAATATCGAAAGACATGAACTTCCTTTAATCAAGAGCTCAAATTTACAACCAACCATCGTTTCTTGCACTTGTGCGAATGGTATGACTGGCATTGTAATGATGAAGCCAATTTTTCCTTCACATTTTCGACATTGCTAACACGATCTTCTGTTGCTCAGCTTGGTTCACTCGCTGCAAGCGAAGCGTAGGAGCAAATGAAAACGAATAGGAATATAAATTGACTCGCATTATCAGCAAAGCCAACAATCGATCGCATTTTGAGCTTATCAATCTTCATTTAAACGATGATTGCGAATTGAAAATTTGTGTGGTTTGTGACTTTGTGTAGTTTTTTGTGTGTGCAATCGTTTATACTGTTTTCAATTACCAGCTCCTCTCTTTTGCTCTTCTGAGGATGCTTGTAATGAGCCACTCAGTGAAGTGAATATTGGAATTATCTTCATCTCTTTTATTATTTAGATTATGCCTTCATCATTACGTTGTCCGCAAATGGAGATGTTTAGCGGACGAATACTTATTTTTTGTGTATTTGAGGATTTCGTTTCATTGAAATGTTGTGCATTTACTGAATGTGGTTGTAATGAGGCATGCTATTGCGTTTATCTTTCAAAGAAATTCAGTTTCCTTTTCAATTATAAAATAGATTTAAAAGAAATATTTCTTTTTCGGTGTTGTTCGTTAATAAACAAAAACATGATTGATAAAAACATTTTGTCAACAGAATCCCAACAAAACTATAACAGGAATCATGGCACTGGCCACACATTCGAGCTTCTTACTTGTTATCGCAACAAGCTTGAAGATACATATTCAATGACTGCTCCACTAATTGGCAAGGTGGAACGATAACCACTTACCGAAAAGAGGCTCAATCGGGCAAATAGCCCTCTCTGGTCGTGGTCTGTTCTGCCTATCTAATTCACACGACGCCTTATTGTTTGATCGCTTTCGATTGGACCGAGTAAAGTAGTGGCTCAGAGTCCTCTCCAGTAAATCGTCACCCTTCTTCATGTTGTCACACAAGTGACTCTCAGCATAGACCAAGGACCTGACCGACCTTCTAACACCAAAAACAATCTCTAACACCTTGGTTTACGTGTTGTCAGGAGATATGGAATAGCTGCTGGTGTAGATCCAAATCTTACGCCACTGTTTTTGGGAGAATATCTGTGCTTGGTTGTAATGAGTAAATTATATTACATTACAATTAAGCGATTTTTTTTGTATTCAGTTGGAAAATTCCTCGATATGACATATGATTGAGTAACACTTAATATACTTAACAGTCTCTCTTTAAGCTAGCAAATTCAGCAAAAGATACCAACTACTGAGCAGCTACCTCAAGTGGAACTTCGTTAAAACGTGTGTGAAACAAGCTGTGAAAGCAAAAATCACGTCCAAAGACTTCTCCTTCCCTGTTTCCAAATGAAATGAAATTAGCAACAGTCACGATTGCAGGACGGAAGAAACTTTGCCTATGATTGTCATTCCGCAATTTCACTCCAACACGAGTGTAGTACCACAGAGGCACATGGCTCGATCCGAATTGTGCACGAAAGTAGATAAACAAAGATACGCCAAAGTTGGCACGTGCTTCCATGCAAAGGAAGTGAACTGTCGGTCACATGGAACACCAGCTGGGATGGGTGCTGGGTGAGTAACCAACCGGATGAGTGGCTCGATTTATCCGATCTAGTCGATATCATCCTCAGCATATCTGGAGCGACCATGTCCAACTAGGAAAAAAAGTGGGGAACAGTGATTTGTTTAGCACTAATTAACACCGATCAGTCTAATTAAGTGTAACAAGTTGAGATTATCTCAAAAGAACGAAAGAGAAACTTATTATTCCGTCAGGCATTGCTTCGGTTTAGTTTTAGGGTGAAAGATTTTACCTTTTTTGACAAAGACAATTGTTCTGGTTATAGTGTAAATGTTAGTTGAAGCTTGGCTCGTCACTGAAAGCCAGGTTACAGATCTCCTATCAATGTTCTTATCGTATTGGTACAGCATAAAACAATGGTCGATGAAAATAATAAGCTTCCCATAGAAGGGCCTAAAAGTCGACGTGGCCCTTCTTATCTACCGTATCAAAGCCGAACCATGAATTAGAAACCAGTGGTAATGAAACGTTTCATTATTCAAATTACCTGGAACCTTTTTCCCTCGCAACAAACACAGCCTGCTGGCTCCTGCGGCAAGATGGCCCAAGGTTCGTTTAATATTCGCTTTTATCCTCGGCGGTTTGATTTGTATCTTTAGATGCTTGCATTTTTTTCAAACGATGTTGCCATGCCATACAGCAAACGAATGCTAGCTAGGGCGACCCAACCGCCCTGGAAACGCTCTTTAAAACGTACGCTAAGTGTGGTGGTCGTGCAGCAAATTAAGGACTTTAGGTGTGCTTTACTGCAAAGAAAGAATTCCGACCCGACTTGGGGAACCGCGACTCGACGCCTGGTAACGATTTGTCCTCACCACATCCTGAAGCTTAAACATTAAGGCGAAAGGTATCATTACGCGAGCGAACACCTACAGTCACTCCAGGTGTTAACATTGCACCGCCAACAAATGTAGGATGGAATCCAACGGAAATTCGGTGGAAAAAGTTTGTAAGTTCTGGCGGAAGCGAAAGAATCGTGAGTATGCGGTATGCTCTTCCGGTTTCACAGAAGTCTAAATCCTAGTCTGTTCTGCTTGTTTTGCCCTTTCATTTCATTGTTTTAGAACAAGTACCCTAACGTAGCTCTATTAACGATCCGATATTTCAGCCCAGGCCAGGTTCTAGTCAATGCAGACTTTTTTCTTTTTCCTTCCCGCAAGGCGCGCATTACATTTCGACTTATTTTTAATCGTGATAGTGAACCACCAGAACAGCCCAGTATCAGGCGGGCATACGAATTCATCGTGCTGTACGAATCGTTAGCGCAGCGCGGGTAAGGTCCTCCCACCGTGGCATAAACGAGGTCACCTTAAGCTTATGTAAATTGGTCGTCCATTATTGGTGCTAGTCATTTTCTTGGGTTTGAATTTTTCGACCACACGGTAAAAACCTACACGACGCGAAACATATCTCAGTGGTGTGATTTTTTTGGGACTGGTAGATTCTTCAACCTGTACTCCCTTGGTACCACCTTCCTCTTAATGCTGGGCATATTTGCTAAGGTCATTTGCATGTTAAGCGTGGGGTAGGGAGGACGGAACATATACGAGTGTCTTGACACCTTTCCCATACGAGATAGCGAGAAAGGTGTCGGTACCCATGCAGGCAGGGACGGCATTTGCATGTGTCTATCGCAAAGACAAATAGCTTATCTTAATTGAGCCGTTGCCGTTGCCATTCGTTCTATCCGGGTCGCGATTAGGGCACACTCATTTCTAGCATTAACCACACTCGGACCAGCAGTGCTGTGGTTTGTCTGAAATGAAATCTCACCAAATGGTTGGTGCACGTGATTGAACAATATTCCACGCTTTTGACATTCCTTGGGGTTTTCTTTGCTGTTTGTGCAACTACACCACATTTGCATGCCCAGATTTGTTCGTATTTAGTATTCATCGTAGGCTTTTCGCTGTGATGAGTATTATCTGCAAAGATGCAAGTCTTGCTTCATATCGTGTAATGGAACAAGCTATCATCAGTTTAGGATTTTTACTTAAAAACAACCCGCTAATTTAACAGGAGTGTGATTTGAGCTTTACGTCATTGTGAAAATTGACATCAATCTTACGTTGTTCATTTAATTATTAGTTGGATGTTTTGAAGCATTTTGTTTGCTAGTTTAATCCACGTTGTGTAACCTTTATTCAAATTATAATCCGTCAATAATTACCAATCGTTCAGTTCAATTCAGCCCCGGCCCGATTACGCTAGCAAATTTACTAATTGCACTGGTCGAATCTCGGTTCATCATTGAAGCATTCCAAACACACTACACCAACAACCAAAACGGAACCTCATTATCTCAACCGACTCGCTCGAAATACACGCCAGCCAACAGCACTGAGCGCTCACGGTGCTTGGCGAAAGTTTTTCAATTAGAAATTCTGTTAATGCTTATTACGCACGACAGCCTCCCGTGGTACGTGCCGGGGTGTCCAGGAATCATAACAAGCTAATGGAAATCAAAACTTGTACCGCACCACCGCGATCGACTACGGATCGGATTCTGAAGCAAAGCGTGTGATCCATACTGTGCTTGGGGGATGTTGGGTCGGCTGCACTACGGCATGACATCGCCCGCAGTGTTCGGCGAGTGCATTTATGTTTTTATTTCTCACAGTTCCGGGTGGCCTGTTTCGTTGTTAAGGTGGCGGTTCTCTCTGTGTTTTTTTTATGCTTGCCTGTGTTTTTGTTGTTGTTTTACTGCAACCAAACCAGGGAACAAGTTTCCCGTTTGCTGCCACTCTGCAGAGAGGTCGGTTTGGGACACAAAAAAGCAGCGTGGTGAAAAATCGCGAAACTTTACCCAACACAGCCAGCCGCAGCAACACACTTTGAATCGCACATTGGAGCATCTTCGCCAGTGTTCCGTTCCGCGTATGGCAGACACCGGCACCAGGCTCGGTGGCAGAGTGGATAGTGAAAGTTAATAAACTAATTTAAACTAAGGGAAAACTTGCCTCGCCCAATGCCCGCGCCCTGTCACTTCTTTCTTGCCTCCAAGCAAGCGTCACACGCTTTAGTTTTTGGTTTCACTTCAGCCGTAAAAGAGGAAGAATTAGTTCGCCCAGTTGGTGGTGTAAGAAGTACGGCGAAATTCAACCATTCCCCGTGACATTGTGGTGATAATTTATGAGTGCAGTTTGTTCATTCGTTCGGGGTTTTTGTGTGTGTTTATATGGAGTATCTGTGTAGGGAACGTTAGACAGTCACAACCAA
The DNA here is from genome assembly GCF_016920715.1 of Anopheles arabiensis. Lineage (NCBI taxonomy): Eukaryota > Metazoa > Arthropoda > Insecta > Diptera > Culicidae > Anopheles > Anopheles arabiensis. The sequence continues at coordinate 9,532,246 of NC_053517.1, forward strand.
CCTAGTAAGCAAGCAAGCGACATAATTTTTGGTCACCTTTTGTCGGCAAAACTAACAGCAATTTAACACATTCACCGAGCACTACCACTTAAAACATGTGCTCGGTGACAGGTTCACATTAGCTCGGCGAGAGAAAACTGTTCCGGAATGATACTCAGGATTTTAAAAGGATTTAGAACGCAGCTAAAGAAAAACTTTGACATTTCCAAGTAAATTTAGTTTGACATCGTGCAGACCATTTTTGACATTCCGTTGATGATGCAGATAAATAAAGTCCTGGGAGGATTGCAATCATGTCTGGACGTGTCTTCGATCTGCCATCGTATGATTGACATAAATTGGTCAGTTGATGGATATATTCATAGGACCTGCTTTTCAATAGTTTTCCGTCTTTGGACATCCCATCACACGATTGAAAGTGCAAAAAATATCTGTCCATTCTTTATCTGTGCACTGATAAAATCCGTACCGTCAACCATACCATACTGGCCGATTTGTTCCATACACAACGATTGTCCACAGCAAGAAAAGGTTGATAAAAAAAACTGCAAAGGAAAGGATTTCTCTAACCTGTCATTCCTGAACATGTAGCTTCTGGCAAACACATCGTTGATTTCTCTTGGTTTTATTCAGTTTCATCGCTCGTCGGTCAGACCGTTGCCAAGATTATTGCTTCACAAACTGCCCCCATAAGTGACCACGGTAGCAACAGCAATGCAGTGAACTTAAGCTGCTGAATAGATCCGTTGCATAGAAATAGTTGTTACACGTGAATGGATGAGGGTAACATCGTCTTTGCAAGTCTTTCCATTCAAGGCTCAATTGTAAAAGATGCACGGAAAGATGAACTGAGAAAGACGGGAGGATGTAATGGAGAAGCGAATAAGCGGTGAGTGGATTGGTATGCATTTATTCTACCATACATCAACGTCATCAAAGAAATGGGTATATGCTGGGGCATACAGAGGGCTGCAACAGATTTACGAACTGGACAATCTCTTTTATTTAATACTTTATTCCATGCGATTTGATATTACTTTGCATAAATTGCTCTTCTGAACGTACGACTTATGTCGTTTACAAAAGACTTTGAGGACTGTCCAGTGGAGCTATTATGCTTGGGGCAAACTTTGGATTATTGTATCAACCTTTGCGGGTATTCAAAGTTATTCATGCATGCTCGTATCATAGCAGTACCACTGTAGCTGAGATTATTTGTGCGCTTGGTAAAAACTTAAACATTGCTTGATTTGACCATGAAGTAGTAACTGGTTCATGGAGTGATCAGCGAGCTGGTTTCTTATTCTGTAAAGCTCGATTTGCATTAAAGTTCTGGAAGAAATATAAAGAAACAAGTTTTACAAGAGCCGCAAACCGTCGGTTGCTGGCCTCAAGCACTGGCATGGTGTTCCAAGAAATTGTATGATTATGTCAGCATATTGCTTTTAATATCCTGATTACCTTCGCCATCGCCTCTCTTCGTATGACAATTTCTAGTATATTATAGTCACATTCTAATATAGCCACATTTTTGTAGTCGTTTTTGTGTCCGCTTGTTATCCTTTCATTTCACTTCACGTCCCGAGCACCCCGCAACATACATCATTCATCCAGCTTCCACCTCACCCAGCTAATCCTTTGCTTCGTCTCCATTCCTTGTACGAAGTATCGCAAGTGAATTTAAACTGGCAAGATGCCCTAAAGTGAGCTATTCTTGCTTTCGGTAGCTTTCTTAAGCCAAGGTATGGTATCAAATGGAGCACACATTATTCTCAGAGAAAACGCTCGTACGGTACTGCCCCGAACCACCACAAACACTTAATTGCTGATGGCGCGATAACATTCAGCCCGTATTAATTGCTTATTTATCGCCCGCTAAGCATCTTGTGTCATCCTCTGATAAACGGCAACATTAAAAAGTCTGATGGCGGATGACTTTCGGACGTTTTTAAGATGGATCACACCTTACGAAGGAAATGAAAATTTGTTTTATGTTTCAAACGAAACAAGGGAAAACAAGGGTCAGAAGTGCATAAACTATATCGAGAATTTGAAAGAAACATAATATTCTTTTTTTGGTCTTTAGTATAAGGAATCTTTTGTAAACTCATTTCTTATTTATATTTTGCTTTTTTGATAGCTTGTATGGAACGCTAATCTAATCAGCATTGAACTTTGCCATTAGTGACTTTAAATAGTGAATCTCTGTTAAGTGTTTTCAATAACTGTTATAAAGAAATTATCTTTAAATATACTTGTGATCTAAAAAAATTATTGAATTTAGGATTTTTATAAGCGGAATTACATCAAATAAAATCTCAAAATGCTTTAAAAAACAACAAAATGCTTAGCAAATTTAAGCTTTCATTGGTATCTAACTTAAAAAGATATTTCTTTTTTGAATAACAGTGAAACAACATACTCAGACAGATGTGTGCATCTTTTTTCTAAACGAAATGCCCCAAATCATCACCATTAATAGCACTCTCTATGGGTTCCATCGTTACAGCTCCTGCGATAACATTCAATACAGCCAGGGGCAACCGTTCCGATCAGATTCGGAAAAGGAATCTTTTCTAACAGCAGTGACAAATATTTCTCAATTTGCTTGACAATCAACCGAAACGCTCGAAATTCTAAAAAGAGCTGGGCAACCTATACTGCTTCAATACTTTATCCCTAGCGCAACGAGGATAGCATGAAAAATGTTACGTTGCGATGATCTTTGCTTCAACTCCTTGGTACAATGACATGATGATCATTCTTTTCTGGTAACGACTCCTCAGAGCTTTGTCACTTTTCGCACAACACTGACCATTGTGAACCTTTGGCATCGGGAAGGATACGTAAACATTAGATTCTTTTTTCCGACACGTCGATGGTATTATATAGCTTGAAAATATGTTGCCTGCTGTACGGTTGCTGCCCATTGAACACGGACTGGTACCACTACAAAGATTTCAATGAAAATTCATAAGTAAAAGTTGCATCGTTTTGTGCAATGGGAGAATAACAACGAAGAAGGACAGCGATTGTAAAGATGCACAAAATCCAGTGCGTTATGCTCGACGGGGACGAATACAAATGATAAATAAATGGACAATACGACATGAACGGTGCGTCGGACTGTCGGAGCCATTCTCTGCTCTTTTCATAAACATATTTCTTTTTCAATGCTTTAATAATACAAAATATGTGTCGGATGTAAAAGTATATTTACAAATGCTACCCGACCAAGCCAGCAAGCAAACCGTATCAAGTTATCGTCCCAAATCAACCGGAAATGTTTTTGAAAGTTTTCTCCTCAACATCATCATGCAACCGTAGCCGCAATGCCATGCAGAGAGCAGCTCCTGGGGTCACGGGCTGGAAGCTCATCGCAAGAAAAGAAGCATCCTTCCGGTGGCTAGGGATAATTTCACCTTCCGACTCGTGTGGATGACAGGATGACCACCGGATGGTCAAATGGTTTGTCGGCTTTCCGTTATCCGCACACCACACACCTGATACTAGTTAACCGTTGCGGGAGACGGTACAACACCGAAGGATGTCAAAGAAGTTTTTACACAGGTGGCTTGCGTTGAGAAAGTTTGGCTTGAAGAAGAGTTTGAAGAGGAAAAACATAACCAGCCAACAAATATTGATTCTTTTCCTTTGTGTTCTTTGGAACTGCATAACTTACAAAGTGAGAAGTGTGTTTAGATGAACTTTATTGATTCGTAGATAAAGCTGACTGTTCTGAAAAAAATGAAGTTGTCAAAATACGATTCAAATTACAAATGACGTCTTTTTAAGTATTTCACAATCCGTTTCCTCACTATGCATAAGGTAAAGTAACACCATGGCTTAGACGAACCGTATTTGCGAAGTGTTTGTTTGAAGACAAACTTCGTTCCATTCATCATCGGCGCTAACTTGTTCGCATTTTTTCCAAAATATCGAGATAATTCACACTATTCGTAAACTTTTGTAAGTTTGCTGAGAGGGCAAAAGCTCTGGCCTGTCGCTTAGCTTCTTACTCATACTTGTTCACCTCGATATATTCTAAGTGGAACAGAAGAAGGAAAACGAACCCGATTCAAATGCTTCTTCACATGCTATTTGCAATTCCATAATCTAATTTTCAACACTGCAGTACTGAAGTACGATGCTTCAGCAAGGAATCATGTTAACGGTATTGCCGTTTCTTGACCTCCGGTATTCTAACTGCCTAAACTCATTTACACAGCATGATATCGATGGCTGCTTGCCTGTTCCGTACCCATATCGGTTAATCATATTGCTGCTCCTTGATACAGGCTGTCTATGTGCAGTGTATTCCGATGTTCAAGAGTTAACTGCCCGGAACGACTGCAATGGTGCATTGTTCGTTCATTGGACGAGTTCGAGTGCTGTTGAGAAACTACGGGTTTTGTTTACTGGCAGTATGACTCAGTGATTGGAAATGTGATGGGTACTTCAAATCTATGAGTGTTGACTGGAATGATTGATTGGCTGTGCGAGAGAACATTTCGGGTTTGTGAACGAGGTTACTCTCGATTATGTTCTCAGGATTTATGATAGTCTTGAACGCCATGTATGTTCACATTCGTTCTTGTAACCGGAGTTTATTTTGTTGTTCACCTGGAATGATCATACTAGAAAGCAAATTCCTTTACTTCAATAGAAAATATCTTTCGTATCGTATATTTTGTATTCTCTTTTCAGATTGCTTCTTCCACCTAAACATAATTTACCAAAACATCATAATGAAACCTCTCTCCACCTGAAAAGGAAGCTGACACTACCGGTGACAATTTACGAGCATCACAGTGAGAATATTTGATTGAATGCGCTCATTCCGTCCGGACACCCGGCCATCAAGGGCTCTTCTTGTAACGAACGCTTTGGGCTATTCCACATCCTACTGCACGGAATAATATCCTGCGTCTGGCCTGAATGAAGAGAAACATGAAAAGCAAAAAATATAAAAAAATCGCAGTGATGATAAAGCTATACTGTGAACCAGTGGGATGTTCACGGAGGCGGTAGAGCAGGAGTTCAATATTAAACCAGAAAGTGAGTTGCTGTAACAAAGTCACCACGCTCGTCTGCCTCCGTGAAGGTTTATACGGTTTTTAGCTCTGATGCAGTAGCCGTGTCATTGTGGGAGCTGTTGGTGCTCGTGGCAACCTGCTCATGCCTTTAATCGAGCAACGTGCGCATGAAAGTCCGCCCAACTTGCAACTCGTACTTTTCGTTCAGCCTGTACAACGGATATGAGGCATTTTGGGTTCTAGGAAGCATGCTCCTTTTCGTGTTATAGCACCATTTGTTGGGCTTTGAAGAAAGGTCACTGTGGCTACAGCTGGTGAAACTACGAGAGAGTTTCTCGTGCCTAGTCTTCTTTGAAAAGCCACGATAGAGTGGGTAGAGTATCCGTGGATGCAGTTTTCATCATCAGTCATTGGTGAGATTTTGGCATCCTTGAAATTGGAACGTAAAACATGACGTGTTATAGCTTCCATTTGGCTGTAGACTTTTTTATGCCCTAGAAAGTATGCTTAAAGTAGTTTTGATGTTTGTAATTTTGTCATGGTGGTATTGATAATTCCATTGTAATACAATCTGCCCTAGCACCATGTTTCGATCGAAAAAAATCAATAGATCCAGCTGTCACTCATTTCTCCACCAATTTTACAGGTGTTTTTGAAAACTGGTATACCATGACACTCACAAGCAAAATGAACTTTGCTACAAAAATTCGATTGTTCCGCTTTGTATCGGGAAATATCCGCGACGCATTGAGCTGCGGAAATTATCGCATATCAGAAAAATGTCATAAATTCAAGGATGATGTTTTTGAAAAACGTTATGCAAAACCAAGTTGGTAAATAGTTTGTTTGTTTTTCAATATTTAGTGTGAAAAAAATCATTTATTAATTATTTTAAAAAATGTTTTCCTGAACTAAATACTGAACTCGATGAGAATCGACTTCATGTAAGGGTATGGAAGAAATAGTTAGACTGTCAGTTTTACATGATCGCCTATCGATTTTTTTCGACCGAAAAATGGTGCTGAGGCCGAATGTTTTAAGAAATGTTCATAAATAGTATCACTGTTTTTTTAGCTTTTACTCTTATACAGGTTTGAGAAGGATGGAAGTATCTTTGTGACAATATTACTTTAATGGGTGATTTATTCATTAATCGAAAATTTGTATGATACTCCCATCAAAATAAATGTTTAATGCTTGATTGTTCCTAAAAATACATGTATAAAGAGTCACTCTAGAAAAACTGGATATAATCCTCTCTGAAGGAGAGTTCAAAAGCTGCTCGGAAATTCTTCCCAATGCGTGCAGTTTCTTTGTTTGTCTAGACTACAACTATGTAGGTGTGTTTCATGGCTTTTTCATGTTTGCTTCTTATCTTCATCGCAAATACCACAGACCTTGTTTATGTTGCGGAAATACCTTTTATTTTACTTCTACAAATCCTGCGGTTTGTCGATGGTGCCGGATTTCAAGTGATGCGTGTAGAAAAAGGCGCCTTTGCTTTATAAATAGCTAGACGGCAGACACGACACATAATCATGATTTACCAACTGCTCTTTTGTCACGCATAGCATAGATTTTTGCTTGATGATTAACATTAATTAATCTGCGGTGTACGCATTCAGCTAACGCCCACGCTCATTATATTCAAGACTACAACACATACGCTCTTGTTATATCGTAAAAAATATGTACGAGACATGATGAATGCACAGTGCTGTGAAGGTTTTCGTCAAATGTAATATTGCAGGTTCCTTTTGCTCAAATAAAATACACTTATGAAGGTTTTTTGCTTATATGTATAAGGTAAGTCAGGATATTCCCAACGCAAACATCCTAATATTGTTCATTATATTTAACAAACATTATGAACAGTGAAATTTGAACGATTAGACGTTGAGGATACGATGATATCTTTTTAGATTTTAACTAAGCAAAGATGGCAAAGATAGTTAAAGATGTATAGCAGATCGTTTTATAGAATTTTATAATTCCAAAATAAGTAAATCACAATCTCAACCGAATAAATCGTTCTTTTAAAGTTAAACATATGTTTAGGGTTTGGTGGTACATCAGCCGTTCTTGTGAAAATGTAACAAAAGAGAAGAATATTTTTTTGTGGTTCACATAGTTCAAGTAAGAGTCACAAATAAGCCTTTATCTGGTCTTGATTTAACAGGGAATGGACGAGATTGAGTCTCTTGTTTGTATTTTTACAAACGTTTGCCGTTTTAGGTTTGCCTCACATCGCCACGCAGGTTTTTGATAATTAGCCTTTGGCAATCATTGGAATATCATAATCTAAGTTAAAGCGCCTAAGACTGCTATAAGCCTCGAAGTCAATGATTCTACGGTTTAAATTTAATGAGGACTGCACCAATTATTTTACAACAACCGTTGTCGGTCTAGGCATAGCTTAGCCACTAATGGGCTTGAATATATTTAACTCATTGGCACAAACATTTATTATAAGATAGTCAGTTCTGCGTATGGTAGGATCGGTCCCCATACGGTTCTTTATGTCATAATTAGCTTGTTGTTAAGCCGTGCAAATTGACAGTACTGCGGGATCGCCCTCATTGCTATCTCATAGCTATTTACTGTTGACTTCCACTGTGTACGGTAGATTCAATGCAAATGGTAAAATATCTAAATGTATAATATGTTGTTGGAATAGTTCCAAAAACTCATTTTCTAACCAAACAATTATTCAAAGAATAACAATGGATATTACACATGAAATTTAGACATTTTAAAATACGTGTCCCATTAATAAATGATGGTCTGTGTTCATACAATCGAACAAGATTATGAAGGTCAAACATGAATGCAAATAATAACAGCAATAAAGACCACGCATAACACCCATTTCTTCTGTTTATTTGAATTCGATGATTGATGAATGTAACGGGTTGTATTAAGTCAAATGCCCAAAGCAGAAGCATTTCATCACGGGACATTCACACCACTGGCTTCAATCGCTCGACATAAAACCGCAAAGTCCGATGAAAGCTCCGAAAGGAACCATTTTATAGACAGATAAAAGGTTGTAAAGGATAGTAGAAATGACAAAAGCAGTGATTTATTCATGGGATTACATTGGTTGAATATCAGCTAAGCTAACGTTTGACTTAAAATGATCATCACCAGTTGAGTGTTGGGAAAGATACTCAGAAATGCAAAAGATACAGAATAGAATATCTAATGACCCAATGATGTACAATGACAATAAAAAATAAGTTAAATATGAATAGCTTCAACAGTGTTTGTTTGTGAATGGCATAAGAGTATTTAGGAACTGGTTCTAACATTCATTTAGTTCAATTAATACAATCGAACAAAAAACTCTTAAATTTTTAGATTTTTTAATTATGCTTTGCAAAATAATGGTAAACAGACATCAGTTTACTGTTTTAGCTACTTTTTCGTTATTTCTCATTAGTCATTTTGTTTTCTTTACAGCGTATCTTTCGTCATTTCAGTGGCGTCGTAGTTTTTAATTCATTTCGTATGTATTTTTTGATTGATTCTCTTATAACGGTTTACAATAAGTTAGAGGAGCTAACGTTTTCAAACTGTAGTAATGTGGTTTGGTTATAATTGGTGCCTTTAATAAACTATTAAATTTTCGTATTTATCATTTGAAAATGATACTCTGTTTGCGCTATTACAATAAAATAGTTAAAAGTATTAAAAAAGCATGGTCCTTCCTGAACCCATTGCTGTTTTTGTTAGTAAAAGAGTGCAGAGAAAATCAAATAATACCATATACTGATAGAGTTATTATGGCAACCAGTGTAATAATTCAACAATAAAATCTTACACCGCTCCACAAAAGCGGTTGAATGAACAGCAGAAAAGCGGAAGATTCAATGTCCTCGTATATATCTTCATTTGGTGCAGTGAAAAGTTATGTGCAATCGTTCCTTTGGCACTCTATCGTACCATCGAACGAACCAGCTATTGGCATTCGGGTAACAGCTTATTGGTTTATATCTAGTATAGACCGTACGTCTGGCGATGTGCAGTAGACGCGAAACAGTGTATAAAAATCAGAATGCATTTTTTTGCTTTTTTTTTGCTAGCGCACAGTGTTCAAAGCTCTGATAGCAACCGATGGCGACTGTGAAATCCCGAAGAGAATAGCTCATACTCAGCGCTTTCAGAGCAGAAAATGCAGAATTGTTGTTGCTTTGTTGAGCTTCAATTTTCATCAGCCTGCGATGAGATTTGTGACGTCGTTGTAGTTTTAGTCGAACGATCCCGGAATGTTTATTTGTTATCAAGTATTACGCTGCGGTTTACGCTTTTGGTTTCAAAGTATCATTACAAATATAAAGAATGAACAGGATGATATTTAGAGGTATACTATATTTCTGCTAGAGAAAATATATTCTTATTATTGTGATTTTGAGTGCTTTTGTGTATTACTTTTTTATGCATAGCAGCATTAAGAATTTTTTTGTTTTTGTTTTTATATTGTATTTGATTGTTGTTTTAACGAATAATTCAATCTACATTTGTCTGTGTTTGGCATTGTTATCTCTTTACGCTCAAGAATGTCACAAACAATGGCTATCCTTTGATGTCATTCATTTATCCCTAATTTTATTCGGGAAACAATTTGGTATGTTCCATGTACTGACATTTGATATTTTTTTATTAGGTTGTAGAATCTGTACGTTTGATCTCATTTACCAAAAAAAAACAACATGAATAAAAGTTAGATTATCATAACGTTTGTAACGTTATCGTCACAGCTTTCGGTATACGAACGAGAATAATCATTTTATTAGCAAATTGACAAACCAAAAACCGATGCGCTCTCTACTAACGCTTTTGTTTCTGGATGGTTAGCGGTGAAATCGCATGGAGGTAGTGCTTAATCACACAGTTTCACCTTTTATCTCGTTTGAGGTTTCAGTGGTTCCTATCTAATCCGTGCTGCTACTGCCAACCCCAGAATCGAAATGCTGCATTGAAGCAAAAAAAGATGTTTAATAATGCAACTGCTGTGCTGTGAAAAATGTCCTTTTCTAACATGGGAACGAGTCCTCTGCAAGTTTCTTTGTTTTTTTTGTCGCTTTAACGTATGTTGAACGTTTTTTTAACGCAATGCTTTAGGTCAGAGCGAGTAGAAAAAAGGAGAAGGAAACAGAACAGTATCCTTGGCTCTAGAACGCACGAAAATGGAGCGAAATTCCTTCTGAAATATTTAACCCATTGAAGCCAAGAGCTACGGAATGTAACGAAAATTCATGTCACTTTATCTAAAACAATAGCTACCCATCCCGCTGTACCAGAAGCAGTACTGAGCTAATGCATGAATAAGTAAAAATGTTCCTACACACACTCGGGGTACACCTTATAGCATTTATGCGGTAGGTTAATGTTGGATCGTTAATTGATGAAGAAGAATAGCTTTGAATGATAGGGTAAGTAGATCTGTTAAATAGCTATATTTTTCGTGCTGTACTATTGTTATACAAAATGCTTCAGCCCTTGTGTTGTTTTATGGTTGTTGAAAGGGATACTTTAAAGATTTTATTTTAGTTAGATTTATTTATGCTATATTTAGATCGATAATTTATATTTCTTTTTAACATATTAGATAGACTGATAACTATTGTAGGTCTATAAGGTCAGGTTTCATGGTACTGTCGTCAACTCGCACGAATTAACAACATGCACGTTGTAGGTTCAAGACCCGAATGGATCGTGCCATTGTAGGACTGAATAACCTGCTAGGAATAATCAATAAGTTTACTGAAAGCCAAGCCCAGAAGTGGTATAGACAGGCGTTGACCGAGAACGGTTGTTGGTTTCACTATGATTTCTTTCAAAACACATTCGAGACCACGTTGAAATGGTATCGGTTTTATTTACAACACTCCGTGGTAGCATCACTTCCAGCATCCTGGTATCGCTTGTCGACGTGCATTTCAATTATTTTATCCGTTTATGCGTCACAAGGGTGTTGTTTTTACTACGCGAAATAATTATATTGCTTATAGTAGTAGCATATTTGGTAAAACATTATATAAAACTAAAACTATGATAAAACTCCCCAGAATCATAGCTTGATGGTGAGAGATATTTTCCACACAATACTATTCAAACATTAAAAAATAAAGCAATACATCGAGAATCTCGACGGAAATAAATTCTTGACCCCGTTGAAAATTCATTGTGATTGATTGCGGTTAAACATAATAATCTTAAAAGGCACATGCGATCCAGCAGGGATTGTGGTGGGCGTTAACATTTCTTTCCATCAGTATCATGAATCATACTTTTACTTGACGTATTTCGCATTTCGCGAAGGACTGGTTATAGAACCATGGAACACAGACCGCTGTTAGACCACATGCATTGCCAACACGTTGACATTTGCCGGTTTACCTGCGTCAAAAGGATACGTTTGACTAGTGGTGGGAGTAGGCAAAGTTTATTTCGATTATACCTATAAACTTCAGTTTATTGCAATGAAGGCGGTAGAAGCAATAAATATTGATTATAGCAATGTGCAGCAAACACACACGAGAGTAGTTGTATCAGGTAAATTTTCATATGTGACTTGCAAACAACGATTACTATGCTATCTAGTCTCGTTTTTGTGCTCCACGTTCTTGAAAATAGTTGCAGAAAAAATAAACAAAACTGAAGCATGTCACATGGAAACAAAATAGACTGTTTTAATGGATGGCTGAATGAAGTAATAAAAAATAATAATAATTCTTGCTCCGAGTTGTTCCGAGTAAAGGCGATAACTGAAGACTGATCTAACATTCCGTGAATTTTTTTATAACATCCATTGGAAAAACGCACTTGAAAAATTCCACAATAACCAGAAATGTGCTTAAGATACTAACTACCTCCACATTGTAATAAAGGAAAAACACTTCCGTTGTACTCAGCTTGTTAGGAAGTAATTATGTCTATACTATTAGGCAATCGAAAGTAACGAAAAGTAACATTAATTGTATCGCAATGCTCATCCGATTCCGGTCACTGTGTCTTCCCGGAAGCGCTTCGAGTTTACTAACGCAGTGAATTGTTTGAGAAATCATAGTTACTGATATACGTAATAATGCTTTGGGGTGTAGGTCTAGGGCCACAATACGTGTTTTTATCTACCATAGCTATATCGGTAGGATTCATGTTAAATAATTCCCAATGTCCAACGTATTGGGGTAACAATATCATACCTGCCAACGACGTAAGCTTCCAAGGTTTGCTAACATACATAGAGTTAAAAGATTTCGGTTTAAGTCCTACGAATGACATCGAACACAACTGTATGCAAACATTCGTTTCGTATGAAAACGGTCGACTCAACGTTACAATCGTATGCAATACACTCAACGAACATCAGAAGCAAAGCTCTACTGTCATTCAGTTGGATATAGCTAATAAATCTGTGAAATACGTCCTGTTCGACGAAGTGCTGGAGGTTTTAATATGTGATCCTTCCCGGCACAGGATGGGAGGAATTGCTGTTAATGCGTATGAGCAACTGTTGATAGCCCAATATAGCAACCTTTCCCAAGCGACCTACGACGGTGTGTGCGATTGTACCAGCCATATTGAAATTATAGCATTTTTGAACTATGCCGTGAGTGTTTCAAAGAGAGAAAATGAACCAGTAGAAACAACTAGCAATCTGCGTACCTCTAAACTTCCAATCGTATGTTTGATAGTGGTGATTGTAACAGCGTTCGTTTTATCTATGTGTTGTTTCGTTCTTTAAGTAAAAAATAAATCATTTTTTCCAAATGCTTCGTATTTTTTTCTTATAGTTTTCGTTGACCACGAAAGATATACTTTCATTCATGATCATACATTCATTGCAGTATTGATTCGTCGCATATAAACATTAATAACCATCCCGTTAATTGGCACGTGGGGCTAGCTCATCAAAAGTAAGTTTGATCTTTAATTTACGCTCAATGTCATCATCCCACGATTCACCACCTCAATACTTTGAGGGTCGGGGAATTTCTTTACATCAGAAACATTTGAGAGGTTAGGCAAATAGCTTTGTTCAGAAATTGTGAGTGTAATGTTTCTTTCGGTTAGAATTCTATACATGATGGTCTTGTTCGAAACAGTGACTAGTGATTGCAACGTGTCTGAAGTTTTAAAAATACCACAAGAGGATTTTGAAATTACAGGATCTCTTAGCTACCTTGCATTGAGTAGACTCCAGATAGAGTTTCAGAAAATGGAAAACATTGGAGCACATTGTTATAAAGCTGCAGTGAAGTATTGCAAACCTGTTATGACAATGGAGTTCATCTGCAAACAAAGTGATGAGAGACCGCAAAGTATATGGTTCATATGGAACGCGACGATAGTAAGACCCACGTTTAAGCTAAATGATCGATCCAAACATGGCCTATTTCGTTTCGACGCTTGCAATACGGATAACGATGCAAATGGGTCGTTAGCTATCCGTTACAATTCAGACCAAAATGTTTGGGATAATTCTAACTCATTGATATCATACTATGGTTTGAAATGTGCGTGTAATGTGGAAATGTTCCTGAAGATTTATTATGCAGATAGAAAATCGTTTCCAAGGAAGCAATATGGGAAAGTAAACAATACTAGATACTATTGGATGTTAGCAATTGTTACTGTAACTGTGATGATTCTGGTAATTTATGCAGGTTATATAAAAATCAAACCAAACTTCGCATAGATCGGGTCGTTTACAGTTGTGAATTAAAAACTAATCCCACGCAGGATTCATCAACAAAAAAAAGATATAGTAAAACATAACAATAGCTCAATAAATATAAATGATTCTGGATAACATTTTATTAAACTTATTCGATGGACCGCTGTTCGTCATTCCTGCAAAAATTGGAACCTTATTCATGTTTCACATAATGACGCACATCATAGCTTAACACCAAACTTTGCCTCATAACGTTCCATAAACTTCCTGTCAAAATGTTGCAACCAGTCGTCTTGCTCGTAATAGTTATAGGGCTGCAAAAGTGAAACGAGCCATCATCACACACTTCATTTGGACGTGCTTAGTTTTCCATGACTTACCTCATCAGCAACGATCGTTGGTACGAAGGGAAGAGGCCGATGAACGTTATCTGTTTCGTTGGCAAACTCTTTGAACAACTTAGCTCCCTGTTGCCCTTGGCTGCAATTAACAACGGAGGTTTGGAACGACTCGTGTCCTTCCATGCACTTTTCGTAGAAACATTATGAGGAAAAAGCGAAAACACATGTTCAGTATCAACTTTTTGCCATTTTGAATGCACCACCGAAAGAATTTCATGCAACGACTGTTACCTGTTCGAAGCTAGTGCGGAAGTTTTTCATGAGACACGCCACCACCGAGAATGCCTTTTTGGGTGGCAGTTTTTTGAGAATGCAGCCGTGCAAAATGTTCAGCTGACATTCTCGAGGTCCATGCTGGCAATGATATTTGGGTTCTTCGTTGGGATGCTCCTCGATCTGCAACGGTGGGTGGAATGACACAGGTTATATTTTGTACGCACGCTTCGGTATGTGTCGATAAATACCCATGCCTTTCCAAAGGGCACCAGCCGAAGCTTCATTTCTTTTTGATGACGCAACCAGGAAGGGTACAGCTGATGAGTTATAAAAACCATGCTATCACTGCATAGAGTCTCGTAGTAGATGGTGACTGGCAGTTGATCAGTCTTGTTAAGAGTGTTTGAACTCTGAACATTGACATTATTGGTAGCGGCTGCTCTAACAGGGCACAGCAGCAAAAGGGAGCCAATCAATAGCGTTATGAATAGAAGTTCCATGAAGGAATTAGCTGTATTTGGCCTCATTTTGCTTATCGTGGTAAAATATGTTCTGAAATTAGATAAAGCAAGTAATTTTTAATCTTTTTCTCGTTTGTGGCAAACACATATCCTAACAATTGCTTATTAATTCAATCGAAACGATGTACATCACGGCTAAAGAAAACTTTACATTTTCACTTAAACACTCTTATTGTTCTTTATCTGTTTTTCAACATCAGAGAATAACTATTCTTAAAGCCACGAATACATTTGACGTTACCTCTATAAGCAAGAATAACAACAAATGAAACCACAACCCAATCACTCTGCTGATGAACCAACCAGTCCCAAGCTAATGAATCACTGGAGCACTTGGTATGGAATGCGTAATTGGATGCGATTGTCTTGCACCTTGAGCATTTCGATTTCCATCAGGGTCAAAAAAGTAGACAAAAGTGTAAGGTACGTAATCAGAAAACACAAATTGCATCATTTGTGTATGGTTCAAAGTATTTTCATAATACGTCATAGTTAAAGTTTAATATTTATTGTAAAGATTTTAGCCCCTTTTACTGGAACAAACGCCTACAGTGGTGGTCAATAAGCTACGATTTCATTATCTCTGTAATGGTTGAGGTGTCGTCAGCTCTTGAGTGTCTGTGGTAACAACTGAAACAGATGATTGTTGCAGGAAACATCCGAGCTGACCTTTTGAACTGTAACCGTTATCATGTATTCATGTTGTCTAACGACTCTCGGAGAGGTTTGATAAGGTCTCGTAAAGAATTGTTTAATAGATGTGGAATAAGTAAAGCATGGGCTCGTGACTTGACTAGTCAATTTTCTTTATTGAAGAAGTCTATAAACAATAGAAATATCCACTCGAGTTTTTTGAAAGGTTATTTTGATGGAAATAAGCCGGTAATTTGATTGGCTTTCGATTTTGAATTGCGTTTCTTGTGTTTTTTAATTGCTTTATTTGTAAGTCAATTCAGGGCTGCATGGAACCGTATACATTTTACCTATTGGATCATAAAGGTTATGTTTTCATAGAGTAAAGGCAAAACATGCAGTAACATGATTAATGAGCATACTTATTGCACCCCTGTTACTACAGCGTTTCCCTCATCCTCCTGCCAACCTCAACCAGCCATACACACCTGCAACTTTCATTCTCATTTTTCATCTGCTGGCATGGGTAACAACTTTCCATGCTTCCGAAGTGCACATGATCAACGCTTCCGCAAAGTTGTATAAAGCACAGTCAATTACCTCTTTTGGACAAAATTTCTAACATGTGCATCCTGACTGCCCGGGTCCACCATCCGGTCAGTATCATTTCGCCAAAGGGCCCCTTAACACCAGCGACCAAGGATCCGAGCATGCGGCATGACAAAGTTGGATAGTTAGGAAGTTATTTTCGTTACAAACGAGATGAAAACTAATATTTGTAATAAATAAACCGACCGTGTGATTCACCCGTGTGCATGCCGAGTACGGGCAAGGAAGCTGTGTCGTAAAATCTAGATAACAATGCCTGGAAGCTATTTTTCACACATATGCGTCACAGTCAAGACCCACGCGCGCGCTCTGCTCGTAGGGTAAGTTGAAACTCGTTAGATGAAAACTTTCCGCACTGTCCGTGCTGCTGGACGGTTCGGTCGTGTAAGGGTCAGTACCAAGTGCTGGTTGCATTGAAAGAATAGAACCGATTCCTGTTTCCTGTCTATTGATGAACGTATACCATCGTATCTTTTCTTCTCGTTATCTATTCATCATTTGAGCGCACATTGTCTCTTTGGCATAACATATTTACATGGCAGCTCTTTGTTTTTCCGTGCTACAAAGTTGAGATGAAAGCATGTGAGTTTTTGCAATATGCAGATGAAAACGATATATGAAGCTAGGTAATGCCAGCCTACCAAAGATAAGCCAGTCTGATGTGCGTTCGTAAGCCACTAGCGAACAGTTTCTTTGTTGAGAGATGAGCGAGAGTTGCAGTACGGTTGGTATCGACAAAGCACGCGCAACAACTATCTGCACAACATTATATGTATTGGACCAAGCCAATGGCAGCAGCCACCGAAAGTGATGTCTGCAAAGAGCCGCGGTCACTGTTGGGTAGGTGATAAAAGTGTGAAATTTAAATTTATTGCTATCTTGCGACCTAGTTGGCTACTGCAGGATCATAAATTGGGCGCGTCCCAGGTTTTTGCCTCCATTTTGTTTCATTATTAGCTGGCTGTTGAGGTTCATATTTAGGGTAGTTTCTACTCTACCCGGAAGAGCAGTGTATAAAACAGTATTGTTTGGGAGCAAAAACTAAAAGTACACAGAAGCGAATTAAGCACTACGTTAACTAAGCGACCGCGTTGAAAAGGAATCTAACCCTGCTCTTAAAAAAAGCTACTCGATCCTTCTCAGGTTGAGAATCCTTTCACTTCAGAAAGGCCTACATTCCTGAGACCGCGTAGGGCCTGTAAACAATCACTTTATATTTTGTTTATGTCTGTTCCTGTTTCGATGTGTTAATCTTAAAGCCACCAATTTTGTTTCTTCAAGATTTGCTTCCAAATCCCCCACCAGGCCAGTGCTGGGTATGCGTCACAACATTATG
Organism: Anopheles arabiensis; assembly: GCF_016920715.1. Classification (NCBI taxonomy): domain Eukaryota; kingdom Metazoa; phylum Arthropoda; class Insecta; order Diptera; family Culicidae; genus Anopheles; species Anopheles arabiensis. Next base: position 9,549,681 of record NC_053517.1, read on the forward strand.
AACGTTCATCGTTGAATTAAGTTCGTTTGATTTTGATTATAATTAGATTGTAATTGTTTATTGTTCTAATTAGCATTCGCATCAAACTAATTTGTGGAGCGTAATTATTTCAATGCCGCCTAGCCCAGAGACTAAATCATTGGCGAGGATGAGCTATTCTGGTCGACGATGATGCTGTCGGCGTGGAGAGCTAACGAGTTTATACAGTCGCATTTGTCGGATGGTTGGCCCTAGCACTAAATGTTGCAGCTAGAAGGATGCTTTCAATTATGGTGGATGATCAAACATGGGCGATGCCTAAATTGTATCATGATGCAGCTGTCAATAGTGGTGAAGGTGAAATATGAAATGTTGTTTGATCTCGGTGTGATGCTGGCGGCAATTCTCTTTCCCGCATATTCTTTTTCTTTGTCCGCGTAATTTGTTCTACACCAATTGAAGTTAAACAGTGAGAAAATTATGCTTTATTAATTTCCAGTCCACCTTCTTGTTTTCATTTCGATATTTTCCTTATTGTCTCGTAGAGAAGAGAACACTCTTCTATTGCTCTTCGTTTTGCTTTGTCAGAAGAGTGTTGCATGCGCTCAATGAAAAATACGGTATAGACATTTAACATGGGTTTACATTAAACAAAACAAAAAAGAAAGAAACTTAAAATGCTATGCTTATATATTCTATTTCTTATTGTATACTTTGAATAAAACGATTACCTTTCATCCAAATTCACTCAATAACCGGTACGTCGATTCCATCCCATTTAACACGCAAACGGGCATTGTAGCTTGAGGTAAATCAAACGTACTTCAACCACGTACGTCGAAAGATCACAGAAAAACGAGTTCGCTGCAAATAGATGCCATCGAACTCGATTTGCTGTTTTATTAAACATTTTAATTGCTCGATGCGCGTCATTGCAGTCGGCTGCAAAGCCAGCATTAATCAATTGGATGCTGAAAAGACAAGCCTTACCGTGTAGTTTGCGCTGAAATGGATTAGTACATTTACAATTCCGCAAGTGGATATTTGACAAAAACATTCAATGAAAACATAAAGCTATGGCTTCGTTGCCACAGTAGTCCAAATGCACACGGAAACAGGTAGTGGTTTGTGTGTGTGTGTGTGTGTGTTTTAAGCTGGCCATTGACCATGTTTGCCCATCCCACCTGGGATCGACCTTTGTGAGCGAATGAGTGTGGTGCAACGAAAACATCAAACTGGAGTGCAGAGTGCATAAGTGGAACTGAATGGAATTCGGCACGGAAGCGTAACAGAGCAACAAAGTGAATTTGTTTGCAAGGAAATTAAAACGTTCATTTTATATGAACGATCGATGTGTGACGAGGGTATGATTTTTTCTTCTATCGCCATGTTGGTTTGAAATTATGTGGAGAAGGTTATTGCAGTTCACTATGTCATTTGAATAAAGCTAACCGGAAGTATTAATATAAAAAAAAAATTGTGGTATTGTTTTTTTGGTTTGGTTGTTAACTGTTGTAACAATTTTTATTGGTGTTGTGATATAATTTTTAAACATAAAGGCCAGAGTACATTGTCCGTACTCGATGGTGTAATTTAGACTTTCACTAGCGCATCTGACGGTGGCTGACCGAAGCATTTTGCCAAACAATTTGAATTTTTCCATGTTTTATTCTTAAACTGGACCGTAAAAGCTTTGTTTTTGATAGATGAATATGTTGTGTTAATTTTTCAGCCATTTTCGCATAATAAATGATTAAAAAAACCAACACGACCATTCCCTCGGTGACCAAAACAGCATCCACCAGTTTTCGACAGATGCGCTAGTGAACATCGAAATTACCCTAGCCAGTACATACAATGTACCCCGGCCTTAACAAACAATGAGAATGAAGAACATAGCTTGGTGTTCTGATTGACATTCTCTCTAGGTTGTATCGAGAGCGACTATATCGTTATTCTTGTTATCCCTGTACGAACTCATTCGTAACTTTTAACAGGTTTTTAAAGAAATCAATAACTCGCAAAATTTACAATTCAAATATGCACATTTCCTGTCTTTGACTGAGGCAATATGAGTACAGACGATGTCGTAATGCAAACCATCCCTACAGACACAACCGAAACAAGTGTTTTGAAATCATTCTGTTGAATATTTTTTCCTGTATGTCTCTTTACCTCCAGCAACAATGATAGAGGCGCAAGGGAATAATAATACAGAAAACTGCTTTTAACAAGCAGGTTTGATTTTCTTTGATTTTTATTATGCTTCAATTATATTCAATGCTTTTATAAATCAGGATGCAGCCTGACAAACAAACGATTTGAATCTGAATTAAATCGGAATAGCATAATCTATCATTGATTTATATCCTTATTCTCTTTCTCATTGCTTATTGCTGTCATAAAGTTCGGCTATAGTTTCTTATTCAGCGAGTTATAAAACAAAACCCTCGAAAGCAATTTTATCAAATTTTAAACGCAATAAAGTTTGTTCACATACCACAGCAGCCCAAAGTTCAGAAGGGGGCCAAAACGGACAAAGCGGTCATAATCACCAGCACAGATTGTGGAAAGTGTGATACGCTCAGCTGCTTCTTAGCCTCCCGCAAAGGAAATCGAGAAGGAAACTGAACTATTTCAAGAACATCTTTCTTTCGTTGGGTAAAACTTTTCTACACACCCGAGGCGTTTTGAGGTCCTATCGAGATCAAGATAGTAGTGTGTTTATGAACTGTAGTGCTGCTGGTCGCATGATTTGCAAAATCTGGTTTCTTGGAAATAGAATAGTTTGAATATTGCCATGCTGCAAACTAGTAAGAATTTAGAGCAAGAGAACGTTTAGTTTGACCCTAAACTCGTGAAATAGTTTACAATCTGGCAGTATTAAAATTGTTCAATTTAAGTATTCAACGTGGAAAAACATCGCACAATCATTTGTTATTTTCCATACCTATTGACTTAAAATTCATTGATATTATGAGAGGTCTAATTATGGATACTCAATGTAAAGTATTCATTTTTATGAAAAGAGATAGATAAACCACGCACAGAAATTGCTTTTCGTTCGAGGGAGAAAGCATGCAAATTTATTGTTGAATCGACGTTAACATTCTTGATCAACCATCACGAACGTTTGATTTTGCTTCGTGGTGATGAAAATCGTTCGGTTTGCACTATACACTAAATGGTACTCTGCTGCATTGGAATTTGCACTGTAACAGCACGTGCACAAACATCGTCATTGCAATCGAAAGACGGAACGACGGGAGATTTGAAGCGATTTGTAGCGCAGGATGAAACGTCCAGAAATTGCATGTGCAAGCTCATCTTTCAACTTTGAAAGGTTACGGTTTGTCGTTTCTTATCGCCATATTCTTCTTTTTCTTGTTTTGGCACAATAACTGTTGTCGGTCAAGGCCTGCCTGTAGCACTAGTGGGTATGGCTTTCAATGACTTATTGATTACACATAGCAGAATAGTCAGTTCTACGTATCGGGGTACGGTCCATTTGGGGCTTGAACTCATGACGGGCATGTTGTTAGGGCGTACGAGTTGACGACTGTACCACCAGACCAGCCATATTGGTGTAAAATAGTGATGGGCGGGTCGACCTGAACCTATCGGATCGGAGCCATTCGTTAGCTTACGGGTTGACCCGAAAGGTAGAAAGTAGGTTCAATACGTGGAAGGATTCCGGTAGGTGCAAGCAAGAAGAATCAACTCCGACCCGTTGGTGCAGCGAATTCAGGTCGCGTCGGGTCAAGGTAGGTTCAATACTCGATCCGAACCCGCTGCACCAACGGGTCGGAGTCGCTTATGCTTTCTCGCACCTACTGATCAATCGGGTTGATCCAAACTCGTTGCACCCGTGGGTTGGATTTGATTTCGACTCCATCCTAGCGCACCCGCCGCAACAAAGGGGCCGGAATCAATTCCGATTGGTTAGAACCGACGGAGTAGAATAATGGATTTATTTTTTACCGCTTGCACAGATTACTTGATTAATTATCCAGCGCTACAACCTGACTCGGCAAGAGTGAGACCCTCATACAGCTTGTACATCTCGTCGTTATATCGGTCCCTCCATAGTTCTTCCACACATGCGGGGCCAAAGTCCTGAGCATTTTCCTCTCGAACGCTCCTACTTCCTTCATAAAGTGTTCATCGATCGTTCAAGCAAGCATCTATCGGTGTGTGTTCGCGCAACGCGAATGTTCTCGCAACGCGAATGATAAGAACTCAACCCGTTTGTAAACACAACAACACAAGTGTCATTTGCGCACAGACGGAGAAACGGGAAGCGGGTGTCAAAAACCACATGGCGATACAGTAGCAGCGAATAAAGAACTCTACATTTTTCTACAGCAAAAAAACCCAGTGTTATCACTTGAGTTATCCCAACATTTTGGTCCTTCGAATCGCGGATCGACGATTGATCATCATTTAGTTCTTCGAGCAACGAATTGTGGTCATTCGAAGAGTGTAAACAAACGAAATGGCAGAGGCACGTAAGGTAAAGTCGCTGCGTATCCAGCAAACGGCCACGCAACTCTCTATACAGGCAATTCATACATTTTCCAAGTCTTATAACAAAGAAACGCAAAGAGCAGAGGCAATTATTCGCAAACAAAACTTGCAAAAACAATATGCAAAATTCATTGACCTGCAAGATGAACTGTTGCCCTTAGATGAAGGCAATGAAGCGGAGAATCTTGCGCTTCGACAAACCGTGGAATCAGCGTACTATGATGCTGAAGCTAATTTAGCTAGTGCTGTTGAAGCAAATGATACAAAACCATGTGTACCAGCATCTAACATCAAGCTACCGGACGTGAAGCTGCCCGTCTTCGATGGCAAGCCACAAAATTGGTCTAGCTTTCATTCGATCTTTGTCGCGATGATCGATAGTGCGGAACTGTATTCAGGCGTACAAAAGTTGTATTACCTGCGTACATCGCTATCCGGTCCAGCACTCCAGCTAATACAAAGCATTCCAATCAGCGAAGAAAACTATTCCGTGGCATGGAATCTGTTGCTCAATCACTACAACCACCCAAAGAGATTGAAGCAGTTGCATGTGGAAGCATTATTTGAAGATGCTGCGCTGAAAAAGGAATGTGCAAATGAACTACGCAAACTGATAGAAAATTTCGAAGCCAATGTAAATGCATTAACCCAATTAGGCGAACCAACTGCTCAATGGGATACGCTTCTAATACAAATGCTTAGCCGTCAGCTCGATCCGTCAACACTACGAAGCTGGAAAGAACATTCGGCAGAAAAGAAAATCGATTCGTATAGTGATTTGGTTGCGTTTCTGTACCGTCGAGTAGGAGTGTTAGAAGTGTTGCCATCAACGTCATCAGGTAAACCACCCAAGCAACGTGTATTTGCAACAACCACAATGCCGAACAACAACACCAAGGGTTGTGCTTGTTGCAACAGAGAACATCCTGTGTACACGTGCGATGAGTTTAAAAAACTATCCTTAAATGCAAAGCAAAAGGTCATAACACAGCACAAATTATGTTATAATTGTCTTCGTCCTGGTCATCATCTACGTGACTGCAAATCTGCCAGCACCTGTAAGAGTTGTCACAAGCGCCATCATACACAATTGTGTTCTTTACCACAACCCTCGTCTACTGTACCGTCATCAGAAGAAGATCAACGAGATCCTCCGACCACGTTAGCATCAACATCGGTCGTCGAGTCGATCACATGTGCTTCAGCAGGTCAACATAAGACAGTCCTCCTGGCCACTGCCACTGTCATAATCGTTGACGATGAAGGCCACAAACACAACGCACGAGTGCTGCTAGATTCAGGAAGTGAGAGTTGTTTTATCACTGAAAATCTAGCCCAGCAAATGAAATCAACAAGGGAGAGAAGCAATCTATGCATCTCTGGAATCAGTTCCACTAATACAACCGCAAAGCAGAGCATCCGAGCGACACTTCGCTCGCGGGTTGGGCGATACTTTGCCAACCTGCAGTTCTTCATACTACCAAGAGTCACGGGGAATCTTCCATCGTCATCGATTGACACCACGGGATGGAACCTGCCTGACAACATCTTTCTTGCGGACCCTCACTTCGATTGCATCGGCCGAATTGATGTCTTGATCGGCGCGGAGGTCTTTTTCGACATTATGAGACCAGCTGGACGAATACTTCTCGGGAAGGATCAACCAGTCCTTGTCAACTCGGAGCTCGGATGGATCGTATCGGGGCCAGCCGTAAGTACACTCACACCTACTTCACAAGCTTCTTCTATTACAGTCAACCATGCATCTACAACGGTTCAAGATGTTCATAAACTTATGGAACGGTTCTGGGCAATAGAGGAAGGTGAAATAGTCAACGCACAATGTAATGAACATGCAGCGTGCGAAGAACACTTTCGTCGCACCGTTTCACGAAATTCTTCCGGACGCTACGTCGTGCGTCTTCCACTGAAAGAACATCTTCTCACAAAACTAGTTGACAATCGCAAGGCAGCAGTTCGTAGATTTCATTTTTTGCAATCCCGGCTCAGTTCTAACAACGAATTTAGAAACAGCTACAGCTCATTTATCGATGAATACGCTGAACTGGGGCACATGAAGCGCATTTCGGAGGAAGAATATAACAACACAAACCAACATCATTATTACCTTCCACACCATGCGGTGACGCGTCAAGAATCGCTAACAACCAAGTTGCGCGTTGTCTTTGACGCCTCCAGCAAGACATCTAGCGGCATATCGTTGAACGATGTTTTGATGGTAGGGCCAACAATTCAGGACGATATCCGATCAATCATCATGAGAGCACGTAAACATTCGATCATGATAGTCGCTGATATTAAAATGATGTACCGTCAAGTGCTCATAGATGATCGTGATACATCGTTACAACTCATCGTATGGAAGCCAACACCGTCCGAATCACTGCAAACATACAAACTGTGTACCGTCACATACGGTACAGCTAGTGCACCCTATTTAGCAACACGAGTATTGTCACAACTTGCCGATGACGAAGGCAGTAGCTATCCTATTGCAGCCAAGGTATTGAAAAAAGATTTTTACGTCGATGATTTACTTACCGGCACTTCCACCGCAGCCGAAGCTTCCGAAGTAATCACACAACTAACTGCGCTTGTTTCCAAAGGTGGTTTTACTCTACGTAAATGGGCCACGAATGATGAACAAGTTCGCCAAACCATCTCAAAAGCCAAACTTTCAGAAGACGAGTCATTTTGTTTCGATCGCGACCAGATTATCAAAACTCTCGGTTTGCATTGGCATCCATTGAATGACTCCATGACGTATCGCATCAAACCATTTGAAGAAAAACTGATCACAAAACGCTCAACGTTATCCGGAATTGCACGATTATTCGATCCAATCGGCCTTATCGGACCAGTAGTCACGAAGGCAAAAATATTCATGCAATCTCTCTGGACACTTAAGGCCAGCGATGGCTCGATATGGAACTGGGATACTGAGCTTCCAGAGCAGCTCCAGAAACAATGGCTATCATTTAAAAATGAGCTCAACTTACTTAACACAATACAAATACAACGATGCGTTCTACTAAATGAAGCTACTAGCGTCCAATTACACATTTTTGCCGACGCATCCCAAACAGCATACGGCGCTTGTGCCTACTTGCGCTCAACTAACAAGGCAGGCCAAATCAAAACATCACTAGTAGCATCTCGATCGCGGGTCGCGCCTCTTAAATCACAAAGCATTCCCAGACTAGAACTATGCAGCGCCCTTGTAGCAAGTGAGCTATACAAATCGATCCAGCAAGCTATGCAGCTAGACGCCGATATCTATTTTTGGCTTGACAGTACAGTCGCTCTTTACTGGATTCAAGCATCACCGTCGAAATGGAACACCTTTGTCGGCAATCGTGTGTCCAAAATACAACAAGCCACTAGCAGTTGTACATGGAGCCACATAAACGGCCAAGAAAATCCTGCAGATCATATTTCACGGGGATTAACTGCAAGCGAACTCGTCAACTGTGACCTTTGGTGGAATGGCCCGCCATGGCTCCAACTAGATCAAGAGCAATGGCCCAAACCCCAACTGTCATCTCAACTACCATCAGAGGTTTCAATAGAAGGTCGGTCGATCACTACTACAGCTGCTGCCACCAAAAGTCCCCCATGCGATGCAATACTGTTGGTAAACGAGTTGCTATCCAAGTTTTCTGACTACCACAAATTGCTACGAGTAATTGCATATTGCTTTCGAATGAGAACTAAACGTGATTCTTCGCAAGAAACTGTCGTTATTAGCACAGACGAATTATGGAAAGCTGAAATCAGAATCTTGCAAGTGGTTCAAAGAGATATCTTTGAAAAAGAATGGACTCAGCTCCGTCAAAACAGTCCTGTTTCCAACAAATCCAGACTAAAATGGTTCCATCCGTTTCTTTGCGATGATAATCTTATCCGCATTGGTGGACGTCTATCAAAATCTAATCAACCATTTGAAAGCAAACATCAAATATTATTGTCAGCAGGACATCCTCTGGCAGAAATGCTGATTAGACACTTGCATAAAAAACATCATCATGCCGCACCGCAACTATTGATCACCATCCTTCGTCAAAAGTATTGGGTCATAGGGGCCAGATCCCTAGCTAAACGCATTTGCCATGAATGCGTACCTTGTTGTCGTGCTCGTCCTCGGCTGCTAGAACAATTTATGGCAGAACTACCAACTTCACGCATAACACCAAGCCGACCATTCTCAATAGTGGGAGTGGATTATTGGGGTCCCATCGGTCTATCACCCATTCATCGCCGTGCATCATCTGGTAAAGCATTTGTAGCTGTCTTTATCTGTTTCGCTACAAAGGCTGTTCATCTCGAGCTCGTCGCAAACCTTACCACAGCCAAATTCATCCAAGCATTTCGTCGTTTCGTTGCTCGTCGTGGGTTATGCAGTGACATTCACAGCGACAACGGACGGAACTTCCTAGGCGCCTCCAGAGAACTGCGCGCATTGGTGACGAGCAAACAACATCGAATTGAAATCATCCAAGAATGCACGTCACAAGGAATGCGCTGGCATTTCAATCCACCGAAAGCGTCACACTTTGGTGGGCTATGGGAGTCAGCAATCCATTCTGCTCAGAAGCATTTTTTCAGGGTCCTTGGCAAAACAACTCTGCCTCAAGATGACATGGAAACGTTGCTTTGTCAAATTGAATGCTGCCTCAACTCACGTCCACTGGTTCCTCTCAGTGACGATCCGTCTGACTTAGAGCCACTAACACCAGGCCATTTTCTGGTCGGAAGTAATCTTAAGGCAGTCCCTGATAACAAATTAGAGGATATACCATCCAATCGTCTTAAACATTACCAACTGGTACAAAAGCTTCTACAGCAGATTTGGACAAGATGGAGCGCAGAATATTTGGCGACTCTTCAGCCTAGGAGCAAATGGCTCAAACCACCAGTAAAAATAGACGTTGGCCAACTTGTTTTGGTCAAGGACGAGTCAACTACCCCATTGCATTGGCCGCTAGGACGCATCATTAAAACATACCCAGGCGATGATGGAGTAGCACGAGTTGTGACATTGAAGACAGCTTCTGGCGAATACACTCGGCCAATTGCGAAGTTGTGTCTTCTTCCAGTAACTTCAATGGTTCAGAACTAACGTCTGAAGGGGCCAGTATGTTCGCGCAACGCGAATGTTCTCGCAACGCGAATGATAAGAACTCAACCCGTTTGTAAACACAACAACACAAGTGTCATTTGCGCACAGACGGAGAAACGGGAAGCGGGTGTCAAAAACCACATGGCGATACAGTAGCAGCGAATAAAGAACTCTACATTTTTCTACAGCAAAAAAACCCAGTGTTATCACTTGAGTTATCCCAACAGGTGTGTATGCAAAACATAACAGGAATCCATTAAACTAATATTGTGGCTGCACTGGAACACTGCACAACGATATTTATATTTCAGCAAAGCGTTATAAAAATATAATCTACTGGAAACGAAAGTCAGCAATCGGACGAACACGAAAGGTTACCTATAATCAGAGCTGTGTACCGGCTATACAAACCGCTTTGTAGCATTCCCCTAAAGGAACGCAATTTCGACGAAATGATTCCCGAGGAGCGTGGAGCTGAAAATATTCCCTTAACACGCCATTCGACGATTAGCATACACACTTTCCACACTCTGTATGAATAACAAATTTACACTCTTCAACCAGCAGAGTTTTCGCCATAAATGACTTCTTAATGGGTTCAACGCTACTTCGTTTTACTATCGAAGACATTGGCTATTCTTTTGCTTTTGTTGAATACAAAACATATACTTGATATTCGTTTGATGAACGACCTCAACAATTATTTTGTTAGTGGCAAAGCTCAAATGTTGATTTTTAGTGAAAATTATTTGAACTGTATTGACAAAAAATTTGCAAGTTCATATGATTTCAAAGACCAATCGTGGCTGTTTCATGCAGCACAAACAACAATTTTCCTATTCTCAACTTTAATGAGAATCCACACTACTGACCTGGGTGTGCAACACCTTTAAACCGTACGTGATGCTATGGCCTTCATCGCTACAAAATCGAATCAAGTTAGACCGTTGTTCGGTTGTTTCGCGCACTGTTTGTTTAATTGTTATTAGTTTTTCTGCATACTTCGTGCACTACGGTGAGCAAGGCAAACGATCGAGAACATTACAGAATGCAGTACACAGCCAGCCAACACCCGGTGAAGTGTTTTGTGCAAACATGAAATACAAGCACAACTAATTGAAAAGTGTCATGTACTCGGCCCCTTTCACTGAATCGCTTGTTGAGGATGCGATGTTTCGCTGCACACAAAACGTTTAATTTGCATGTTTTGTACCATATTCAATTATTCCCATTGGTGAGTACTGAAAAAACGTTATAAATCAAACACAATGTATTTAGTTAATCATTATTTATATTTTGATAAATGTATCAAGCAATGGTCACGTTTCCATAAATTTAAAGGTTTGCTATAATATCACTACGCTTGAATTGAATTTGAACTCTTTTAGTTAGTAACAAAACAGGCTTGAGGAATGTAAATGATTAACTGATTATCAGGTATTACAAATTCTTAGGAAATTGATGGTAATGCTTTCGGATACAAAACTCATTTGCTATGCCCTATGGTATGATTCTTATCCCTTTGAATTGTTCCATTCTATACTGATGGCAGCAACAGCTCGTTGGATATCATCCTCTTTATATTATCGGATTGTAGCTTATAGCTTATAGCTTTTTCCATTGCACACCACAAACATTCATACAAACAACGTATAACAAGCAAACTTGGATATAAGTTTCGCAGAGAAATATAGTCTAGCTACTCAAAGTACTTCATAGCAAAAACAATGCGGTAGTTAATTCTCTGTTCTCACAACTTTTCCCTCTTTTGTTTCTGTACGCGTAACGAAACTTTACCGCCCATACTTCATCACGGTGAATGTACTTTTTCTCGAGTAATGGATATCGTACGATGGTCGGACCTGGTAGCTATTAGTCCCTAGGAAAAACGGGGCTAGCATGTGGCCGCTTTATGCTGGTCTTACATGAAATGCTTAACCTGGCCGAGATGCCGTGGCTCCCCACACTAGGAACAATATCATTAATTTGATATTCTTCTCTGTCTCGTGTGCCGTGGTTTTCATGCTCATTTACATTCATTTCATTCCTTTTTGGACTATCAAGTTTCTTAGTAAGAAAGAAAACTTTGATCACTAGCTTTGCTATTGGAATCCCAAAAGCCTGTGCCGTACATTTAAAAAAGTCATATTTCTTACACTTTTTAAAAAAGAATTTGTACAATATTCTTCATTGTGATTTGCACCTTTTGTGTAACTGGAAACTTTTGAACGATTTTTACACCACACTGAGTATCCATTTCTATCGCATGGAGCGTATCTTTCCAAACTATGCCTGTTCATATCATCTATAAGGCTGATTAAATAAATCTATCAAATTAGACTATCTAACTGAAACTAGTGTAAGTCAAATATGTTTTATTCTAGACGCCTTTGTACTGCAAAAGTTTTGCTGTATAAACCTGTAAGCTTTACCCAATTTGTACAACTGTACGGGTCCTTCAAACCACAAATTAGGCCCGTAGTGTACCGAAAGTACCGAAGTTTTATCAACCTTACGCCACATCATGCATCTTGAATGATGTAAGGCGAAAGTTACGACTAAAGGTAAGAAAAAGTTCTCCCATTGTAGCTTTATAAGAAGTACCACTTGGGGGGCGTGAAAATGTGCAAATGATGAGAAGACTAAGCCTTTGCTAATGTTATGACACAGAAGATAAACACTTACCATTGTTATTTTCTGTTGGCTTTCTTTGCTTTACTTGTGTTGAGTCGTTTTGGTGTCTGTTTTTTGAGTGCATTATTTTCTTACTCTTGACACAGAGTCTTTCATCCGGAGTTTTTAAGGTAGAATGCAATAGTTTGGGTGAAAGCTGCAATAATAGACATACAAAATCACTATAATGAACGTTACGTAGGCCTAATAGAGAATTCATTTGCTTTCTTTATGACTCTTGAAAATTTTTCCTTATTTGGAGAACAAGGCACTATCAACAGCAAGAAGTGCACAAAACTGACCTTTTCTTTGCCATTTGATATTGTAATTAGATAACCATTTTTTTAACGTGATTCGATAAACACTACCTTGGAAAATTAAAATATAAAATAAGAGATAGGGAATGATTCGAAAGAACGGTGTGCTATATTTACGACCCTACAATCCTAGGCGCAATTTCAACCTTTTTTCCATGCCATTGCACTTCTGATTTGGTGACACTTACTGGCATTTTCGTTCGCTCTAGCAATAAAGGTTAAGAGATAGGTATTGTGTCTTGCCCTCGGTTCACTACAATAAAGGATAACCTTTCACGGCTGAGCTAAAACAGGTAAGCCATTGCAGATAGCTTACGCTTTGGTTGCTAACACTTCCGTAATGGCAATGAAGTAGGCATTTTTATTTGCCAAACCAAACTGAAGCTAGACCGATATCAGTGGAATAGGCACCAAACACTATACTTAGCAACATACAACATCTTGGTATCGCTCGAACACCCGATTTTGGGAGACGAGCTTGTATTTTTGTTGTTTCAATGTGTTCGTCAAAATTTAAGGTTGTAAAATGTATTAAAAAAAGTGTTGATAATGTAGATTTACTTTTCTTCTAGACTTTTTCTCGTTTCCATACTGTTTGCTTTTCATACTCTCATTTACAATTTTTATATAGGTCCTGTTGTCTTTTATGTAGAATGTTCAGCAATATTTCTTAAACATCTTTTTCGAACTAAATAATCCATCGAATCGTAAGAAATGTTTGCAGCATTTGCACTCAAAAGATGGCAATGTTATCATGTTCAAATAAGCTGGACTGGAGAACACTCCCGATTTTATTAGATTTCGTATCCAAACATCAGTATGGAGGTGGCACCTTCCTAAACCATTAAAGCAACGGGGAACTTTTACTCAAAGGATCAATGAGTGGGGATTTGGGGTTGCTTTCGTTAGTGTGCCCCGCTAATTGACGGATCGAGACGATGCCAGGGTGATGACCGGGTAGAGCATTTGTTTGAAATCCAGTCGGTAACACCTTACCATGACCGGACAGCGAACTAACACACCGACAAGCAAACGATCGCCCAGTTGAGTGTAGCCAGTGTGCCAGCGATAAATTTGCTAGGTTGATATTTTGCCAAAACTGTTTTGGGAAGCTTCGACGAAGGACTGGTAAAGTAACTGAAGGAAATTTAATTTGCGTGTTAATTTGACGAGGGTCGTTATACGGATATTGCTGCTTTTCAAACGGAAAGCTTCGGTTACGAAACTAAACCAGTCGGATAGTCAAATTAGGATTTCAACAGCGTGCTGGTGCGGCGTAGTAGGACTCTGCCGTTATCGTCGATAATCCGGGGGGAAGTTTGCCTGCTGTCACCTGCCCCGAACCCTTCGCTAACAACAAAAGAAGAAGGCTATGGTTTCCGTTAATTGCGGTAGGATCGCTGAACCACTTTTGTCCTTTATAAATGACCCTTAAGAATTGAATCGGGCAGGATTATTTAATGTAACCGGGCGGACAGCAATCAGTGCTTGCAGAAAGATATTCTCCGCTGTTAAAGAGTGTTTTTTCGATGCCGGTTTTTTTGATGCTGGATTTCATCATTTCACCCAATTACAAGTTTCACATTTGTTGGTATGTTCAAGATTTGTAATTCATTGATTTATGTTTTTTTAATGAACTTTAAGCAATTGATAGATAGGCAGAAAGTGTTTGTACATTGGGTGCTACTTTTTGTGTTACTATCGTAGGTAAGATTTTTGTTTTCGATGCGAAAAGAAAACTTATGACACGTATTGGAATTTTGATTGATGACTACAGTTAATGAAAATAAATACGTCAATCAATGGAGTATGCGGTAGAAGTGCAAGTATAGGTGAATTGAATTCACTCATACGATGCATACCACAACACTCGATGCTAAGAGGCGAATGAGGCTAATTGGCTGAAAGTATCTATAAAAATAAATGAAAAAAACTCGATGCAAGTGTTATAATGCCTAAACGATAAATTAGGGGGGAAATTTTAAACAGTAGTCCAAGACCTGAATTATATTTAGCCTTTAAATAAGACCAATAACCATTCATTATTTAGATAGCGGAAGTTGATCCATCCTAGTTTCTTTCAAAAGCAAAATGAAATATAGATTGCATTGATTGTTTATGATTTTTACACGTTTTCAGTAAACGTATGCCGCTGGAAAATTATTTGATAGAAACGCAGCTTAATTTTTACAACGTAATCTTGATGGAACGAGAACGGAGAACATTAAATCCAATCATATTTTACGCAGATTCTATCATTGAGTTGCTAACAAGCTCAAATTCACAATGATGTTATTTTATATTTGCTTGGCAAGAACATTGCTGGGTGTATGTCACACATCAATCCAAGAATTCGTGCAAAAGAACCATTAATCTTCGTGCTCCTACTTCACAGTCAACGTGACGTTAGCAGAAGGAAGTTAGTCCCTCCGTCTTACCAAAAGAGCATAATTTCACTTTATAGGTAGCTAAGCAAACTGTATTCCATCAAGTGTAAACGTGTTTTCTAACATGAAGGAATAGTATTGGAGTAACTTGATGAAGCATAAATTATGCTTGTAGCTACCATTGTCAGCGTCTTTTGCAAGTTCCCATTTTTGTTTACACTGTTTGTTCTGTTCGAGTATTACCAGTTTGCTCGCAGAATTGTAAAGAAAGAATCCCCAAAACTCCCCGAACGGTGAAGATCATTTTCGAAAGTCATTATCGCTGAAAAAAACTTTCAGCGTTAATGTCATTGTCTCCTGTCATTATCACACTATAAAATTATTTCAAATATTTGAATTTCGATGCTATAATTCAATAAAAAATCAACCATTCTACATTAGTTATGAGCATTTCAATAACATCGCAACTCGTTTTTTCAGCAGCTGTATTGATTTGATTAAAATACAAACTAACCGGGATCATTAAAGTCTGCATCACGTGTAAACAGGTTTAGAAACCGATTTAAAATACTCATTAAAACGTGGTTCTTTATTCTTTTTTTCATGGAATACATACAATGCACTATGTTTTCTTCCGTATCTGTAAATTCCTGCAGTCAAAAGACTCTAAAATAAATCAAAATAAGGTAATGTGCACTACCAGCGAAAGATGGGCCGATATTCAATATCTCCCACAGGCATCGCTTTTGCCGCTCATCAACTGTAGGATGCCACTCTCCGTTATTATCTACAGCGTTCGGCGAGATCCACATTTACCATTCTCCATTTATTAAATCACTAACTCATCCTTTCAACACATGCAACCCTCTAGCTGTATCCGCTAATGTTCGCAACATGTCTATCCGCAACAGAACAGCATTCTCGAAATAATATCCGCGGGAATGCAATCTACTGGGACCATGCTTTGGTGGACATTATTACCATGGTGGGTCAACGCCACAATGACCAAAAAGGTACTAACCTTTGTATCATTCCCGAAACTCTGGACATCCATGTTTCGATAGATGCACTAATGTGGGACGGTCGTACATTCCTGTTGCCTGTTCGAGGACTATTTTCGTACATTCTCATTCCCATCGATCATATCGATTCAGTCGCGTTGCAATAGCATCCGTATTTACTGTATTTAACGGTCCATTGAGTTGTTCATTTGGGGTCATTACAATATTCTATCAAATCGCGCCCAGGCGTTTATCGAAGGGAAGCAATGCATCCGTGCGGGCTTGTGCTAATGGACTCTCGTGTTAACTGAAATGTGGAGTCCGCTAGGGACTTCAAACATTCGGAAGTCCGGATCGAATATCGCTCTCGCATAATTGATATGTGCATTGTGGGGTGACATTAAGCCTACTGTTTGCAAAATACCACAGATGCAGCGATGCAACGTGCGTTTGGTAGGGTATACAGAGATGGACTTATTTTATCAATGACTCAAAATGTCAACTGGTGAAAATTGTGAACGGGAAAAAAAAAACACAACACAGTTTGCTTTCGTTTTGTTCAGTACACTAAATCAAAATTTCTTCCAACCATTCTTCTCAAGCCTTTCTAATAGTTGTTGAATCTACGCAATAATGCATTCTTTTACATCCACTGCATTGAGCGACCGACCTAAACCAGTAAAGCTCTCACGCCATCAAGGTCTTCTCTTTGTTACTATGAAGGGTCACTCTCGACTAACAATTCCATTCGCAGTAAGGGGAAGAATGGTTCTCCATTCCAATACCGATGTGTTTGCCGAACAAGAGCCGAACGGCCCCCGAGATTGTGCGAGTTCCTCGTGTATGTTCGCTATCCGGGTAACTGAGTCATTCATATTTCATTCGTCAGTTTTGTGTGACTCTCGGTCGAGAAAGGACCTGTGTCTGCTTGTGCTTAGCTCTCGTGACACCTCCGGTATGTCGTCCTACATCGGCATGTTGATCGTGATTGCTGACCTCCCCATGCGTGTTTCGTGACTTCTGCCGGAATGCTCATTGTCGGACGTAAAGTAGGTCCTGTTTATGACAAATGACCGCATGGTGATGTAAGTGTGTTAACGATGCTAACGCTGCAGAAGTAACGCAGTCTCCTCAGTAAATCATCATGTTACAGATGGGCTGGGTTAAAGTGAAAAGGATTGTGCTGCTGGAAAGGAATAAACTTTCGTAAAGAACACAAGTGAGTGAGTCTCAGAATAACAACCAGCTTCCACTGGACACACTTTCTCAACAAATATCAGCCAAAGTGTGATCAATTCGTGCGTTAGGCATGTTTTGCTCGTTTAAACTGGTGCGGAAATGATGAAACAGCTTAGCTCATGCCCCAAAGCACGCAAAGTGAAAAGTTCTTCCCGGAACACCACACCAGGACGCTCAACGGAACAATTTCACCGGCTTTGTGTGCATTGGTGCTGTTGTGATTCTAATTAGCCAACACTCACATTCATGGTCTGGTGTGGCAAAAGGTCATCAGTGCACTTTCAATTGATTATGCAGAAGGAAGTCTGGAAGCCTGCTTGTTGCCATTGGTTCAAGGACTTCCCGTCCCACGAGTGCTTCAGCAATTCAGCAAGAAAGGAAACAGTTTTCCGTCGCTCGAGCTTCCTCGTTTCCGTGTTCCAAGGATTATTGAGGATTGAGGAACAATAATTAAAATCAAACGAAACGTATGTGCTGGGCGCTACGTGAGCGCATGGAACCTGGTTACCACGATGACAGCCAAGGACGTCAATGACACGGGCTGCTCAGCTCCATGCGTTCACAGCCGGCATCGTCTAACGTAGGTCGAACGATGAGTACCACTCCTCCGTTGTCAGGCAACTGGAAAAAGGCCGGAACGCATCAGAGCTCATAAAAGAGACGCTGTGTGATAGTCATTCTTCCTCGAAATGATAATCTATTTGACACAGTTCCTCGGTGGCTGTGGTAAACGGGTGCGTATGCCTGCGTATGCAAAACAAGGCCAGTCTGAGCGTGCCGGTTAGAGTCCATAGTTGTGCTCGTTTATATTTATAACACTGGTAATGGAATATATACGTGAGTTCAAAGCATTTGTTCTGCATGTGTGACGGTTTATTGTCATGAAAATAGTGACAAGTGATGTGTCTTGCAAAATCCAGTGGCTTGTGAAACTGAAACAATTGGTTTTAATGTTCTCTCGAGTGTAGATTACTTGTCACGATACGTTCTGAAACAGGGAGTGAGCAATGAACTCTGTGGAATTATATTTAAGTTTGCTGTAGAAAACTTAGATACCTGACCATGTCCTTCAAGTTTTTTGTTTCAGTTTGACTTATATTTTG
Source organism: Anopheles arabiensis (assembly GCF_016920715.1). Classification (NCBI taxonomy): domain Eukaryota; kingdom Metazoa; phylum Arthropoda; class Insecta; order Diptera; family Culicidae; genus Anopheles; species Anopheles arabiensis. The sequence goes on from NC_053517.1 coordinate 9,568,047, forward strand.
AAGCTTTGTTCGGGTTTTTAACACGCCCATTTCTGACGTACTTTTTTTAATTAAAGAAATAGTTTTCATTGAAAGTGAAAAAGTAATTTATGTTAAATATTTGGTAATTAATCATCATAGTAGAAAATCGCTTCGCCAAATATGTAAGACATGTGCAGTGTTTAAGAAGTATTGATTGTTAAGTTTTTATAGTGTACCTTTAACAGGCTGCGTTCTTCACATGTTTGAACAAAATATAAATCCCGAGTGCAAATCAACCGGATCGGTAAATTGTGAAACGGTGTTCAAAGGCGTGAAACATTCAAATGATATAGTGGTTTAAGCAATGCAACTAGCTGGATACCAAAAGGCAAACGAACCAAATTGATGTTCGATTTGAAACAGGAAACGGATATAATGCTGCTGGTATCGAACAGTTGGATCAGTGTGCTCCTTGGAATCCTCTCGATTTCAGGTAATGTCATTTGTAGTTTTTTTTCTCACTTCTCTATTTTTTTCGCCCAGTTTATTGGCTCGTCTGTTCGTTCTGCTCCATAGCAAATACGCATCGTTTTACTCCGGTCCATTGGGATCGGTCGACACTGAAGGGTGCTTTGAACGAACGATTGTGCGAAGCAGCATTTCCGTTCACTTTAACCATTTGAACTTTTTTATATCTTTTGCCCAAAACTGTCACTATTCAAAAGCGTTTCCCAAGAACGAACGAGTGAACACTTCCCCTTAGAAAGATGATCTGATCCCTTTTCAATGTCATCCCTTTCTGGCTCAGTTTGACCGTTTATGTACGATGTTTTTCACCTGCATTGAGAGTATGGTGTCTTTGCTATCCTTGCAGATGATATTCGAGTATTTTATAAAGTTTCTTTCATCGTTATGTCGTTATTTTGCCTTTAGGACATCATAAACTTGCTGTAAAGTATTAGTTTAGTTTATGAAGTTTTGATAGTTATTCGCAGAACTTTGATTTGGATTTATTCGATTTATTTGTGAAACAACTCTTTAGCGAAACCTGAAAAACTACTGGCATATTATGCTTCACCTAAAATTACACCTTCTTGAGCTTTGTTTTGAATAGGTTGGACCGGGTTAGCAGAGTTCTTTTATTTTAATTTCATTAAACTGATCACGTTGGTCGTGTCTGGACTCTGGTCGTAGCAAATTTTAAACAAAAAGTTTTTTATTCGAATTGACTTTTTCTCTACATACCTCAAATGACTTTTTAAGACAGGATTGAGTTGCAACGCCACGTGAATCGTACAAAACATTAGTTTATTTTGTAAACTTTCAAACAGTTTAATTCAAAACTTTTCAATTTTACTTTAATACATTGATAACGTAATGATTGATTGATTGATACTTATTCGTTATTAAAATAAAAATAGATGTCTTTATTTTAATTTCCCCCCATTCACTTGATAAAAACACCTGTTTCCTTCTGTTCTTGCAGTGTCACTGGGTCTTAAGCTGAAAACCGTACGAATACCTCCATATAAATTCCGAGGCGAATCGGCCCTGCTCGAATGTCACTATGAGCTGAACGGTCAGCGAAAGGGACACAGTTCTCTGGAGAGCGGCAACCGTCGACATCATGGATATCAGAACGACTACCTCGGCGAACGGTACGAGGAGGAGGAAAAGCTCTACTCGATCAAATGGTACAAGGACAACGAGGAGTTTTACCGGTACGTCCCGTCGGCTTCCCAGCCGATCAAGAGCTACAAAATCGAGGGCATCCGGGTCGATCCGAACCACTCGGACGGTACGAAGGTGTTGCTGCGAGGGTTAACACTCAAATCGTCCGGCATCTATCGATGCGAGATCTCGGCCGAGGCGCCCAGCTTCGACTCGGTACAGGGTGAAGGTCGGATGGATGTGATATGTAAGTGATTGTGGGATGCATCACCAGGCATCATCTTCACACTCCCGCTTTCTCGACCTTAAAATAATGCTGAATTTGTTTCACCGTGTCGTTTGCTTTTGTTTGCCTCAGTTGTTCCAAGGGATGGTCCCCATATCAGTGATAGTGAGCGTAAAAGCTACCATATTGGTGAAACGATGGAGCTGAACTGCACCTCGGGCCGCTCATATCCGGCCTCCACGCTTCAATGGTACCTGAATGATCTGCTCGTAACGGACCCGAACAACATCATTCACTATCCCTCGGTACAAAATCAGCATGGGCTGATCACAACCTTCCTGGGGCTGAGTATGGTCGTGAACCATCGGCACTACATCGATGGCACGATACGGATAAAGTGTGTGGCCAGCCTTTCACCCATCTTGTGGCGCGGTGGGCAGGAAAGTATCGTCCAGTGGGAGCAACCACCGATCGACAATCGTGTTGCCATGCTTTTAGGTATGTCACAATTCACTTTCACTTGGATTTTCAAAGCTTAATAATATTTTTCACTTCAAACACTGCATCGTAAAACACTATTTCTATTCTCTCTTTTGTAGTGAAAAGTGTTGGCAGCCTGCAACTCCTACATCCTTGGGTTCTGCTTGTAAGTTTGATACTTTATTTACGACATATTTTTTATACACGAGCAGAGTTAGTGTGAGGGAGCTAGGCTGCAAAAAAAATCTAATCAAAATCATCGTGTATATTATATAAATCATAATAATTAGTAAGGATTAGTAAAGCATTATTTCGCGTAACAGCTGAAACAAAACAAAAACCCCACGACACATCCTGTTACCGTATGGTTGACAGCATTCTGCAAAATCGAAGGAAACTTTCTTAAAGAGCTTATCGAAATGAAATTTGAACAAAACTTAGCGCGCACGGTTTATTGGGTGATCGTTCTAAAGAGTAACGTAGCTAAAGATTATGCTGTGCGTGTTGCAATCTACATCGAAACGATTTTGTATATAGACTATCTTAAGCGGTTAAACATTGAATGTGAAAAACAACAGATTCAAATGAACAAAGAAAAAGCAATCTAGGCTTGGCTCGAAAACGAAGCAAGATCGAAACATCAATTTCCCAAAAAAAGGACTAGGATTTTGGTCCCAGACAATGTGGATACCCGCAGTATGTGGCAGCCGTAAGCGGAACAATTATCTACGTAATGTGCAAATAGGAAGGTACGTAGAATGAATAGAGTTATTATAGGAATTGGCCGTGCAGTACACAGCCCAAATCATACTGAGAAACAACAATTATCAGACGACTTTGTGTTCCATGAAGTTAGGTGCCGTGAGAGAGTAAAAAACCATGTTTATGAACGATAAAGTTGTGTACATTGGGGGTGAGTTCGTATGAGTAACTTTTACATTTTTGGAATATCACATTTGTCATAATCTTTTCTATACTTTTAAGTACCAGGTGTTTTAAGCTAAAACAAATTATTATATTTGCTGTTTACTTCAATTATAATGCCTCTAGATCAAATGCATCATGAACGAAATTCGCACCATTCAGTTTGCGGTGAGCACCACTGCTTTAAACCGTCCATAATTTTCCTTACTAAATGTTCCTTGCTAAATGTTCCAGTTTTGCTGCGCTTTCCCATACCCGTACACATGCCCCCATAGTAAATGTATTCTTACGTTATGTTATTCCCCTGAACACAACGCCTGCAGATCAACGCAATTTCCTTTGTTTAGCGTTCACATTCTTCACCGATTTACTTGTACGCTGAGCTGCTGTGCGGCCATTGTTAAGCGTTTCTCGCTGGCATTCTCTGGTTCACGTTGGCATGAAGCAAAAACCTCGTTATCGCATTATGTTTTGTTCCAACCGAATCATACCTCGCCCGCCGACCTCACGATAATCTTATGGCATCCACTTCAATCCGTGTGCGCTTCTGCGGTGAAAGATTTATGCTTCAGGGTTGAGCCGGGGGGGGGGGGGGGCTGAGAGGAAAGGGGATATTCCCGGTAAGTACGTAGCGGCTCGAATAACAGCATGATGAATCTCCGCACTGATATAGTGCGACCTTTGACATTGCGGTGGATATTTGATACACCAGAATCGCTCACTTGCGGCAACACCCGCTAGTGGATCATCAAATATTGAGCTAGACAGTGAACGGTGGTTTATTTCACCACTATCAAACATAAATTATGGATAAAGTGATTCAGCGGAATGTCTAGCAAGTAAAGGTTTAGAATATAGAGTCATGTTTAAAATGACCTGATTTTTGTTATAGGTTCATTCAACCCATTTACTACTACCATTTTCATTCTACGAATTTCTACAAGTACGTGGTACTAGGTGAAAGAAATATTTCACATGGCTTATAATTCGCTGTGCAACCAGTAAATTGGTTCGACACAGGACACAAAGTGATATAGTTTAACAATATTTAGCCGAATAGCGAGGAATATTTTATTCGTGCAATTATATTTGTTTTTTTGAAGTAATTTATAGCTTGGAACTTCAAACGGCATACCTACTACATAATGTACAATGTGATAGTATACATGACAATGATTTACGTTTGAAGCCCATTGTGTTTTAGGATATGTTGATCTGTCAGTGGTATGTATGCATTTTCTTACTTACCTGAAACATTGGCACCTGTTTACGCCATTTGATGGCATGGTGTACAAATATATTTAAAAAACTTATTCCATTCGCGTTTTCGGGTACGTCGGATTTTGGCCATCAATAAGCAAAGAGTTGAATTGTTTTATAGATTTATTGCTGATGCCATGCTTAGAATTTAGAATAGAAAAATATACAATTTTTGGGATCTTTTAGTTGGTTGATGCATTAAATTGTATGCTTTATGTAAGAATTGGAGTGATGTGCATTTTTATAAAGAGGCAACTCGGATTGAGCGTAAGTCGTCGCTCAGATCTCAATGTAGCAACACATAATGAACAGAAGAGAAAAGTATGGTGTCAGCGTCTTCCCCATCCCTATTGGGTTCCTCTGTCTCACAGTCGGTTATTGATCGTCATCATGCGCTGTGTGTGTCCCTTGCGCCTGGCCGGCCTTTGTGTGTCCCTATGCCTTTTTACATTCATTTGGAAAGGAATATCAGAATTTGCAATTAAGAAGGAAATGTGAGTGATCAAAGTTTATAACAATCAATAATAAATTTAAACTCTCTATTCTTAAAAGCTTCTTTAATGACCTTATCATGTTCGAGATTCGTCGATAAAACTGGCTTGAAAAAAGGTCAAACACAATACAATATCCTCGATTTATTGATCGTTATAGGAGCTTTCATTAAATCCGTAACAAAACTCAGGGGTTTGTTGCACTACAGCTTGTAAAAAATCATTCTTGGAAATCATTTGTGTATATTTGTATTCGTCAAATAATTCTATATTTTTTCCAATAAGATTATAGAATGGTGGCGAAAGCACATCCCCAATTGGATAAGATTTTTTGCCTTTGACAATAATATTTTCCCAAACCCGAATCCACCAAACAAACATTGGACGAATTCAAAAGAAAAATAAGTGTACCTTAAAATTTCAACCACTCCCACGGAGGAAAGCAAAAACATTTCCAATCGCTTTTCCCTCAATTCACCATTATACTTTTTAAATAGTTTCCTCCCAGCCAACAGTTCGCTGCCATCTCGGCCTTCGCTGAAGCAAACGATTGCCGTTTTTTCATCTTCCTTGCTTGGCTTTACCAAACAAACGGTCCTTTTGCTCCCGTTTCATGAAATCCCTCGAGCCGCCGGGCTAAACTATGCTCCCGAAGAATAAGAATTATGTGACAACACAGATTAAGGTGCGGTGGTGAGGTACGTGATGTCGCTACGCTTTACCTGTTTTTTGTTTTGTTTTGTTTGTGTGAGTGTGTGTACGAGCAGTAAAGTCTCTGTTTTGTCTCTTGAGTGGTTTCGCTTCAAAAACGGGGGAAAAATTGCCCCATAAATTGATGCTTTGTGCACACCTTGTTCACAAAAGTGCAACCTGCAGCGTGCAAGTGCCGTTGAGCGCATTCGTTCGCGTATGTTGTACGTGTTGCACGCTAAAAAATGTTAACCCACCAGCACATACTGCGGCGGTACAGGGTTGCTACATAGCCAGAATTGACTTGAACTGAATCAGCAGAAATGCAGCGGAAAGGAATTTCCTCTTTTCAAACATTGATTCTATTTCGCTGATGTATGCATGACGTGTGTAGCTGACTCACTGCGTAAAGGGAATGTCTGTTCGATGGAACTTTTTCCATCCGTTCAAAACAGAAGAATTTGCAATCTCTGTTCCTGCCCTTATCCTTTATTGCACCAGATGTGGTGACATATTTAACAAATATATTGTTTTGCATTAAATGTATCAGTAAAATATAAGCTTTAAATCGGTTAAAACTTTTCCGAAGTGAAAAAGCAATGTAGTGCACGGTTGAATTGTATCTCTAGAATTCCTGATGCATTTGAAACTTAAACATCACGAGATTGATCTCCAATGATTAATCATAAAAATAGCTCTGTAAGCACTTGCATGGTTGTCCAAGTACAGCACTTTGCTCGATAAGAAGGATGGCATAATGCAATCACGACTGTACAATTGCACAAACGATTTCTTCAAAACACCCTCCCCGATTAACCTACGCTTTCAAAACCCTCAACAATGCCATTCAGCGAGTTATCTCCGCATTTCAACTTACAACCCATAAAGATAAACCTTTACTGCGAATGCTTGCCATGTGCAAACTACTTATCCCTCTAGATGAAACTTTCCCCTTCTTTTTTTTCTTGTTGCTCTGAACTGCTCTCTACACTCTCGCCCAGCTTAGCCATTCGACCCGTCCCACTCCATCGTACACAGACGCCCACGTTTCGAAATCTCACAACCTACACCACTGCTGTTCATAAATACACACATACACACACTCACTCACACACCCAAACGCTCAAACACCAAACCTTGATCCCGATAAAGCCTCAGGGTGTGGTGGCAAGAAGTGCAACCCGAACGATATGAAGATGTTCTCGGCATAGTTCAGCCATCCTTTTCCCCTGCTTCCTGTCTGACAGGCGAAAGCTCCAAGCCGGGCGGGCACATATTACGATGGTTTGCTTCACTCCAGACACTCTACTCCGTGACCACTTTGCGCCCGTGGCGTCTTGCGCTCTTGGCGAGTGGATTTTGGAAACCCTTGCTGAACTTTTTGGCCGCTGCGGTACTTGGGGCGAATCTTTATCGCTCTTGAGTTTGCTTTGTTCCATTTCAGTTTCTTCCACTGGGGTTCTTCGGCACTGCCCAAAACTGCACTGGCCGTGGCAGCAACATGGACGTAACTTTATATGAGAAAATGATTGCTCCTATAGTTGGTTTTAGAAATGATGGTTTCTTTGGTTTGTTTAGTTTTAAAAGCTGAGAGGGTCGTTTTTTCATACTCATTTCGGGAGTTGAACAGATGATGACTTGTGCCTTAAGAAAGTTCCATAAAATGATCAATTGTTCTATTCTACAAACAGTGCTACAATAAATCATCTAGATCCAACTGAAACTGAACCAAAACAAAACATCAAAAGAGCGCGAACCAAACGAAATTCCCATCGTAGTGTTTGCTAGCATTCACGTGGCTGTGCGTTGCTGCCAGCATGAAAGTAATGGAAATGCTGCAGGAAAGATTCAATACGAAGATTTAAAAAGCAAATGTCGAACAAAGGCTCGGTTTCTTGTGCTTTCGATGTTTACGGTGGAAAAATAGCTGTACTCATGTGCCCTGGAGCCACCGTGCGGAATCTGCTTGATTTGAATTGTAAATCTACCGAGAGAATGGTTGCTCAAGGAAGCGCTTCCAACTACGAATTTTACGCAAGAAAGCAAAGAGAATTGCTTTGAATGGTTGAGTACAATACAAAACAAATAATGAGCTCGAGTTAGTGGATGAGAGTACAACTTGCTCGATACACGGATGTATACCATTTTACTAACGGGTGGAAAATAATGCTTTACATTTTGAATTTAATATTACTTCATAGTTAAAGGTAAACGCTTTTATACTGTATGTGATGTTAAGCACTTGTTCAGTACTTGAATAATAGTTGAGAAGTTTAGGACATCTGATTTACTCATTGCCACCCTAGTACTTTAGTTTCCAGCTGTTAACCAATTCGGGAAAAGGCTTTCCCCAACAAATAAAGGTGTCTGAACAATGAATGGTTTTAATTAAAAGCAACCCCATTGAATACACCCTACAACATGCAGAGCAAATGGATCCACCTAGCATGCATAACGTCATTTCGAGCGATTTATTGAAATAAAAATTGAAAGCGCCGTTTGAGACGTGACAAAGATAATTATCACCTGATAAAATTAAAACGACATTATCAGATCTGTGCCTGCACTTCACCTGCCGCAAAGCACGTGAAACTGTTCATCGTAATGCTTTAACGCCCGCACACAAACACCCCCCATACACACACATGTGCAAACACAGCTCCCACTTCCATTGCACGGTGCATTTTAACCAACGACAAAAAAAGAAAAGTACCAAACCAAAAAAAGGCTACAGGATATGCACGCACCAATGCACATTTTAACACCCATACCATTAAGAACACTTTGTTTCGAAGCATATAATGGGGCTTTACACCAGTGCAGAAACTCATTCAAATCCACTTATGGTTGCATATTCGTGCACACTGCACTCCAAATTGGTGCTTTCGCTGCAACACACTCGCTTCACACGGACACACACACATGTATTCATACATACACACACAGAGGGCTGATCCCATTGGGGAGGTGGATGTGCAAACATGGTCAATGGCAAGCGTAACATACGTTGCCCCCTGTGCCCGTGTCTCTGCTTCATGGCTACTTGGCCTCAAATCGTATCGCGCTCTGTGTTCTGCTTTTGTCGAGTGCTTTCTACCCAATATGCACTGGCGGAACAGTGGACTCGTGGAACAGTGGACTCGCTGTACTAATCCATTTCAATACAAAGCCCCACACACAGTAAAGCTTGTCTTTTCAACATTCAATTGATTAATGCTGGCAGGATTTGTAGTGCGTCGAGTTCGGTGGCGTACAGTGAGCGATAAAAATGTTTAATTAAATAGAAGCAATTGAGCGTCATTTGCTGCTGTGCCTTAGTGACGTTGGCGCGGGGTAAAGTACGCTCAATTGAACGCACGGTGCAATGGGAATTGACTGGCAGTGTGGCAAATGCACCGGAATGTACACACTTTATTGAGTTACCAATACCATTCCGATGGTGAAATGTGTCGCATTTTTAGCATTCCTTTCGCACAAATCATTTAATCAATTTGCGTAAAATTTGTTACCAGTCACCCGGGGTTGCATGGTTTTTAAGCTTTTCAATTCCGTTAAACTCCCAAATGCAAACAAACTTCGCAAAAAAAAAACTCACCTTTCTACTTCTACTTTCTATACTTCCCATTCCACATGCAAACTTTTGCCAGGCAGCGTTGTGGTTTCAATTTTCCCACGCTGCATCTTTATTCTCGATCTTGCAAGGTAAGGCACGGGGCACGGGAAAGTTTCCGGCACTTGCAGGCAAGTGCTTAAACTTTGATTGGAAGTTAATCGACGGCTGAAGTGTGGCGGCTGAAAAGGTGAAAGCTACTGTTTGCTCTCGAGTATCGACTTTCACGGTTCGCTCAAAACAAACACTGTTGTAGGTGTGTTTGTGTGTGGGTGTGGGAGAGATCGTTTGTAAACTTTGTGCATCGAGAAGCAGAAGGTAGGAGACGGCCGAAAGGCACTTCATCCACCAAGAGGATAGCAGCAAAAGAATAGATGTGGTCGAGATCAAAGAACAAAGTATGCTACCGTTCGACCGTGGAATGGAACGTAATAGAAAAAATACCAAGAAGGATGATGTTTTGGGGGTTTCGCTCGTTTGCTGGACGATCGATTATGAGAACGGCTCCACTACTCCCTGGGCATACATTTAATACAGTCTATTAGCGTGGCTAAAAAAACAGAATGGAGAAAAAAGCAAACGTTGTGATATCTGTTTTGAGGTCATAACTAATGAATCGTGTTAAGATTTGTTTAAAATATATTTATTTACGAAACGTACGTTGTATCAGTATATTCATCATTCATGTTAAACGTAGACTGTAAAAGTGAACATATATCACAGTATTTTGGAAAATATAGCTTCCTTTTCCACACGCTGCTAAGTTAGGCTTGGGTCGATGAATAGTTTTTTGATAGTTTTGTATACATTTCCAACTTCTTGTTTAGTTTAGTTGAGTGTTTATTAATCGATGAATCACAAAGAACTCCCGGGACAAATTGCGTTCACAATATACAATAGCTAACGAACATAACATTTATACATCGCGATGTCTATAAATGATAGGTTTTTTTTTATAGGAAAATGTGAGGGTTTTTATACATAAAAATAACAAAAATAAATTCTGATATTTTATGTTATCGAAATAAATTTCTCTCAATTGAGCCTGTAATGGTTTTCATACCGTTTTAAATGTTCCTGAAAGTAATGGAACTTTTTGTGTGTTACAATATTGATTAGTTTCATTGTGATTTCAATTTAAAATGTGTCAACAACGATTCATAATCGCAGCACGACTTGCAACAACGTCGGGATAAACTTTCCATCAAAAGTGGCGCTCATTTGGCAGCTGTGGCAGTAAAAATCTGACCATTGATGCTTTGTTTTACGCTAAATAATTGCTACATGCCCTGAGCTAAAAAGCAACATCCCAGGACCGTTGGTTTTGACAGCCGGAAATTAGCTAGCTTCGTCATACAGGTCCACACAGGGTCGCCACTGGCTCTACGAAAATGGGCCACAGAAAAATAAGAACATTACGAAAATACAGCCGTGAGCTGCAAAAGGTCAAGTTGTATGAGTTTTTTTATTTGTTATTTTTGGATCAATGGTGTCACATGAAACTCATCATTTGCAAAAAAATACGAACAAGATGAAAGAAGAAGGCAACCATCTGCTTGACCTGCTATCGAGCATCGGACACCAAACGCCCAATTAAGGTGAAAAGCATCGTACACGACAAACTGAGCCTGAAAGGGATGACGTTGAAAAGGGATCAGATCAACTTTTCTAAGGGGAAAGTGTTCACTCGTTCGTCTTTGGGGAACACTCTTGAATAGTGACAGTTTTGAGCAGAAGATATAAAAAAGTTCAAATGGCTAAAGTGAACGGAAATGCTGCTTCGCACAATCGTTCGTTCCAAGCACCCTTCAGTGTCGACCGATCCCAATGGACCGAAGTAAAACGATGCGTATTTGCTATGGAGCGAAACGAACAGACGAGCCAATAAACTCGGATATGGATTAGAAAAAAAAGTGGGAGAAATGGGAAAAAAGAAAGCAATGGGGCCAAAAATGACATTACCTGAAATCGAGAGGATTCCAACAAGCATACCGATCCGACTGTTCGATACCAATATGATTGTTTCCGTTTTCCCATCTTCTATCAGCTCTATTCGCCCTCATTCATGTTTGATAAGACTTGTATTTTAGCGATAGAAAACGTCTACAAAATTAAAAAAAAACACACACATTTGATGATCTTAATTCGTATCTTCAAATTATTTGAGTGTTTCTAGCATGTTCATGATTGCACTTGATTTTCTAAAACGGTTTCTGAAAAATAGTAAAAAGTTAAAAGTAAGATTTCAGGCATAAAAAGGGTTTTTTAATTATGTAGTCCAAAAGCCAAACAAACAACAAGCCAAACTCGAAACCATCAACCAATCTTCACTTAATATACAATATTTACTATTATTGATTACACATAATGCAATTGTCATTTCGTATGGATATATGTTAATCGTTAGAGTATAACATTAAATGATAGTTGCTTGCAATCGAATTTTCAATTGATTTCGAACAGTAACACATCTGGTTCGCAAATTATCTTCAATTTCAGCACAAAACCATCGTCAGCAATATTCACGAGCCCGATATACACATGAATGACAGCAGAACCAATCTCATCGCTGTCTTGTCGACTCGCTAAGTCTGCCTGTGTTTTGCATACGCAGGCATACGCGCCCGTTTACCACAGCCACCGAGGAACTGTGTCAAATAGATTATCATTTCGAGGAAGAATGACTATCACACAGCGCCTCTTTTATGAGCTCTGATGCGTTCCGGCCTTTTGCCAGTTGCCTGACAACGGAGGAGTGGTACTCATCGTTCGACCTACGTTAGACGATGCCGGCTGTGAACGCATGGAGCTGAGCAGCCCGTGTCATTGACGTCCTTGGCTGTCATCGTGGTAACCAGGTTCCATGCGCTCACGTAGCGCCCAGCACATACGTTTCGTTTGATTTTAATTATTGTTCCTCAATCCTCAATAATCCTTGGAACACGGAAACGAGGAAGCTCGAGCGACGGCAAACTGTTTCCTTTCTTGCTGAATTGCTGAAGCACTCGTGCGATGGGAAGTCCTTGAACCAATGGCAACAAGCAGGCTTCTAGACTTCCTTCTGCATAATCAATTGAAAGTGCACTGATGACCTTTTGCCACACCAGACCATGAATGTGAGTGTTGGCTAATTAGAATCACAACAGCACCAATGCACACAAAGCCGGTGAAATTGTTCCGTTGAGCGTCCTGGTATGGTGTTCAGGGAAGAACTTTTCACTTTGCGTGCTTTGGGGCATGAGCTAAGCTGTTTCATAATTTCCGCACCAGTTTAAACGAGCAAAACATGCCTAACACACGAATTGATCACACTTTGGTTGATATTTGTTGAGAAAGTGTGACCAATGGAAGCTGGATGTTATTCTGAGACTCACTCACTTTTGTACTTTACGGAAGTTTATACATTTCCAGCAGCACAATCCTTTTCACTTTAACCCAACGTCTGTAACATGATGATTTACTGAGGAGACTGCGTTACTTCTGCAGCGTTAGCATCGTTAACACACTTACATCACCATGCGGTCATTTGTCATAAACAGGACCTACTTTACGTCCGACAATGAGCATTCCGGCAGAAGTCACGAAACACGCATGGGGAGGTCAGCAATCACGATCAACATGCCGATGTAGGACGATATGCCGGAGGTGTCACGAGAGCTAAGCACAGGCAGACACAGGTCCTTTCTCGACCGAGAGTCACACAAAACTGACGAATGAAATATGAATGACTCAGTTACCCGGATAGCGTACATACACGAGGAACTCGCGCATTCTCGGGGGCCGTTCGGCTCTTGTTCGGCAAACACATCGGTATTGGAAAGTAGAACCATTCTTCCCCTTACTGCGAACGGAAATGTCAGTCGAGAGTGACCCTTCATAGTAACAAAGAGAAGACCTTGATGGCGTGAGAGCTTTGCTGGTGTAGGTCGGTCGCTCAATGCAATGGAAGTAAAAGAATGCATTATTGCGTAGATTCAACAACCATTAGAAAGGCTTGAGAAGAATGGTTGGAAGAAATTTTGATTTAGTGTACTGAACAAAACGAAAGCAAACTGTGTTGTGTTTTTTTTTTCCCCGTTCACAATTTTCACCAGTTGACATTTTGAGTCATTGTTAAAATAAGTCCATCTCTGTATACCCTACCAAACGCACGTTGCAACGCTGCATCTGCAGTATTTTGCAAACAGTAGGCTTAATGTCACCCCACAATGCACATATCAATTATGCGAGAGCGATATTCGATCCGGACTTCCGAATGTTTGAAACTCGCATTGTCCAGTCCCTAGCGGCCTCCACATTTCAGTTAACACGAGAGTCCATTAGCACAAGCCCGCACGGATGCATTGCTTCCTTTCGATAAACGCCTGGGCGCGATTTGATAGAATATTGTAATGACCCCAAATGAACAACTCAATGGACCGTTAAATACAGTAAATACGGATGCTATTGCAACGCGACTGAATCGATATGATCGATGGGAATGAGAATGTACGAACATAGTCCTCGAACAGGCAACAGGAATGTATGGCCATCCCACATTAGTGCATCTATCGAAACATGGATGGCCAGAGTTTCGGGAATGATACAAAGGATAGTACCCTTTTGGTCATTGTGGCGTTGACCCACCATGGTAATAATGTCCACCAAGGTATGGTCCCAGTAGATTGCATTCCCGCGGATATTATTTTGAGAATGCTGTTGTGTTGCGGATAGACATGTTGCGAACATTAGCGGATACAGCTAGAGGGTTGCATGTGTTGAAAGGATGAGTTAGTGATTTAATAAATGGAGGATGGTAAATGTGGATTTCGCCGAACGCTGTAGATAATGAAGGAGACTGTCATCCGAGGTACTGTCATAAGCGGTAAAAGCGATGCCTTTGGGAGATATTGATTAACGTGTAGTGAACCATTGTTTAACCCATCTTCTTCTTCTTTTTTGGCACAACAACATTGGTACAATCATCAACTCGGAGGACTTAAGAACATGCTCTTCTGGGTTTGAGCCGCTCATGGACCGCCATCTTGGGCAATAATTGCTTATCCGGATGCGTTGTACTTAACAAATATCGAAAGACTGTTTAGACCGGCATGCCGTTGTCATTCGTGGTTACTGAACAAGATTGTTAAGAAATACAAAAGCTTTATTTCGAAGCTTTTCTGTTATTAGGACATAGATTTTAACGCAAATTAGGCTTACATTTTAGCAGCCTGTTTCAGTTATCGTCAAAATGAGTTCAAATCTTCATCGAAGTGCTATTCACAATGTTATCGATAGCAAGCTAGTCGCTGTTTTTAAAGAGACTGCTACTATAAACGTCAAAGATTTTGATTATTTATCGACACATACCGGAGCGTGCGTATAAAATATAACCTGTGTCATTCCACCCACCGTTGCAGATCGAGGAACATCCCAACGAAGAACCCAAATATCATTGCCAGCATGGACCTCGAGAATGTCAGCTGAACATTTTGCACGGCTGCAATCTCAAAAAACTGCCACCCAAAAAGGCATTCTCGGTGGTGGCGTGTCTGATGAAAAACTTCCGCACTAGCTTCGAACAGGTAACAGTCGTTGCATGAAATTCTTTCGGTGGTGCATTCAAAATGGCAAAAAGTTGATACTGAACATGTGTTTTCGCTTTTTCCTCATAATGTTTCTACGAAAAGTGCATGGAAGGACACGAGTCGTTCCAAACCTCCGTCGTTAATTGCAGCCAAAGGCAACAGGGAGCTAAGTTTTTCAAAGAGTTTGCCAACGAAACAGATAACGTTAATCGGCCTCTTCCCTTCGTATCAACGATCGTTGCTGATAAGGTTAGTCTTGGAAAACTAGGCACGTCCAAATGAAGTGTGTGATGACGGCTCGTTTCACTTTTGCAGCCCTATAATTATTACGAGCAAGACGACTGGTTGCAATATTTTGACAGGAAGTTTAGGGAACGTTATGAGGCAAACTTTGTTATTAAACTGTAGTTTGACCTCACTCAAAATCAAAATCAAGTAAGGCGAAATGTAAGGATCTGTAAAAATTGCCTCTGGTTAGTAATTGTGTTGGAATTTGTAGCAAGGTTTGCAATTGGCTGTCAGCCTAGGCACTGTTTTGTGTGTGTGCAAGTATGTAAAAATGGAGAAAAACTGCAGAAACGGGATTTATTGCGATAAAAATACCTGTGTGTGAGAGAGTAAAACAATACAGAAAATAACTTACTTTTTCGCACCTTCAACGCCAGCCTAAATAATTTAATTGTTTTTTTTCATGAGAGCGTTAGTTTTTAACAATTAGCTTTATTTGTACATGCTCTTCTTAACATACACTTAATGTAATGGTAATGATGACAGTGTTGTTTTTAATTTACAATCTTATCTTTCCCTTGGTATTTTTTTGCATTTTGATTAAAATGATTTCAGTTTTAAGTATCCTACATACAGTATCAGTACCGCCATAACAATAACCAAAACTCCTAATACAACCAAATGCCTTGATGTGTTTGCAAATCTGTCATTTATCGATGATAATGACATTTTAGATGAAAAATAAACATCCAAATACAAATTAAAATTACAAACACATTTAACTCCGTATGATTTCACCAATTGGTCGGGTTCTACTAACGTCAGAGTATTGTAACGTATAATAATCGAGGCAGTCGTATTGTCAACCGCACTGCACGCGTCCAACTGGAAGACACCGTCGTCAGCGTTATTGTTTATGTTGAGTCTCACATACGACGCGTTCCAGACGATTATTTTTTTCTCCAGACCCGCGCCCGATGCGGTGTGGTTGCAGAAGAACTTTAATAGCATAATGGGGTTTTTATACCTGATTGCTGCTTGCACACAACGTGACGGGATGTTGTCAAACAGCTTGAACTCGGGCTGGAGCTTACTTCCCTCAATGCTGCGGAGTGTGCCTAAAATTTCAATATCTTCCTGAGGATTTTTCAACGTTTCAGACACGTTGCAGTTACAAGTAACGGTTTTGGCTACGAAAGCTATACAAAGAATGCTTTGTAGTATAAGCATTGTTTTCGGCCTTCGATTTGACTAAATACTGTGACTCGATACTGTATCGAAATGGTTCTGATTGATACAAAAATCAAGCACTCATGGCGTTTGTTCTGAAGGAGCTCTTTCGTCAGTTTGGAATCAAACTTCGAAATGATTATGGATCCACATGAACCACTTATAAACTTAGCTCTTAGTGTTGACTGCCTTAAAAAGTTGCTCAATTACGAAAGAATTTCTTAATAACTAACGATATAAGGTGTACTGAAAATACAACAATGTTGATTGATTTCGAAATAGACTTGACACGAGACGGCAACGATTTGAGCTGCCCTGCTTTCTAGTCATAGTTCAACAGACAAAGTTTCACACACATAAGACATAACATAAGATACACAATTGATTTACTTAAATAGGTACTATCATTTCCTTAGTATAATGTTCTGTAAAACACGGGAGACCTATCATCCCAACATCCAATCAAACGGTAATTCAAAATGCAATGCAATGCAGTAAATGCAAAATGCAAAATGCAGCATAAGAAGTATTCTAAAACTTTTAAAGCGTTGTCTCTTTTGGTGTTTTGTCGTTATTATTTTATTACAGTGAAACCCCTCATACACTGTTTTCCGGGTCAGTTTGTAATGTGAAATACATTATTTAACCATCGCGCGAGGTTTGTTTATACATCTCAGCTGTCAAAAATAGTAACCGCTGTTGAAAAATATCTTGCAAGTTTAGAATAATACTACTCACTATGAAAATGGAGCCGTAAAACAGTATAACAAGTACATCGGAAGAATATTTACCACAACAAGTTGTTGAATTGAAATGAAAGTGGCTTATTTTGGATTAAAAAAAGTCTCGCAGGATATACATATATAGCAGCTGAACGTCAAAATTTATCTGACAATTGTTTGACAACTATATTAAGAAGTGTGTTCAAGTACATTTTCAAGCTCAACGATAAAGGCAGTTATAAGAATAGTAGAGTTTTATGAAGATAGGACATTGAGATGCCAGTTAAACATATTCTACATGCCTCATTTACCAATCACTTAATTATTGTAATTAAATTTACCAATTATATACAAGCAACCTTTGTTCTACCGTCTACATAAAACCTCTATAAGCCAAACAACCAACCAACGTGTACATAATGCAAAAAATGAGAAAAGATCTATTGTTTAAATTTGAAATTCCTCTTTTGGAAATAATTATGTTTTCATGCACAGGTACTTGCTTCAGTTTCAATGCACAAAACATAATTCAATCAGCAAGCTTGCAATTAGCGATGAATATTCATACTCAAAAGATCTTTCTCATCGGGTGCCAGGTAGCCACAAGCTCATTATGATGGGATTACTACATGCTAGTTGCATGTGATGAATGAAGCTGTGTAACGCAAACGGATTACAGGTGCCAGGATACCGCGAAACGCTGTGATAATAAATGTTGCTGCTTGCGGAGTCAAACTTTTCCCGAACCGGGTTGTGTTTCTCGCATGTTCATATGAATGGTAGGCTTGGGTCTCCATGGTACGGTCTGACTTCGTTACTCAAAGAGTAAGTTATATTTAATCTTTCAAACAGTAAATAATTCACCGTTCGGGGTTTGGAATTGAAACGTTTATATAAACTGTAGAATTTAATAAATTATCGTATAAATCTCCCATTAAATATATTTTCACACTTAGGCAATATTTTTAAATCTTTTATTTCACTGCCCGTTTTACCAATAATCCATTAAATAAAAAGTGCAATCCATTGTTACCATCCCCAATTACCTCATCTCAACGAAGCTGTCATTTCCACAGCTCAGCGTGACTGTATTATGGAGCAAAAATCGTTTCCAATAACAGCAATGGAGATGCTCATTTATCGAAATTAAATTAAATAATGAAAGGAAGCTCGCCCGACCCTCCACCCACTCGCATTAACATCATCGAAGCTTACTGGCAGTGTCTTTTTCAAACTCGTTTCGCCGTTGCTGTCAAGAATAGCTTGTTAAATGGACGCGACATTAATTAATTTTAAAGTGAGTCTCTTACAGCGCAACCCGATCCCGAGGTTGCGTCCAGGTGGGAGAGACATTAAGGCCCGGCTTTACAAAAGCCAACCATAATGCTCTTCACTGGCAACGGATTGCTTGTTAAGGGTAGCGAGGATGATTCCCACGGGGTGCTTCAAAGCGGCAACAAACCAACAAAAAATAAATAAATAAATTAACAGACAGTAAAGAATGCACAAACAGCCCTGAATAGAGCTTAAATTCCCTGCATCACCAACAGAGCTCGAACTCCGATGGATTGAATACCGATGGAAAAAAAGCATTGCCGTGGCAACATCCGGCAAAAACATGACACTTTCCAATTAGTATCGCTTGTTGGTTGAGTTACGGGCCCGTGGTACCACACAGAAGGTGAAAAAATTGCGAAGAAAATGAAGCAAATAGGTAAAAAAAAAAAACATTCCCACTACGGATGATCGTTTGATGCGTACCGGTTCTCGGTTTTACTTGTAGGTTTTCATTCATCAAACTTCATACAATCTTTTGTGAAGAGTAAACTGATCTGTAATATTCACTTACACCAATTTATACACTATACGCTTTAAATATACTTCTCCTTAAAACACTTTTAAAGCAAAATTCACATTCCCTTGAACAAATCAAAAAGCTAAATAAAACAACGACCATCCGCGAGTGGTGCGACGATGGCTATGGCCACTGCAAAATCCATTTCCCTAAAATGTGATTAGAAACTACGGTAAGATGGTTACAAACGCTTTTCCGTGCTGTGCAAACAGTACGCCCCGCAGAATACAGGGGTAAAGGTTTGCACAGGTTAGCATTTGCGAATTTTTGTCTTTACTCAACCCGTGGCTAAATTGTTCAAATATTGATCTGACCCTTCTTACACCGGCGAAACCGGGTCGGGCGAAACGAGCGGCAAGTGAACCTTCTCAAACAAGAAAAATCCTATCAAACTAAAAGAAAAGCGGTAATCTTCGCTGAGAGCACCAGAAATAATGTTGGTAAAGGACGTGGTACATTTTTAATGAACGTAAAATACACCATGCAAAAATTGCTCTCGTAATCTGGGCTTCGTTCTTGTATTTTTTTTGTTGCTGCTTTTTTTGGTTTTTGTTGCTGTGTTGTTGAAGGGATGGGAAATTAATTTTACTTACCAACGTTCGCTAACTAAGGTGGGTGTAAACTTTTGGCTTTTGGCATTTTGATGCTGAATAGTAGAAATAAAAATCATCTTTATTATAAGTTCGTTCATTCAACGACTGGAGCTTTCAAATATATTTTGTAAACTTATAATAATGTAAAACATAAATGTTTTTATGTTAATAACATCAGCAGCATAGAAGAACCATAGCTATGAAAGAGACAACCCAAATGTTTCTTACAGATAATTCTTAGAACAGCAGCACAGGCATTGCTTGCTTACCATGTTGCTCTTATGGCACTGGCGTAGTCGGTGGCATAAAAATAATTGCCTGCATATTTGCAACCAAAATGAAGCTAATGCTACTCCCATTTATGGTTTCCTTTCTATACGTTGGTTTTTTGTTGCCTTCCTTTGCTAAAACCACTAACCACCAACACCATCTAGATTGTGTATGCCTTCTACCCTTAGGTTTAAGGTTAATTTGTTTCTCGGTCTTCTTTCTTATGCTCGTATGCTCGTTTTTTCCGTTGTTTTTCTTTACTCACGCTTCCAGCAGGCAAAAGTGCTTGGGTGCAAATAAAGCTAAGCGTAAATTTGTTATAAAACACCTTATATCTTCATATTATACAAATCGCAATAATAAAACCATAAATTTTACAGCCCGCACTACCAAAGGTGGGTTTGGTGCCGCTCCGTGCGCCTAACCACAACTGCCAGGTTGGAAGAATCACACACTCACGAACGCATGCACAAACCCGCACGCAAACATTATGGGTCCCATGCACTCGTAAATAGCGATCCGTATAAAACCAAGCAGCATGGTCGGTGTAACCGTACGAGCAAACTAGTTTTACAACAACAACAAAAAACACAAAAACAGGATCAACACTCAGAGTCCAACACCAAAGTTCACTCGGTTGTTCGCACTGCCAGCAAGCTTTAGCGAGAGGAGAAGGGCGTTTACCGACGCTTAAAGAACGCTCTGGTACCACAGAGTACCCACCCTGGCTAGTCAGCCGATTGGCCAAGGTGTGTTTCGCACGCAAGGCAACCTGCAGCGGCGAAGATAGCAAAGCGGATTCGTACCACACCACAACAAAGCGTCCCCCGGAACGCCTGTTCAGCCTTACTACAAAACTGGGTGACTTCTTGGCGGCTAGGTCCCGCTAAGCATTTTGCCCTCGCCATTACCCTCGTTTCGCAGATTACTTGCCAGCCGATTGACTTAGGGCTTTCCCGGCGACCCCGGTGGGTCTCCGTACAGCCAAAGGTATACGGAATAAAAATAAACGAAGTAAAACTCATGCTTGGTTGCGCCAAGCACGAGTTGCGAGTGCGAGTGCGAGTGCTCGATCGCCAACACCATCGTCATGCAATAGTTTTATGACCTCTTCGTTCGTTCGCCCGTTGACGTTTGGGCACGGCCGGATCCTGCGTGACTTTACTAATGTTGAGCACCGCACACTGGGTTACTGCCCTCCCCCCCCGTGTGATACATTAAAGGGTCCTTTTCCCGTTTACTTCGCCCGCCATGTTCTGCCTGCAACACAGCTTTACGACACTCGCGTGCTGCTGGTGCAGCTAATCTGTTTTATGCTTTTATGGAAGGGGAGCATGAGGAAGAAACCATCACTTTCCTTCGCCACAGTGTGTATATAACATGGGTCTGGTTATTTTTTTTTATTTTTTACTATTTTAGCGCAATTTTGTGTCGACCGACCTCGAGCCGATCGAAGCCGGCGGGTTACAGTGCGACGGAACAATTAGGAGCGTAAGTTTATGGCATGCAGAGAAAAACAGAGGTTGCTGAAGCAACCCACAGGTGTACCTTATCTTAGTGTAGAAATTATTATGACGAACCATAAAACAACGGTTAGGTACGGAATGATTATGCGCAAGTAATGCTTTGACTTTTTTTTCTGAAATATGTACTCATATTTAAAGGTAACAAATATGACAAAACCAGGACTTTAGAATTCCCACTACCTTCAAACTGTGTTTTGTTGTTGTTGTTGCAATATTTGATAGTTACAAACATACGATTAGCAATATACGTTTGCACATCTTTCAATTTGTTTCAGCGGCTCTGGCACAAAGGCTTTGTTTGTTACGATTAATAGTCGGCTTTGGATGTTTTCTAATTTTTTTTTCTTATTCTCACTTGTGTTATGAACCAGCTTCCTGCTAAACCCTTTCAAATCCTCGTTGAATAAAACGGGCAAGTGCACCCCTCCGACGAAAAATCCAAAATAGCGCCAACCCCGTCCATCCCATGCACAGGTTTCATTCGGAAAATTGATTCGTTAACGTTCCCCTTTTTTGTGTTCCCCTCGTTTTGTGTTTCCCTCGTTTTGTTTCAGTTGATCAGCATTGGTTTGTTCGCATCGGCTGGCGGGGTTTGCTCGGTTTGCTTTCCTGCCAAACTCGGTTCTAAGCTCGTTATGTTGCCCATTCAGCGGTGGCCAGTGCTCTGGCATCCTATTTCAGGTATTCGTCAAAAGATCGATTTTCCAAAAGCATCCATGTACAGGAGCGCTCCGCAAAAGGGCTAGTGTGTGAAACAAAACTCCAGCGTAGTTTTGGGTAAGATTTTTTTTCTCTCTCTCACTTCCCCTCTTTCCTATCCTGTACGCTGATAGGAACAAATGATGCCTTGCTATGTATCTTCTTGCGGAAGCTGCCAGGACTATCCGGACTGTTGGGGCGCTGGTCGGCTGTAGCGGCCTTCCAATGAATCAGTTAACGAATGTACCGGACTGTGAATTGGATTCTAAAACCTTCGTTACTAAAATAAAAGGGATTCGGTGTTTTCTATTGTGCACAATCGGATGAAAGGAAAAAATAATTCCGCTTGCGTCGACTCACTTGTGCGAGCGATCGCGTGAGGACTGGTGCGCAATGCCTGAAACAAAAGCACAAAAAAACACATACAGGGGGCCATATTTCAAGGTTTTCAGTTCTCATCAAAATGACTAAAAAAAACAAACAGCTATACTCATATGAAACGCTAGCAGCACACGAACCACACAAACGGATACGGACGAGCTCGTGCTGCAATGTGGCGTATCCATACACACACACACACTTGCAGTTGCAACGCGGGTTCGCTAAGCCGTAAAAACTGGCATAAAAATTATCGATGATCAAACGGATGCGATAAACTGGTCGAGTTTGGCAATAGACGGTGGCAAACGGTTGGTATTTTTTTGTGTGTGTCTTCCTCTTCTATCGAGAACATTGCGAATAGAACTGCAGCGATCGTGCTTCTAATGCAATCTACCATGTAACTCCTGCCTGCCTAGCGCTTTGATGTAAGTTTTAAAAAAATGAACAGCAAACAAAATGGCAATTTTGCAACCGAAATGCTACATTTGGTTAGGTGTTCATTTTTGGGCCATGTTTTATGTTTGGCTTTGTTTTTTATCTTTATCCTGTTTTTACTGCTTGGGTGCTGAGTGTGCTGGCTAAATGGCTAAAATAAATGTTAATTTTAATTGTTCTTTGATATAAGAATTCGAGGCAAGTTTTGATTTCGTTCGCATGTCCTCATAAAAAGAAACATTTTAGTTTCTAATTTTCATGAAAGCTTTACTTAACGTGCACTACCCTTTCAAAAGGCTCAGCATTTGCTTTCCATTTAGCGATAAGGGACAACTAATCCAGAGGATTTTTGCACTGAACAGAAAATCTCGTGCTTGCTACACCAACACAGCATCTCGCCCTCTCCACACCTACAGAGTCAGTTTTTCTTGCATCCGCTAAATTAAATATTCAAGGCTCGATTTGAAGCGAAATTGGAACCCTCAATAAAACCTCAATCACCTCTCCACTGCCAGCATCAGTGTCCGGCATTGGCCCATGACCGCTCGATGATACTCTGTAACATTGGTTTTCTTTTGTTAAACATCATTAATCCTATTTTTGTAACTCCTCCACTCAAACAGAAATACGCTTCGATACGCAACTTTTTGAAGCAAATTATTTACGATGAAATATGACACCACTCGACATATTTTATCGTTCGCTATCCGCCATTGTTCCTGCCAGTCCAACGGACAATGGCCTTAAGACAGTGCCATTCGCTTGTGCCGGAAAGGCATTCGCTCTGCACGAATCCGCGCGCGCTTCCGCTTACGGCCTCCCCATACCTCGGGATGGATAAATCAAATTTATTGTTATTCGACCGATAAAGTTCAATAAAAATCAACCGGCATCATCGTTTTCAATGAACTATGCTGAAGGACCCGTGTCCCGTGACCGGCACTCGGCGTTCGATTATCGATCGACCACTAACTGTCCAATTTCCATTCCGTGCCCGTCTAAGATTTCCCCACGGATATTGGTATGTGTGTGTGTGTGTGTGTGCGCCGTGAAAATTGGTCATTTCGCTCGGGCAGACTGAAAGCGCACACCACTTTTAGAACTCGTGTCCGGTTCGGACTGTGCTTTGGTTTTTGTTTGTTCCATTTGCTTTTGTACAGATCATTTCAGATTATAGCGATTGTCTCGCAGCCATTTGTGTGATTGCTGATGCGGATAGCACGAATACGTGGCTAGACCGGTTAGATGGGAAAGCAACAAAGCCGTAGATAAAATTATTATCTGAAGTAATAAAACCTCGGTGCTTTTGCTTTCGTGCGAATGCGAATCGTACAGAGCCGTAGGAGTGGTCAACTTTAATGTTTGCTTAAGGAAGTAAAGATATTTGGACAAATAAATTGTTACTATCGAAAAGTTCTAGCAGTTAAATAATATTCAATTTATTCTTAAATAGCAACAGACTCACAACTCATTTCAGGTCAGTGAAGATTAGAAACGGTCTGCCATCGTGCTCCATTTTAAACACTCTTTAGAAATGTCTGAACAACGTTCTATGAACGATCGCTATTTATTATTTATTATCTCTTAATGTTTTATTACGATTGTCTTCAAGTCATTTAAAATGTAAATTAAATAACAAATTATGCTTAATATTTAATTATATTTATGGTAAATACTTATGGAGTTCTATTCATTATCAAATTCCCAGTACAACTACCAAACAATTTGCAATTTTCTAAACTTGCAGTCGATTTTTAAATTGGAAACTGTATTGATTGTTCGCGGTAAAATTGACATTTTACAAACATTTCTCTAGCTGTTATATTTCAACTGAACTACTGAAAAACAAAACGCACAATGCACGCATAGCAAAGGCATTCATATACACCTGGTGGCCTTCTAAAAACTGGTACCACTTGGTTGCAAGCATTGTTGTATGATACGCAAAGGCCTACGTTCCGATACGCATATGATGCATTCACAAGAATTTGGCATCCTTCTCACAAAAGAGGCATTTTGGACAAAACAAGGAAATGAATGGTTTTACTATAGGCACGGAACTTGCCTCACGAATCTTTGTGTGCACATGCATTTTTACGAGGAAGATAAAGCAAAGGTTGACAGGGTTCTGTATAATTCCATAGTGATTTATCGTTCGCAAAATGTTCTTGCTGCATTTACTTAAAACCCATGTGTGGCCCCTTCTCTGATTACTTCAGAATTTCAGAATGTCAGTGGTACAATCTGGCTCATTTGGACTGTTTTTTCCATACCCCATTGACAGTTACGCTCCGCCAAAATATACCAGGTCGACAATTGTGTATAAACAAAGGTGGAACTTAAAATTGCTCTGGTTTTTATGGCTTTAGATTATTAAAAAAATTAGGCATGTTGTTAACCGCCAACTATCAAAAGGCGTTTTAAAAATTAACTAGGATCGTAGGAGCTTTCTGTATCTGTTTTTAAAAGAATGAAAAATGATGAAGAGAGGGTAAAGAATAAACCAACTCTGAGATTTGATCAATTTGCATAGTTCTATCTTTGTGGCGACCATGAGCATAAACGATTCAAGAAACCACTTTAAATCACAATCAATGATGATAACAATCAATCAAAGAAGAAAAAAAACAATGCAAAAATAATCAAAACACGGATAACAATCGCACTTTCTGGATTCTGGTTTGTTTGTTCAAAAACGGCTGACCCACTCTATCCATGCCGTCCTCATCCCACCCTCAGTCACAACTACGTAGACAGAAAAGCGCAAAAGAACGTAGGAGCAAAGTGACAGGCTGCTTTCGTCGACAGCTCCCCACCGCAGCACCGATTTGTTGCGAATGCGCGAATGCCCTAGTGCAAACAAAATTATAATTTATTCACGCCAGCGCCAAACGCCGGTGGCCTGTGTGCGGCAGGTGGGCCAACGGTGCGAACATAAAAATGGAAGAACAAGCTATTCGTTAACAGTCCGGGAGCACAATCCGGGGCGAAAGAATTATGACCCTCGATTCTTTTCACCCCAGGTGGAACCCTTTCGTCAGTGTTCCGGCCAAACCGGAGCCGAGCGAGCGTCCAACGAAGCCGGCTCGCACAATCTGAAGCTTAAAGCATTCGAGTCATAATGTCAAAAACACCTTCCCGAATCCTTCCCTAAAGACGGAAACACTTCATCGTCTCATCATCGCGCTATCGGTTTTACCGATTCCACGAACCGCGCTTGGGAGCTAATTTGGCTGATATTAAGCTGATAAAATTAAGCACAGCACACCGGTGCCGGCGCTGGTGATTTGCCATTTTCAATTTGTATGGGAACGGTGCGGGAACAGAATAATCGATACGAGATCGGGCGGTGAGCAAGTCGGGGAAAGGGAGCTTTGCTTTATGTGCTCGTCGTAGCGATTTACATCATCCTAAATTTAATCCGGCGCTTATCGTGCTTCAAATCCTCGTCTCAAGCTTGCGACTGCTCCCCAGTTTCGTAGCAGTTTGTCGTTGAGTGAATTTTGTCAGGGATTATGAATTCATTAATTTATTTGCTCTTCGCGCGAGGTGGAGCTTAAATCACAAATTTGACATTTTGACTTTGGAAGCGACGATTACTTTTTACGGCGTTAGTGTTAGAGCCTGAGTGTGTGTGTGTGTGTGTGTGTGTGTGTGTGTGTGTGTGTGTGTGTGTGTGTGTGTGTATGTGTGTGTGCCGTGGAGTCAATTCAAGGGGGAAGGAACAATGAACTCTTAAACACAAGCCCGGCTATCCACAATCCGTTTCGTTCATTTGTTTTCTGCTTCAGTGTGGCACGCAATAACACTACAGTAGAATAGCACTCACCTACCAAAGCGCCTGCAAGAAAGGCTAACAGTGAGCACCAACGATGGCACTCTCGCGCTAGTGAGATGCAATGAACTCACCTTTTCACTATGTTTTTCACCGTCACTCTTAAAGCCGGCTTCCAGTCGTGCGGTAGTCGCTTCGTGCTCTAGCAGCTCTCTCAGTATTTCGTCGTGAGTGATGCTATCAGTTTGCTCTGCACTTCCTGACGGTGTATCTTGTGCATTTCGTAGTCAATATACGACATTCGACAATTTGTGACAGTTTTCCAAAACATTCCAACATAACCTGTACCATCCTGTTCGCTTACTCAACGACCTTGACTTAAATTATCTTCCGGAAGGGAAACAGAAATATTGCACTTCCATTCCATCTCATGCTTCTAGATATTCAAACTAAAAAAAGAAAGTACACATCTGCGTCGTGTGTGTGTGTGTGCAGTCACTGGATGGCTTATTTATATTGGAGCCCATAGCGTTGTCCACCTATTCAACGCTCCTCCGATGGTTGAGAAGCTATTTTTCACATAAAGTGATATAAATTTTTCCTCACATTCTGCTGCTTTCCCCCTGGTTTGAATATTTCAGAAGGAATGTCGCTCCACTTTTATGCTTTTTAGAGCAACGAAACGTGCCATTTTCCGTACGGTTTTCGTCTCCCGTTACCGGCGCCATTTCACACATACTCTTCGGGGTTCGCAAGGGCACTAAAACACAAGCACGAAAAACAGAAAAAAAACAGGCACACCAAATTCCCCATAAAAGGAGTGAACTTTCAAAGAACGGTTACAGTACCGCCCGGCAATGGACACTTTTCACCGCACCGGATATCAGTTGGTTGGCCGTTGCATTATTAACAGGATTTGCCCTCAGTGCACCATTTTCGGATACCGGGGGTATCCTGGGATGAAGCGGAGATGGAGAAGCGCCGAAAATTCAAACGCGGAAGAGCGAAAGTGAAACTAAAGGGAAGTGTAGTCGTTTTTAATGCAAAGCTGCCATTCACCACGACGAAATTCTTGCGGCAATGCAGGCAAGGAGAAACCGGTAGAGTGGTAGCGTGGAATGGGTGGTAAGTGTTTGGCTCGACAATTTGTTTAAATCCCCCAATTGCCAATGGAATGGCTGTTCGATGGCTTGTGACAGTTTGATCGTTGTTTTTTTTCTTCTTTTAATTGCAGTTAAGAGGACTGTGGCGCCTTGTCACTGACTTTGGCGTTTCGTAGATTGCGAAGGGAACAAATGACACCGGCCAGCTTTATATAATTATCTTTTGTAATTCATGTTCTAAAATGTAAACAGATTATACCTGAGTGAATAAGAACATTTGGAGGGTTAATGAAATTTCTATTTAATTAGCGTACCCTTTTTTTCTTACTGTACTCAACACACTTTCGATCGATTTTCTCATAAAAAAAAACAAACCTTATCCTTGCTGATTCCTCACTGAAAGGTATTTATATGATAACAAAATGAAACATGCTCCGTGATTGATGAAAAGCAGAGCTAATTTATGCTTGTCTGCTTTCGTGTGTCGTTTTATTATCTTTAACGTTTCGTTTTCATCTACCTTACAGCAGCCCCGTGTGCAATACTGTGTAGCGCGTGCACGATAGTAATGAAAATAATCCACCGCTTCACGGTGGAAATCATTAAAAATAATGAAGTATATAATGTTATTACGCATACCTTGCGTGCCTTACATTCATCATTGTTTTCTGATTGCTGTGTGCGCCCTTGGAATTAGAGCAGATTTTTCGTTACATTCTTCCCAGCAGGGAGTTTAACCTGCCTGGATGAGCAGTACAAACATCGGTATCATTATTTTCCCGCACAACGTTGTCTCTTCTTAGGGTTGCACGCACCCTATTCCAAGAGTCTGCGAGCGAATCGCTTCGTGATGAAGTAAAAGTATGTCTACGCTTCTGTTTGCGCACAGAACATTCTGAAATAATTACAACTCATCTACGAAGAAGCTTTAACATTATGCGTGACTAAACACTTGTTTGGATGGTCTTGATTTTAAACAGTGCTTTAAGCATCATCAAGCAATCATATCTTCTAAGGATAAGGATAAATAAATATAATTCTTTGGATGAACCTGTTCCCAACTCAACAGAAGAGCAATGAAAGAACAAATGATGGAAACGATCTTGACAGCGTTCTAATAACAATACCCTTTTTAGCAATATTGCTCTTCAAATTCAACAAAGAAAAGTACTTATACCGAATATTAAACATGAAAACAGCAATACACTCTGCTTATCGACAATTGTAACGCCATTCATTTGCAATGTCGCCTAAGTGGTGAGCTGTAAAAGCCAACGGCAATGACTCAAACGCAAAGCGACGAAAAGGCAAACACGTTTGGAGAAGGCATGGCGCGCTGGTTCTACTTGTCGCCGGTCCTACTTGTCGCTGTGATTATTTCAATGCGTTTTCTCCGTTTTCAATTGCTGATGTTCGAGTTACAAACACATTGCGGTACACAGGCCACAAGCAATTACGAATGTAAAGTGGTGCTTTAGTTTTATGAGAATTGAAATCACTTCAGCGCCGACCGGCACTCAGAAAAACCCAAATTTCCACGGTTGATTGGAGCACCTGTTTGTACCAGTTTGTAGTCGTTGAAAAGCTTTGATATGGTGAAATACTTTATGCTTTTTTCCTATTTACCTGGAAATGTGCCTACAAGTACACATGCAATATCGTAGTAATGAAATCGCTCAGATTGCAATCGCGACATTTGCCATTTTGATGCCATCAAAGTGATAAAAACTATAACGCTTATTTAAGCTTTTCTTTGTTAATAATTCTAAATAATTTTCTACCAAGCTTAGTAGGCTGATGTATGTATAAAGGGCATCACATAGTTGTGCATCGCTTGTCATAAGCTTTGAAATGCCAGACCAAAGAACATATTCGGGCAAATTGGCGTCTGCCAGCTCCAGCCAAAAATCTGTTCATATAGTCAACATGAAACCGCTTCAAATTGGCCGACACTAGCAGCCTCTCTATCAACTGTCGACGAAAACGCTTACTCTGGGTAATCCTTCTAGACCTTAAACAGTTGCAGCCACCATGGCTAAGTTCTAGAAAACAACGTTATGACGTGGAAAAGGCAATGTTTCCGGTTGTTTGGTGCAATGCTTCCCATCTATCTTACCATAAGGTCCGCTGGAGGCAGAGCTAGCCAGTCAAGAGTTTTCTACCAAGTATGAGTTGTAGTCTTCAAGCATCAACCGCTACTATTGCCAAATTGCAGATGCTTTTATGCTTGATATGCTGGTACTGATGCAGACACACAGCTTAAAATAACTATCATCAAAAAAGTAAGCAAATTTACAAGCACATTAAAACAAATTACATTTTCTTTAGCATTTTCTCCCACTCTACACAATTGCTTGAACCGATGAACTTTACCAAATAAATTTAAACTAAGCAAACGTAACCTTCTTCGTTGACTCCAAACTAAGCAAAGACCAACCTTTGGTACAGAATAATCATTTATGATACAGTTCTGTTCCACCTATTTTATGCAGCATCCAGCATGTTTTTCTAACGCGGCGCAGCTCATCAGAGAGGCTGAAGAGACGTGGTTGAATTACTTGGAGTACAGCCCTACCACACCGTTTTTACGTCCCTTATGATGGTCGATCAATCACTTTTGATGGCGTCTTTTCCTTTCAACTACACATCACAGTGCAATCCATTGTGCAGGGCCGATCGTAAACAAAACCATTCCGTGCGACCATCGATCTCCATTCTGCTTCTCAAAGCTCATAGTTCACCACCGGTAAACAGTTGGTGGCACGGAATCGCATGTGAGCAGTCAGCTAGCCGAGCCGGGAGCACTATAATTAACCGATTTACATTTCAGTCGAACTCTGCACGCTTTTCCCGGAACCGTTTGCAAACGTGCCTCTCGACAGCGGTCGACAACTCCAGTACGAAACGAGATTCAGCAGCCGGAAGCTGCTCCTTCCTCCGTGATAACATTACTCGTTATTTGACTCTTATTATGCAGTGAATATCCATCTAAGCACACATACACACACACACACATACCTAGCAGTACGCTTCTCGGAAATCAAGTTCCCAGAACTGGCCAGCTGCACTGCACTCGACGAAGTAGTGTAGTAGCAACCTGAGCGAATCTTTACCCACCTCGTGTACGGTGTGCAAAGGATTGATTTTCTCCCGCTTGCTGAAAACGATGGTAAACATGTGCACGAAAACAGACAACAAAGCTGCTTGCACGAGCCAACGCTGCCTGTCCTGTGTGTGTGTGTGTGTGTGTGTGTGTGTGTGTTCAAGGAGATTATTGGTGGTGAGGCAGGGGGGAGTGCTGCTGATATCTGCCACACTCCGCAAAACGGCACGCAGCACGGAATGGGCTGGCAGCGGACAGACTGTTTAAAACTATGCCCTGCTCCACCATTCCGAAACGTATGCAAACGAGCAAATCCCATGATAAATAGAGCAAAGTTTGCACCTCACTCACGCCACAATTACCGCGCATTTTGCAACGCAGTGAAATTAAACGCAGCCCTACGGCGGTGGCGGCGGCAATGGCGGCTGGTATGAGCCACGGTAAGTGCCAAGGCGTCGGTCACAATGGGTGCCCTCACAAAGACAAGGGCAAAGTTTTGCCAAGCGTGAAAGTTTCATCCACGGAAGTAGTGAGTTTGGCCCATAATAGTCATCGCAAAATTAGTACCCCCACATTCCTTGGCGTTTTCCCTACTCATCCCGTATCGTATCGCGTTGAGCATGCTCTAATCAAAGATAAGAAACTTTGCCAATTTTAACCGAGTGCGTGCAGTGTTTGTTTCATGGGCGTTGCTATTGTTGGGGAAGGGTAAAGAGCGTGTATGCAGTGTAATGTTTTTTTGCTAGCACACAATGCTCAGCAAATTGTGATTAATTCATAGTTTATTTTAGATAGTACAAACTTTTAAAATATCATCTCAAATGTAATGAACCCATTTTTTGTGAACAATTTACTGTGCTTCCCAAATTTATTCACCTTTTCGAGGGAAAGGTTTTGAAATCTTGCTCTCCAAAGAGGTATTGGATTCGTAAAGGGTGTGCTGTTTTTGCCCACCGACAACTCGAGCGCAAGAATCAATATTTGTTTACACCTGACTCTACCACGTTTCTGTGCAAACAGTTTCCCATCAGTTGCAGCGTTGCAGTGTGCGCTCGGCCACTATCGTCTACCGTTGGTATGCCCCGTCTTTTACCGTTGCTCTGTGTCGGGTTTGATCAGATGCGATATGCAGCAAACGGAAAGACCCGACAAACATCAGACCGACTGTACCGGGTGGTCATCTTGTCACTCGCAAAGTGAAAACTAAAACGCTTCCCAGTGGAGCACGGAAAGATGGTACGTTTTTTTACCCACCATCCGGTGTGTGAACATACCGTCAGAGCTGGGCAAAAACTTTGGCAAAACTAGTTCCGGATGTCTTTGGAGAGCCAAAACGGTGTGGCATGCATTCGATTCCGACCAAAACTTGAAAGATAAATTCTTCCGCCTGCTTGCTACTGTTTTCTCTAAACAGTCTGCAGCGTTGGAATTGAAACGTAATACTGCACGTAACGCTGCAATTTCTATGGAAAAATACAAATACATACACGAAGTTAACAGGAAACCCCTCCAGGCGGCTTTACGACGACTCGATAATAAGTGTTCTGGTCACGTTAGATGTGCACTGTTGATTTATATTCTATTCCTATTCCCTATTCAACAGTACAATCACTGAACCGGACGTTGTCCTTCAAGCTTGTTAGTGTATCGTCGATGGCTGCGTTCACTGAACCGACGAGTTGTTATAAGTTTCCGTAGAAAGCTTCTGATTTTTACTAGAGGTTGAATTTAGAAAAAATACACAGCTGCCAGCTAAAAAATATGTTTTTGGTATATCGATTACAAAGACCATTGCTATAGGAAGGTTTGTTAAATCCGATTCGAACCCAGACTGATCTTTTAGGAGCTTGTTTATAAATTCAATAGACCACTGGCTAACTCTTTTAATTTTGCTAACATATTTTATTATTTTTATTCTTCAAAAAAGTTCGATGGAGACGCCTAGTACTTTACATCGCATTTATCAATCATTTACCAAATTCAACACTTTGGGCGCAGCGTGGATAGTTTTCGATCCAAGGCTTTTTCACTCTCCTTCTGTGTTATTGTTCAGCAATACTTAGCTGAACGTTTTGCAGTGGGAAGAAAGAGAAAGAGAGAGAAAGAGAGAGAAAGAGAGAGAGAGCATATTGCAGAAGCGGCATCGTCTCTGAGGATCAGAGAGTGTCCGATCGTAAGCCAACGAAACGCTCTATTGTCTTTCTTATCTTGTACAGTTATTCGTTAGAAAAAGTTAAATACAAAACATAATACAGGGAACGTAGTTAAATGCATTTCGTTTAGACTTCTATCAAAAATAATGTGTTTTTCACATTATTCAAATCATCTTTAAAAAAATGTGATTAACTAAGGAGCTAAACTGCAAACAAAAATACCAATAGCATAAAATGGTAAAAACAATCGATGTCACCTTCAATTTAAAGCCGTCAATCTTGATTACATTGAGCAAATGCAAATTGAGGAATGATTCCTATTTCATCCACCGGCTTTGGCAATCATTTCACACGATTTCCATAAACGGGGTCTCTTACCGCACAAAGTGAAAAGTTTAAACGAAAGCGATTCAATATTAATTCTGCAAATTTTCTCATTTTATCCCTTCTTGCCACAGTTTGATTGCATCATGACGAAGAAACACCATGGTTCGTCTCATCTGCTGCCATTCGGTTTTGCGTTTATCGCAATCGTTGTTTTTTTTTCACTCGCACTTTATTGTGCTCTTTATCCTGCCACGAAATGGCTTCATTTTCAGGCTACCGATAATGTTATATTAGCGGTTCCCGTTTGAGTGAAATTTCATGTTCGATGACGAAAATACGAAATACTGAGTCTTGAATTGAAAATGTTCTCTTATGTGATTGCTGAGATGGTGTGAAATTTGTTGAGCATTGAAAAGCTTAATGGCTTTTGAAACGCAATGCGGTGTGAGAAGGTACATGCTGCCATTTAAGTGGTGGTGTCGTCGGGAGAGTGACATTAATATTGCTCATTTGCTTGACACACATGATCTACATCAGCCGAGTTAGCTGAACCAATCGGTCGTATGGAGTGTTTAATTTGAAAAAAAAAAACCGCGTGTGACTTATAAAATTGGTGTGTCTTCAAATCCAGCCTTCGATCTCCATCTGGAACGTACAGACCTTCGACAACCAATGCATTCGTGCAAGAGTGGGCTCACGAAAATGAAATAAATTATATGTTGGCGCCTTCGCCTCCACCTTTAAACCAATCACCGCTTGGTGCCGGCAAACTTAGAAATGTTCTAGTGAAACACAGTAGAATAAAAGAGAAGCAGCCTGTGAGAAACCTCTACCCATCTACTACTCCCTATCGATCCGGCACGAGCAACCATTTTTAACCATAAAAGAAGGAAACGGCTCGACAAAATTGAATCTGACGTGAATTTAAATTAACGTCCACAGCGTTCACCACTTGGGGTGGCATTGGGGTGCGTTCTTTTTTTTTTTGTTGGTTTCTTTTATTCTTCATCATTTTCACCGAATGCTGCTGCATCTCGGTCCAACCAAAAACGAACAGCAGTGGGTGGTGGTGGTGGTTTTTTTTTCTACACATCTCTTGCGGTACGTCGTCTGTACGCTCAACCATAAGGAAGGCATGAGCGGTTGGGTATTGCGAAAATGTGGCAGCAAAGTGGCAGAATGAAATGCTTCTCCAGCAGCCGAAACGTGAAAATGAGGATGGAACTGATTTTTTTATGATACCTCAGAGAGACTGCGAGTGAAGAAGGATCCGTTTGGCCTTCCTTCAATCAGTGCAGCCCCCCCCTCCGTTTTCTGTAGACTGCTCCGACACAGCAGCTTTGCATAAAAAGGTGAATTCTTTTGGCCAATTATTTTAAGCTGTTTTTTCGCTGTTCATTTTCGCTTTACTAAAGCCGGTTGGCTGAGCTCGAGATATGTTGCAGCTCAGCGGGACCCGCTGTTATGTGTGTGTGTGTGTGTGTTTTTTTGTTTGGCCAATTGTTTGGTGGAAAGTGTGCCCAAGTGCTGTTAGCTTTAGATGGGAGAGGCCGGGCTGCTGCTGCGCGTCGTAAAAGTGCCCTAGAATAAATACAAATCTCTTCAGCCATAAAGCATACGCAGCACAATTCCGACCGGATGGAGTTAAAACGATAAACAAAATGCAAATAAAAAACGTCACCGTGGTCGTGCCGTGGTTACTCAATGTTCTGTTTGAGTGTGTGTGTGTGTGTGTGTGTGTGTGTGTGTGTGTGTGTGTTTGTTTTTGTTTTTCTTGCGCTTCCTTCCTTTCACAGTGACAGTGGTGGCCGTGTTGATGCTTTGTTTCCTTCCCCAACAACATTAGCCATTTCGTTTAAGGTCAATAGGTTTCGCAGTATTTCGGTCGTTTTGTTCTCTTAGTGGAAGAAGAGAAGGAGAGAGACAGAGAGAGAGAGAGAGATTTTTACCGTTCCATGAAAGGTGAGATACACAGGGCGGCGAGGAGTGGGAAAGATCGCATTTGTTCTGTTTGCGTTATCATCAGCGAACCACCCTTCAGCGCGGATGACCGCTTCCGGCGTTCCTGTACGCTCTGTTGGCCGCTCAGTGACGTTAATGTTCGCACATAAAACATCTTTTTACGATTACCGATGACACGATGTTATGCTTCGTGGGGCGGAGATGAGAGATGAGGGTGGTGGGCGGGGTTTGTTTGCTTATTTGTTTTTATATTTTATTTCGTGCTTCCTCGCTCGCTTTGCACAACTTTAAAGTAGTATTTTCACGCCACCGTGCGACACGTTTGCCACTAATACCATATTCATGCTGTTACAGCAGCACACAAACACACACATTCTGTATCACACCATGGAAAGCTCAACTTCAAAAAGTTTGAACGCTTTTTTGTGTTGTGTGTACAGTGACCAAACAAATGTCCCTCCAGTCCGTGTTTCGCGTACCATTTCCAGGTCTCTGCCAGTTTATTCGATAATGAAGCGAGCGGCATGAATTTTCAATGCAGTGCACACATTATCATAAACACCAATCGCCCGAAGGATAAACACGTAAAACCCCGCGCAAACGTAATCATGGCTCCATCTGCAGGACCGAAAAGCATCTCCTCAAATCCCATCAAAGGCCGCTGCCGAGCTGAGGCCCCAAAGGCACATTACAGTGCTTCCCTCATCCTGCCCTGTTTGTGGCAGTGGCAGTGAGCTTTTTATGTTCTTTTGGTGTATTTTTACGAACGTCATCTTTTAATTAGCACTCTTAAACTCGACACTTGCCAAGAACCTACTCGCGCAGCGTGGCTGACTCGGCGCCGCTGCCGTTTGCAAAGCAACACTTGACGTTTTCATGCCCGATTTCAAGTGGGCTCATTGTGTGCTCTGCCAGCTCATTCCCAGAGGCCAGCTCAGCGAGTCCGCGAGTGGGCGGAAAGTGAGCATAAATACCCATCACATTACTCGTCCGTGCAATATCTCCCTTGCAGTAGCACACTTTATCCTTCACGATTGAAGGCAGAATTTTGCCACTCTAACCCTTAGGTCTCGACCGAAACAGTCGGTGCATTCTTGAGCCAAGTTGAAGGTAGCTTTCTTCAACAAGAAGCAGAGAAAATGTGGCTCTTATAAACAATTTCTGTGCCCATTCAAAACAGGATCTTCAGAGATTTAACGACCAATGAGAGGGCTCGACTGCCTCGTGCTGCTGTGGTTTGCGAAAAATTCCCTGTCCGAACGATGCAACGGCCGAGCGGATGGTTCTCAAAACCAAATTACAATTGTGGCACACAAGAAAGGCGAACGTTTTAATGGGCCTCGCGAAGCGTATCGTGCCAGCTAAGCTGCCCAGCAAGCGAGCAGGTGTGTAAGATGATTCAAGATTGAAATTATTTCCACAAAAATGCAGTTTTTGTCGCGTCTCGTACCGCACATCTTCGTTTGCTTCACGTTATTTCGAGATTCAACTATTTCTTATCTGGTCTCGTTGTGTCTATCCTGTATCCCTATCTCTTTCTCTTTCTCTATCTCTCTTTTTCGTTCTACTCTTAACGTAAAGTACACGCATTACAGCCAGCAAACGATCTGCCAACAAAAACTTTCTCCCAAATGGTATTGTCACAGTTTCCACTGCTGCTTCTGCTGCGCTATGCCCCGGGAGGATGCACTTTTTTCGCATCCCCTTTCAAGCCGTGTAGAAGAAAGTTTAAGCGGAAAGTTTTTGCTTGTTTTTGGTTTCTTTCCCAAGCAAAAGCGACACCACAATTCTCGCCAATTGAAAACGGGGACGGGAAAAATCTCATCGCAAAATTTCAATCGTTTCAAATGACGAACGAGCAACTTTTCTCGACCAGCTTATCCCCAGCGCGTTTCATACCATTGCATTTTTTTTCTTTTCCCTTTCGTTTTCTTCCTCTCTCTCTCTCTCTCTCTCTCTCTCTCTCTCTTTCTCTTCCTCACACATAAACACACACACACTCGTACATAAACTCTATCCGAGCTCCATTGTGTTGCCTTTCCACTTTTTCCACGAACATTCTTTATGAGTGCATTCTTTCTACAGCTGGCGAAGAAAGCCCACATTGTAGTGCAGCGGCACTGCTGGCGAAAGGATTCGCTCAAGTATGATTCCGGCAGCAGCGCGCAGACACTAAAGACACTTGTAATACTGTCTCTCCGCAGAGTGGCACATGACGCGCAGTGCGGTTTAAAACTGGTGTTGGTGCAATTGCACACCACCGCAACCAGAGAACGGACAAAATTCTTTTTCTCGAATTCGTTTCCGCTGGCGCTACTCTCTTCCTCTATTTTACATTGTTCGAGTGCTTTATGCTACCGTTTTTCGTGCACTATCGCTAAACCGTTCGTACAGGTTCCGCCTGGCCGCCTGGCCGGGAGGTAGTGATTATTTGGAACGAATCTCTTACTCTTTTGAGGTGAACCAATTTCCCGCTAGCACCTCGTTCGGTGTTGAAGGTGTTCCTTTGTTCGACTTCTTCTTCTTTTTTTGCACTTCTTTCACTGTAAAAGAATCCTTACATTTCCTTCCAGATTTCATACTTAACGAAAAGAAAATAACGTAATTGTCATTGTGATAGCCCGTTTGCCAGCAGTGGCCGGGAATGGAATCAAATGGGTTGGAAAAAAGGTGCTATCTTGATTTTTCTTTTTAGGGGTTTTTTGATGCTGCCTGTGCTGATTCTTTTTTTTTTATTATATGTTTTTTTGGGAGTAATCCATGCATCATTTTATGTGAATAATATATTTTCATAAATATGATCGGTATGAGTGTATGTGTTCCTCGTAGTTTCTCACATACTAATTGGCTATTTATGATGTTTTTTTAAGTGCAACTCGTTTATACTATGTTAAAATCACTTAAAATCAATCCCGAAATACAAATTTGTCAAGTTAAGCTTTGTACGTACAACTACTCGTATTGAGAATATTAAAAAATCATTGGAAGAACTTGAAATCCCTGCCAATGATTGAATTTGTGCTTTTTAGCTGGTGCGTTTTTCCATACAAAATAATTGTCAAAAAAATATAATTTTCTTTACAGGTTTATGTAAAATTTTCAAAAGTGTATGGAAAAACATACAAAATCATGCTTTATTGAACTTGAGCTGTCAGCAAACTATCGATCGTTCAACTTAAAAGCCAATTGAAATGCGTTCGACTAATGAATTCTGCCTGTTCACCGATTCTTATTGTTTCAAAAATTAATAAATAATTAAATGTATGGAAAATACAAAACTAGAAATGGGACAATTATTAAAGCTACTAATTGATCATTTTTAGCAAAACGACTATAAAAGAGAATACAATTTTGGCTCGTATTAGTGTCCTCCAATTCAATTTTTTTTTAAATTCGGATAATATTTCTTTGATTTATGTCCCCTGAAAGCACGAACATGTTTTCGATTGCAAGTTATTATGCTTTCTACAAACGAAATTTTTCACTCATATTTAAACTTTTGCACGAACAAGTTATTGTATGCAGTTCGTAGAACAGATACGTATTACTTTGGAAAACCGTTATCCATATTGCTGTGGAAAAAGCGCTGAGTTCAGGCATGCGCAAAAGACATGGGACAAAAAGCTTAAAATAGAGCGTAGCTTCGTTGGATGCATGTAGAGGACATGCCTGAAGCTTTTATTAGCTCAGTTCGGAAAGTTTTTCCATTGTATGGCAATGGGGGTAATATTCACGCTTTTTAAACTGGACAATGTGATACAACAGTTTTTATGTTTAGGTAACTTTTTTTTTAAATTATGCCATGTGGTTGTAGGTGTTCTTATGGATTGAATTAATTTCTCAAGAATTATACCTTTTCATATCACAAAACATATTTTAAAATACTTCATTTTGAAATATACCAAAGAAACTGTTTTTAATTTTATATTAGTAGATCATTATATAACATAAAAGTTCAAAAGTATTAGAACCCCTAAACGTATCGCTAAGAGATTCACGATAATACGCTATTTGGCAACGCGGTGTACAGCAAAAGCCCTATAGATCGTGGTTAAAGGGGACTCAGTATAAAAAAAAAACGTATTTCACAAAACCAATTGCACAAAGGCATAAATAAAACCCAAATTCTTTCAAGCTGATTCTTCGCATTGTTTACCATCATATATCAGCCACCAAAAATCCCAGTTCGTTTAAATCCTTGCCATGTAAGGCAATTTGTTTATCGATCTCTCGTACTCGAAGCAAATTGGTGTTCGGAGAGCGGAGCATTGAATTCTATCATTGCTTACGAACGTAGTGGGAAACTTTATTACACTCATTTGCTAAATGTGTGTGTGTGAGTTTACGAACGAATCAGTGCTTGGATTAATTGCATTTTTAACCTCTCCTTATGGCCTATTCGGATTGTATCGTTGTAACGTTGCGTTATTGCGTTTGAGCAGTCCAGTGAATGTTTGTCATAAAGCTGTGGTAATTAGTGACGTTATGAAGCTATCAATCAGTTTCAGATCACTGAAGCAAATAATATGAAAGTGATTCGGGAGTTATCTTCAACCTTACAAATATTACATACAAAACACAATAAAGCTATTTTGTAAGAAATAAGTTTTCGTATGTAGATGTGAACATCTGCCTGTTTAGTTAAGCCAGTGAAACGCGTACTCATTTCCAACATTACTTACAAACCACAAATATGATTATCAACTGACAGCATGGTCCACATTGCGGCCAAACAGTCAACCAATTCCACTTTTCCTCAGTTGCTCAAATGATTCCTGGTTTGATCCCCGCTATACTGCGTTCCGCAACCGACAGTTGATACGATACGCTGTATGGCGTCATCTAAATAGCGTCGAAAGTGCATTATGTTCGGTACAGTTCGGGATAGTAAATTTTATTGTCCACTATCGCCAATTGCTCACCCAACTGTCTCCATTGCGATGCAGGACCGGTCATCGGTCGTAAATTTAACCATCCAATGCCCGACTTCCCTTATGCTCGAACAATATTAAATTTGTAACATTTTATGAAAACTATGGTGGTGCCAACCGACATCACTTTTAGTTCCTTTTTCGAGGTGCCAATGCACGGCAAACTTCCGGTACTGGCTCCCGCATTTCATCGGCTGACGTGTTTCGTTCAATAAAGTTAGACCGTGGACAGGTTTTAGTCGGATGAAAAACTGTGGTATCGCTCTACCTGGCGTGTTTTCATGGAGACAGCGGACACTTTCTTTATTGCATTACTTTGTATTATTGATTGAATTTACGCTTATAGAACATGCGACACTGTGCGGACAGGGGAAGTATGTTGGTTTAAAATTGTTTTAATGTTTGAAAAAAAGGTTTTGAAAAAAATATCTAGGTTAATTATAATTTCAAACCAAACTAAAGTTTTTTCTTCGTTTGATATGGTTTTCCCTTGAAACATATAGTACGATAATAAGCTATTTTAAACCCGTTTATATTCCGAGAGCTGAAGTTTATGGTCCATTACATTTTACTTTGCGTAAGCTGAACCCGGAAGCTGAAAACTGAGTATTTCCTTCGCTACTCTTCGGGCGGCTCTAAATAACTATACCAATCTGAAGCTGAAATAACTTAGTTTACAGATTTTGATGCATCGCTTCCAGTACATACCGCAACCTTATCAAACGTTAGCAATGCTGCGGCATCCATGTTCGGTGTGAGTGATGAGAGTAAAATTAAATTTAGATCCCATCATTAGTTGCTCGTGGCAGCTTTGCTGGTCGGAACATCCGGATCGCCAGCAGGAAATGGCAAGAAATTCTCTTCCACCGGTCCATTGGTGTATGGTTTGTTCAAAATGGCTCGTTTAGATAATTAATCCCAAACTCGTTGCAACGTGCTTTAAAGGTCTGTTTTTCATAATTTGCTTCTGGTACTAAACCATTTTCCGGGCATGCCAACCAAGTCTCCTAGTCGATTATCAGTAAATGGGCGTTATTGTATTAGTTATCAAGGCAATTAGAAAATCTTGAATCTTTTCCAACTAGCGTCGTGGTTCCATCCGCCGAGATTGTACGACGACTTTTGCTCTTGCATCAGCGCAAGCTTAATCTACGCTTTTTGAACGCGAACCAAACAGTAACTGTAACAGTAAAATGAAACGATTATTGTACTGTTTGTACGCACGAGGATTTTCCAACGTCGTCACGGCTGCTGTAATGCGTCGAGTCGTTCAATATTCCTTTCATGGCCAACTTCTCACAACAGTGTGGCAATGAAAGTGTAGTCTGGGATGGCGTTGATCTGAGCGAGATAATGTAAATTACAACGATAAGTGCTGGTAGTCGCTATACATTGAATTTCATGCCCAAAGCTTCCTTATGCTTGTATGTAATATTGTACAACAATCTTCTAGAAAGTATGTTTGTTTTATCTGCAGGAAAAAGTTAGTGAAACAAGTTATTTAGCCATTTCAAGAACTTTCCTCCCTGTTAACAGCTTGCGCAACGATGGATCAGCATCGCCCACAGTGCTGTGTTCCCTTTTTCCGAGCCGAAACCAAACCCTCAAAAAGACATGGATACGTGTCCATTTCGTAGATAAACACTACAACTAATCGATTGTTCATCGTCCGCAAACTTTATCTCCATCGGCCCATGCCTTAAAAGTTGTCTTTAACGGTGCACATCCACCGTGGCGTACCATTATACCTTCTATCAATAGCTTTCTTCCGCCTTTCGTCAACTTTTTCCAACTTCTTTGCCATCAAAACATAAAAACAAAACATAAAACCATCAACACGATATCTTTTGATCCGTTGTTCCTGCCACTTCACATGATATTATCCCGACGCGATGGACTGGGATGGAAGGAGACAAAAACACACAAACACTTAAACCCACGCACTGTTGTTTGTTGTGCTTGTGAATTGTCTACACCCCAGAAGAAATGTTTTGCTTCTTGTCGTCGTACAAGCCCCCCCCCACCTGCACGTCGCTCTCCGTTTCCGGCGTTGGCTCCATGTGTCCTCATATAAGATTTGGACTATTTTTAGTCCAAACGCTACCAGATTGTAGATGGATAGTGTGTTTAAATGTGTGTTTGTATGAGTGTGTGCTGTTTTGCAATTTTGTTACGGTGACTTGCTGTTTACCAGGAATCGCATTCCCGCACAACACTTGTCTCGAACCCTAGCCGGCTCGAGAAGGGGTTCGTTTCGCTTATCATAACGATAATAATCAAAATAAGCATCAAAAGTGGATGGCAAACAATACGGCGTGTTTTGAAGCGTGGGGCTTAATCGCTGATGCAGAATCGTGTTTAGGAAAGCTTGCAGGCGTGAAGCTTTAACGCCTCACGTGATGAGATGAAGGCGTTTTACCATGAATTGGAGAAAGTTTCCATGTTTTCTTGATCTTTTCAATGCGGTAACCTGCTTAAAAGAAGATTTACCTTTATAAAATATTTATTTTTATGCGGTAACGCATGGAGTTTGCATTAAATGCTTTTTTTGAGAGCATTCATTGACATTTTAAAGACGTTTAGATATTTAAATATTTTCAATTGAAATGAATTATTTAAGAATCTAGTAAAAGATTAAAAAATATATTCGAAGGATTGTTTATATACAAATATTTTATTGTGAGGGTCTTAATAAAGCTATCAAGGGAAAATTTACCCCTCTCGTCACCTTTTTTATTGTATATACCATATAAAGACTTCAACACGCTATCATTGCCGAAATAATAGACGTATCACAACACCCGGGCCCAAACGTGTTTTAACAACAAGAACAGTAACAAGACTTACTGCCAAAAATAAATGCCTCCGCATCTGTTTGCTTAAAACTCGTGCCAACTGGTTTATAAAACACGTATGGCTTACCGTGCAACCCTTCAAATGTTTAGCATGTTTCTTTCGCGGCTATTTCTCAGTATTTCATACAATATACTGTGTCAAAGCTCGTTACGCCAGCATATCGACGTAGACATTATATAGACAACTCCTTCCCCTTTTTGCGGTAACCTCCACACACACACACTCTCTCTCTCTCTCTCCCATACACTCACACAACTTCCATCCAACCATTATATCTGATGTGGTTCCCCGTTGCGTGGAAAACGTTTTCGAACCACCACAGTCAAGTTGTACTAAATTCAGTTTTCACACACCACCAGCAATGACAATCGAGCAGCAATCGGTACATCCAACGGAACCTTCCCCGTCCTGAACCATACACACACATACACACACATTTACACTGTTAGCGGGATATTCCTATCAGCAGAAGGGAAGGAAATGTTTGAAAAGGGAAATACGCTTGCTACATTTTTGTATCTTTCGATCGTAAGTGTTGTCCATGTGTGTGAATGTGTGCGTCCATTCCTCGCCTCAGACACTTTTCATTATCGTGGCAAATTAGGTGGGCAAATGGTGTGGGCCGACGATTGCGGAGGTTTCATCTACGATCCAATCGATGGATTTAACTATTTGATTGGAAATTGATATGCACGGTGCTCTCGGCTCTCAGCAGCAGCAGCAACAGCACTGTGGAACGCTGATTCGATGTGTTAATTTGATTGATAAGGGTACACGGGCAAAACAGTGCAGTGCCCTGACCCATAGCCCTAGACTGTCCAGACCACTTGGTGGTAGCTTCGCACGATTCGGATCGCATTTGGGCGGCCGGGCAAAAATCGCAGGGTCAAGGGACGTTTTCCGGCCGTCTATGATCAAGGGGCTCGGTGAAATCGATATCATTAGGTGACCCTTTTTTTTTTCTTGCAGCTGGCACACGGACGGTAATCGAAAAAATGAAGCATCACAATCATGTAACAGTTTTACGGACAGGTTTTCATCCTTCTTCATAACAAAATACTTCTCTAAACTCTATATTTTCTTCTAAACTGTATAGTTAAAAGCATAGGTTGACTTAGACAGAGAATCAGAGTATGGCATGCTGACAAAATAAACTATTTAAAAAACTATCTGCAGCGCAAATATATTATTATATTTTATTTCTCACTCATGATAACTACACCAAAATCCCTTGATTTTTGTTTTTCATACTTCATCGAGAATTGACTTCAACATCAACCCAAAGCAACTAAATTGAGACCCATGAAGCATTCTCAGCCAGCTGGTTGTCTGTGGCGTTATGATTATTTGATTTTTCCAATTTG
This sequence comes from Anopheles arabiensis, assembly GCF_016920715.1. Classification (NCBI taxonomy): domain Eukaryota; kingdom Metazoa; phylum Arthropoda; class Insecta; order Diptera; family Culicidae; genus Anopheles; species Anopheles arabiensis. Next base: position 9,612,440 of record NC_053517.1, read on the forward strand.
CTTTCAATGTGCCGGCACTGGTGGCAGCAAACAGTCCGTTACCCTAAAGCCAGTGATTGACCGCACCAAGAAGCGGAGATTGTCTCCGGAAGATAAGTGACAACATAAACGCAAACAGCTGCAGGCAATTTACTCAACTGCCAACGCAACTAAAGGCGATATACAACTGTGGCAAAGTCAGACGGTGTCATCTACTTTACGGAACAGTAGAGCTTTAAGCATATCTGCTTTTCCGTGCCTGCTGTAAGCCTCTTGGAGTCATTCGTTTGCTGACCTTTGGCTACCGCGCGGGAAGCACCTGGAAAGCTGTCGCTGGACAACTCGCTTGGACTTGGACGCTTCAGTGAGTAAGCGGCCTAACATCTGCAATCGATTCGGTCGCTCCGGGGCAGGGGAATAGTTATAGACAAAGCTGTGTCACGAATGAACTTCAAAGGAATAACGGAGTGAGAAGGCGGGATCCACAGAAGACAAATCCTGCAACGCGATGTATCATTGCCCTCGGGGCATTGCCAGTTGGGAAGCGGTTCACTCGACTTCTCTTTGAAAAGGGGACTTGAGTACGGCCAAGAACCGTACGGTCGGAATACGTGATGGATTTTTTGTGATAGCAAAAGAGTGAACCTCGTGGTAAGTGATAGAGGTGTGTGATGTCAATGGGTGAGGATGGGACAATCGTAACATGAGCAGGGGCGTTAGAACAGAATGTGAACTGGTGAAAATCAGACAAAAAGTTTCAGACGAAGCATAGGATTTCGTTTTACTCTCTACCACATGAATCCTACTCGGGGTGAGAGAGTTTGATTCCGTTTTTCTTTTTAAGACGCACAACATTTGCATAACAAATGGTGAAAAGCGCGACCCCACCACGTATTTCTTTCATCTTCTGTCTTTGTTTCCTCTCGTTGTTTGTTCTTATGAAAGCTTTATATATTTTTCGATGTAATTTTCACACTTTCTGTGTCTGCCCGTTATCCTTTTCCTTCAACAAACATCGAGCCTAGAACACTTTAACATCAATTACAGTGCCGTGTGCCAGCTCCAGTGAATGTGTCCTAATGTCAGACGTTGTCCCAATGTTTGGTAGGTAAATATGTTCTCCCCCCCCCCCCCCCCGGAGGTGATGGAGGCTATGGTGGCTTTAGGTCAGGCAGGAATCATGGGTAACAGCGCAGAAGCCGAGAGTTTGCTGCTAATTAAACAAATTAATTGTTGTTGTGTTGTTCTGTCAACGATCGTCCTCGTTGGCGTGATTGTGTCAACAGATTGCTTCAGCCCATTGAGCCTTAATCAGTTTTCCTACCAAAACTGTGCTCGGCGGAATTCTCCAAGGCACACGGAGAGCAACTGTGGCAGTGGCGTGCGAAGGCCAACGCGTTTGGCAAACCGCGGAAGTAAGCAACCAGTGCGGTGGAGGCATTCAAAGCAAAACCTAATGGAATTATCCACTTGTACGCATCCTCAACAACTCTCCCCTTCTTCTTACCCCACACAATAGGCTGTTAGGGTCCGGGCGTTATCATCCATTCAGTTCCGAAAGCCATCACCTCCTTGGTTGAGAGTGTTTGCGTCTGCACGTCTGTCATTTGCAGTCAGTTGCAACGGTTATAGGGGGTTTTGTTTGCATTTGTTCGTGTCATTCTCGATTTCGTCGTTAGCGTTTCCTGCTGATAAGAGATTTAATTAAAACAAAACAAGGCAAAAAATGCCAAGCGTACAACGGCAGCGAGAAAAAAATCGTTTCTTTTTACACAAACACCAGCACAGCATGGTTTGTGGGAAAGAACAACTTTCACCACTCCCATACAAACTTTCGCACATACACAAACACGCAGGAATTGTTGGGCAGATAGCGATGCTGGCTACGGTATTGTAAACTAAGCTAAACTAAGATACACTTTGTGTATCTGTTTTTACGCCAACCTAATCGTTCCAACGCTAGTATCTATACGGTTCGCCAGAATTCTCTTTCCAGCACTGTTTCAAAATGTTGTGTACGAGGTCACAAATAACGGTCACGCACGCACGTAACGTAAGGCGTTGGCCTGTTCCATGTTACTCTCTGTGAGAATGAAAGAACGTGAAACTTACTTTCGCACGCAAAAGTTTGGACGATTGTGAACACAGCACAACATCGCCGTCCCTTATCATGCGGAGCGATTGCGTTTGCAGTTGGAACAACAGTCAGCCTGGCTCTGAATGTAGGCGATTTTGATCCACGTGCAAACGAAGTAACTTTTTCGCAATGGTGGCTTTCGTGGAAAAGGAGATTTCTTGATTCAGCAGCAAAAAATACAGAAAAAAACAGTACAACTTAAAGGGAAGAAGATGGTGCCGCATGTAATTGTGCGAATAAATGTTCAATTCAATTAAATGTGAGCAACGAGCAATTGCTTCTGTTTAACGTTAGGATAACAACGATTAAGTTTAGCCGGAATTTCTTAACGATCCACTGTTCGTCAGATTGTAGCCGGTTATAGTCAAGGTGCTTTAACTTTAGCTTTAACTGTACTAAAATAGTTTGCTAACTGCAGCAGCTCCGATTGCTGATTCTCAACGTTAAAACACGTTTGGCCATATCAACAGCAGCTTATTTATGTTTCATTCCTTCCACTGTAATGGCAAGTCTTGTACAGTACATTTCAAGTCCGCCCATTGTAACAGATGGTTACAGGCTTGTAGTAGCTGCAAACACCAGAGTCAGAGTGTTTAGCCCCGTAGTAGTTCTACCATCCTTTGGTCTACCTTTGAAATTTACTTGCGTTATAAATGTGGAGTTTTTTATTCGGTTTTAAGACAAATAACGCTTTATTGATTACTTTAGTTCACAACATGTTAATCGCTTCGCGGTCCGAATTCAACTCCTCGCGCTTAACCCGCGCTCCCGATTTTAAAGCTGCGCGTTCTCTCTCTCGCTACTCGTTCCTAGTTCGCTCTCGTTCTCCTGATCTCGCTACCGTTATTTCTCTCTCTCACTACCTCTAGCGCTATTCCTTTCTAACATAAATATTGGACGCTGCAGAGGAATTCTCCACCTGCAGCATTCTATGGTTTGATGCTGCATTCTACGAAAAAAGTTGTAAATTGGAATTTATGGCCCATTATGCTGGAGCAGGTTTTGCGCATCGTATGATATGAAATTTAATGTGGTAAAATGTTCAATACCGCCTATATGAATTAAAAAGCAAACAGGGTTTACTAGGAAATTAAAAAAAAGGTTTAAATTTCCATACTTCTAGAAAAATAAAGCTTTATAATGAAAAATAGTCGTTTGTGATCCATTAATTGGTTAACTGGAATTTTCAACTTTTCGTAAGCTGCTTCCATAGCGGCACCTATATTTTTAACAAGTTTTAAACGCATTTTATTTCCATGACGAAACAAAGATTGTTTCTTTTTATCAAACTGTTGTGATGGTAAATTGCTTCAAAGATTATTTCCTCCGTCAAACGCTATCACTTTATTATCCCTGTGTCACATTGTAATGTGTTTGAGTCAGTTACCGCTAAAGCAGAACGCGATATTGGCCGAAATCCATGAACCTTTTCTCACTCATGGTCTGAGGAAAATCTCGCATGAAAAGAATGCTTCCCTAGGTCACTGGTGCGACATGAGTTGGCTCGCCAAACGGTAAGGAAGGGTACCAAATATACATAAACATGAGCAAACCCTCAATCTTTCTCTCCCATGGTTGGTAGTTTGTCTTGCACTGCTTGTAGCTTAGCTTAAGCTACGAGAAGAAAAAGGAAAAACTCCCGGTTGCTGGCTTGAAGTGATAAATCATGCACCCCATAGCACGAGGTGGTAAAGTTCATAAATCACCTCCAAACGACGGAGCCATGTTGATGGAGATTCACACGCACACACATACGAACTAGTACGCACACAATTATTTCTCCAGAACGCAGCAAGATATGAGCTCGAATGTTTACATCTTATTACGATCTACATCGTCTCCATTCGGTGGTGCAGTGGAGCATACTGTGGTTAGTGTACATTGGTACACCGGTACAGATCGCTCCACAAAGCTTTGAGTTATTGGGTTGGTTTTGCGTGAGGTGAGTGTTTTGAAGTTTATCGTGTTTGTTTGCAACATTGAAATCACTGATTGATTGCTGTTTATTTATGATTACGAATGATGATTCATGATTACCTGATTTAATGCTTGAAATGCTAATAATTTACTCTCCCGAGTGAAAACACATGAACATGACATTATGACGCATGAAATGACAAACAAAATCATATCTCAATTCTACCATTTTATCAATGTGTTTCCGCATCTATTTGAACAGAAGAATAGACAGTAAACAGTACAGTATCCTGTTATTGAATTTATCACAACAGTTTTCTCATCCACAAAGCATCCACACACGGTACAGCACAGCCAAACTCTGATATCGTGCGTGTACACCCACAAATTAACCCCCAAAATAGACCGGCGGCATGAACAATGTTTTCTCTACTGAGTCTCAAGATTTATCTCAACACTTTGACCCAGCCTAGGACAAAGATCTTCCAACACTTTTCGAACCGTTCTTGTGCCCTAAACACTCCTCCGGAAGGTGTTGAGCCGGTGTGCAAAACTACGCGACCTCAGCTCTCGTTTGATATATTTGATCCGTTTTCGTATGTAACTTTGGTTTGACTTTTGCGTCCGGATGCTGAAATAAAGAAAGAAAATTGACCTTGACAAAAGTTTGCCTCCGTAGCCAGTTGGTGGAACGGGGCGCCCTGAAACATTCACCACTCTGTACATGGTGGGAGGAGTGCGGTTATGCTCATAAATAATCTTGTACGACTGGCAGTTTACCTGGGAAAGGTGAAGGGTGGGTGGCTGGATGCTAGTGGCAACGGATGTGGTCGTGAGAATTTCATTCTTTCAACTTCACGTACACTTTCCCGTTGGATGGTGTTATGAGATGTACCACGATAGCAACGCTGGCGCAAAACGTTTGTCTTGAGATGTGCGAGATGGAGACGCCTGGTGGATGGTGTTGAGTTATGAATAAAACTTGTGATATGCAAGTGCGGAAAAAATCTGTATCTAGTGAGGAGAAGTTTACTGTACCAGATCAAGAGCTTGTCTAGTGTGAAAGTAGCTTGAAATCAATCAAATACTATGTGCATCCACGTAACACTAGGTTGTGTAAGATGATAGTTGCAGTTCAGAACAGTACACAAACTAAATATTAACACGTAACATTCGCACTGATTGAAATGCATTGGTTGTTAATGATTTGAAATGTAAAAAATCTAATAAACGTTTCTCTGGAACACCCAACATAAAGCACTCCCCTGTTCATTTGTTTCTTTTCCATTATGTTTCAACATACACCCAACATAAAGCACTCCCCTGTTCATTTGTTTCTTTTCCATTATGTTTAATTAATTGGATTGTTAGCGAACAGGTACAGGCCGGCAAGAATTACCATGGAACCTACAGCGAAAAATAAAGTATAACTATGGCTAAGGGTTGAGGTTGTATTGACAATGGCAAAACAATAATTCAAATTAAAAAACAGTAACATATCTTTAAACAATAATGAGTAAAATTTTCATTTTAATTAATAATTTTCCCAACAAACCTTTTGTTCTCTTCAAATACTTTACCTTGTTCCCAGAAATGGCATCGAAATACAACTGCAACAGCAAAACCGATCGTGATGCTTTTCGGGCAAATGTTTATTGTTTCAACTGTTAGATAGACTTTAAAAATTGTTTATCGTACACTGGCTTGACTTGGCTAAGAAAGCAATTTGTTTATCTACCGAATCGTTTGTCCAATTGTTCAGACGCTGTACGGTTGCTTTTAAACTGAGAGAATTGAAACCATAAACCATTAAAAAGAAGATCTCGAAAAACCTCAAACAAAACACACACCATTCTCCTTTTACGCACTGTGGTTGGACATTTGATTGCGTTTTGACGTTCGTTTTTATCGTTTAGTTTGTTTTTTTATTTACTTCCAACGTTTTTCTTTTTTGTATTATCCGTTCAATTTTAACATCACATACTTACACGTTCACTAGAGCTGCCGTACATTGGATAAAACAGGAGTGTAAGTGATGTTTAGTTTCCTCGCTTGCTGTTCACCCCCTGTATGATAGTCATTGAAGCGCTTCAACCGCAAAACCCAACAGCTGCCAGCTATGTTACATGCTAACCTTGCGTTAAATTGATAAAGTTTTGCTTTACTGACTCATATCAAACCATTGGGATGCATGGGTGGATACCGGGGAGTGCCTCATGCGCCCGTAATCCTCGAATCTGCTCGTCCTGCAATATCTTTACAATCATTGTGGCGTTTGAAGTGGGTACAGCTTTCGGGCAATCGGTTTTTTCTGTTTTTCGTACTACCAGTGTGTAAAAATAGCTTCAATAATCATGGCCAATTTCATCAAGTCCTTTCTTCTATGTTCATTTGTTTGTTCAAAGCCATGGCCGACGTTTCATTATATTTTAATTTGGTACTTCGTATGTTACCATTTAACCCGCAACCTTACCTTTTTGCATCCTTTGAGACACTATACTATACTATTATTTAAGTTATGATTTTCGTTCGAACATATTTTTGCAAAAGTTCTCCTGTTTCGCACTCTGAACTGAACGTATTGACTGAAGTTTTATCACTCCGTCCACACGCACGCGCTGCTTTTTACCTCGAACGCTATAATCAGTAGCTTCGTGTACAGCAGTGTAATTTACGTACAGCGCTAACCTAACATTGACATTCGGCTCGGATACTGTAGATACTCTTGTACACACTCGTTTACCGCATCAAGTTTTTTTCTGCTTTGCTTTCCTTATGAAAAGCGTAACAAAAACTCTTATTAGTACTTTTACCGAACGCACTACCCACAGTCGCACTGATGAATCTACCCCGTTGATTTCAGTGTGGCTTTTGCTTTCAATCGGAGGCTTAAAGAGTGATGTTCCGTGAAAAGGCGTGCAGTGAAATGGTTTGCTGATTAGAGTTTGCTATAAAAGGAAGTACCAAGCAGCAGCTGCCGACAGGAAAGCACATGGTTGTTTGGAGTTTTCTTTTTTTGTGTCGCGCAGAATAAATGAGGGATTTTACGTACATTCCGTTTTTGTTCATCGAAGGACACATATTCATGCCACTGTTTGGTTTGCTGATGGATGGGAAAGTTCACGCTGATACAAGTACAGAAATACAAGCATGGGTCCACGTTCTGCAAGCTGCTTTCGGTATAATTTTCCATTCTCGGGACGCACATGGTGATGTGTTGATATGGGTATTTTTGAGTACAGTAAGGAGTGATTTATGACGTTCGCGTACCACCGAACCAGGCGTGCTCCACCATCCTCCGCGTCTTTCTTTCGATGCGACCGTTACCCAATGTGCGCCCGAATGGTGAGAAGGAACTTTTATAGCAAACTGTCGCCGAAGTTCCCAAAATTCCTCACTCTGCAAAACCAAACGGCGAACAGTATGCGGATGATGATGATGATCATGATGACGATGGTGATGTTGATGAAAATAGCTTTGTTACAGCCTTTGATTAGCGAACAGCACAATGCGCGAATCGGGGCGCGTTTTAGAGACCTAAAAGTGGTGCCGACCAAATTCCAGCTTGAACTTTGCACAAATGAGGAATGCAGAGAGCATCAGCATACAATCTGGTACCCCTTTTGGCTGGCGTTGTTTGCGACACAATTTTCCATCCATGCAGCGAGACTGTGCAGGGCAGTTTATCACGGAACAACGCGCCAACACGTGTACCGGACTGGTGTTGTGATCCGCTAGTACGCTCGATTTGATTGATGTCACGTACTTAACTCAAACGGTGACCCGAAACAAATCCGAATCGATGTTTGGCAGTCATCACGTGCAAACAAAACATGGCGTAAGCAGCACAGGTGCTCCTACAAGAGTACCAGACGCGAATGAAACATGGGAAATCACGGTATCCTTTACTTTTACTTTTTCTCTGTTTGTTAATTTCATACGTGTACACAAACCATTCCTGCACTTGATCTTCGCAGAACACCGGTGGGGCTCATTTGTCCAGCATCAGTCGTTTGAAAGCAAAGCCACACAGCAAGCAACGAATCATTAGTGCGTGTTACGCTATACTTCTTCTTCTTTGGCTCAACAACCGATGTCGGTCAAGGCCTGTCTGTACCCACTTGCGGGCTTGGCTTTCAGTGACCAATTGATTCCCCCCATAGCAGGATAGTCATTCCTACGTATGGCGACGCTGTCTATTTGGGGATTGAACCCATGACGGGCAAGTTGAAAAGTCGTACGAGTTGACGACTGTACTACGAGACCGGCCACGCTATACATTACACAGCCAGTTACGCTATACATGCACAGCTTAATTGTACCACACAGCTTTTAAGATGTGTGAAGCTCTGTTTCATATTAGATTTTGGTTTTGTTCCCTAGTACACGTACCAACCACTACCATTCAGTATTGTTTGTCAAGCATTAGTGTCAACGTTTAATAACAATAGGAAACAACTCGAATTGTTTACGTTTCACGTTTTTAAATATACCATAGTTCCGAGTGACATATTTCACTTGCGTTATTTGCATATGCGTTTCACCGATAAACGAAACGATTGACAGGTGCTGTTTTTGTGTGTATTGGTAGGGAATTAGATCGCGGGAATAAGCTGCCATAATGATATTCATTCTTGTAACCGACCACGAAGGAGAAACGGCTCTCGACAGCGCGCGTTAAAAGTATGTAAAATTGTGAAAGCGTGTTCTGGTTTTCATAAAAAATATAACACAACGTAGGGGTTTGCGCGATCACGAATAAAGTGGCTGATTTGTTTTTTCTCTAACCATATACTGCTTTCGAGCTAATGCAAATCGTTGTGCTAGTCTGCCACAGTCGAACTGAACCCTGTCATTTACACGCGCTTGATACGATCATTGCTGGCAGAAGATAAAGTTTTGCCTCGAAAAAAATTGTTTATTTTGAATCTGTTATACGTTTTTACCTTGACATAACAAACTTGTAAAGCACAGTATTGTATCGATCAAGCGCAACCTCATACAATACAGCTGAAATTTAATAAAGTAGGACATACGACTGGACCTGCAAATTGTGTCCATTATGATAAACGCATCATACAGTACCAAACGATCTGATGATTACTACCGCTTATAATGAAGATGATGATGAGAGTGATTATGGTAACGATTGGTTGGTTCGGTTTGCATCACTTTTAAGCCGTTGGGTGAACCTGTAATTAAGGTAGGGAAAAAACAAGAGCAAGGTTAATTACATGTTAGCATTTATTGTACGAATGCACATGTTCAATGTATTTTTCCCTGTTATGAACAGGAATAGTCTGAATAAACACTCGCAAATACTTAATTACAATTTTCGTTCAATGTTATAATTGTGTCAAAATTTAAACTTTCACAAACCAATTATCGCTTTTGTTTACTTTAACTTTAACCTCTAGCTCCACCGACCGGTTCATATACCTAAACATAAAAACTCATTCTCCATGAAAATTATATCGGTACAGCCAACCTCCATTACGATGTGCTGCTGTCGTAACATTGTGATGAAAGTTAACGATAAACTTTTTGCTACTTATAACGCCCAAGGGAATGTTACTTTGTTGATTTGGGACGGACGACCAGCATCAAATTACTGAACTTTTATGGTATATTCTTTACTTGCAACATAAACAATGAATGAAGAGGATTCAGCTAGATTAATTAAAAAAAAAGCTCTTACATCCCTATGATTATTACCTGTTATTGTGATTTTAAATAAAATGCAAATGCAAGTCTGATCAACTATCTGATACTTTCTGTTTGAAAAAAGCAGGAAACGTTGATCTTTTGTTACTGAATCATCTCGTACTTATTAAAAATTGCATTCTACCAATGCAGCAATCAACGTTATAAATTAACTCAAAACAACAATCAGTTGTTTTCAATGTATAATTGTGATTGTTTCAATTTTACAGAAACTTTACTGATTTTAAATTGTTTTCTGTGCTTTTGTTCGTTTTTCCCTCGAGGGATGAATCTTGTTGGCATAGAAATAGTGTAAGCAAATACCAGTGACACATTTACCAACAGAGAACAAAGCACACTGTACAGCTGGTTTGATATTGCTGAGTATCTGAGAAAACATTGACCATTACTCTTTGTATAGCCGGTTGAGTTCGTCGGATGCAAGTGGATGCAGAAGGCATGAGTTTGCAGGCAAGCGTAATAACTTAATAATAACTTTTACCGTCCGGTTGTTGCTTTATATTCAGCTTTCACTGTTGTTGAACGAGTATCGTCATCTTAGGAACGTTTCATTTGATAACAAGCTTCAGTTGATTCAATTAGACGAGTCACTTTCATAAAATACGCACCAACCAGGCGTACAACCTGGCCTATCGCATTTTCTTTGTTTTGCTTCACACTTGATACGGCATAGAATGATTGAAGTTATTATTACTTCTTATAATGGGATCAACTGAGCTTAAAAGAAATATATTCTTTTTCATAAAACAACTCGAAATATATTGAAAACTTTCAAATTTGCACGTTGGTTATCCATCAAGTTCTAGATACGGTAAGCTTTTCCACTCATTGCCAGTGTTTGCTTAATGATGGGAGTTTAATGTGTACCACGGGAGATAGTTTTCCACACACATGCCAAAGATGGATGAATGGAGCGCCTCGATCGTGAAACTTTCTGAACTAATCAACTTTCATTATGAAAAAATGAAATGCCAAGATAAACGTGCCGTATTAATATGAAAAATATATTTATATCCAATACAAAACAAATGTTTGTAATGCCAAAGCTTGAAGATATAACGATATAAACTTCAATTTCAGTGTCAAAACTGAAAAAAAATAACAAAAAGATGGTTGAAAACAAAAATATATAGAAATGTTTCTCTTTTCTTCTACCCTTTAATCAACGTCATTGTTGTTCCTGGATGGAATGAACTTCCTATCTATCGAGCACGAATGCATACTTACTTAGCCCCATAGACCGCAGTAGCAAATGCGTAACCAGATCATGGATCGAAATTGGGCCATGCTTCGTTTCTGGCCGGCAACGCCTAAGTTCATAAACTTCGATAAAGGAACACACAATTTCACTTACGTGCCATGTAGCCAGTAATCTTGCTCTCATCTCGAACCGGTTATCCATCCATATTAATCTAAGCCGGAAATGGAACTCACCAGTCGACCAGCTGAACGTCAGCAGAGTCCCGAGCCCCGAAACCAAACCGTAGAAAGAACAGGGTCAATCATTACGGGAAGGGAAAAAGGCAATCTTGCGTCTTCTTTTTATTACCCGTACGCTTTCTTCACCTTACCGTTCCGTACGTCCGTCACTCTAGGCATTCCGACGAAGTTCCCTTCATCCCGTAGACTACATCCTAGTAGCGTGCTTTCTGATACAGCCAACGGCAATCTGAGCAACGGTATATCGCTACTCAAAGTTCCGGAACTGAAATGTACCTTGCTTCTGCCTGCTCCTTGCGTCGGTTTGTCTATTTTTATTTCGCTATAAACTTTTATCCACTTCCGCTTGGTAACAAATTTTTCGTTTTAGTTTTTCATGTTTATGAGGGTCGACGTTCTGGCACTCCCGTTACAGAGGGCATGCAGTAAAACTCCTAACGAAAAACTGTCGAAAATAAGAACCAGAAACCACACATCATTGGAAAATATTATTGTATAAAAAATACAACATGGAAAATGCGAAACATGTTTTAAAATGAAGAAACTGTCGAGGAAAACGTCTGCACGATGTGCTTTTTGGGGCGAATTCCATTTTTATGCAATTTCTTTGAAGTTTCTTGACATTTTTGATAAAAAGTGAAGCAGGAAAAGGAACGATTTTCCTCTACTCGGCTTTACAAATCACCGGAAACACTCTTTTAACTATGGTTGAGTGAAAGTTGAAAGTTCGCAGCATTTCTCAAGTCTACGCTTCTGCTTGTGAAAGCGTGAAATTGCTCTTGCCGTAATAGATAAAATGCTAGCCTGTAATGAAACCAGTCGTGCGTTTGTGTAAGTAAAACTTTATCCTGCCATCAAGTACACTGGTTCACAGCATTACTAGGCTAAAAATCCAATTTAATTTCAAGAGCTACGATAATGACCATTACGCAAGTGTATGAACGAATGTCTATAAGTCCCTAGTTATACCTTAATTTTACAACTACCTTTATTTAAAATAACTATGAAAAGTTATGTGCAAAGTTGATTGTTCGCATTGACTTTCTCTTCTAATTTCTACTACAAATTTTACTAGCAAAAAAAATCCATAAAACTTTACAACGCTTACGTACAAAATCGAAAGAAATTATTGTAGCTTGCTCCACACACCTTTTTAAGAAAAAATCCAAAAACACCGTTTAAACCGCACCCAACAGTCGAATAAAACGTATAGTTCTCTCCATTGCAATCGATATAAAACTCACGATACAACAGACACCACCTGGATATTTATGTGGATTGATAAAGCAATATTTCGCCAACAATATAAATACAATACAGGCAATATTTTCATGAAGATGTTTCTCGTGGAACAAACTGTGCAGTTTCATTTCACAAACACAATCACAATCCACCTATGGAGCAATCGAAGTCAAAAGAATTATGGTTGTTTCGTGTCGATGGAATGAACAATAAAAAATAACTTGCCCGGATACGTATTTTATACACACAAAGCACGTTTTCATGAAATATCAAGCAAAAACATAAAAAAGCACCAGGTTTGGAGGTGATCTATGCATGTACGACTTGCGCTATCGAAACCACGATTCACAATTCGCATTCATCACATTTTTATATAAGTTATAAGAATAAGTTTTATTAGTCTCTAGCTAAATGATTACTCTTTTCGACTGCTCACAGATGCAGAGAGCTAAACATCTTTTTCCAGATCGACATTTTAATTGACTAATTTTGCCTTCCCATGCATTTTGTCCCGTACCCGTATGCTGAATGTTTGGATAGATACTTGCAGATTGACCCTTTCTTAACAAAGCCTTTTCTTAAGCGAATCTTTGGAAACACCCCTTTGCAATTTCCTTGCAAATAGTATTTTGCTTTTTTTCTGCCTTCTTCTCTAAAGTGCACTAAACCACCGCATTGGCCATCCGGCCATCTACTGCCAACGGGGATGAGCCGGAGATGAGCAAATAAGAAAAAAAGATTTTCATCTATACCATTTCTCTCCACAGTCCGCTTTCTATTTGTTTTAAGTAGCTTTGCTTGCTCCCGCTCAACGTTCATTTTGTTCCAGGAACTAAATGTTCCCACCGCCCGCCAGCTCCGTTGGACCAGCTGATGACCGGAAATGAGAAAATGGTTTTGATTAAAGGACGGTCCAGCCTGTGCACCAGTTCAATTAAGTTTCACAAAGCGCTGTGACAGTGGAAAGTGCTGTGTCATTTGTCTTGTGTCACTAAATGCATTGTGCATTAAGCTGTTGCATTCAAGCGTAATGCCTGCGGGTAGCTTACCAGCTTTACTTGATTAATCGTACCATATTTTTCTTGCTTATCCAAAGGGCTTTATCGTTTGCTTCATCTTGCATAATTTGAGAAATCATTTCTTAGTTCAGAATAAAATAAATAATTAAGAAAAAACCTTTCATGTAATATCTTCAGAAGCTCACTCTTAGCTATAGAACACAAAGATAAGCGACAGTAAGCAATCCTTAAACCCCCATTAAACATTAACTATAAATTTGTTGTATTTACTAAGCCTGTATTTAATCTTACACAATCTCAAGCAATCCCTATTTCCCACAAGAAAGGACCTACCGTGCTTACAGCGATTGGTCATGAGGAGTTTATTTAATTTTGCCGTTTACTTGCTTTCTGTCTCATGCAACCCGGGTCGAGCAAACCAGCGAAAACATTTCTAATCTGTACCAACCCAACCTCAAATTCCATCACCCATGGGAATGACCCCAGAGTACGGCTGAAAGAAATTCAACAAAATTCAGCAAAATTTGTTCAACTTAGCAAGATTTGTATGGTGTGGATCAGTGCGTTCCCAAGAGGGCTTTGTCACACGGAAGGTGGAATGAAAGAGCACAAACAGGTAACTTCAAGCCTTGGACATGGCTGTGGCTGCTACGAGTACCGTACAATAGATATCTGTCCTGGTATACCGTCCGTACTAGTTAGTAAGTGGGCGGACTAGATTTCTTTAAACTTTCTTCATTTTAGACTTAACCATTTTTGACTGGTTAATCAAAATGAATACAATCCCAATGGTTTAGGTAAACTTTTGCCACATCCAAAAAATATACAATTTCCTGGAAGGAAAACCTCAATACTATGCCAACAACAGGAGAGAAGAAAAAACACTCTCACACTTAATTGCAAACCGTGGGCTGGATCGTGTTAGACCAAATCCGATTAATGGTTTTTCGAGGCGAGTTGATAATGAGCTTTCGTGTTTGGTTTGAAAAGTGGGTTCGTTTCTTTTTCCTGCGGGCCTATCCTAATTTTGATCCTAACCATAACTCACCCTCACAACCAATCTGCTTTTCTGTTGTGTTTTTCCCCGGTCGATAGCGGTGGAAAGGTTTAAATTGCTAAAATAGAACCGCTTTGTGGGATGATTTATTGGATTTCTTACAATTTATATTGCGTGTAATTCATTTATGCTTCAACAGCTCTGCAAATATTGGAAGATTGAGCTTGCATTAATTCTATTTCATCTTTCTATTAGGCTGATCAAACAGTTTTGTGTAGCTCTGAACTTCGGAAGGAATCTTTGTTTTTGTTTGTTCGTATAGCTAACGATATGCGCCGAAATGTTGCTATTAATTATACGTTCTGTTTGATGTTTTGTATTTACGGACGCAGCAATAATTGAAGTCAAATTTCCTTTAATGTTTCAGGCTTAAAACGTTATTTAAAGCTCCTCTCTTTACACTGTTGATGCTGATATAATCCAACACTGTAGCAACAAACAAACATATTGTTTTCCCAGAAATGAGCCAAAACCCATAGAAGCTTACCGTTTCGTAGAAGCTTGTGCCGCTGTGCTGATGATCTGTCGAGGACAGGATAAAACGGATACACTGGGCTGCACTGTGCAAAAACAAAGAGTGTATTAAACGAAGGTGACGGACGTTTCCTCCATTGTTTCCGGTTATAAAATGTCTGGACAGCTGCCGGTTCGCACGTTTTCGTTGGCTGCCCTGGCGGCGGCTCCCCGGTCCACAGTAAACAATCTGAAATGGTACAAAAAAAACAGGAAATACACATGCACACAATGAAATGGTAGTAAATCTCTCATGAGAGCTAGATAAACGAAAAGACGGCCGCCCGTCGAATGGTGGACGATCCCTTCCTGCACTCGTGATCCCGTGATCCTGAGAGGGCTCCCATCAGTCAACAACAATGGTAGGTGACGTAAAGGCGGTTATGCTCCCAGCGGATGGTACGTGATGGTTGTTTATTCCCGAATACTTTGCCGAAACAATAATCCATAATCTTGCATGTTAGATCGTGCCCATGTGCCGCAACGCAATCGCCGCAACGGACACTCAGTGATGATTGCTGAGCTAACGGCGGCACTCACCGATCTCAAATCTCAGCTGTCAGCTGAGTTCCAAACACGTATGGATGCTGCCGCGGAATCGCTAAAACGCACGATGCTATCCTCACTCGATCAACACACAGATACTCGTCCTGCTTCACACACTTCTACATTCACCATTCAACGCAAGACATCGACATCCAAAGCACCAGTTCTTTCGTCAACACCAGCCACCGAACTTAGCAACCCGGCAAAACGTCGTTTAATGGACCGTTCTCCGCCGTCCGTTGTCGCCACCTCTCCGCTTCTAAATGGCACCGCACCCTTCGCCACTTCAGCTCATGCCACATTGCTCCTACCACCAGAAACGCCTAAATTCTGGTTGTACCTGTCGCGCTGCCGCCCGACAGCCACAATCTTAGAAGTGGAGACTTTCGTCAAGGAGCAAATCGGCATCGAGGATGTCACCGTTTTTAAGCTGGTGCCACTTAACCGCGATGTCCGCACTCTGACTTTCTCTTCGTTTAAAGTCGGTTTGTCGCCGGATTATAAGGAGAAAACATTATTATGCTCATCGTGGCCGATCGGAACTGTCTTCAAAGAGTTCACGGATCGTAGGAATGCTCCTATTTCTACATTGTCGACAAATCCCCTGACCACTACCACTACAGCACCAACAAATACACACGTACCTGTTCACCACAAACACTGATGTATCTATTCATATGGAAACAAACAACAACATTACTGCCTCCACCAACAACACTGCAGTCTCGACGTCACCTCCTCGATCATCACAGCAGCAATAGCAACACTACTTACACACTCGCACTCTAAATCTCCGTTAAAATTTTACTATCAAAACACTCGCGGTCTCAAAACCAAACTTTCGGATCTTCGCATCTCTCTCGAAGTTGCGAGCTATGATGTCATAATACTAACTGAGACATGGCTGGACGATTCGATTCCTTCATCCCTCTTCTGTGACCGAAAGTATACCGTCTATCGTTGTGATCGTTCAAGCGCTAACAGTACCTGCTCTCGCGGCGGTGGTGTACTCATTGCCTGTTCCGCTAAGCTCTTGTCGCTGCACATTGAAGTATCCCAATGCTCGTTAGAACTTTTATGGATTCAAATTAAACTGAACGGTCACTCACTCTTTGTTGGTGGTGTGTATTTACCTCCAAACCTCAGCTCGAATACTGACACGTTGGACTCATTCTTCAATGCAATTACATTAATACAATCTCGCATGAAAGATAGGGATTTGTTTGTCTTATGCGGTGATTTCAATCAACCTGGACTATCGTGGTCTCAAAATGAGGATTATTTCGCACCGCTTGCCGTTAACCGTGCCTCATCCTACTTTATAGACGGATTAGCTGAATTCAATCTGCGTCAACTTTCAGGGGTCGTAAATATTTTTCGGAGGCAACTAGATTTAGTTTTTGTTAATGAGTTAGTGACATATTCATGTTCACCAGTTTCTTGTAGTATTGACCCTATTGTTAAATTAGATCATTATCACCCACCTCTGGAATTCGTAGTAAATGTTCCTTTACCGCATAATGGTAATAATGTTAGAGATAACAAATCTGAGTTGAATTTTCGGAAAATGAACTTAGAAAAATTTAGGGAAATCATAACCAACTCTGATTGGAATTTTTTAGAAATTAGAACCGATTCTCCCTCCACTGTGGACGTAGCGGTGGAGCAATTTAGTAATATTGTTAAGGCAGCTCTCCCTTTATGTTGTCCTCGTTCTAAACCCTCCTCTCGCCTTCCTTGGTATGATGCTACATTGCGGTCATTAAAGGCGGATAGGACACGTGCTCTCAAAAAACTCGGTTCAACTCCTTCTGAGTATAATCGTAGAGTTTTCAAATATGCCGCTTCTGCTTTTCGTATTTATAATCGGGCCAGTTATAGGTTGTATCTTGGAAGGCTTCAATGCATGTTATACCGTAATCCTAAACTTTTTTGGTCTTATGCCAAGAAGCGTCGTAATCCCTCTTCCCTTCCTACTTCCATGTCGCTCGGTTCGGTCACTACGGACAATGCTGCTGACACCTGTTCCCTATTCGCTGAGCATTTCGCCAATGGTCTGTCTAGACCGGAGAGTCAACCTTTGACAGAATCTGAGGGCATATGGCCTGGTTTAAACTCCGTCGCATGGGCTGAGGGTATTGTCAATGTTAATACAGTCTCTGAAGCTCTTAAAAAACTTAAGCCATCCTTCTCCCCTGGACCGGATGGAATACCAGCCTCGGTTTTAAAAAAGTCACCTTTTCTATTCGTCCCTCTATTGGTAAAATTATTTAACCTATCTTTGTCCTCGTCTTCATTCCCTTTATTGTGGAAGCGAGCATGGCTAGTTCCCATTCACAAAAAAGGTAACCCGTCTGTCATTTCCAATTACCGTGGCATCTCAATACAATGCGCAATAACCAAGGTATTTGAGCATATTATCCATACCTATGTGTTTAAACTCACCTCTTCTACTATTATCCCTCAGCAACATGGCTTTTTCCTAACCGTTCTACAACAACTAACCTTATGTCCTTCACCTCTTTCGTATCATCCCAGTTAGAGTCAGTTAAACAAGTTGATACTATTTATACTGACTTCAAATCTGCATTTGATCGTATTCCTCATTCCTTACTTCTAAATAAAATTTCACAATTTGACGTCAATAATCTTTTTGTATCTTGGTTACGTTCTTTTCTATGTGATCGTTCCTACAGTGTTAAATTTAATGATATGTTTTCGACTCCCTTTTCATATAGTGCAGGCGTACCGCAAGGTAGTGTTCTAAGTCCTTTGCTGTTCATAATTTTTATTAATGATGTCCGTACCACCCTCCCTCCTGAGTGTTTCCTCTGCTACGCAGACGACCTCAAAATCTTTCTCCCAGTTTCGTCTCCTAGAGATTGCATTTCCCTACAAAATATTCTTGATCGTTTTTCGTCTTGGTGTTCTAGTAATTCCCTCACATTATGTCCTGATAAGTGTAACGTCATTTCGTTTAGTCGTTCGCAGTCGCCAATCACTTACTCGTACGTCCTAAATTCTGTACAAGTCAATCGTGTTTGTGTCGTAAAAGACCTCGGTGCCTTGCTTGACAGAGGCCTCACCTTCAGCCACCACATTGACTCAGTTGTCAATCAGGCGCGGAAAACATTGGGTCTCCTAAAGAAAATTGCGTGCGATTTCTCCGACCCAATGTGCCTGAAGACTCTGTTCTGCTCTCTGGTCAGATCGATTTTGGAGTACTGCTCAGTAGTCTGGTCCCCTACAGCTCGAACCCACGTGGAACGTATCGAGCGGGTGCAGCGATCGTTCACCAGGTTTGCTATATGTAAAATCCTGGGTAGATTGTCCTCCCCCATACCTCCTTACGAGGACAGGTGTCGGCAGCTTGGCCTGGAACTATTGGAAAACCGCCGTTCCCATGCCCAATCCTCCTTTATTGCCGCATTACTCCTTGGTAATATTGATTCTCCTTCCCTTCTTTCTTCTATCCCTTTCTACGCCCCTAACCGTGTTCTTCGAAACCGCCCTCCCCTAGTGATCCCTTCCCGCCGAACTGCAGTGGGCCGTAATGACCCCCTTCTTCGTGCAATTCGTCGATTTAACTGTGTATATTCTATGTTTGATTTCAACCTTCCCTTATCCTCTTTCCGATCCCGCATCAGAACCCTCCATAATCCCGTGCTGCCTTAATTTTTAATTTTTAATTTTTAATTTTTAATTTTTAAATTTTAGATTCTAATTTCCTAAAAAAAAATTTTTTTCTCAAATTTTTGATAATTCATGTTAATTTTTGTTAGGTTAGGAACATAGGTAATAAGTATTATTTAAGCATTTGTGTAACCAAAAGGTAGACAAATAAATATGAATATGAATATGAATATGAATATGTGCCACCTGCCTCATATATTCGCCACGCGTACGCCACGGTAGGTTAGCAGAGTGAAGGGATTAGTGAGTGTGTGCGTGTGTGTTGATTTTTGAGAAACAAAATGAATGAAATGGTGAAGGTGAAAAGATGAAAAGTTGTTGAGATTGTAATATTCGTACAAATACATATAAATTGAAGCGTCGATTTGCTTACGAGACGCGTAATGTCAGTTTTTCAGAAGATGTGCTTATTTCTCGATGTGCATGTTTGATGTAACAATAAAGCAATTATTTCCTTTCAAGCCAGGATGGGTAAGGCTTACAGACCTTGCCTCTTAAAACTCTTGGAACTATTAGAAATTCAATATGCTCATTACACAAAAAGATTTAAATCATGAATGGTTCTGCAAATGCCTTTTCAATTGCACATTCGTTTTGGTTTAAATGAACCGATTCATACGATGGTTTCAGTCAAGTTTTATTTAAAATTATACCTTCTTCTTCCATCTACCCATTACAATGCTGTTACAATCATTTTCGAAGTATCAAC
The DNA here is from genome assembly GCF_016920715.1 of Anopheles arabiensis. Taxonomy (NCBI): domain Eukaryota; kingdom Metazoa; phylum Arthropoda; class Insecta; order Diptera; family Culicidae; genus Anopheles; species Anopheles arabiensis. The sequence continues at coordinate 9,632,416 of NC_053517.1, forward strand.
AAGCTTGCACAAGGCTGTTGGTTAAAGCAATGTTGCACCATGATGCATCCGGTTCAGGCTAACAGAATTACAAGCAAAAGAAAAGGCTGTAGCAAAACATGAATACATTCTCACGTCGATGGTGTTGTTCTGAGCATTTTCCCCCATCGACTGTTTGTGGACAGCTCTCTAGTGGCATTCCGGTGGGAAAAAAGAAGGCAAAACCACAAAAATCCCAACCAACAGCGGCCTCAATACAGAAGGATACTGTAGCAGAAGAATAATGACGATGGTGCAAAGTGTTTATGAGCAAGTATGCAATTTACTATGATAAATGGGCATGCGTAGAGTGATGTTGGTGGTGGGGGTAATAGTATAAAAAGTAAAACGTTTTAACACTGCACTTCACACCATAATGCACAAGGTCAGCGTTCGCGTATGGTTTGCAAAGTTGGAGAGAAGGAAGAAAGGCAAACTAAGATAAGCTTCCTATGCCGTCAATTTCATCCCATACTACGGTTAAGGGCTGAACATTTATCATTCAAATTAGTCACATTTAAGCTTCACACGAATGGTAGGTGCAATAAATCATTTAATCTCTGTTCTGTGTTTTTTTATGGTGACGCTGTGAGCTTAAAATCGATTCTGGATGGATTTAGTGCATTGTGTATGATTAATGAAGGTGTTGAATTATTGCCCTTGTCGTTCTATTTTATCATGGCTGTTGAAATATTTGTTGAAAAACCGGTTAGGTCCTTCGAACCGGATCAATAAAATTTAATATAAAAAATAATGTTTGAAAGCTTTTTGAATTCATACAATTGTTATATTGAAACTGTAGCTTGCACTGTTAGGGCGTACAACTTTCCCTTAAAACCTGAAAGCTGTTGAGTTGGTATGTCTTTTATAATTTATTTTGTTATTCTTGCACTGTACGAAGCGCCTAGCCCTCAGCCAAACTACCGTTTCAAATAGAGACCGCAATTGTTTATGCTTACTTTTCAGACGATTTGCCGATTGTCGTTAACTTCTGGCAACAACTCATCCCGCTTCTCCTGTGGCCGCTAATTACACCTCACCGTACCAATACAACGTCTAGCAGTGATAGTAGCCAAAGAGCGTAGAGAGCCCTCGACGGAAGCACGTTAAATAAATTTTCTCTTCCCATTTGCTGCACGACTACTGCGGTATGTTCTGGTACGGTGTCAAAATCGCAATAGTAGCCGCAGTGCACGCGTGCAGCATAAAACGAAAACATTTAGACCAAGCATCCCATACTCAATCTGCCGCAGCAATCTGTTCTGGCGCTATTCATCCACCATTCCCACCGACACTTTCTTTCACTCGCTGTACCACAAGGACGCTTTTTATCAGTGTTGTGTGCACATTTCCATGTTGTGCGCCAGTTGCATGTTTAAACGTGTAGCGGATATAAAAGCAGCCAGCACACAATCACAACCAACAACCAGGAACGCCAGCAGCTCGTGCAGCACACGTGTATAGTAGAAGCCGCAGCAAGCGCAGCTGCAATTAGTTCACTGGAGCACAGGAGCCAACATTCTCATCAACGCGACCCTTTCTTAGTGTGACGGGTGTGCTCCTCATCAGACCGATATACATCTACACATGTCCCAACGGGAGAAGTCTATTGTGTTGAGTTGCATAAAGCAACAACTTCCCCGCAGGGAGCGGACAGTAAAGTCAGTCAGAACACACCCAGCTGTTTGAGTGCGCTGATATACATATTTACGTCGGTACGAAGAAAAGGGAATGAAAAGCTTTAAAAATAAGAAAACAAACGAGCAAGTTCCACTATAGAGACGCAGCAAGAAAACACCGGAACTCATTTTATGTGAACCCATAACCGCGATCTTGTTTGTCAACTAGCGCAGTCAGGAAACAAAACATGAAAAGCATCTGCACCAAGCGTGTCAGTCTTCCTGACATTCTGATGTGTTCGCCGCAATAACTTTCTCCGGTTCCTTCTTTTTTCTTCTTGAAAGAGTTTCATTCGCCATCTGTTGTATTTCCACAATGTGGAAATATTGTTACAAGGAACGAGTTTGAGGAAAATGAACTACTCACAACACCCTGGCTGGAAGAGTAAATATGTAACAATGCGTTTTCGATACGAGGTTTGCTGAGAAAGTTGAGCGCTCTTGTTTAATTTTATGAACTTTGTCATTTTACGTGCGAAGTGAACACGAACACATACACAGAAATCTGGTTCATCGTATGCTTAGTGGCGTTAAGGAGCGTTGAAACTAAATTGATTTCTCATTGTTTGTGGCAGTTAAAGTTAAAAGGCAGTCCAGAATGAAAATAGAAAAATAAATCGCCACGATCCCAGGAGCAGCTTGAACCATGCAACAAACTTCTACAATCTATTTTAACTTAACTCGTAGATTCATTTACAACTGTGTCAACTTTTGTCTCAGTACATACTGTACACACTATGTGTTTATTACAGTGAAGGGAGAAACGGACCCTAGTGTTTTCGATACTGTTTGGTAAATATCGTTTTGTGTTTATTTGTTCTTTTTGCTTTATCTAACTTAAATTTTATCGTTTACAATACCACAGACCAGGGAAATAGTACCCTTCCCTGTTATGGGTAAACTTTGACAAGGGTACCGGGACCAAAGGGAAGATGAAATCTCCCAGGATAGCTTGGTTGGTTGGTTGGAAACAAGGACGAGTTCCGTTGAATACTTGGCTGTGCTTCCGAAAGAACAAGACTATTCAATAGAATTTGCAGCATTTGTCACATTGCCATTTGTCGCATCGAGCAGGACGCTATCGCTGTCCCCGGTGGGTATGAAACTGTCCAAGTTGTGTTTGCTGACAATTTGATAAAAATATGACAAATGGTTAAATGAAGAAGGGTCTTTCGATTGCTCCCATTTTATTGGTCGTGGATTCTTTAGGAAACTGACCATCGTATCAGAATACTTTTTAAATGTTCCAATAATAATACGATGTTACATTTACTTTATAAAATATACACCACTTTAATTTGGCAACAGAACAAAGTGATTTGATAGTATGGATTTTATATTCCATCCTGAATAGCCTGAAACAAAGTATACTTAATCAAAAGCTTTCACACGTTGTTGTTTACCAACAGCGGTTCTAGTTTGACAGCTGCGTTGTGGTGAAGTGAGAGAGAGGGACAGGTAGCACAGGCGAAACAAACACGGGCGAAATAGAGAGAGTAGGAATGGTTCATCCCGAAGGAGCTTCGCGTGCAACGGATGAACCTGCGCAAATTAAGTGGAATGACCGCAATCGGGTTTGCGTGAAGTTTTAAAACGGGCACGAAGACGAAAAGCGACCTCTTTCTACCATCGCGCCAAGAGAAGAAAGTTCAGTGAATTTTTAATACAGTTTCAGTGAATTAAGAAAACTGATGTTTCAACTTTAAATTCGCGAAAGAAAGAGCTTTGTTGCTGGACGCAACACACGTGTTCATACCGTATGATACGGATGGAGTTTGTGTTTTATTAGAAGTAAATCTCATACACGCATGTTTTCAACCAATCATTGAATAAGACAGAGCTAGATTTAATCCATACTCGGATGGATTTGATCACGAACCGATACGGTACTGTGTTGTGGTACACAAAACCAACAGTTTTTATGAAATAACATCGCATACAAATGTCCTGCCGAGATTCGTTTTGCGTGCGTGCCTAAATGGGAGACGTTCCGTCATTGCAATCCAGAAAAGCCGCCGTACCTGTCGCATTAATCCATTGTTTCATGACGTGAGCGAAACCCAACCGCACAGAAAAGTATGCAAATTCATGCTTCGAATGGGCGGCAGCAGACATGCAACAGCTTCGTTCGATGGGAAATGGATGATTTACCAAAATTTGTCATAAGGTTGGCACAAATTGGTTGATTTTTACATTTCGGCGAAGACCAAGATTATCCACTCATGATGCCATGTTTCCTTAGCAATTCTATGACAGACATAAAAGCATGGTCACTGTAATGAAACATTCACAAGATGATCTAGCAGCTAACTTTCGAACATGGAAGCACTGCGGGCATCTCGAGATAGATCTACGGCTGCATCAGAAAACAAGCCAAATTGAAACCATCTTTTGGCAGATTGCAGGCACCCTGGAGCCTTTTCTGCACTACGCAAACCACCACAGTCCCTGACACGCCATCGTCTACTCGTAAATAATCCAAACGATGGTGATCTCTCCCCGCTGAGTGCAGTGCTGGAGCACTTTAGCCGAGTTTTCCGACCGAGCGCGGAGGATAAATTCATTCCGATGAAAACGATTTAGCAAACCATCGCCACCTCCCACAACGCTCGAGCGGCCAAAGCGACGGTCAAAGCGTGAGGTCTCGTTTCGGCATTGTGTCACTACCGTTCTAAGGTGGTTTTTGGCCGTGAGTGGTTGCAGGCTGATCAGTTTGCGCCTGCCTTTTTTCTGGGCCTGGCGTTCTGCAGTAAAATGCCACGCCAACGCCACATCCGGCAGCCCATTCGCCATGGTTTTAACATTATGGGCTCAGAAATGACTCTCGTATTAAATATTTATCAGGTTAAACATCGGGTCCCACCAGTGTGGTTCAGCAGTGTGTTAGCTCTGGGAAGCGGTCAGGCGGACAACGGTAGTCCGGGGTTGGTATGCCGGCAAGTGTCGGAAATGTGTCTTGCAGCAGCGTGATGATGGTGATGGTGGTAGTGGTGAGAATGGTGAAGAGATGGCACTGCCCGCTGCTGTGCCTATCAACACTGGTCCCTCCTATGACAGAGAAGGCCGACTAATGGGAGAAACAATGATGGCGCAAGGTAATGACTCTCGAGAATGAGGAATAGCTTATCGGAAAGTAGGTCACTCAAAGACCACCATCGCGTACGGGCGATCGCTTCGTGTTGGTGGAACGCTAGCAATGCTTGTCTGTGTCACTTGGTCATAAAATCAAGTTCAAGTATGTTAAACATTCTCGAAACAGCTAACCACCTAGGGTCACTTGACAGCCAAAATATAGTACACGTTCTGTTTTCTCCAACTTCCCTTCCTAGACGATAATATTGCGATATGCTTTTATTGAAGTGGGAAAAAATCTGTAGTGTAACAAGCACAAAAGTGTCGTCTTTTATTGCATGCCTTGGTAAGGGCTATAGAAGCTCATGAGTAACTTAAACTTCACCTCAGTTGGTTGTAGCCATAATTTTAAAATTTTAGGAAACAATGCACTAAGCACAGCCACATCTTTCCGCTTCAACGTGTTCATCTTTTCAGTGACATTGTTTTGGAAATATGTATTTCTCGTGAAATATGTATTTTCGTGCGGAATACATACTCACTAAAGTTTTGTGTTTATTTGACAGCTTTAAATGTGAGATAAGGAACGAGCCCGTATGTAGCATTCATCCATTTGACATTTAAATTGCCAAAATGATCATACACTTCAGAACGATTTTCCTAGTGTGCTAGGCCAACAAACTCTCCCTTCGCCCTGGTGCGTTAACTGTCACGCAAGTTATATCAAGTTCCAAAACAGCGTGACATAGAAGTGTGACATTCAAACGGCAACCGACAAACATACAGTATGGCAATCAAAAGTATATTTCAGTTACGGAATAAACTCTGGACCGGATGTTTGCGATGACATGGCTGCCACTTAAATGCTATGGAGGTTGGTAATGTGACAGATAAATGAACGGGTTATTATTTTGGCAACAATCTACCACTGTATTCATTTGAAAGTCTATAGATATATGAAAAGAATGATGTTTTTTTAAAGCAAAGTGATAATACGCTCGAAATATAAATTAAAAGGGTTATTTATGCTGCACAAAGGCTGTTGAAACTCTCATGACATGGGTAGGTTGAAAATCCTCTTGCAAACAGCTACGCACGGTATGAAACGAATGATCTTCGCCTACTCGCTGCATTGAACACAACACTGAGCACTACGCTTTGCAACACGTCGTTGCTGACAGCTTTACCATCATACGAAAATTTCTCATTTGCCTTTTCACAGACACACACACACACACTCTGACCTTGACCGGGAGCTCCCAGGGTATTGTGAGTAGCGATGAAAACAACGCAAAACCACCATCCCTGACCGTGGGCGGTCAACACTTCGCTTTATCCTGTTCGTCGTTTCCATTAACCTTTAATCGTTCGGGAAATCATTTCAAAACAGACAGAGAGCTCGCACGACAATTTGCTTCGGGCTGGTACACCTCGATGCTGGAATTCCTTTACCTTTTCCCACCTGACCGGACGAACTCGGATGTTGTGCAGTGAAAATGTCTTCATCGTTGGTTCGTTGAATCGTTTCCCATTTTCCTAGCACAAAAGAAAACAGTACGCTTATCGTGTGGCAACAAATGCACGAATGCAGCTGTTTCGAATAGTGTTGGCCGTTCCGGTCCGAACCTAGTAAAAAAGTTCCGTTCTTTATGTAGGCCGTTCCGTTCCGATCCTTTATACAAAATCGTTCCGTTCCGTTCATTCCGTTCTTTCCGTTCTTTCCGTTCAATCCGTTCCGTTCCGTTCCGTTCATTCCGTTCTTTCCGTTCATTCCGTTCTTTCCGTTCATTCCGTTCCGTTCATTCCGTTCCGTTCATTCCGTTCATTCCGTTCCGTTCCGTTCATTTCGTTCTTTCCGTTCATTCCGTTCTTTCCGTTCATTCCGTTCCGTTTAATTCGTTCTTTCGGTTCACTCCGTTCTGTTCCGGTCTTTGCCACTTCAATATTGTTAGCAAGGTGCTATCGTTCGTGCGTTCCGTTCTTTGAAAAAACCGGCTTTGTCCGGCTGTTGCTTGCTGCATGCAAGATAACTGTTCACTCTTTCTCGCATACAGTATGTGTTGCCTGAGCACTCTCCCATGCTCACAGGAATATTCATCGCACTTCGTCGCGTATCGTATATAAAAATCGTGATAAGCGAAACCAAAAAGGGTGTTGCATTTGGTATTATGGTGCAATTTGTAACATCTATTCTACTTTTTGTTATAATTTAGCTAGTCTAAACTAGACAAATAACTATTATAAAATTTAAATTAGTACTCATATGGCAGAACGGGTTGGAAAAGATGTATTATGATATGCGAGTATGAACAACGAAAAATAAAATGTATTCATTTTTAATGCCACGATGTCCACATGATCTTGGCACTCGGCATGATTCCAATATTTGGCCATTCGATTTGAAGCATTCTGTTCCATTCGAAAACCGTTTGAGTGCTGTGATCTTGTAAACGATTCAAATAATTAGTCAATCTCGTGATACAATCTTCAACTCGTAGCACTCAATAACATCAGCCCCCATACGCCGGGATGATTATCCAGCTATGGGCATTTAATAAGTTACTGATAGCCAAGCCTATTAGTGGTAGCCCCCCCCCCCCCCCCTGGAAGACAGTTTGGCTTCGAAGCTCTGGGTCGGTTCTTTTGCACCCCAGGTTCACGTTGAAAAATGAACTTTCTTCCCCGTTCTTTTTGAAAAATGAACTAGTTCCGTTCCGTTCCTTTTTTTTTAACGAAATTCCCAACACTAGTTTCGAATGCCACACCAATGCTGCTGCATACTGCCGTCGGTGCGAGCAGTATGAATACACCAACGAATCTCTCTAGCCTTGGGGTGGCCGTCAGCCATGAATGCACATGACATCGGATACATTGCACATTTTTCTGGTGTTGAAATATCTTGCTTACGAGCAGTGATGACGTGTACGGCTGCCGAGATCAACACACGTTCGCTGCAAGTCAGTATCTTGTTGTTCAAACTGATGCTACAGCGACAGTGTGACCTTTTGGAGAGAATAGAGCACTCAAGCAACTGGTTTGCGACTTATGAACTTTATATGCAAAACTTTGACCCACCAAACCTACACCGAACGGCAAAATATTCTGTTTATCATTCTATTATTTACCCGAACATTATTTGTCGTCTTCTAGGAACTTACCAAACAAGCTTTTACTACCTGTGCGCCAAGCTAAATTGCATCATATATCAACTCTGTACGTTGACAGGAAGTAGCTGCTATCTGCTGTTGCCAATCGATAGCAACACGTATGACTAACAATGCGATCAGGTCATAGATTTACACACACAACACTCTAATGAAAGGAATTGGAAGCAAAACTGCCATACTGAATAGCTCAATTGAGATGATGACAGAAACGATGATCAAAATCAAAGCCCTTGCCAACTCGGCAAAGACTCAAAGAAGTTTCACCGTCTGGCTGCAATCGTTTGATGTTACGACTCTATTTACACACACACTCTCTCTCTCTCTAGCGCACATAAACAAAACGTCCGTTACACGGGCACCATCCGTAAGTTCGCACCTCGCAAAGGCGGCCTTTTCCGCTGGTCGTTTAGCAATTTTCAAATAAACAATTTCAAATGGCCAGAAATACCGCAGAACCACTACGAGCGGGTAAGTCTAGATCTAGATCTATCGGTGCCTCTTCCGGCGTACCCCAGGGCAGCAACCTGGGGCCTCTGTTGTTTCTGCTCTACATAAGCGACTTGTGCACGGCACTCCCGGATAATAGTTGCCTACTCTACGCAGATGATGCTAAAATCTATCGTGAAATCCGTGAGCCCGAGGACCATCTTCCATCTTCCATCTTCTGTCTCGACTACAGAACTAGGTGTCTGCTGCTTGGAATCCCGCCTCTCGCCGAACGTGTTGAGCACACCAGACTAGCATTTATCACGGGAATCTTAAACGGAACCATCGACTGTCCCGAGCTGCTTTCAAGGATTCACCTCTATGTTCCTGCCAGAATACTCCGTCGCCGACCAATGCTGGCAGTCGCTGAAACCCGAACAACATTTGGCTCTCGCAACCCCCTTCTTTGTATGTGCCGTCTATTAAATTCAGCTAACGATATTTATGAGCCTGGAATGACGATAACGGAACTGACTTCACTTTTAAGTGTTCGCAATGCGTTCAACAATAACAATATATAAATGTTCTGTTCGTTATCTAATGTAATGTATTGTAAACAAATTTTGACTCGAGAGGGCTTCATAGTCCATCGATTAATAAACTAAACTAAACTAAACTAAACTAAACTAAGTGTATGACGTTCGTATGGTTTTTGTTTTACTTTTCCCTTTTGCCATGCGGCAATCGTTCTAGATTACGTGCCAAAAATAGTATTTGGAAAATGATGATCAACTGAATCGGTATCGATGGAAAGCCATTGAGAGTAAAACCAAATATTGAAGCCGAAAGAAAATTGCTTCTCCACTTCTGCACACTATCAACGGCAGGTTAGTTTGTTTTGTTTCTAAACTTAAAAGTGTAATACGGTTTGAAAAGATAGACAGGCTGTGGAGGGAAGCGAAAGGTTGATAGGAATGAGTTGAGCTGGATACGGTACAGAGATGAATGATACAGAGCAAACCCAGTGCGGATAAGTCCAAACATAACATGATTGAGATCAGATGCCGTTCATCGATGCGAACTGCCATGAGCATACGTAATCAGAATGTCACCTCACACAACAAGACCGGAAATGAAATCACCAAGAGCCTGGGAGCACACTGCAAATGCGTCCGCTTTATTCTTGCATGAAACAAACTACCGCTTTTCACATGTTCAACTCTCAGCAGGGAGCTCTAAGCCGGCAATTGTTCTCAAAAGCCATCCAATGAACATCACTCCACATTTCTACGAACGAAAGCAACATAATTTCATTCGACATACGTTGCGCTTCTTCTGTCAGCCAACTGTCAGGCACTGCAATTTCCGCAATTTGACATTCAAACACAACAGTCAACAGTTCGTGGTAAGTGTGTCGGATGCAAACATGATTGGAATTCGTCATAAATTTAATCTTTGCACAAGTTCTGGTGAATCTGAATATACGCCAAGAACGGCACAACGGCTATTAGGCATTAGTATGTTTGTTCTTTCTTTTTAAAGTAAATTTCTCTAGTGTGTTGCAGATGCTAATCAAAATCCTTTGTTCAGTGTTGAAAACTATCGTGTTTGCGTTGTCAGCTCCATTCGATACGGTTTGTGTCTTATCAGCTAATGTAACATTTCACTCCTGTCACAGAGATCAGGTTGATTACTTTCTCCTTGAAGCAATCATCTCCCTTTACGACCCTTTGCAGGCTGACCAATAAAATACAACCCGTAAGCCATGTGTTGACACAGGCTCCATCCAACTGCAAAAGCTGCAAAATGCAAATTAGCCCCGAACGATCGACCCTCTCCCCAGCCTCGGTGGTCCAGTTGTATCGATGAGAATCAATTCTGTTTCCGGTCACGTCAACCGGAAAACACACTCATCACACGAAGGCAAAAACACGTGAGCAAACTTTACCCGTCTTCCTCGAATGTCACATTAGTTGCTTTGGAAAAGGACACAGGTTTAATGGCAGAAAAAGGGAAACATGGGAATGATTTTACTTGAATGTTTGATGTCGTTGGTTGATGAAGATGTTTTTTTGCCAATTGCAGTTCATCTCTTAGGTTCAGAATGGTACAGGTTGTAGCATAAATAGGGCACCAGGTTCGAGTTCCTTACGAAATATAAACAACATGCCAAGAACATGCGTGTGCGTAAACATTTTCATCTTTGTTATTGATTTGTACCATGCTCGAACATCTCAACGATCGACTTTCAGAGGAAAAAGGTTGTGTTCAATAAGAAATACATTCTGATGGACTGAAAAGAGTGAATAAAATCTTCGGTACGTAATATTCTACACAGTGTAACATCCATACAGCCGTCAATATCCTAGGGCGAGTAATTCATAGTCTGTACGTTTGTTATCCATCATGGAAACATCTCTTCTTAATGTATTGATTTACAGACAGCCTTAAAATTTTTCATGATCTACGAGATTCGTCTCGCCGCATAGGTATATTGTGTTCATTAAAACAAACTCCAAAGTAAACAATTGTATGTTGAAGCTATTTAACCAACTGCACAGAACAACATCATTTCAGATTTTTTTACCCCGAAGAAAGAAAATCAAAACCCGATTGCAAAATAAACTTACATTCTACGGAGGCTCAAATGTACTGTCAACAAACATTCCAAGAAGCAAAGTAACATAAACGTGAATGCTTGTATTGACACAGTGAAACTCATATGTATTCTCCATGGTATCTCTTTTTTAAGAAAATACCCTAAAACATTGTCACCATTTCCGGTCTTGACTTATCTTGGAATCCATGTTTTCCAAAGGAAAAAATAGCATGTACCGTGACATGTTTGGAAGGGAAAAAAATAAAATAAAGCACCACGCCTAAGGAGATTGTTAGCAAGTGAAGATGAGAACAACCGCAAACCATAAACCACAGTACTAGAGAACATTGTTTCATCCAATCGGGGGAGAGAGCGAAACGATACAACTTCTCACAGCTCGCCAACGCTGGTACCGCAATCTTACCCAGCAAAACATAATGGAATGACAAATGGCTCCCCGCGGTGAGATGACTAGTCACGACAACTAAACCACAGACGATGAAAATAACGATGAAAACACCTCAGCTCCCTATGCCCAGTGTCTAATGCGAAGAGGAACCAACTGAACAAATCTGATCGATAGCAGGAACCAACAAAAAACTACCACATTAACCTCAAGGGGTACCTTACATGTAAACCTACCTTACGGAATGCTTTCTGAAAGTTTTCGGACATGAACGCGTACAGCAGCGGGTTTATACAGGAGCTCGTGTATGCCAGCACGTGCGAGACGATTTGTAGTGAAATTTTAAAATGCGTGTCTGGTTTAAAGACGTCCACACTCTTTAGGACCAGGATGACCTGAAAACATGAAATAGAATGAGAGAAAATTAATGAAAAGAAAATCAGACCCTTTAACAGAGAAGTTGTCTTCCCATATGACGCAACGTGGAGCATTGGACAAAAATAAGGAGTGTCGTAAAATTTGTGGTGAAGATTCTCAATTCCACTTCCAACTGATGCTGAACATCACACTGTGGTGTCGGTACGACCGCCTTTTGAACAAATTACCATCTGCAAACAGTTGTGTTGCGTTATCAAAAGCAAACCAACGTCCATAAAATAACACTCCGAACTACTTCAACTGCCCTTAGTGGAAGCTGCAAAGCAATTATCATTTTAATGAGATTGATTTTACAGCGTGATGTGCAGTAACATGTTGACCCCCTTTTTACATGGTGTCCGATGCATCTCGTTCCTTCGAGGCATAAAATTGAAATTGGGATAATGTACTCTGGTACGGTAGAGTACCGTCCCCCATGTCGAGCACTGCTCATGACAAGCGGATTGCCGCCTTACTATGTAGCACAGCACGTGTACTGATGGCTGCAATTTGAGAGCGGGTTAGACACTGAATGAGTATAATTAATATTAATAAGCTTTGTACAATATTCTCAGGATCTTTTTCACATGTTTCTCTTGCACACACTTGATTCGTCAGCCTTCATGACCTGATTTCTGTCGTGACTGTCAAAAACTGGTCAAAAAAAGTTTTTGTCCGCTCAGCTATGCACCAAATAACCAAAGCTATGCACATGCTGTTTTCATCTAAGGTAAATTGATTCGTTCCTCGCACAGAAATAGTTCAAAGTGCAATATTTGGCTGGTTGATAGAATGGAATGGAATGAAATACATAAATACTGAATGCACGCTCTTGGCCTCTAAACCCAACAACCGTAACCACACACACAACCGTATGCAGATTATTTTGCCCATTTTGCAAAGCTGTTAATGGATCTCTCGTGCTCTTCAGTGTTATGATATTATACGCAATGGGCCACGGGGTCGTTTCGGAGCTGCAGTTCGGATAGTGGTGATCATCCCGATGGTACATGAACCGAAAAGAAAACGGAACAACGTTTCACGGGGGTTTCCATCCATTAGATTACTTTGGTCACAGCGAATCCAGCGAGTACGTACCATTTCATTGTGTGGCTGAATGGTTGTGCATAGTCGAAATCAAATTTGTGCCATGTGTAGCCCAGTGGCGAGCCAGAACATACAATACATTTGGCTGTTCTAGGAGTATTTCAATCGGAAGTGTGTAAATTATGCTAGGATAACCAAACATTTGTTGCAGAGCATTAGCCAATTGCGTAAAGCTTAGCAGCTCTTGGTACCGATTTGTAATGATTTAGCTAAACGTTGCGGTTACCAACGGTTAAAAGCTACTTTTATGATTCCTTTATCAAAATGTACCTTCGTTGTTTTATTCCAAGCGATTTAACAAGAGTTCAAAAGAATTGTGCTCCAGGAAATATCAACACGTTTGCCACTGAAATGTACTTTAATTCAACGATCAAAGGGCATTTAAATCGGCATGTGCAATTGATCATCGGTTGTAGTTCCATTTCTATTTGTGAAGCAGAAATATTCACCCCTTCAGCCACGGTCGGTAAATCATTCCATTAAACACAAGTAAATCCCTTTGTAAACCATTAATAATTCAGACAACAATCGATTACACATTTCACCAAGCCTCTACTGAATGATTATGAATTTTGTATCCCTCGTCGCTTTGTTCACTCACCTAACCTCGCCCACTGAGCAGTATCAATCAAATGCAATCGGGGTCAGTTCATACGCATGCCAGCACAGTCCGCTTGTCAGCATTTCGGGTCATCCATCAATCACGGCACCTTGATCTGATTCGCACCGTCACGCTAAGGATCCCTTGATTTGATTTGATACAATTTATTAAACACATTGCATACGCGTTTTTTTTTTTTTTTTTATAAAAATATTTATTACATGTGTTTATTTACTTAACATTATTTACAATAGACAACAGGAAAGGACATCTAAATCAATCACAGGATCATTGTTTCCAATGATGTGGATAATATAGTTTGAAAATATGCGAAGTATTTCACTACAAGTTGCTGCACTTAAACCACTTAACTCAGGGAGGCCAGAAGATCAGAGACGGGTTTGGGTAAGCAAGTATCAAATACTGGGAAATGGTACGTCCCAAAGGTTGAGCCGACGCGACTGGTCAGCTATGGAATGAACAACGCATACCGGTTCCTGATACGGCCTACCGTTTTAGTATCCTACATTACATAACACACACACAAATACACAAGGATGTAGGCGATCGAGCAATTGCATTGCGGTGTTGGTACTGGTGGTCTTGGTGGTAGTGGTGACGCCCCTCGTTTGAGATAATGTTTGTAAAAGCGGCCCATTAAATGAGGGGCTCAAAAATGTTTCGCTCCGTTCGCTTGGGTTTAGGTACACTCGGTAGTGGGTGAGGGGGGAATTTACGGCGTCCTGTACGATCGAGCAACGATGCCAGCCATTTTATGGGGTAGTTTTTTGTTGGGTTTCAACCATGTTCATGACCCAAAGCCGGTTGTTCTGGTTTATGGCTATGGCTGTATAGTAACGGGCATTCGAATGATGATACGAATTGCCGGCGTGCTTGAATTGGTTCACAGAATGAATTTAAAAGAACCATGCCATGCTTCCGTTTCACATGATCGGCTAGGCCAGCACCAGCACGACGTGTACTGGTTATGTCTATATATTGCTTAAAACCTACCATTTTCCCCAGTCTTCAGTGCGGCACAATTTTCCCGCACAATTAAAAACAGTGCGATGCAGATGGCAGTGGCAATCGTGAATTGATAATTGTTTGCAAGTAAAATGTTCCAGCTCTAAATGTCCCAGATCAATTCAACTTCACCTCGGAGCGACACTCACCCTCAGCTTAAATAACTTCGAAATAATTCGAGGCCACCCGATTCCTCAGCTATGTTTCCTTCTTTTGTTTCCTATCACAACAAATGTTTGTGACAGCATTGGTTGGAAGTTTTACTCAACATTGTACGGAACCATTTTGTCAATGGATAATAAACCTTCCAACCGCTCCACATCCAATACTTTCTCGTGGTTTCATTTTCGTAGACAGTAACGTGGTAGCTGCTGGCAAGTAAAATCTTTAACAAAGGCACTTCCTTCGCCTGCTTTCACTCCATTGTTCAACACTTTGTATGAGTGTTTGTGTTTCTATTGCCACCACCATGCTGCATCCTTCCACCCCAAAATGCTCTAATGCCATGACAACCTTCACACAATTGAAACCCCTCTCCACGTCCATCTCGGCCCTCGCATCAATCGCGTACACATACCTGTATGGGAAACCATAATGAAGCAAACGCTGCCACCACAATCACCGCCAGCCGGGTAACGCGCTTTTTGCCCTTCTTCGATTCGGCCGAACGACCGCCGACCGAACTTCGCCACAGTCGGGACAACATCCACATGTACAGGACGCTGATCAGTATGAGCGGGACCACGTACGAGCTAAGGAAGAACGCGATGTGGAAGGCGGCCCAGGAGGGAGTATCCTTTTCGAGGAAGCCGCATGTCTCTATCTCCCGGTCTTGGTATTTGAATTTTTGAAATGGAAATAGAAAAGGGTGAAACGATGGAAATAAGCATAACCCCGATTTTGTCTCACATCTAGTCACATATCTAAGAAAGCGCCATCATTCGATATGTTTCTTGGCAATGCCACACGAATCATTTTAAGTGAGCTATTACCTTCCCACCGGAGACATTGTTTATGCATTGTTTTTATGTGGTCTGTACATCTCGTAAAAAGTGCTCTATGTGCTCTAGAGTAAAGATTTCCATAAATAGAATTGAAATACAATTGACTCAGCTGAACCCGTACGAGTGAGTGCATTTTTGTGAGCTTTTTCCTTTGTTTAGCCCACGCGATCGACACGATGACTGTTGCTTTCTTGTAAAGGATGATGAAACTGCAACCCTGCAAATTCGTTTGGAAAAAGGAATTGACACTGCCAACGTGTTTCCTAAGATGACCTCAGCTGTGTTTGGTAACCACACATTGTTTCGGTTTTGGTTTTTCTAAACCTTTTTCTGTGGTTTACTCCTTTCTTCTTTGCTTTCAATCTAACTGATGGCGTATTGCACAAAATAAACATTTTTACTTGAAGTGGCACACTATTTTGGGCGCATACATTCCAGTCACGTAGGTAGTGTATGTTTGCCCCAGGGTGTTTCACAGTGTTTTGTTCCCTTTTCTTCCCTTCCAGCGTGTCATCGGGTGTGGACTTATCGTTCTATCCCGTCAGATATCATTTCTCAATTCCATCCTGCATGGTTACGCGCAGACACCATCATACTTTCATTCCGGTTCTTTACCTCGCATCAATAACAACAATCATCATCATTATCGTCATCACCATCGCTCAACCGATGGACCGACCCGGGCCGGAATAGTCCCGAACCGAAGGATATGCAGGCGTAAATTAATTAATCAACATTTAATATATTTAATTATGGAGCAGTAACTCCATTACCTCCGAAACTCAACCGCCATAGAAACTCAACTCAACTCACCATAGAGGCGAACGCATCCTTTCCCCTTGGTAGCTGTCATCCGCTACTGCCGACAGAGGCCGGACAGTCTATGCGGTCTTTGTTTTTGTTTCGTAAATAAAAAAAGGGGCAGCCATAAATTTTAGCACTGTATTTAATGACAAGATCTGCTGTGGCAGTGCCCAAAGAATCGATTCGCTAAGCATCGTATCTAGTGCTTTAGTTTTCAATCTTCGCATCGTCTTACCGGTTGAAATGGTTTCATGGAGAAAAAAGCCTTGATAATAAATTCTTATATGTATTTGGTGCGTTTTGATTGTTTAAAGTTGTGGTAAAGTTAAATCAATCACCTATTAAAATATTTATTATCAATGGTAGTAGGTTTGCTTCTGGGAAGAATATGATGCATTTAACCAATATAGGTCAATAACTCCCAAACCCAGATTAAGTATTGCTCCATCATCCCCAGTAATCCTCATTGGTCCCTAGGGAGCTGGTTCAAATGTGACAGCTTATTGTTATTCTTATCATCCATTTTGAATTGCGTCGGCTAGTATCCTTCTTGGGATTTATTTCTACAAGAACGCATGTTTGCCTTCTATTCCCTTATCCTAGAACGAATGGATATCCCTCAAAAAACAGAAATGATATGCAACATAACTAAGGTTCGTAGGATTTGTCACATGGTTTAAAGGTATCGCAATCAAGCAAACACAAACACGATAAAGCCGGACGTGTTTTGATCTCACATTCTTTCATAAGCAGAATCTCAAATCAATGTTTTGAATAGATGTGGATTTTAGGACACTCTTGTGTTGGTTGAATTTTTAGGATACGCAAATTCTATATTATCATTACTATGGCTAAGATCCCAATATAGTCCTGATCACGTAATTCAAAAGCATTTTCTGAGATAGATGATCTGAGTCAGTGACAAAATTGAAATTGATTGTATAATTTTCATCATTTTTTTCCTTTTTAGCAAAAGATTCAAGTTACTGGAACCTTCTTCTATAGATGACCAAGAAAAAGAAAACTAGAGAAAATACCAGCAGGCATTTTTGAAATTCAATTCCATTTAGTGCCACAGCCACGCACAAAGTTGTGGTTAACTCATCAAAACACGTTCTTTTTAAAACGCTGCCCACTCGCACTGGCTTCCCACTCGTAATGTGATGATGTTGAAAAATGTCAAAAACATCTACGTCATCCTCTAACGGCTATCAATCACATGAATGTTCTTTTGTTCAACATCCGATATCAAAATCTAATCGATTAATAATTTATACAAAAAAACATCTGTAGAGATAGTTTACAATTGATGCATTAAAGAGACATAATTTTTCCGTCGTAATGCGTAATGTGAAGGGGTATCTATATACATTCATAAATGTTTGCATTATTGCCTTCATAGAATTGCTCATAATTTGATTGCATGTTTCAGCTTTCCAATAATTGGGTACCAAACGGAGTGGAAATGATGCATGTACAATTATTTGCTTCGCTGCAGAAATGTTTGATGATTTATTCAACGGAATGATAAATCAACACTTCAACTGGCCTCATCACGCATTTTTCATTTCCATGAAGATGCTTCATCGATTTATTTGAAATGAAAAAAGGTTTTATTTTCTAGCGGATTCTATTTTGTCCAAATGGGAACAAATCCCACATACTCGACAAACCTTCTATTGGTTAGAAGGAAATGTGGTAAAATGTGTAAGAAGTGAACGAATATTGGAAAAGAGATACTGTTAGTGGGCAGGCAGACATTCAGGAAATATTATTTCAAATACTTCTAAACAGTCCGAATCGTTTTACAACAAGTATGATGGTCGAAAATGATTCTTAAACTATTGTAGTATTGTTTGTTCTGCAGTTTAATGTTCTGAAAATGCAAACTTCAACGTTGAAATTATCAAATCTACAATCGCTGTACAACTCTTTACTTTATGTCTATTCCATATTTCCACAATATTATTTTGGTTGGTTAGTTATCTAAACAGCTTAATCATCTTAATGAGCTTAATTCGTGACTCTCATTACACGTATCCAACATTGTGTCGATTTGGTTCAACCTCTTAACGACTATGGCCTAAACAAACTACAGTCAGTATCGCTCTCTAACATTTCTTCACCAGTCGTTCACCAAACCTGAAGCAGAAACATCGCAAGAAGAAAAAGGAGCAAATTTCACACATATTTCTGCTTTATGCTACGCTCGTCACATCGTCACGGAATTCCAGAAACAGGTTTGATACCACCCACACTAGTGCGAATCACGGAATCGATTGCGAGATTCTTTTGTTGTGCTCTTCTTGTCAATCAGATCCATCGATTCCACACAGAAAACGAATCGGAATGCTGAAACTTCGTCAAATCGGCAGGTAATGAAGTAACTTCACGGTGGTTCAGGGTGCCAAGGTTCCTACTGCCCCCACACCGAGGTTGCCGACTCATTCAATTAACAAACACTCGTAATCTATTGTACGTTCCGAGCTCTTGGAAATTGGAAT
Organism: Anopheles arabiensis; assembly: GCF_016920715.1. NCBI lineage: Eukaryota > Metazoa > Arthropoda > Insecta > Diptera > Culicidae > Anopheles > Anopheles arabiensis. The sequence continues at coordinate 9,651,246 of NC_053517.1, forward strand.
CTTTGGTTTAGGTCCCGCTTAATATTGAGGCTTTCAAAACATTTCAAAACACACACACACAGGCGAACATTCGCACACACCGACCCATGGCCATCAAAATAATACTTTCTAAGAGGATTGATTTTCAATTTCCCGTAAAATGGAAACGGTTCACTGGGACCAATGAAGGTAGGATACGCCATTTTTTTCCTTAACTCCGTACAAAATACCTTTCCCAAACCCATACAGACCAATCCAAAACAACAACAACAACAAAAACAAAGATGAAATAGGTGTGAAGCATACAGAAAGGAGCATTCGGAAACATCAGCAAACCTGAAACAGTTCATCTGGTCAGTGTCTTGTGTGCATGCGGCAAAGAGCTTGTAGTCCTTTTTTCGTACCTTGCGTGAAATGAAAGGAACAACATAAACCACCCACTTCCCATTGTGTGTGATGCAACAACAAAAACACCATCTATCCTCATACAATCCCCTTGAATGATTCGCTCGAATTCGAATGCTAACACCGATAAGTGGGGAATAGTTCAGTGCAAACACGATGAGTGCAGTGCCATGCACAACAGCACCCACCTTGCACCATGGTAACCGACACCGTGGTTCGATTTCACACAAATACTCCTTTACAGTATGATACAACGAATCTCTTACGAAATAAATCGCCCAGCTTACGATCGCACACCGTCCCGGCCGGCTCCCTTGGTGCATGTAACTGCATATCTAGGAGCGTTCTAGTCTTCCCGAGCGCATTGTGGAGCGGTATGTGAAAGAGACCGGGAAAACTACATGCATACAAACACGAATACGAGCACTATCATCGAACGTTTGCAACCCGGGACCGGCATAAATCTCATCCCCCGAGACGTCGCAATCATCAGGGCAGACGTTTCCAGCAGAGGCGCTTAAATTGAATGATGAGAAAATGGGAAGATCGAGTTTTGGTTGCGTAGCGTTTAGATGCACCGAGTAAAATATATTTCAATTTCCGAACCGCAGAATGTAATCTTGTGCATTCTATGGGCGGTTTGTTTGTTCCCTTTTTTGCCGTAGAAGATGGAGATGAACAGTGATTACTAAGCAGTAAAACAAAAACAATCATTTGCTCCGTCTAGATGTGGATGGAAAGGGGCCACTTACCATCATTCAGCTCATCATTTATTGTACAACGCCCAACACACTCCTGACAGACACATGGAACTGGAGCATGGTGCATGGACACTGGAGGCGTTGCAGAAGCTTACATTTATGGCGCTTCGCATGATGCTCTCTTTCACCATGTGCTGGTGTAACAGGCGGTCGGTGATAATTTTCCATTTAAATCGTATCCAACGAACTATCAAAAGACTTATCGCATTACTGTAAAAGGTTTCATACGAGTTTTTTTTTCTTTTTTTATATCTGCTTCAATGACTATATTCCTCGAAATTCAAAAAGGCCATAAGGCAGCGGTAAACCAACGGATATCATCAGGCTCCAGTGTGTATCTCTTTTTTGCCTTCTGGGAAAAGTGAACCACTCTAATCCACTGGCTAATTAGTATTTGTGGCCAGCTGAGCCGGATCCGCCGGTATGAGCTGCTCACGGCAACACGGGCGGATGTTTATTTACTATGTACACACCACAGGCCACACATGCAAGTCCTCAAGATGAGTGCCGTTTACGTATGTCATTACCATTGGGTGTATTGGATAAACTAATTGAAGCAGCAGCAGCAGCCAACTGGCTTCCTGTGTGCGTTGTACATTCTAAATGATGGCAGATTGTTGCGCAGTTGGAATGTGTATGAAATATTTGTGCTACTACTCAACGGTGGAAGCGTATTTACCTTCGAAGGATACTTTGCAGACCTGTTTGTTGGTTACAAGGCTGATCATATTAATTGATACTTTACGGCATCGAATCAAACATAACAGATCGGATTAATGAACGAATCTTGCTGGATGTGTCTGCTAGTTGCCAACCAGCCGGCATTGCTGGCAATGGGATGTGTTCACATTGTTTTGTATAATTTGAGCAGCTATTCAATGATGGTATCCTAACTTTGATGAACGAAAGATGTTCTGAGTTTTGATAGAAATTCTAATAGAATTAAAGCAAATCAAAGTATTCTGAGCTATTATTTCAGCTTTTGTTTGTTTGAAAGTAAACACGAGAAACCTTTTTAAATGAATAGGCTATCCTCATTTTGTTTGTTGGTTCCTTTGTTTGAAGATTGTTTAAATTAGATAAAAGTTAAATGATTCCTGACCATAATCCGTACACATTCTACCCAAACACATATCCAAACTATCGAAAGCTCTCTTTGCAATGGCTTCATCAATATGCAGCACTTTAGGTGCAAGGTTCATAATGTATGCGAACATCAAATGAGCTTACCACTAAACTTATGCTCTCAATTGATCGCAAAGGCTTCCTCTCCAGCAGACGCTAGCTAAGGATGCACCGAACATCTTCGCAAGACCGAAGAGCCATTTTAGAAAACCGATGCCAAAGGTAGCTGGGTAGCAAGCCTCAGCTAATATGCCAGAATTTATTCCCTTCTTGAGTATGGGTAACTTCTTCATTATCGCTTGGCACTCGCCAGAACTTGGCATTGTTTCCCAAAAGACACCAACTGGCCGGTGAAAGGAAAGGAAGGTGAACGGGTACGGATATTTGCAATGCAGATTAGCTTCACTACATTTGCGCTCAAAGTATAAACGCAGCGGTAAGTGAAATTTTCAGCCCAACTTTCCCTATTGTTAGTGTAGTTAGGGGACATGGCACGGCTAAACGGTAGAAGGAGTGACACGCGACAGCTCGGTAGCCTGGAGGCTTTAATAAAATTCACCACATTTTACTCGTCAAGAGCTTTCTCATGTTCAACTGTTCAAACTGTTCGGAAGGCTCGCTCAAACTCAAATAAGGAATCGAGTATGCTCTAACAGCAGCAGCGCGGTTCGAGCAACTAATCGATTTTCACTACTCATCACTTCTAGAACCTGTAACCCGTCAAGGTACAACTGACAGCACAAGATAGGCAAGAAAAAAATAACATACAGGTGACATCAAGAAGGCAAAACTCCATTAACCGTTTCTAGAAGGCAGCGGCTTTACTTACTAGTTTTGCCTAAATACGATTATTACCGAGCCATCCCAATGTTCGCCCAAATGATAGCACTCTGAACAGTTAGCAAATCGATCGAAATTAACTCCCCACGAATTGAAGCCCCATGTTGGTCACCATTTGTATCGATTAAATGAATATCACATTAGTGTGCACGTTTTCCCGCGAAAACGGATAATAAATAATGGATTAGGCGCAACACATTGTTGCGTGTATGTCGCTCGTTTCAATCGCACCTCGCATACAACAGGTGAGGTGGTGGTTTAGATGACATACCTCAAGCCGGCACTAATTACTAACTGTTGAGGTCAACCGTGACACACTTATCGACTTACCGCTTACACCAACACGATGCACGAAGCGAACGGCAATCGATACTAATTAACACAACGGCAGAATGCATGGGCCAAAGCATATTCGAATCGACACACAAATTATACGCCGCTCCGGAACCCTCTTCGTGATACGGTGCTCAAACGTGCTCTATGGAAAATCAATTACCTTTTCTGTCGTCCACCTTCCCAGGATGACATTAATCGTTTCGTGCGAAATCTCCAATTTAATTACCAGTGCAACAACGCTGCTATCTTGCCTCGGCTTAAGCAACCACTCAGCAACAACACACCATGTGCTCGTCGGAAATACTCGTCCATCCTCTCATCAACGTTGGGAGACTAGAGATTGTTTAATTTCCCCTTTAACCTTTCCCTCGCTACGAACAGTTACTTAGTTGCAAATCTGTGGTTTTTGCAGCCTGTCTTGACATTTCCCAGTTGGATTGACATCCCATACTGCTTGAGGCATTGTGTAGGCCAGTGAATCACGAGAACTGAGAAAACAACAACTGTCCAATTTCCGGCAAGGAAGCTTCTACGCAGAATTTCCCCCGTGGCCATTAAAACTGTGCCTTTCCGTCGTTGCGTTCGTTAGTCCTTAGTTAGTCCTTGTTAGTGTCGAGTTAAAAGTGAAGAAACAACCCCGAGTACAACAAGTTCGTCTCAGCCCTAGAGGGTTCCTCCCTTTCAATTTACGGCGTAATGGTGCAGAAATTCTACATCTCAGAAGCTGATGAAAAGCAAACGCTGCATGAGCCGGTGCGCTATGAAGCAAGATAATGCATCCTATCTTATACTATTGGCAGACAAGCGATAACTTGCTAATAATCCCACACCCCACAGCTAGCCAATGTCGGCCCTCAATAACAGCTCAGCGTCTTATCAACCCTACCATGACTGAGAGCCATTACGGTAACTTTTGCCACCGCTATTGACAGCAACCGGCCACACTGTAGAAAGCTTTTTCCAATTAGCAAACACCTGTTGTAAGCACTTTCCGCTTAGCTCCAGCTCACCAGAAAGCTTAAACAAACCTTCCGCAGCTGATGCCTCGCCGTCGTGATACTTCACGCTCCACTTGCTTACGAACCCGCTCGTCATCTTTGTGTTTTTCACTAATCTGTTTCCCCGAACCGTATCCCGCTTCTCCCAAAATGGATGTTTAATGCACCCATTTCTCAACCCGAGGCCCTTTTAACTAATAACCTGTTCGACCATTTTCTGTAGTCTCTTTCATACGCACCTTTGCAGTCTGCTGGCCTCCCTTCCGATTTCACCTATCCCACACAAACATAAGAAACAAAACCTTACGAACGCCTTTTTCCACCATTACGTTCATCGAGAACCAGACCGCTTTTTGTCATAGCCACACCTCTGTTTGCTTCCATGAGTTTGGATGCCACCTTTTTCGGTTTTTTTCTTCTTTTTTTGTTTGTTCGTGTCTTTCTGTTACCTAGGGGATCTAAGCAGCTTCTACTACTTAACCTCCCCAACACCTCTACCACCATCACGCCAGTCCGTTTCGACCCATTGTAACCTGTTAGTAAAGTGCCTGCAACGGGCACAAAAAAGAAGCAGCGAAAGGAACGAAACCTTCGAATTTGATTACATTGTGCCTAATTTATCTTGTCCCTGTTTTATTAGACGAACCACTCGTTAGTAGCAGTTTTCACGGGACGAGCCTTTTCGGGTGTGAATGCATCCATCCAGCCCAATTGGTAGAAAGAAAGGAACGGTGCTACACGTCGTTTTTTACCCGCAGTTGGGCAGTAGATGAAAATAAATGCGTTTCATTTAGCAAACAAAAAAGGCATATTCTTTACGAGCATTATTGATGCTGGTGCTGCTGCACGTGGCCCTCCAGAGCCACACCTGTTTTCTGGGTTTTTTCGGGTCCATTTAGAATGATATTACTTACCGTAATCATTGAATCATCCGAGACCAATTTCGATTGAAGAGAGTAACCCAACCAATTGGGAGGCAGCTCGAATCGAAGCGAGTTTAATTGCGTTTCATGTTGTAAATTATGCATCATTTTCAATCGTGAACTAGCACCAAATCGAAGCATTGGAATTGATGGTAAAGCCTTGGGCTATTTAATCCTTGAAATTGAATAAAAGAACATAACTTTCAATCCCAATAATTCATCCATTTTGCGCTGTCATTCCTGTTCCCGACAACTTTGAGCTTGCGGTCGTCACAAGTTTTATCTTTCAAAGTGTCAGATACTGTACTTCCGCGATCGCTAGCAGCTCGAACGCGTCCTTGGTGTGCAGATTCACAGTTCAAACCAACGACCATGAACCGTCATTACGCGTCGAGAGCGCGTGCCTCTTTCAATCTCCTTCTCTTTGCGGAACGGGGTTTAATTTAATCAGCATCAGCGTTTGAGCTTTTCATCTACGGTACCGATAATGCAAAGGCCGGTAGGTTCAACGTGAGGCAGGCAGTGGTACAGGAGGCCATTTTCAATTAAGATTCGCATCCATTCAAATCGAGCAGCAAACAAAACGCCAGTAACACCGCCGGAGCAGATGTTACAATCGACTGCGGGTTCGAATGGTAGTGCGATGGTGCACTTGCCTTGGTAGAAATCCGTACACAGCTTTTGATAAACTAATTAAATGCGTCTCGGTAATCAGACGAACGGTGGCCCCGACAGTGTAAGTTCGCGAGAGCTGCTGTCGCTGGCAGCCGCACTTGATGAAAGGAAAGTCGTCAACGTAGCACTCGTTCACGCCATGAAGCACCACTTCACCTTGGATCTCTTGCGTGGTATGTGTCAAGCGAAATACCACTAGTACTTCATCAGCGAAATAGCAACGCACTGGAAGCGAATTTTGAAGCACGCAGAAGTAAAGCCACGAGCTCAGAGCCATCGTCTCCGTCTTTGATCGTACGTTTGTGTTGAATCTTTCCCTTCTTCTCTCTTTTCAATCTACTGTTTGATATATTTGCTGTCCATCGTACCGGTTTCTGAGGCCACAGATCATTTAAATTTAATAAAACACTCCCGCCAACCACTAATGAGTGGCGCAATCTTCATGGAATTCCGAAGAATTTCTAACTCTCCTCAACTCAGCCCACGAAAATCAATAAATGCTCATTCAAATATAATTTCATTTGCCCATCCAAACAACATCCAATCGCTCCGCTGGCGATGACAAACCGCGCGGTGACACCCAAAATACACCCGGGCCCCTTTCGGTCCTTTCGTCCCCCGATGCGTGACGTCGCTACTTTGCGTAACAAACATTTGCGATCATAAATCATTAATATATTATCGATTATCGTCCCACTAGCGTGACGACGGATGAGTGGCAAACGAGGTAGAAACACTCTTCCCGCCCACATCGAACATCCTCAGTCACGATGGAACGAAACGCGCGCGCTCTCTCGAATAGATCGGCCACGGAAATGGGTTAATCGAATTATGAATGACGGAGCCAGAGCGAGTCGATCGCCTGCAGTGAAGGTTACGGTAACTTTTAGCGCGAAACTCCAGAGGGCAAGATAAATTATGCCCGCTATAATGAACTCATTTGCATGGCTTTTCCATACTGACTTCGAAGGCTGTGAGCTGGTTGCTGCTGCCTTTGGCCGGTGTTTGCGCCAGTGTACGGGTGAAACGTTAGGCAATTATTGGTGGAAACGCTCTTTCGTTTATTTGGAACGGGAAAATACTCGAATGAATTAAAGCTGTCTCGGTGCCACGAGGGAAGGAGCAACTATTTGATTATATTTGTGCGGAAAATGTTATTAAGGAAGGTATGTATAATGTTACACGTAAGTCTTTGACATCAGGGGCAAACATAAAATGATTCTATAAACTTACCACCAAAACGAAAAGTGCAATTTCCCGATAACAGTGATTGTGTTAGCAAAATATGCTTAGCAACGCTTGTCTGACAGCATGAAATGACCGTGCCTTAATCATCTAGCCCTTATTTCGGTGTAAAATCGTCATAAGCCAAACACGTGACTGACATGCAAATGGCGCTTTTCGTTTTCCGCTTTAGCTGCACCGGCAAGTGTTGAGGATAAACCCTGATTCAACCTGATTCAAGCGAAACACAAGGCTCAAAAAAGGAGCTCTCGCAACAACTACCAACCGACTGGGCGAACTGTTTTGTGCAGCCAAAAGAGAAACAAATCTTAAAGCTCCCACGGAAACGGAGACCAGTTTTATGCTGGTAGGACAAATTTTTTGCACCTTCAGCAGGCAGCTGAAAGAAAAATCAGAAGAATAAAAAATGTCAAACGCTAAAACAAAAGCAAAGAATATTACGCGAAAGGATGAGGTGGCTTGAAAGGGGCATTTGCTTAAAATGCGAAGCAAAACATTTTCGTCCGATTTTACATAGAAAGAAGGCAAGCAAAGGAAAAGAGAGTGGGTCAAAGAGCAACAAAAAAAGTTCCCACACTAAACGGTACAAAGGGTTCCGTCCGTACTTTGCCCGTACAAACGCTACGAAACCCGGCGACACAAAGTGCCGTAATATATAATTTTATTGCCCCGGGAGTAAGCCGAAACCTTCGAAACGATTCTTAATCCTAATGCCACCGGCAGACGGCCAGGAAGGAAGATGTTTGCCGGATGATCCCACCCTCCGCCGTACAGTCGACTGAAGCATCCATCGCCTCATCTTCATGTGGGCTGAAGGACAAAAGCGTAAAGAAATAGAAGGCTTCAGTGTGTTGTCTTGAGCTTTTTTTTGATATTGAGAAGTTTACTTTCTTTTTGCCTCAGTTTGCCCTTTATTTGCCTCGGCAACGGTGAGAAGGACGTCAATAAACCGGGCAGTGGGGATCACACTCGGTAAACACCAACACACTCCAACCTCGTGCAAAGTGTCCCTCGGGGAGTCATCAACGTGTATCGGATATGAATCAGCAATGTGGTGCGAAAACGATCCAAACGATTCAACCAGCCAGTGATCATAAAGATGCGATTTCCATTAGACGCATTTATTGGTCTCCTACTGCGGCCGCCTCCATCTAGTCTGCGAGTGAACCCGCTGGCAAATCATCAATAGACCGATAGGGCATTCTAGACACGTAAGCCACGTTCAGCAGAAAACAGAACAGGGCTCGTGAGGTGACCCGGGCAAACCTGTTGGATTAAGATTGTGCCATGTTTGCCAAAGCTGTTGAAAATCACTTTTGCTCGTTAAAAACTCTGGTCGAAGGTTGTACGGCCGAGCCCACGAGGAATTATTAATGTTACGCCGTCGGAATGCTGAAAGCATAATAGGATTATGAGCTGTTTATGTGCGATACGGAAACAATGGTTTCGGCCGCTGTATCGACGTTAAACGACACACGACCCTTAAAGCGTTATAAATGGCAGCTTTAAATTACCGCACGTTGCTTAAATTTCTGTCTCTTGATTACTTTTCAAACGATCGGAAAGTTAGGTAGACTCAAAATATGTATAATAATAATTGGCTACCACACAAACCCTTTACTCATCGCCACCAGCCGTACGGGAACCGGTGCGCTTGTTCACGAGTCGGGAAAAACAAATCTCCTGGTGCACTTATAAAACAGCGAGCGCACAAAGAGTGGACCCAGTACCTCTGAGACAACCCCTCTTCCGATCTGGCCAGCAGAAATGAGGTCAGCCAAACAGCATCATCCCAGCTCTTGTTCCATACTACACCTCACTGCAATTATGCAACAGAATGTAAACCACCTGTGTGGTTTGTTTGCTACCGTCTGCTACAGCTGTTGTTGGCTTTCGAATTAACTGTTTCCACCCTGCCAACTGCAGCGCTGCAACAAACTGCTTGCTCCCTTTGTTTCAGCCTCATCTTTCACCACCATGCCCATGTGGGAAGCAGGGTCGAATGCTGTGGCCCAATTTGTTGGGTTAAATGCAAACATGGATCGGAGAATCGAGGCACAGGGTTGTTGTGCGTAGTCGGATGGTCGGGAATGGTTGATGGTAGCGGTGATAAGGTAACAATCGAGTGTGAGTTCCATCGAGTACTGTGGAAACCACTATGAAGCAGGTGTGATGGCCGAACTGGTACCTATTAACTGATATCTTTATCTTTATAAATGGAACGTTATGCACAAGAAATTTCGGAAAGGGATCGGAGGCACGGATGGTATTATGAGGTATAAAATCCCTAGATAACTTGGGGGGATAACTCAGACCCGTCTGTTTTTGGGATGCAGAGAGGTTGTGAAACGCCCCAACCACTATAATAACGCAAAATACCTTATCATCATTGTAGCTTTGTGCCTGCTCGGTTGCATGTAATATTCATAAGAATTTTAATTGCTTATCCTGTATCTGTCGGGCTATCACAACTGCAGAATTTGAGCATTGCGAACAGCTTTCCCGTGCTGGCAGAAAATGGATGAAAGAACAAAAGTCCTGAATTAAGTCTACGTACGCCACAAGCGCGCCTATCCTCTCGAGAGGACTAGCAACGCACATGGCGAACGAACTGTTCATTTCCTTGTGGCTTTACTGTTTGAACTAAGTAAAGTGTTGGGTTCTCCGGCGTGTGGTGGTGGTGTAATATTAGCTTTCCCTTACCTACAGTTGGGCTCAATCGTTGATGGTGGTGGATGGATAGAGAATATTTGCAAATTTAATCCAAACCACTGGACAACCTCTTTGTTACGGATGTTTGTTTTGGCTTAACATCACCTACCACCGATTGCTTCTAGTTGCTAGGGATCGTTCCTGTACAATAAATGTTCGTTCGATATGAGCACACGCGTTTGTTCAACTTCGTGCAGGTTGAGCCCTTTATCGTCCGACACTGGGCATGGGGGTTTGGGAACCATTTTCTGCACGATTTTTCTCCACTTGCAAAGTAAACTACTCCAACCAAGTTTCCTGTGCTGCGTGCCGTTTCCGCCAGAGTAAACACTGAACGCTGCCTTGTGATAAAGTTACGAGAGGCGAGGCGCATCGGCGTGATGTGATCATGGAAGCACATGCTTAAAGCCTGTATTATGGCACGTTTATGTCTACTCACTGCATGTGATGAAGGGAGAAGAACGGCCCATGACCGAGAGGAAAAGATTGAGTGTAATTGAATTTTTCTGGTAGCGACAGTTCAGAACCGTACAACCGGCAGCCCTGTGAAGAATGTTGTCGTTCATGCAATGGTTTTTTTCACTTGCACTTACTTTGTACTTCATAGTGTAAGCGTACTGCAGCACTGCAACCATGTATCGTGCAGGTATGTGTAGAGCAGGTGCAAGGCGTTGTGGGCCATAATTATGAGGATGTGCGTGGTCGTTAAGTTGGCCAAGTCATAAAAGGGAAATTTGCATGGCGTGATTGTTGTTTAATAGTTAACACACTTAGCAGTGCACAATTTCAATGCAAATTTCAAGAAAACATGTTCAATTAGCATATTACACTATTTGTTACGCTTAGGATAAGCAACGCACTGTCGGTTAGATTTTAATTCGTGACAATCAAGGATCATATTGTGATTTGCTGATTTATAGCATAATTATTCCATAACTTCTTATATTACACACTTTCAGCTATAGCAACGTTGTAACACACTTTTTTTATCATCTCCTGGACGATCGAGTGTCGAATGTCCGCTTAGAAACAGTATTCACTTCAGTTTTGTCTGTTTCTACAAACGATGACCTTTCTTAACGATGCTTGAAGGACACCCTGGCCAACGCGAGTTCAAAGCTACTACACTGTCATGTGGATTCAACAAAACTCACAAAGTACCATGCGTCTCCACCAACAGCAACAGTACCATGCGGCTCCATAATGTACCATCATACTTTCTATTTTGCAATGGTTCACGAAATGAAGATTAAACTGACATTAATTTATGCTCTTATTGAAGTTGTTTTTAACTTATTTATATATTATGATTTTCATAGTGTTAACTTAAAGTTTAAAATGCAAAATAAATCAGCCATGAATGTCTGAAGCGTAAATGCATTGATTATTGTTTCCATATTCAAAACCACCTTTCCTTTCCATGCAATTTATTCAATCACAAAAATCAGCATAAAATGTAAACCATACCCAACGATGATAAATTTATGATCGGACCGTTCGCTTCCATTGGCACCAGTCTACCTTTACTCGTTAGTTGCGCAGTGAAATGTAACTGTCACGCTAGCACATGCAGATCGCTGTATCACAGCACTTTCGCTCGACCATAAATTGGAAGGTGTACGGAAGATTCTACATTCCTGCATCGTCATCTTCGCAACGCAATCAAAGTCACGTTTAGCTGTCCACTGGACCAGCACTGGATGCCGTGTGTCGGTGTACTGTTCTAACGATACTGTTTTTCTTCGTGTGCCAGATAAAGAACGATGACAACCAACCTGCAAGCACACGGAAGCCAGTGTGTCTGGGAAAGGATATGGGACCACCGACAGCGAACGCTTCAGCAGCAGCAGACCAAGAAGCTTCAGCGAAAACTCATCATTATTCTGTCAGTCTGGTGAGCAAATTGATTTCGATACCTCACACTCCTTGTCACAAATCAAAACGCTGCATTTAAAGCGCACCCAGTGTGTCCGCGCCGAGGCTGGCAGCAGTATAACTGAACGCGACTTTGTACACTCGTTTCTTCATTGAAAAAAAATATATAAAGGATAAAAAACGCTCATTTACTGCACCACCAACACCAACCAATGGTTTCTCCACGCGATGTGAAATTCTCAATACACGGTCACCAACAGTTCCTGTAAAAAAGAGAGAGACAGAGAAAGAAGGAAAGAGAGACAGAGTAGCATCAACTACCTGTTCCAACCGAGCAATTCATTTGATGTTGTTTGTTTTCCCAATTTCGTTGACCACATTTTCGAAATATTCCATCACCACTGACATCATCACCACCACCAGCGCCACTAGCAAATACACAGACCCATGACGAACGTGCCGGATGTCTGGAAGAGGGCGTTCTGCAGGTCGGATTAGTGGTAAGTGACAAGTCCCCTGCTCGATGCTCGCGCTTTCTCGGGGCTTATCTCGCGACGGTGGGATCAATTTCAATTGGAATGTGCTCGAGCGTAAGGAGAAAATCGGCAGAAAATTAAATTTCCTCCCAGCGTGCATCAAGACATCGACGCCAACCGGTCCTCCCGTACGTACAGAGGTCGTGGGAATTTCTGTTTTCGCAAACGGATTTTGTGCCAGAATTCAACACTGAACTGAATTCACAGCAGCAGCAGACGACGAAACGAAAAGAACTTGTTAAATGCTGTGCTTCACATAAAAACAAATAAAATGTACTACTTTGGGGATTAAAAAACAAATTTCAGTCTATTGTAGAATCGTAACGCAAACGCCATCCATCATTAAAGGTAACAAGGAACTTCAACCAATCTTTCAATCGCAACCCGTAGCCACTCGAAAAACACGGTGGCCTTCGACATCACAAAGCAACGAATCAAATTGAAAAATAGCGGAATGCAAATAACATGTCACACGAGGTAAGTGCAAGTGTTCGCCTACAACAAAATGTCACTAAAAAGGGTTTTTTTTTGCATTACCAGGGCAAATAACAACTCGGCCGGTTGGACAGGTATGGAAAAAAGTTATTTTTACCGATCGGGTCGAGAGCGGCCAACAAGGTTACAAACCGAGTCGAAAAATATGTTACAAAACCGACACGCCAAGGGCTCTTGAGTTGGTTGGCTGGTCTGTCGAAAGGGTTGGGATTTCGGCGGCCGTTACTTTTTGTTTCATTCAACTCAACACAGGTGCGGTAAGGCAATTTGACCAAGCGACACGCGTACCTACGGACGAGGGAAGATTGGCCCCGTTTATTCGTCAGACCTGTTACGGTTAGATGGAATCATGCATATCACCCAGTTCAAAGGAATGCTGAAATATGCCTGAAAGACTTTTCAGAGAGAGGAAGGCCAGCTTCTTCGAATCTGGGGCCACTTTTGTACGTACGCTGAAGAAGCAATAAAAAAGAAAGAAAAGGTCCCCAAAATGGACGTCCCGAGTGTGTCAACTTTTCAATCACCGACCTTCCCTTTTTTGTGATTCTTCGGTATCGACTGGGTGAAATGTAGTGTGTGTGTGAGCGTCCAAAAACTGGTGACGACTTAACAGATTGCAACCCTCCGGCGTAACATACGGTCCAAAAATATTCATGTCCCGTGTCCGTGCAACACTCACATTCACGCGTCAAGTGGCACCCTCCGATAGGCTCACAATTCACTCGGCAATCGAATCAGCATGGTCCATTCGCCCCCATCTTCCCTCTAGGGCAGATAATCGTTCGTTAAACGTTTCCACATCGAGATTGGCTTTTCTTTCGTCTGTACGTGTGTGTCTTATTGTATGATATCTTCCTTTTGGCTGTGACAACTATAAGCTTTCCTCCGCTAACTGGGACACGGTTTCAAAATACTTGGTATTTACATTTTCATTTGTCCAGCCAGCGAATCATAAATCAGAAAGCGCACAATATGTGTCCCGCACATTCGCCAGCAAACCGTTTCGAGCGGTACGTTTATTGGTTTCAATTGGGTTTTTGATACAACTGGAAGTGGCGGGAGCCTTGCCAGCGTCATGCGTTATAAAATATGAGCTAGCGGCTCGAGGCAATTTCTGCACCATTCAATATTCAAAAGGCCGTTCATATTTATTGCGATATATCTTTCGCAGAGCAAAAATAGCGCAATCTTCTCTACATGCGATCAGACGACAACCAAAAGTTAAAAAAGCTGAAGATTATTTGCAAAAATATGTTTCATCGGTAGCTCGCTTAAGTTCAATGAATTTCTCACATATAAAAGGTATTTTCATAAGGTTTCGTTTTCTAGTATGGTTGTCAAGGTAACGCTGCAACTTCACTTTAAAAGAAATACGTTTTCATAAACATAAATAGGCCACAACATTATTCTGCTTATCTTCTATTTTAATGACTAGACTTTCAATTAGTGACTCAATGGATTTGAACCACCATTCATTAAGCTAATGAGTGTTCACTGTTGAAAGTCTAGAATTAATGCTTCAAATATGATAAATGTACTTTTTTGTTGATGTAGCATTCTCTTCGTCGTGGGGTTTAGGCATTTCTTAGACCCTCGCGTCTAGTATTTGCCTAACTCAAGCACAATGAAGCGCTACGCCTTAATCTTGCCTTTCCGATTACGATTAACAGTCATGTGCCTTTCGTTTGAAAGCGTTCCAGATTGTTGATTGTTGTTTGCTGTGCAATCTTTTCTTAAGCGCACAGTACCCGCTACACTTGAACGGAAACAACAACACGCAAAAAAATAATGGGAAAGATTGACGATTTCCTCAGAACGGTACCACCATTATCTTTGCTTTCTCATCGTGGGAGCGCCGCTAAAGACTGCAACCGGCGTCTTCAAAAAGCTCTCCAGCCACCTCCTCAACTAATCCCTCACACGCCTTGTTGCTTAAGGGACAACATCAAAAAACAGCAAGCAAACATTAGCCTCGGTCCTGTATTTCCTATTACACGCTGCCGTGCGTTTGCATTTACATTCGACATCGCGAACGTCGTTGTTGTGGCGCATTAGACCCTTTGAGACATCGTCGTAGATTTGTTCGTGGGCAAATTAAAAACAGGAAAACGACCGAAACAATCCTACCGAAAGCTCTGCATTTGATTGCCCCAAGATAGACCGTAAAATGTTTCAGCAGACGGGGTGGGAGAGGAACGAGAAAGCCAGATAAGTACGCCGAAGGATTGGATTGTTTAAGGTCGGGGGACAGAGCTGCCGAACGAAAATATGCACAAAACACACACAAACACAGCGATGGCAATGCGCACAAGACGTTTAGGAAAACTCATTTCACATTTCCCCTTTTCGGAAAAGGATCGCTTTGATGTTTGATGTGGGAACAACATATCAAAAAGGGATTTGGTTTTGATCCGTTAAATCTGAATCCCACAACCCATCGTTGGAAATGATCTGTAGAGGGGAAAGAGGGCAATCATTTTCCCGATGTCACTTGGGATAGCACAGAAAAGCTTCGGCCAAGCATTGCCGGCAAATCGTCATGCACGCTGACAGAGTATTGCGATAATTCGCAATGACAGCCGGTTGTTGACGACGAGCAGGCCGACGGGGTTTTTTGCCAGTCCGGGATGCGTCTGCGTGTGTGTGACTTTCAGAGACCTTCGAATGGGTGTGAGTACAAGTAAATCATCATAAATTTTGAATGTGTTTATCTGTCGTTTGTGTGATGACATTGCGATAGGATACGCAGCAATGAGCTCGTACGCAGGTACAGGAGCCGGCTCGCTGCCGTTGCTGCTCAATTTGTCATAGCAATGTATTAGTTCAAATGGATAGCTCTAACTGTTTGCAAAAGCCCGCGTAAAAGGCTTCTTCAGTAGGATCAGTTGAAGCATTCAGATGGCAAAATATATGACTTTTTCGATTTCAAAATCATAATGCGTACCGAGCAAATATTGAACCTCTCGAAAGTACTTATCGTGCACTGAAGCAGCAAGCATCGACTCAAAGCTTTTTCTTCATTGAAGTATGGATTTTGTCGATTAGAAACATCCATCCGTCTTTTTTTGTCTGCGATATAAACGGTGCGTTTCATTATGAAGGCTAAACATGAGCCAAAGTTAAATAGCCTTTTCACGTGCAGCAAGCAAACAAAAGACTGTTGGAAACAACGCGAATGTTCATTTGATTTAATGCCAACTTTAACCAAAACTTACTCCGAAAAGCATTTGGAGCACTTTTTTCTACGTTTTCCTATTAAACGAGAAGCTGTGCCAGATCCAATGCCAAAGATAAAGCAAAAACAGAAAAACTTCTTCTCACAAAATCTCACACGCCACATTTACTCAACCGAGGACCTTTTGTTTCGTTTTGCTGCGCTCCTGGTGCGTGGTAGACGAATGTTCATTACTCAGAAAATGGCTCTAATATTCAAACAACTTCGACCAACGGGGCACAACACCCACAGGGGTCATTCAATCCACGCACACTGTCCTCACCGGGTCCGGACAAAGTTCAGTCCATAAGGACGGCAGGCTTGGTTTTGTTGTTGTTTGTCACGTTTGTGTTTCTTTGCTTCTTTTATTATCAGTGCTTGCTTGCTGCTTGCTGCTTGCAGGTCAAAACGAAAATTTTCCATCGTTCAATGATCTGATCCCGAGCTGAACGATGGCTCAAAAAGCAAAACCAAAAATACGTTGCTGATCGTTTTACGTACCTCTGCTTCTATAGGGCAAGTCATTCTGTGGATCATCATTTATTTTCGATGGAAAATGGACGTTTCACTACCTTGCTTCTGACACCACGGCAGTGGCGACTGACCGATAATGCTTGTTTTCGTTTCAATGCAATTCGGCTGGGGAATGCTGCAAATTGGAAATATATAACTACTTTATTGGAACCGTCTCAAACCGACCCGACCAAACGGATCAACGGATTGCTTTTGGATGATACTCGTTTTTTGTCCACGACCATTTTGAAATTTCCAACGATTGAGTTAAAAATTTTATTTCGGTTTTTGCTACCATGGTTTCTCTTCTTTTTTCGCTTTTTTGCGTTACTAAATGCAACTCATCCTGGCATTAATGCAAGAGAAAGCATTGGATTGGGGTCTGGTTTTGAAAAATGCAACCATCACTATATCCGCATCCTGCATCCTGCTTTGTTGACCTAGTTTTACTGCCTTTCACACACTCTTAGTTTCTTTTTCTCTCATGCAGTGTAAGCACCAAGGACCATCGGTTTCCGCATATCGAACGCCATATCTTCTTCCGCCCAATTGACGACAGACTTGTCGTGGTGTGCTCTCTAACCCCAACGCCGACACACCCAGTCCAGTGGAAGAAAGAGACAGACAGATGGAGAGAGAAAGAGAGCAAGAACGAAAGCGTGTGTGAAGGGTGTCTGATTACTCGCACACGATGACGCTCATCATGTTCGCGTCGGAATGTCTTCCTAGACTAACCCGCAGAGTGTAAGTCAATTCCGGAGGGACCCGAACCGCCGTTTCTTCCTGCGCTTCCCCCTGGGGCACCTCACAGGAAAGTGTAAAACTTCATCAGCTCCGCACTGGGTCACGGACGCCGGGTCGAATCCAGTTAACGACAGTGTCAGCTTTTGGGGCAGAAAAAGAAGCATAAAAATTGCAGAAAGCGTCACAAAATAGCATATGTTGGCGCTGGGTTGAGCCCCTTCCCCATTTTTTCCCGTTGCTAGGTAACTTCCGGGTCGTGGCCTACGTGTTCAAGCTATGATCCCGACTAACAAGCTCTTGACGAACGCTATGCTTTTGTTAGATTTTTCTACGATTCAATTTTCGGGCACGTCACATCAAATGGTGAAACGTATTTCTCCAAACATATCAAATATGAGGGAAACTTTTCGCCGGAAGCGCATGGTAATAGTGTTTTGACAAGTTTAGTTAAACAGGTGAGAGATTATGAGTAAGTAGATGAAACAGGTTCAGAGCAAACTTTTGAATTTAAATAAATTTTTCAAAATAAGTAATATAAAATTCATATTTAAAATATGAAAAAACCCACATCAATCTACGCTACGTGACCCCAAAAATCAATTCCTCTTGCCCGATCGCATTACAGGGTTTGTTGTCAGCAAAACAATTTCAGAAGCTCAAGATTCACTTTAGCTGTCAAGCGTTGTTGTTTCACCGCACCGATGCTATTTTCAATAGCGCAATTTGATTTTAAATCGCTGTTGTTTTTTAGAGGCCTTTCGCATCGTTTTGCAAATTCAAACACTCATTTTTAGATTATATGATTGAGATCAATGTTTTTATTCATTTAAGCATTATATTTATGAAATATTACGTATTTATGGTAAAAATGGCGATTTTCTGTGCAAAAAGCTACATAAACATGGTACATGTTTACATACGCAAGTGCTCGTAGCTTTTTGCACAAAAACACTCATTTTTACAATAAATACGTAATGTTTCATAAATATAACGCTTGAAATGCACTAAATAATTGATTTGTATACAAATAATCTCAAAATTCGTGTTTGAATTTGCAAAACGATGCGAAAGGCCTCTAAAAAAACAACTTGAGCGATTTAAAAATCAAATTGCGCTATTGAAAATAGCATCGGTGCGGTGAAACAACAACTTTTGACAGCTAAACTGCATCTTGAGCTTCTGAAATTGTTTTGCTGACATTCTATTCTGACTTGTAAAACCCTGTAACTACATCAATTAAGCTCAGGTTGGTTGCTTCACACGTATCGTCGAACGTATCAGAAAACTCATTATCTGGGGTTGGTTTTATCGACCGTGAGGGTTTTCTTCCCTTTTTCCAGGTGATTTTGTATCGCATCCACAAAATTTCTCTCGCCTTACACCTAAAATTATTGATGGCCAATCGATGGGAAACGATTAACTGTGTACTTTTTTGTTCCACTTTCCGGTACTCTCGTCTTTGTCTCTCTGTATCCTTCTCTCTCTCTCTTTCTCTATCTCTCTTTCTTTCTCTCTCTATCTCAAAATTCAATATCGTTCTAATTTGTTAAAGCGTACACACACACACACACTTACAGCCAAACGTTTGTAACATTCGACCCATTTCGAGGAAAATTGTGAATAATATTTGCTTATCCTAATGCTATCGAAACGAGTGGTTTCCGCACCATGCCTACGTTACCTTTTTCCCCCCAAACACTGTGCGACCCCGTGCTATCACAGGGAAATGGTTTATCATGAAAATAAAAAAGTGAATAGACAAACTGCCGGAAGGTGAGTCGATAAAGAAACGGAAAAAGCCATCAAGGATCAATACACGGTTCTCGATTGCTAGAAACTTTGTGCCGACTACTCTCGCAGCCATTAATAATGCACCAAATCCTTCTTCTCAAATCGGTTCCGGCTGCCTTCGGTGTTCGCAAACCGATGCCGTTTGAGCTCAATTTTTAATATGAGCTCGGTGTTAAATATTTTGTTGAGAAGAAAAAAAGTTCTCCCAACCAAACGGTACCAAAAGCACCATAAATAATCTTTCTTCTCACCGGATTCTGTTCAACGCTTTCTGTGCATTATTGAAAGAAAATATTTCAATGTTTTCTACCTTGTTGCGCGCTCGGCACCAAAATAAGTGCATACATTTTCCAGGTTGAACTTTTCGCGAGGAGTTTGTATGCTGCACAACATGGCTGCATAAGCAGAACGAGGCAACGCGGGGCCAGCGTGACGTCAATGCATCACGCAGTCATTGTGCAGTCAGTTCCACAAAGCACCAGTATCTAAAGTTTCGGCGAAACGCTCGAGGTCACGTTCTGGGAAGATGTTTGGACTGTTGATGAAGTTTGCGGACAGGCAGGCAGGCAGGCAGGTTGGCTGGCAAAGGCGTTTCTGCTTCATACTGCCTCGACGGAGTCACTCCATAAATCAACAACCTGCTGCTTCCCGGTGGCATAACAATAATTGTGTGTTTGTTCGACTAGGTTCCCGTAGAGAAGGTGCGCTTGAAAGCAGATACACACTCACACATTCCTAGACGTCGAAATTTAAATGTGGTTAAGCAATACGTTGACGATCAGTAATCTTCCGGGCAGTCACACCGTCCACACTGACGAGCTGCTTGAGGATAGTTTTGTGGGTGTGAAAATGTGTGTCCGTAGATGACACGTGCTGAAACGTATATACATTCTTCTCCTCCTTCCAATCTTGTAGGAAAAATTGTCTTTGCACTTGCTCATCATGGCAGATTGAAACAGATTTGCTGCAAAAGCCCAACAAGTGATGCAGAAAGAAAGATGTATGTATGTATCTGTGTTATGTAATTAACCAAGCTCAGACACACACACACACAAACCACACTTCCATTCCTGGGTCCTGGTCGATGATCGATGAAGATACATTCATCATGACCTCATTCCGTTCCAATCCTCTGCTACGTATTATCATCTTCCTCACATGGTCTTCTCTCATTTCACCTCCTTCTAGAACACATCGAGTGATAACAAACAATAAGTTTAATCCAAAGACAACCATTCTATTCCCCCTGAACAAACGAACGAGCCTGTCCAAAGAATAATCACCCATCCTTTCGTTGTGAACTTCCTCGTTGAACACTAACCGTCTTCAATACTGCTAGTAGAAAATATGATTTCTGCTTTACAAAAGACTCCCCACACATACACACGTAAACGAGAATGTGTTAGCTAAAGTGTATGGACGTAAGATGAATTGTTTTACGGCCATTTTTTATTTTTTATTTTAATCGGCCATTTTACGATACCAGTTCCTGTCAAAGGCATCGAGCCATGTATGGGTTTGCGAAAGTTTGTGCCCCTTTTCAATCGCGGAGTTTAATTAAAATAAGAGCTTAATAAAGAAGCACCGAGCGAGAAGATGCCGTTAGACGGTGGAAGTAATTCTCGGCAGATAACTGAAGGTTATATGAAGATGAAAAATTACTCCCTGCACCTATAATCCACTACCACCGCCACTCAAAAGTCGATGACTGGTTTCTTTAGGGCGCGAGTTTCGTGTCGATAGCGATTTTATATGTTGGCACCTACCGTGCATTGGGGAAGTTGGTTTTACTACCCTCGTCACCACCACCACCACCAGCTGCCATTACACTGGAAGTGAATTCAATTTTGTGTAACAATAACGCCAAAGCATTTTCATTATTGCCCGCACCATGCTGTCAGGCCTGGTCTTGCTCGAACTTGCCTGCCTGGGTCTTGCCTTCTAATCGAGGTCGCAACGCTTGCACAAGCATTTTTCCAGCAGCATGGGTGTGCCGGTAACCGGTAATCGAAATTAATTCTCTCCTATGTTCGTCCACTGCACCTTCCCTTCGTCTAAGACTTGCTGGGCACATCAAACGGTAGGCAGCAAAAACAACAGGCGCGTGCGATGCTTTAAAACAAACAACGAAAGACAAAGTGCTTCAGATCGGAAAAAACAAATAGTATTTTACTGTACTCCCAACCAGTTGCCTTATGCCCGAGAACCTGCTCGAGGAGATTTAGCAAGCGGAACCAACGAAATAGTAGCCAACAAAAAAGCGAAACGGTCTCGCGCACAACGAGAAGCTACGATCGCATCTATTCTATGGAGCAATTTACGTGGCAGCAGGTGGCTCACATTGTCTACGAAAGCTTTGAAGTGAAAGAAAATGTGAGTTGTTTTTCAGATTTGTAAGCGATATTAATAGAGTTTATTTCATTACCAAATTTGTTGTTCTATTAGATTAAATAACAACGTCGTCTTGCGTTTGAACTCAACCGTTTTGATGCTCCCTCAAGCCACTACACAACATAATCCTTTTGTTTGGCTGCATCGTTCTCAAACCTCATACAACCAAACCCATGGGGCACCTTCATGTGGAAATATAATACACTCTAATGCTTTCATCCTGAACCTCTGCTTCCCAATGGAGAAGGGACGCCGTCGTCAAGGCCCACGCGAGCAACGGTAGTTCACCGGCTGTTATGCTGATTACGGCTCGATTACGATTCCCAATTGGCCAATTTGGGAAGAGGCCTAACACAGTGGAACCCAACCAACCACCGCCACTTTCAACAACATCCGGAGAAACCCAAAAACCTACACAAAAATTAGGTTAATTCAACGACTACCCCTGCCGTGCCCGTGGTATTACGGTTCGCTTCGCTACTATTTGCAGTGGAAAATGGAAACAAAACTAAAAACGGCTTCCTCTTTTCACAATCGGCTGAAAACACTTGACAACGAAAGGCTGGAAAAGGCACCAAACAAAACCTCGATGGCACCGAACCGAGTCCTTGTCGGTCTTTCGTACATTATTGGCCAACAAAAAAAAATGGAGGTATAATTTTAACGCCCCATGTCTAACCGGCCTTATCCCTTCACGGGATGGGACGGATGCAAAGTTTGGGGACGGCTATTGTGTTTTTTTTTTACCTACCAGCACATCCTTGCCTGGGTTGAAATGGTGGAAATTAATAGCGAAACGACAGCAACAAAAACGCTTCAACTATTAACAAAGTTATCAGAGACTCACATTTGCCAGCGTACATCTCACTGCAATAATCTCGGACCTTCGTCAGTACGGGCCTCGGGGACTCAGGGATACGGTTTGAACAACGTTCAACAGAGAACAGCCAAACAAATAGCAAAGTAACGACGACATAAAAAGACGTGCTCACAACTAAACTAAAAAGATTTCAGCTTGAGTCAACAATGGCAAACGGTAGAAGAAGGAGGATCGATTTAAAATGGATGTTTGTAATAAATTTGACTGAAATAAATGAATCCTATACAGGTGCGACTATCGTGGTCCTGTGATTTCAAAGCGTTTTTGTTCCCCTGTGGATTAGTTTCGATCTGTTGACTTATGCAGCTTCATTAGTCACAATGCCAAGTCGTATTAAGGAGGTTTGAAGGTAATTAATAGACGTCAAAGACAACATCCTGGAAAATCAGAATTCATTTATGAATAATAACATTCTTCATGCATTCTTCAGCAATAATAACATAACATTCTTTATAAAATTTAGATTTATAACTTTTATTGCGCTGGAAGGGAAGTCGTTGCGATCAATAAATGCTGCTTTTGTACCATGAACGTCTCTTATAGCGCATCTCTTATGGAAGTGTTATGGTGTAACGTAAAATCATGTAGTATTAAACATTATATCTCATTTCACTATGACAAATCATCAAAATCTGCACACAAACCATTTAACGGTAATAGATTGCCCTTTTCTGCCAATTGCTCCCACTTACTATAATACATGGACACGCACGCACACTGGTTTGTGATTGGTTGAAGGTGGTTATTTATTTGTTTATCTGTAGCAAACGTAGTCAATGCCAACGCCACCCAGCCTTGGCATAGCGACGCCGCTCAAAACTGGCCCAATTTTCGGAGTATCGCCTACATCGCCAGCTCGTGGCCTCCATCCTATTCCCGCGCCATCATGCCAAACCGTGTCAGATGGAATGGACGAAGCGAATAAATCACACCGATTAGAAAACTAGCAGTCAGCAATCACTGCACTGAAACAACCGGCGTCGGCAATAATGGAGATTTATGGATGCTGAGCAAATAATAACTCACTCCGGTTGTGAAACTAAAGTAAAGCACTGCCATACACACACACACGCACTGACACACGCACTAATAGAGAAAGATGATTAAATTATTTGCTCGCTGCTTACCATACATATCAATCGGCTGGAGAGCGTGTGTGGAAGTAAGGAAACAATCGCAATGGATACATTGGTGAAAACAGCCCACAAACAGCCATCAGGCAGACACATCTGCCGCTAGACGGTTCAAGGAAATGAAACAGAAATTGGTACCATCTTGGAAGTGGGTGAGAGTGAACCATCGTGAGCCCGGATTGCCATGTATGCCGGGTGTATTGATTTCCTTTCCAGCAGACGAGCAGCAGAAGCTAACAAGCTCAGCAGTCAAGATAACGGCCTGATGAAGCAGCGCATTTTCACCCGAACTCGATCGTGCGTAGGTTACTGGCGTCTGGACGCGATACCGAAACCATCAACACTGCCTCGTCAAAACACTCGCACCAACATGAACAATGTCATTGGAGGCCGAACATGAGCCTTGAAAAAAACATGAAATGAAGCAGAAATGCCGGTTCGTCAGGCCGAATTAAGAATTATTATTTCATTATACCATTTCCAAGGCTTCACGCGATCGGCTAAGCCAAAATCCAGCTAAGCCATACATCCAGGCTCTATTCCTTCCCTGCTTCTCTCCCGGCACACTTTCTGAGCGGAAATTGCCCGGCCAAAAACGAACTTGATTCCGAAGCAACTCGAGAAAGGCAGCAGACCGAGAATAATGATTTCCGCTTCGTCCGGTAGAGGGGAGGCGAGTTTAAGCACAGATTCCTCCACACCCGTGGGACGGGAAAGAAGTTTGTCCAGTTGTCGATGCCAAGATAATTCAACCGTCGGCCCCTTTCCCCATTCTCCCTTGCGAAAAGACAAACATCCGGCTAATGGTAAGATGATGCAAATCCTGCAGAGCAGAGAGAGATACCGAGAGAGCCAGCAACAGAAGCAGGGCTTTGCGCGGTAAGAGGGAAGAAAAACACAGGAAAAAAAAAGAACCTAATTATTCGACAAGTTTTCTCAGCTTCCGGCTGAGCAAAGGAAAACATACTGCCCAGAATTACTTAGAGTGTGTAAGTTTCTACTTGCCGATATTAATTGTACCCAGGGAGAGAGCAACTGAGAGAGTGAGAGAGAATAAGGCCTACCGGAAAGTGGTCGTTATCAGCAGCTTCGCGTGGGTAATTTATTTTAAGGTCCTTCATCGTCTCCCGCACCAGAGCAGAGAAGAGGAAGTAAAATAAAACATCCAGCAAATCATGATCGACGAGTTAAAAGCATATACGTTAATAATACGCACCAATATAAACAAACTCATGCGCATATTCTGCAGACGGTCCCCGTGACGGGCGGCAAGCGGCGAAAATTAATTCAAACTTTGCTTACTCACGCCTCCGACCCCGGCAAACCATTCAGCGTTCTTTTCCGCCATTTTTATCACGTGCCAATAAACAACAGTGGGAGGGAGCAAAAAATATGGCCTCCACCAAGGGTCAACTGGTGTGTGTGAGGAGTAAATTTACCAAAATGTGAGCAGAATAATTGGAAGTTTCGGCACTGGCGGATGAACGCCAATTCCGTGTAGAAAACGTTCGCCGAATTTAAGATTTTTGGCCACCCGACTACAGTGGAGCTTTCTAGTCTTCTTCCTTTATTCATTCCAGATTCTTGTGGGCCATTCGCGACAGAATAGTGCTTGTCCATTGACAAGTCAGGCATGTCGTTTGGTCGGGTAGGAGGAGTCTCTTTGGATTGCATCTCTGCGAGCAACAAAAAATGGCGATACGATCCGAGAAAATGGTACATCCTGACGCCGGAAGGCATTGGGGCAGCAAAAGCTCACCAAAAAGAAGAGAAAAAAACACGCACACGCACATCCACACACACAAGCAAATACCAACCCAGCACATACCCAAGGTCGGCCAGTGGTACAACGTTTTATTATTATCATTTTGTTTTCGGCACTGCTTCACTTTCAGCAACATTAGGCATTAGGCCCAAGCTTCCACAATCCGTTGGTGGATGATATAAATACGGGGCTCGCTATAACCATTCCCCGGTCTGGGTGGATGTAAAAAGCGCAAGCATGCAAAGTGATCGAACGAGTCCAGGCTCGCGTTGGACGAAAGCATTTGTGAAACTGTGGCCGACATTTTGCTTGGCCTTTCTTTTTTGGGTAATATAATTTCGTAGAACCTTGCCTCGTGGCTTCCCAAGGGTTCGAAAAGCCTTGGGATGGATCGCACGATGAAGCATTTTAATGCGATTAGAACTGGCAAGTTGTCCTGCTGGATCGCTTCTCCTTGTGTCTCAGTCAAAGGCCGATGAAGGTTGGCGTGCTTTATCGCTTTCACACGATGATGTGCTTCTTGGAGAAACCGTTTAAGATGATTTGAGAGACATTGTTTTATTCGTTTTGTTCTAGTTGTTGCGTTCATGTTGTGGTGGTAATACGACATACTAATAGCGAGATGGTTGTTAGTGTGTTTCATTTTGAAGCATCAGTAAAATCGACATCATAAATTAAGGATTCAATGAATCACCTTATATCTACCCTACGCTCGAAAGCTCAGAACAAAATTCAAGAAAAATATGACTTTGACAAAAAATTCGGTAGAAAATTGAGAAACATTTTATGCTTTCGCTTTGACGCTACAAAACTCAATTGATGGTACAGGGAATACAAGGGAAGGTAAACCGTTTTAAGGGTATGATCGGGTCACCCATACAGCCACCCCATTTCTTGGAATGAGTTATTGTGCAAAACTCTTCAAGGTAAATGGATTCTTCAGGCTGCTTTACGCTCGACCGAACGTGCGGTGCTGACAGTTTTCGGCGATGGCAATTATCATTCCACATTCCTTGGACCTGCGCTCGACCGAATCGCCGTCTCGGTTAGTTAGGAGCTAAACGATAACGGAATGGCTCCATTCCCACACTCTGTCCATTACTGTTTGCTGGGAAGCGCCTTAAGCCTTTCTATTGAGCTCATGGAAACTGTACGAACAATTAGCTTTGATCTAAAAGCAGATTCCATCGGAAAAAGCCATTAAAATCTGATTATAACCGCTACGCTTACTTGAGCCCGGCCTCATCGACGATACCCCGTAGTAATTAACATTTGTCGGCCAAGAAAATGAACCACTGAACACAGTGCCATTTGAATAGATACACTTTTGTTGTTTTTTTGTTCTTCTGTCATGTTCCCTGCTGTCTTTTGCTCCTAATCGCTAGTGATTTAAGCTTGAAGTGGAAGGAGGTGCATACGCAAAGCTTTCGGGGGTGTCATTTTCATCCTCTCTCATCTGCCAAATTGGTCAGCTAATTAGTATTCGCGCGACGAACAATAGCCGGCCGGTGCGATTTTTCAACGATTTCTCGTTTAAGATGGGGTGGTCGCTTTGTTGTTGTTGTTGTTGCTTAGCTGAGAGTTAAGGATGAGCCTGAGTGCCCATCTGCCTTGCTTTCTTCTCGCACCTGGTGTTGATGCTACTAATCTAGGGACAAGGGATGCCTCGGTGTTGACAAATTTCTTGTGCTTGTTCTGTTTCTCTTGTCTTTCTGCAAGGCCAACAACGTCCATCGTATCCAACCGTTAGAAGATGGTGGATTATGTTAATTATGATTGACTGGTAACAGGCAAATGTCGACATAATTGCATCAAACCAATCTCAACAAGCTGTGTGGCCGATGAACGGAAATCAAATTATGTTCATGTTCCGTGAGCACACGATGAGACGAGATGTTGTAATTCTTCTGATCGAGTCCAGGGAAACTGCGTCTTATGATCCGCGGTCCGATGGGGTTGATTTTGTTTAATAATTTAATACCAATTCCATTGTACAGACGTCAACTCGTACGAAATGCCCGTCATAGGTTCAAACCCTATATTAATCTTGCTCCAAGCACGAAGGACCTATGCTATCCTTGTATGGATCAACATTTTCAACGCATCAAGATATTGGAGTATTGTAGTTTAGTAAATTGCTACCTTGAGTGACCATTTCACTCCAAATGGCATACGATTCCGCCTTCAGACAACTAATTTCAACGCTGTCAAAACGACTGACAGATGAAACGACCCTCCAAACAAGTACGGCATGGCGAACTATTTCCAGCGGTTCCTGCACACAGCACCACCATTACGAGCCTGCACTTTCTCAATGCAAATCAGCTCAGCAAACTACCAGTTTATGCAAACAATTTGCATCAAATGCCATACCTCAACTATTCTATATTCACCATCCGGGATGGTGCGCGGTCGCTCTCTCGCCCGCCATTAGATAAATTGCATTTCGCAAGCCGAATCCGTCCGCAGCGCATCGAATGTTTAATTCGCATTGTTTACTCATTCCTGAGAGCATCCAGCCAAGAGAAGGAGCCGTTTATTGATGCAACAGCAGCAAAACAAACGGTCAGTCGCCACCTGCTGTTTCTTCTCTTTCGTGGAATATTTCTTCTACTGCATACCAAGGATGCATGTGCAAGGTGCTTGAATCGAACAAGTTTACCCTCGAGAGGTATGGAAATTATACTTCACACAGTCACACACACAAAGAGACTATGCAGCAAAACAAAACCCGAGAGAAAAAGTCAGTCCAATCCCGCAAATGCAATTTCCATCACGGTATCACCATTGATGGATCTGATTGAACCGAACAAAGCTCGCGAGCATCGATGCGCCCGGTGTTTGTGTTTCTGTTTTCCTTGTACAAATAGCTGGTGGGATTTTTTCTCACTCTCGTCCTGTTGTTGTCTGTGTTTCCTCCATTCTCATGTGACATAGCTTCCAGCGACAAAATAAAATCCCATTAACACTTTAGCGACTAATGGTGCCGGTGTGTTCCTCAGAAACAACTCCATTTCCCATGTGCTTCAGGTGTTCGTTGACAGTGTATGTTTGAATGTGCCCGCTAACACGTCAAAAAGTACACAAAAAAATGTCACCGTTGAAGCTCGAACCAAATTCAATTCACTTGTTGCGAACGAGTTCATTTCGCGCGAGCCTGATAAATGAAAGCGAAGCACTGCGTCGAAGCATACCAATTGCGCAAATGGCTCATCAGGCAGAGAATTCTCAGATCGATAGGCGACGGAATTGAATTAAAAATAGGACTCTCGCAGTGCACATGGTTGCTCCCCTTTCCAGGGATGCCAAAATCGCACAACATCTTTTCGTCATGCCATATCTGTGCCTTCTTCACGCCGTGTGTGCGCAAGTGTGTACACGCAGTCTTTTTGCGTTTGCCAGCCAGAACTAATTGGGTTGCCGCCCGTGGAGGAAAAGCTCTCTGCTCACACGCACACTCGAGCCATACGTTCCTTAGCCTCGGCGAACCACACGTATCCTGGAAACTGGGGAGTCTTTGATCTTGGAACTCGAACTGGAATGTAACACGTGTGTGTACATTATTTTTGTTGGGAAGACAGCGAGGCAGCGACTTCGTGCAGGGAAATTCGTTGCGTACTAGGACTAACAACATTAGACGCAAGCAGCAGGGCCTGCAGCATCGCTCAATACATCAAATCAACGAAAAAAACAAACGATATTGATTCGACTAGCCTTAAAAACACGAGCATATTTACTGCCATTAGCCGACGAGAAATTGAGTCCTGCGCCGACAACAGAAAGTGTCATTAGTACGGGGGCCGTGGTAAAAGTATCAGGCTAAGAAAAGAAAAAAGAATCTGAGAGAAAAAACCGCCTCTTGAATGTGTTCACATCCTATAGCACATCGATTGAACAAAGTGTTTGTGCGCCACGCTGAGTGACAAATGGAGATTCAATAGCTTTTGCAGACACGAATTTCCAATCTTTATTTTTTTGGCCGTCTCATTCACCCTCGTCTGCGGGAAATGTACCAGTCAGGGTTGAACAAATAGCTTTTGATGGTATAGCAACGGGAATAAATGCTCGTTAGGCAGTAATTTGATAAGCAATTGAATCCTTTTTCTGCGGATGACTCTCGTATTATTCTCTTCCAAACAACATAAACCAATAATAACATTTGATACCTAACAAAAATCAATCAACAATAACTTCAATAAATTAATCTGAATTGCGTCACTGACACACCATGCAAATGAAATACTGCGGTTGAAACCAGAAATCGAACAATACTTTCGCACGACACCGTTACCCGGTACGGATCAATTTGTTGTTTCAATTATGCATAATCTCACCGAACACGAGCTGGTGTGGAAAAGTAAATTGCATACATATTTAAACAGCTGATTAACATACCTCCGACCAGACCACACTGGATAGCAAACGCATCAAAACAGGTGAGGTCAAAGAGGAAGTTGTTTTGCACTCGGCAGTTCAATTTATAATACGGACACGGCATCAGAGGCTAAAGTAAGAATGGCCTAAAAGTGATGAAGACAAAAATGCAGTTGTAGTAAAAATGATATTGACGCACCGTTAGAACAAACAAATTGAACAACATTAATTACCAATAATTGGATTTTTCTGTTGGTTGAATCCGTTCTGGTGCATGTGGGCAATTAGTAGGATTGTCATTGTCTATGAGCATCTGCTTCAAATCACAGTACATATCTCATAACTCGTGACATAACTCAACAAAATACATGAAGCTTCCTGTTTCCTAGATGAATAGAACCAAATCCTATGGTTGGAAAGTGCATTGAAGCTAAATGTCCTACTGATTTTCTGCTGAATGTTTCCATTTTCCTTATCATCACCATCCATCATGTGTAATGTGATTTCATGGTATCTCTTTTCGTTGTATATTGTTTGATTAGTACCAGTACACCATGTCAATACGATAAAACCCCTGCCAGTACAATAACGCTCGTAATGCGTGCCCTGCTTTCCGAGAACTGGCAACAAACGTAACAGGCGTTCTGCTCTGACACCCCTTTTTCCAGCTCCCATCGCTAATCAATGGCTGGTTTATGGCATACTAAAACACGCCAACAGTATTGCAACACGTTCGGTCAGCCATCCGCGCCAGATGGCATCATGGCTTTTCCGTCACCTGAATTATCAGCGGTCGACGCGGTGACGGAATGGTGTCGTTTTCCTAGCGAATTAATGGATGGCAGCAGGAGGGCTGAATGTGACATAAAACACAAAACAAACCTGCTGTATGTAACTACCGTCCGGAGGAACCATCGCGCATTCCATCATCGCATTCCATCGGCAGGCTGGACTGAGGTGTTGTGATGGGTTTGATGTCCAATCGGAAGCGATAGCAATGATACGATCGTACAAAGTAAGTGAGAAAAAATGAACGAACAAAAACACAAGAATCATGAATAACCAAACCAAGTTAAACCCAGTCCTCACGGCCCCATATCGCGGCCGTTGAGAGTGCGTGGAAGCAAACATCACGAGATAGACACACGTAGAAAGGGTATGATTGGCACAAGCTTGGCTGCTGACGGTATCGATTTACATGGAATTCGTATCGGGCTGTTGATTGCTGTGGCTGTCTCCTTTCCGTGTTTGAATTGTAGTGTTTTTGTTATCTTATCTTATACCCCTTGCCAGATTGTGTCTTTGGTGTTTTGAGCTTATCGGCTCCCTCTTGCGGTATCGGAATCCGGTATAAAATTACAGGCCAATTAAAATATCGTTCCACTATCTTGCCACTCAGCTTTGCACAAATACAAATACAAAATAGGTCAAATGGCCGTGCACTTGGTGGATGAATTGTCTTTATTTCGGAATGACGGTAGAACAAATATAAACGAGGCAAAGAGGGCGAATCCCACACCGCCGAAGGCACGTATAAAATCTTTCTAATCAAAACATTACCTTAACTATTTCACCAGCAGTACCAAATTAAAAATAAAAGAAGTCGAACGAAGTCTCCTTCGTGCATACGTTCAGATTAGTGTTGGGAATTTGGTTAAAAAAAAGGAACGGAACGGAACTAGTTCATTTTTCAAAAAGAACGGAACGTGAACCTGGGGTGCAAAAGAACCGACCCAAAGCGTAGAAGCCAAACTGGCCTCTTGGGGGCGAGCCAAACTGGGGGGGGGGAGTTGTTACTCATTCCAAGATATGAAATGGCGTTTCTTCAATCTGAAATCATATCTGACACCAAATCTAGATGGGTTCAACCTATGCCCAGTAAGTTGTACCATCTGTGCTAATATAAAGCATGCATTTATTATCTAGCATTTTTTTTTTAATTTTTAGATACGACGACCATTTTACCCATGCCGATGTTATTGAGTGCTACGAGTTGACGATTGTATCACGAGATTGACTTATTATTTCAATTTCACTTACTATTTAAAACAAATAGTTTTCCACACAAATCGTTTACAAGATCATGGCACTCAAACGGTTGTCGAATGGAACAGAATGCTTCGAATCGAATGGCCAAATATTGGAATCATGCCGAGTGCCAAGATCAAGTGGATATCGTGGCATAAGAAATAAATACATTTTATTTTTCGTTGTTCATACTCGCATATTATAATATATCTTTTCCAACCCGTCCTGCCATATGAGTACAGATTTAAATTTTATAATAGTTATTGTCTAGTTAAAACAAGCTAAATTATCACAAAAAGTATAATAGATGTTACAAATTGCACCATAAAACCAAATGCAAAACCATTTTTGGTTTCGCTTATCACGATTTTTATATACGATACTGCGACGAAGTGCGATGAATATTCCTGTGAGCATACCGTGTGCGAGAAAGAGTGAACAGTTATCTTGCATGCAGCAAGCAACAGCCGGACAAAGCCGGTTTTTTCAAAGAACGGAACGCACGAACGATAGCACCTTGCTAACAATATTGAAGCGGCAAAGACCGGAACGGAACGGAGTGAACGAACGAAAGAACGAATTAAACGGAACGGAATGAACGGAAAGAACGGAATGAACGGAAAGAACGGAATGAACGGAATGAACGGAAAGAACGGAATGAACGGAACGGAACGGAATGAACGGAAAGAACGGAATGAACGGAACGGAACGATTTTGTATAAAGGATCGGAACGGAACGGCCTTCATAAAGAACGGAACTTTTTTACTAGGTTCGGACCGGAACGGCCAACAGTAGTTCAGATGCTCTAATGCTTTCGGATTTCTGGCTGTAATAGTAATGCTTTTCTATTTGCGTTATGCACATTGCCGCATGCTTTTTATTGAACATTTTTCTCACTGTTTCCACGTGCGTTTTGGCATACTCACACTCTGTACTATTGATGGGCGGTTCGACCCAAACCCACTGGTTTGATGCCCCTAAGGATCGGACTTGCTTATGCTTTGTTGCACCTACTGGTTATTCGGGTCGACTCAAACTCATTACACCCACGGGTCGGATTTGATTCCGACTTTGATCTAGTGCACCTGCTGCAACCACGGATTGGAATTGCTTCCAAAAGGATTGCACCTTACAACGGGTCGGGTCGTGAAATGAATTGTATGACCCAGACCCAGTCACACCCAGTACTCGGCAGAATGCTTTGTCCCTTCCAAATGAAGCGGTAATTTTCCGTTACCCTTCCTTCCACTTTTCTTTCCACCCAGCGCCTAAGAATATCATCGACTGGTGCTGCGCGTGTTAAACCGGCACATGTCTGGGCTGGCTACGATGACGTCATCGACTGGTGCTGCGCATCTTTAGACGCGTCCTTGGCGTCCTTGAAGTGCGTTCTTCTTTGATTTAGCTGCGTTGAAAGCTGTTGATGAAAATTAACCAAAAATCAATCCGTGCTGTTTATAGAAACTAAACAGAGTTTGGAGTTTTGTAGAGGATGAGAGAAACTGTTACCTAATATTGTAAAACCAGACATCGTTTTCCTTCTACAGATGATCGTGCACGTTGTTGACAAGGCCATCAGGTAGCCGTCGATGAGCCGTAGACGACAAGCTTTTGATGAATGTATCCATTAAAGCACTCACGAGAACAGCTGTAAAATTTGCTAGGATAAACTATTCCACAATTGAAGAAGAAGGCCCGCGGCGTAAAACATAGAGGAGGAAAATACGGAAGAAATCACACATCACTTCAGCACATCTTTTCTCAGCAAATGTTCTGGATAAACTGACAATGCACAACATCCGGATGAGAGGGAGAACAGAAGAATCAGAGCAGATTGAGAGATACGGGAAGATTCAATCCAGCGGAATCCGCATGCAAATGTATGTGCAAGCGTGTTGTTCGAAAGATTATTTCGGTTTCTCCTTCACCCGTCTCCCCACCACCCCTTCACAATCATTTCTGTAGCGTCCTCGTGAGACATGGTTGGACCGGCGTCGGTATCGAACGCAGACAGATTGTACCGACTCGTCGCATCCATCAGCATCAGCGTGTAGTTTTCGATTGCCATTGTGATTGAGTTGTCGGTTCGGTACGGTTAGTATCTCTTCTTCTCACTTAACACTGCACAGCTACAAATAATCACACAGGCACGCTCACACACCCACAACGGCCAATTCACCTAGCTCATCTTAGCTTTAAGTATGCTTCGAGAGTATGCTGCACAAAATATAAACGATCACCGTACCAGCTTCAATATTAAAATTAACGTATACGGGGATGAATCACCCAGAACACATCAAATAACAGGTGCAACAGGTCGAAAGTTAAACAAACCTTTCCATGCACCATAAATCACAAGCATTGGTCATAACATTTTCGCTCCATTTATATTCTTTCCAACTCACGGACACTAACACACTTAGTGCCTCGATGTTTATTTATTTATTTATTTATTTCATATATAAACCGACGGACCATCGTGTCTAATCGGCAACCTTATAATTAAATTAAGGAGCATATAAATAAACATCTAGTTATAAGCAAACATTACATGTGACGTAGACGCAATTTCTCCTTGAACGTGGAAGTAGACATACTAAAATCGAACAAATCTAACACTTCATTGAACTCGAGGGACAATGTTGCAAGTCGTTTGAACACTACGAACTGCCACTAGTAGGACTGCGGTTGGTGGAAATCACGCTCGCACTAAAAATCACCGCAACCACCAGCAGCAGCGGATGTCAACCATGAACTGAAGCAGTCCCGTCGTGGAAAACCACCCTGAACCCGAACTGTGGGTACGCACGGGAAGAAAAACATCGCCGCCGACTCGGACTCTCCTGGTGAGCGAGAACCGTGGCGCGATGAGAGAGCGCTTGGTGGTTCCAGCACGAATGGCCACATTTTACGCTCCGGAACGGCAACGAGTTTATACCCTCCAGATCAACTGGTAGCGAATGTGATGCTCTTTCGTGGTTGCTTTGACGGCACTGGTACGGTGGTCGTTTTTATGAATGAAATCGTGAGCACGCATACACACACACTTGCACATGTACGTGTAGCTTTTTTCGGTGGTGCCCGTGTCTGTCGCACGCGTGTCTAGCGATCGTAGTGGCGTGTCAATCATCAGCATGTGGTGTATCCTTTTGGCTAATGATACCATTTTCTAACAGGTTCCAAAAGAGGTGTGAACAGAAGTGTAACTAGTCGATAGCCTAGGACTTTCCATCTCGTTAAGCATCGGGCCTTGGGCCTTGTTTCGAACGTTGCCAACGGTGTCACAAAACTTCAATTCAATGTAACAGCATGTGATTACATAAAAATATATTTTATCCATTCAAAACTTTCCATATGATTCTCCAGGGTATGGCCTCTGTCAGATACAGTTAAGTTTTTAAACTAGGAAAACAATTGTCATGTTTTTTAAATTTCATACATTTAATAAAAAAAATCAATTAAACTTTCAATGCAAACTTCTAATACTGTGCAAGTCCCGTAAGTATCAAAAGTCTTGAACAATTCGGTAAAGTGTCGCTAAAAAAGCTATTACGTCTAATAGATGGAATTGGAAGCAGTTTGTCATAGCGTCAATGTTTGACAATTTGATACCATGGCTCAAATACTGAATTCGGATTGCGCTGTAAAGATTTTGCATCGCGAGTACTGTTAAACTGTTTGAATGCAAAACATCGTGAATAAAAGCTTATTTTAACTTTAATGCGAGGCTGAACACCAACAGGCATACCCTCAGCATTTAAGCCGTTCAAATAGAATAAAATGAAACAAATTCCATTTTTGATTCCCTGCGCGATTCGATTCAAATTTCGATTTCATCTGAAAGTTGTAACAGTAGTACAGCAGTAGCACGGAAATTCGCTACTTGGTAACGCACCATACGAAAAATGTGCTATATACCTTGATTTATTGCGACTCAATGCAGTTAAAACGTAGACCTAAAAGCAGATTGTACAAAGGCAAAGGTTAAATAAAAAAACGAATTCTTTGCAGTTGATTCTTTGCATCGCTTACCTTCATTTATCAGTCACCACAAATCCCAGTTTCCTTAAATCCCTTCCATGCAAGGCATTTTGTTCATTGCGATCACTCGTACTCGAAGCAAATTGGTGTTCGGAGAGTGGAACATGAAATTCAATCATTGCTTACGATTGTACTGGGAAGTTTTATTACACTCATGTACTAAATGTGTGTGTGTTTACGAACGAATCAGTGCTTGGATTAATTGCATTTTTGCTCTCTCTGTATGGCCTGTTCGGATTGTATCGTTGTAACGTTGCGTTATTGCGTTTGAGCAGTTCAGTGAATGTTTGTCATAAAGCTGTGGTAATTAGTGACATTGCGAACGTATCAATAAGGTTCAGACCACTGAAGCAAACAATATGAAAGTGATTCGAGACTTATCTTTAGCCTTTTAAGTAAAAGGTACAAAACAGTTGTTTTTTTAACAAATAAGTTTGCCGTCGTAGATATGAATATCTGGCTTTTTATTTAAGACAATGAAACGCGTAATAAAATAACAAATGCTGTATAAAATGCAAGCGGCGAACTTCAAGTGAAAGCAATACATTTATGCATTTATTTACAACATTACTTATGAACCACAAATTTGATTCGCAACCGTCTATATTGCGGTCACAAAACACCTTTTCTCAGTTGCACAAAAGACACCTATTTTGATCCTCGTTGTACTTCGTTCCACAACCAACAGAAGATGGGTGTATTCAGTGTATGGCGTCATCGAAATAACGTCGAAAGTGCATTTTGTTCGGTACGGTTCGGTACAGTAAATTTTATTGTCCACTATCGCCAATTTGATCCTTGTTCGCCCGTCAACTGTGTCCATTGCGATGGTGCACCGGTCATCGGTCGTAAATTTAACCATCCAATGCCCGACTTCCCTCACGCTCGAGCAATATTAAAATTGTAACATTTTATGAAAACTATGGCGGTGCCAACCGACATCACTTTTAGTTCCTTTTTCAAGGTGCCAATGCACAGCAAACTTCCGGCACTGGCTCCCGCATTTCATCGGCTGGCGTGTTACGTTCAATAAAGTTAGACCGTGGACATGTTTTAGCAGGACGGAAAGCTTTGGTATCGTTCTACCTGGCGTGTTTTCATGACGACAGTGAACACTTTCTTTATTGCATTACTTTGTATTATTGATTTTATTTACGCTTATAGAACATGCGGTAATGTGGGAACAGTAGGAGTATGTTGGTTTTAAATTGTTTTTTATGTTTAAAAAAGAGGTTTTGAAAAAAATATCTAGGTTAATTATAATTTCAAACCAAACTAAAGTTTTTTCTTCGTTTGATAAGGTTTTACCTTAAAACATAGAGTACGATGATAAGCTATTTTAAACCCGTTTATATTCCGAGAGCTGATGTTTATGATCCATTACATTTTACTTTGCGCAAGCTGAACCCGGAAGCTGACAACTGAGTATTTCCTTCGCTACTCTCCGGGCGGCTCTAAATAATTATACCAATGCGAAGCTAAAAATTACTTATTTTACAACTTTTGATGCATCTCTTCCGGTACATACAGCAACCTTATCAAATGCTCGCAATGCTTCGGCATCCATGTTGGGAGTGAGTGATGAGAGTAAAATTAAATTTAGATCCATTAGCTGCTCGTGACAGCTTTGCTAGTCGGAACATCCGGATCGCCTGCAGGAAATACTCTTCCACCGGTCCATTAGTGTATGGTTTGTTCAAAATGACTCTTTTAGATAATTAATCCTAAACTCGTGGTAACGTGCTTTAAAGGTCTGTTTTTCATAATCTGCTTCTGGCACTAAACCATTTTCCGGGCATGCCAACCAAGTCTCCTAGTCGATTATCAGTAAATGGGCGTTATTGTATTAGTTATCAAGGCAATTAGAAAATCTTGAATCTTTTCCAACTAGCGTTGTGGTTCCATCCGCCGAGATTGTACGACGACTTGTGCTCTTGCACCAGCGCAAGCTTAATCTACGCTTTTTGAACGCAAACCATACAGAGTAACAATAAAATGAAACGATTATTATACTGTTTGTACGCACAAGCAATTTCCACCATTGTAACGGCTGCAGTACAGCAATACTCGTTCAATTTTCCTTTCATGGCCGACTTGTCACTACATCTGAGCGAGATAATGTAAATTACAACGATAAGTGCTAATAACCGCTATACATTGAATTTCATGCCCCAAGCTTCCTTATGCTTGAATGTAATTTTGTACAAAAATCTTCTAGAAAGTATGTTTTTGTTTTGCAGGAAAAAGTTAGTGAAATAAGTTATTTAGCCATTTCAAGAACTTTCTTCAATGATGTGCTCCTCCCTGTTAACAGCTTGCGCAACGATGGATCAGCATCGCCCACAGTGCTGGGTTCCCTTTTTACGAGTCGAAACCCAACCCTCAAAAGGACATGGATACGTGTCCATTTCGTAGATAAACACTACAACTAATCGATTGTTCATCGTCGGCAAACTTTATCCCCATCGGCCCATGCCTTAAAAGTTGTTTTTATCGGTGCACATCCACTGTGGCGTACCATTATACCTTCTATCAACAGCTTTCTTCCGCCTTTCGTCAACTTTCTCCATCTTCTTTGCCGTCAAAACATAAAAACAAAACAAAAAACCATCAACGCGATATCTTTTGATCCGTTGTTCCTGCCACTTCACATGATATTATCCCGACACAATGGACAGGGATGGAAGAAGACCAACACACATACACAAACACTTAAACCCACGCACGGTTGTTTGTTGTGCTTGTGCATTGTCTACACCCCAAAAGAAATGTTTTGCTTTTTGTCGATCTCCGATTTGGGCTATCACTCCATCTTTTCGCATGCAAGATATGGACTATTTTTAGTCCAACCGCCACTAGACTGTATATGGATGGTGTATTGAAATGGTTATATGAGTGTGTGCTGTTTTGCACACACAATTTCGTTACGGTGACTTGCTGTTTACCAGGAATTTTCCCGTATTCCCGCACAACACTTGTCTCGAACCCAAGTCGGCCCGAGAAGGGGTTTGGTTCGCTTATCATAACGATAATAATCTAAATAAGCATCA
This sequence comes from Anopheles arabiensis, assembly GCF_016920715.1. Taxonomy (NCBI): domain Eukaryota; kingdom Metazoa; phylum Arthropoda; class Insecta; order Diptera; family Culicidae; genus Anopheles; species Anopheles arabiensis. The sequence continues at coordinate 9,690,076 of NC_053517.1, forward strand.
AATGTGGATGGCAAACACGACGGCGTGGTTTGAGGCGTGATGCTGAATTGCTGATGCAGAATCGTGTTTAGGAAAGCTTGCAAGCGTGAAGCTTTAAAGCCGCACGTGATGGCATGAAGGTGTTTTACCATGGATTTGAGAAAGTTTCAATGTTTTCTTGATCTTTTCAGTACATTCAATAACTCGTAAGAAAGTGTATCTCTTTTAAATATATATTTGAATTTGGTTAAGCATGGCGTTTCCATGAACAAGTTTTTCGAGAGCTACGAGAAATGTATATTCCCATCTCCATATTAATTGCCTAGATGTATATCTTTACGATCAATACTTCAATACGCTATCATTGCCGAATTAATAGACGTATCACAACACCCTGGTCCAAACGTGTTTTAACAACAACAACAGTAACAAAACTTACTGTCAAAAATACACGCCTCCGCATCAGTTTGCATAAAATTCGCTCCAACTGGTTTACAAAACACGTATGGCTTACCGTGCAACCCTTCAAATGTTTAGCCAGTTTCTTTCGCGGCTGTTTGTCAGTATGTCATACAATATACTGTGTCAAAGCTCGTTCCGCCAGCACATCGACATAGACATGATATAGACAACTCCTTCCCCTTTTTGCGGTAACCTCCACACACACTCTCTCTCTCCCATACACTCACACAACTTCCATCCAACCATTATATCTGATGTGGTTCCCCCGTTTCGTGGAAAACGTTTTCCATCCACCACACTCAGCTTGTACTAAATTCAGTTTTCACACACCACCAGCAATGACAATCGAGCAGCAATCGGTACATCCAACGGAACCTTCCCCGTCCTGAACCATACACACACATACACACACATTTACACTGTTAGCGGGATATTCCTATCAGCAGACGGAAAGGAAATGTTTGAAAAGGGAAATATGCTTGCTTCATTTTTGTATCTGTCGATCGTAAGTGTTGTCCATGTGTGTGAATGTGTGCGTCCATCCATCGCATCAGACACTTTCCACTATCGTGCCAAATTAGATGGGCAAATGGTGTGGGCCGACGATTGCGGAGGTTTCATCTACGATCCAATCGATGGATTTAACTATTTGATTGGAAATTGATATGCACGGAGCTCCCGTCTTCCTCGTTCTTCGAATCTTCGCCGGCGAGTGTTGCCATCAAATCAAAGTGTCTGCTTTCGTGTGGCTGCTAACCTAGCAAAAGCAGCAGCAGCAACAGCACTGTGGAACGCTGATTCGATGTGTTAATTTGAGTGATAAGGGTACAGCGGCAGGATAGTGAGAAGTCCCTGACCCGTAGCCATACACGATGGTGGCTTCGCACGATTCGGATCGCATTTGGGCGGCTAGGAAAAAATCCCAGGGTCAAGGGACGCTCTTCGGTCGTCTACGACCGAAGGCGCAAGGTGAAATCGATATCATTAGGTGACCCTTTTTTCTTCTTGCTGGCACACGGACGGTAATAGAAAAAATGAAGCATCACAATCATGTATCAGTTTAACGGACAGGCTTTCATCTTTCTTCATTACAAAATTCTTCTCTAAACTATATATTTACCTCTATACTATAAAGTTAAAAGCATAGGTTGACCTAGACAGCGAACTAGGATCCCGTTTGTTATGCTGATAAGATAAAATATATAAAAAAAAACTTTAAAACTATAACTATAAACTACAAACCTTGATATGCAAAAATATTATTATATTTTATCTTTCACGCGTAATAACTGCTCAGAAATTCCTCGATTGTTGTCTTTCAAACTCCATCGAGAACTGACATCAACATCAACCCAAACCAAACTAAATAGAGACCCAACGACATGAAGCGTCCTCAGCCAGCTGGATGTCTGTGGCGTTATGATTATTTGATTTTTCCAATTTGTTTCCAATGTGCCGGCACTGCTGGCAGCAAACAGTCCGTTACTCTAAAGCTAGTGATTGAACGCGCCAAGAAGCGGAGATTGTCTCCGGAAGATAAGTGACAACATAAACGCAAACAGCTGCAGGCAACTTACTGAACTCCCGACGCAACTAAAGGCGATATACAACTGTGGCAAAGTTAGGCGGTGTCATCTACTTTACGGACCAGTAGAGCTTTAAGTGTATCTGCTTTTCCGTGCCAGCCGTAAGCCTCTTGGAGTCTTTCTGTTTGTTGACCTTTGGCTACCGCGCGGGAAGCGCTGGAACGTTGTCGCTGGACATTTCACTTGGACTTGGACGCTTCAGTGAGTATGCGGCCTAATATTTTCAATCGATACCGTCGCCCCGGGGCATCTGTACTTACAAGCCATTCTTCAGAATAGTTACAAAGGAGTGTCAAGAACAAGAGAAGGCGAAGTCGACACTGAAGACAAATCCTGCAACGCAATGTATCATTGCCCCCTGGGCATTGCCAGTTGGGAAGCAGTTTGGTACCGTAAGCTACTTCCACATCATTCTAAAAGGGATCTTCAAGTACGGCCAAGAACCGTACGGTCGGAATACGTGCTGGATTTTTGTGATAGCAGAAGAACGAACCTCGTGGTAAGTGATAGAGGTGTGTGATGTCAATGGGTGAAGATGTAACAAACGCCACAGAACAGAATGGTAACTGGTGAAAGTCAGACAAAAAGTTTCAGACGAAGCATAGGATTTCGTTTTACCCTCTACCACATGAACCCTTCTCGGGGTAAAAGAGTTTGATTCTCGTTTTTCTTTTTAAGACGCACAAGATTTGCATAACAAATGGTGAAAAGCACGACCTCACCACGTATTTCTTTCATGTTTTGTCTTTGTTTCCTCTCCTTGTGTGTTCTTATGAAAGCTTTATATATTTTTCGATGTAATTTTCACACTTTCTGTGTCTATCCGTTATCCTTTTCCTTCAGCAAACATCGTACCAAAAACACTTTAACACCAATTACAGCGCCATGTGCCAGCTTCAGAGAATGTGTCCTAATGTCAGACGTTGTCCCAATGTTTGGTAGGTAAATATGTTCTCCCCCCCCGGAGGTGATGGAGGCTGCTGTGACTTTCGGTGTATGGTGTAAGCATGGGTAGCAGCGCAGAAGCCGAGAGTTTGCTGCTAATTAAACAAATTAATTGTTGTTGTGTTGTTCTGTCAACGATCGTCCTCGTTGGTTTGATTGTGTCAACAGATTGCTTCAGCCCATTGAGCCTTAATCAGTTTTCCTACCAAAACTGTGCTCGGCGGAATTCTCCAAGGCACACGGAGAGCAACTGTGGCAGTGGCGTGCGAAGGCCAACGCGTTTGGCAAACCGCGGAAGTAAGCAACCAGTGCGGTGGAGGCATTCAAAGCAAAACCTAATGGAATTATCCACTTGTACGTATCCTCAACAACTCTCCCCTTCTTCTTACCCCACACAATAGGCTGTTAGGGTCCGGGCGTTATCATCCATTCAGTTCCGAAAGCCATCACCTCCTTGGTTGAGAGTGTTTGCGTCTGCACGTCTGTCATTTGCAGTCAGTTGCAACGGTAATAGGAGTTTTTTGTTTGTTTCTATGTTTTTTGCGGTTTTTGTTTGCTTTTGTTAGTGTCATTCTCGATTTCGTCGTTAGCGTTTCCTGCTGATAAGAGATTTAATTAAAACAAAACAAGGCAAAAAATGCCAAGCGTACAACGGCAGCGAGAAAAAAATCGTTTCTTCTTACACAAACACCAGCACAGCATGGTTTGTGGGAAAGAACAACTTTCACCACTCCCATACAAACTTTCGCACATACACAAACACGCAGGAATTGTTGGGCAGATAGCGATGCTGGCTACGGTATTGCAAACTAAGCTAAACTATGATACACTTTGTGTATCTGTTTTTACGCCAACCTAATCGTTCCAACGCTAGTATCTATACGGTTCGCCAAAATTCTCTTTCCAGCACTGTTTCAAAATGTTGTGTACGAGGTCACAAATAACGGTCACGCACGCACGTTACGTAAGGCGTTGGCCTGTTCCATGTTACTCTCTGTGAGAATGAAAGAACGTGAAACTTACTTTCGCACGCAAAAGTTTGGACGATTGTGAACACAGCACAACATCGCCGTCCCTTATCATGCGGAGCGATTGCGTTTGCAGTTGGAACAACAGCCTATCCTGGGTCTGAATGTAGGCGATTTTGATACACGTGCAAACGAAGTAACTTTTTCGCAATGCTTGCTTTCCTGGAAAAAGAGATCTCTTGACTCAGTAGCAAAAATCCAGAAAAAACAGTACAATTTGAAGGGAAGAAGATGGTGCCGCATGAAATTGTGCGAATAAATGTTCAATTCAATTAAATATGAGCAACGAGCAATTGCTTCTGTTTAACGTTAGGATAACAACGATTAAGTTTAGCCGGAATTTCTTAACGATCCACTGTTCGTCAGATTGTAGCCGGTTATAGTCAAGGAGTTTTAACTTTAGCTTTAACTGTACTTAAAACGTTTGCTAACTGTAGCAGCTCCGAATGCTGACTCTCAACGTTAAAACACGTTTGGCCACATCAACGGCAGCATATTTCTGTTTCATTTCTTCCCCTGTAATGGCAAGTCTTGTACAGTACATTTCAAGTACGCTCAATGTAACAGCTGGTTACAGGCATGCAGTAGCTGCAAACACTAGAGTCAGAGTGTTCAACCCCGTTGTCGATCTACCAACCTTTGGTCTACCTTTGAAATTTACTTGCGTTATAAATATTGGGCGCTGCAAAGGAATTCTCCATCTGCAGCATTCTATGGTTTGATGCTGCATTCTACGAAAAAAGTTGTAAATTGGAATTAATGGCCCATTATGCTGAAGCAGGTTTGGCGCATCGTATGATATGAAATTTAATGTAGTAAAATGTTCAATACCGCCCAAACAGGGTTTACTAGGAAATTAAAAAAAAAGGTTTAAATTTCCATACTTCTAGGAAAATGAAGCTTTATAATGAAAAATAGTCGTTTGTGATCCATTAATTGGTTAGCTGGAATTTTCAACTTTTCGTAAGTTGCTTCCATAGCGGCACCTACATTTTTAACAAGTTTTAAATGCATTTGATTTCCTTAACAAAACAAACGAAGGTTGCATTAAATAAAACTGTGAACGTAAACTACTTCAAATGTTATTTCCTCCGTCGACGGCTATAACTTTATTATCCCTGTGTCACTTTGTAATGTCTTTGAGTAAGTTACCGCTTAATCAGAACGCGATATTGGCCGAAATCCATGAACCTTTTCTCACTCATGGTCTGAGGAAAATCTCGCATGAAAAGAATGCTTCCCTAGGTCTCTGGACTGACATGAGTTGGCTCGCCAAACGGTAAGGAAGGGTACCAAATATACATAAACATGAGCAAACCCTCAATCCTTCTTTCCCATGGTTGGTAGTTTGTCTTGGACTGCTTGTAGCTTAGCTTAAGCTGCAAGAGAAAAAGGAAAAACTTCCGGTTGCTGGCTTGAGGTGATAAATCATGCACCCCATAGCAAGAGGTGGTAAAGTTCATAAATCACCTCCAAACGACGGAACCATGTTGGTGAAGATTCACACGCACACACATACGAACCAGTACGCACACAATTATTTCTCCAAAGCGCAGCAAGATATGAGCTCGAATGTTTACATCTTATTACCATCTACATCGTCTCCATTCGGTGGTGCAGTGGAGCATACTGTAGTTTGTGTATAATGGTACACCGGTACAGATCGCTCCACAAAGCTTTGAGTTATTGGGTTGGTTTTGCGTGAGGTGAGTGTTTTGAAGTTTATCGTGTTTGTTTGCAACATTGAAATCACTGATTGAATGCTGTTTATTTATGATTACGAATGATGAGTATCTGATTCAATGCTTGGAACGAAATAATTTGAATCATTCATGTGACCACCATTGTTCTCTCTTGTGTGATAGTAAAACAATTCTTAAGTGACTTCATGACGCATAAAATGACAAACAAATTCATCACATCTCCATCCCATCATTTCAGCAAAGGGAAACACATGCATTTGAACAGAAGAATAGACAGTAAACAGTACAGTATCCTGCTATTGAATTTATTACATCAATTTCTCATCCCCAAAGCATCCACACACGGTACAGCACAGCCAAACTCTGATATCGTGCGAGTACACCTACAGATTAACCCCCAAAATAGACTAGCGGCATGAACTATGTTTTCTTTACTGAGGCTATCGATTTATCCCAACACTTTGACCCAGCCTGGGACAAAGATCTTCCAACACTATTCGAACCGTTCTTGTGCCCCAAACACTCCTCCGGAAGGGGCTGAGCCGATGTGAAAAACTACGCGCCCTCAGTTCTTGTTTGATATATTTGATCCGTTTTCGTATGTTACTTTGGTTTGACTTTTGCGCCCGGATGCTGAAATAAAGAAGGGAAGTTGACCTTGACAAAAGTTTGCCTCCGTAGCCAGTTGGTGGAACGGGGCGCCCTGAAACATTCACCACTCTGTGCATGGTGCGGGGAGTGCGGTTATGCTCATAAATAATCTTGAACGGCTGGCAGTTTACCTGGGACAGGTGAAGGGTGGGTGGCTGGATGCTAGTGACGATGGATATTACCGTGAGAATTTATCTTTCAACTTCACGTACACATTCCCGTAAGATGGTGATATGAGATGTACCACGATAGCAACGCTGGCGCAAAACGTTTGACTTGAGATGTGCGGGATGGAGGCGCCTGGTGAATGGTGTTGAATAATGGATAAAACTTGTGATATGCAAGTGCGGAAAAAAACTGTATCTAGAGAGAAGAAATTTACTGTACCAGATCAAAAGCTTGCCTAGTGTGAAGGCCAATCCAACCACCAGAAATCAATCAAATACTAAGTACGTCCACGTAACACTTTGTTGTTGAGCACCGTACTCCAACTAAATCTAAACACGTAATATTCTCAAAGATTTATATGCAATCTTTATTTTGTAGAGACAACTGAATTATATGAAATACGAATAGGTTCATCTCAACAATGGAAAAAATGAAAATAGATCATATGGTTTACTGCTATGTCTTACACTATTTCCATTTATTTATCTTCCATTTATTATCCATTAATGGTTTGAGTGACTAGTTTGTTATCGAACACTGGTATTTGACCGGCAATAATTGCCGTATAACGTAGAACGAAAAATAAATACTTGATATTGCAAAATGGTTCAGTTAAATTTACGGTTGAAACTAAAAACAAAATAATACCATTTCAATCGTCTTGCACTAATGAGCGAAATTTACATTTTAATTAATACTTTTCCAAATCATTTACCTGCTATTTCTCCTTCAATACTTTACCTTGTTGATAGAAGTTGATCTGAAATACAACTGCAATAGAAAACCCGATCGTGATGCTTTTTTGGGCAAAGGTTTATTGTTTCAACTGTTGGATAGACTTTAAAAATTGTTTATCGTACACTATTCAATCGGTGAGCGATCCCTCTGACCGCGTTAGTTAATTTGACTTGGCTAAGAAAAGAATTTGTTCCTCTATCGAATCGGTTGTCCAATTGTTGAGACCCTGTACGGTTGCATTTGTTAATAGTTTGGTTGAATTGTTATTTCGTTAGATCTAAAAAAGTTTACTTTTTCCTTACAGCACGCACCAATTGTTTCATTCAATGTTTGCACGCTGTTGTTGTGACCCAAAGTTGACCACTTTTTGTCCCTTGTTTCATGGTTGGTTAGGAAAATTTAATTTCGATAATAAATTGCATCCAAGCTTAAATGAATTGCTTGCGACTGGGCAAGTTAACACCGAAATAGCACTGTTAGAATGCAATTTGTACTTGCTTTTGCCTTGTCTACTGAAGTATTGGGCTTTAAAATTGTTTTATTGTTCGCTTTTGAAACAAATACCGCAGCGAATACGTTCGTTTTGCATGGTTTGTGTTATGGTGATGATACACGCATATTAACGCGGACTATGTAAACTAAAAATACGATCTCAAAAAACCTCAAACAAAACACAAACCATTCTCCTTTTACGCACTGTGGTTGGACATTTGATTGCGTTTTGACGTTTGTTTTCATCCGTTCGCTTGTTTTTTTGTTTCCTTCCAACGTTTTTCTTTTTTGTATTATCCGTTCAAATTTAACATCCCATACTTACACGTTCACTGGAGCTGCCGTACATTGGATAACACGAGAGTGTAAGTGATGTTTAGTTTCCTCGCTTGCTGTTCACCCCCTGTATGATAGTCGTTGAAGCGCTTCAACCGCAAAACCCAACAGCTGCCAGCTATGTTACATGCTAACCTAACGCTAAATTGATAAAGTTTTGCTTTACTGACTCACATCAAACCATCGTGTATGCTTCATGGGTGGATACCGGGGAGTGCCTGTGTACACACATCCACCCGTAATCCTCTGCTCTGCTCGTCCTGCATTATCTTCATAATCATTGCATTCAGTGGGTACAGCTTTCGGGCTTTCGGTTTTTTTCTGTTTTTCGTACTACCAGTGCGTGAAAATAGCTTCAATAACCACGTCAAATTTCATTTGGCTCTTTATAGTACGTTCATTTGTTTGTTCATGACCGATGTTTCATTGTACTTTAATTTGGTACTTCGCATGTTACCATTTAACCCGCAAACTTCCTTTTTTGCTTCCTTTGAGACACTATACTATACTTTATATTATTTAAGTTACAATTTTCGTTCGGACATATTTTCGCAAAAGTTCTCTTGTTTCGCACTCTACCAATAGAAACGAAACTCTTCATATGCAACTAAACGTATTGACTGAAGTTTTATCACTCCGTCCACACGCACGCGCTGCTTTTTACCTCGAACGCTGTAATCAGTAGCTTCGTGTACAGCAGTGTAATTTACGTACATCGCTAACCTAACATTGACATTCGGCACGGATACTGTAGATACTTTTGTACACACTCGTATGCCACATCAGGTTTTTTTTATGCTAGGATTTCCAGTTCAAAGCGTAACAAAAACTCTTATTAGTACTTTTAACACTACCCACTACCTTACTGATGAATCTTCCCCGTTGATTTCAGTGTGGCTTTTGCTTTCAATCGGAGGCTTAAAGAGTGGTGTTCCGTGAAAAGAAGTGCAGTGAAATGGTTTGCTGATTAGAGTTTGCTATAAAAGGAAGAACCACGCAGCAGCTGCAAAGGATAGCAAAACAAACGACAAAACGACAGGAAAGCACATGGTTGTTTGGAGTTTTCCTTTTTTGTGTCGCGCAGAATAAATGAGGGATTTTACGTACATTCCGTTTTTGTTCATCGAAGGACACATATTCACGCCACTGTTTGGTTTGCTGATGGATGGGAAAGTTCACGCTGATACAAGTACAGAAATACAAGCACGGGCCCACGTTTTGCAAGCTGCTTTTGGTATAATTTTCCATTCTCGGGACGCACATGGTGATGTGTTGATATGGGTATTTTTGAATATAGTGAGGAGTGATTTATGACGTTCGCGTACCACCGAACCAGGCGTGCTCCACCATCCTTCGCGTCTTTCTTTCGATGCGTCCGTTACCCAATGTGCGCCCGAATGGTGAGAACGAACTTTTGTAGCAAACTGTCACCGAAGTTCCCAAAATTCCTCATTCTGCAAAATCAAACGGTGAAAAGTATGCGGATGATGATGATGATCATGATGACGATGGCGATGTTGATGAAAATAGCTTTGTGACAGCCTTTGCTCAGCGAACAGCAAAATGCGCGAACCGCTGGTACAGAGACCGTCTAAATTCCAGCATGAACTTTGCACAAATGAGGAATGCAGAGAGCATCAGCATACAATATGGTACCTGGTTTGGTTGGTTCCGACACAATTTTCCATCCATGCAGTGAGACTGTGCAGGGCAGTTTATCACGGAACAATGCGCCAACACGTGTACCGGAATGGTGTTGTGATCCGCTAGTACGCTTGGTTTGATTGATGTCACGTACTTAACTCAAACGGTGACCCGAAACAAATCCGAATCGATTTTTGGCAGTCATCACGTGCAAGCAAAACATGGCGTAAGCAGCACAGGTGCTCCTACAAGAGTGCCAGACGCGAACGAAACATGCGAAATCACGGTATCCTTTACTTTTGCTTCTCTGTTTGTTATTTTCATACGTATACACAAACCATTCCTGCACTTGATCTTCGCAGAACACCGGTGGGGCTCATTTGTCCAGCCTCAGTCGTTTGAAAGCAAAGCCACACAGCAAGCAACGAATCACTAGTGCTAGTTACGCTATACATGTACAGCTTAATTGTACCACACAGCTTTTAATATGTGTGAAGCTCTGTTTCATATTAGATTTTGGTTTTGTTCTCTAGTACACGAACCAACCATTACCATTCAGTATTGTTTGCCAAGCATTAGTTGCAATTATTTACACATAGAAATGTTCTATTTTACTTCGTTTCTGCTTGTTAGTCGAATGAATCGTAATTACTACTTGTTAGTGGCGCTTCTAAATGGATAACACCACTCACAACAGCCGTAGCTCGATTTTGTTCTCATCGTTCGCCCACCCCAATGGATCCTGTATCAGGACTGAATATGTTCAGTTCGTTGCTTAACGTTTAATAACAATAGGAAACATCTCGAATAAAGTGACTGATTTGTTTTATCTCTAACCATAAACTGCTTTCGAGCTAATGTAAATCGTTGTGCTAGTCTGCCACAGTCGAACGGAACCCTGTCATTTACACGCTCTTGATACGATCATTGCTGGCAGAAGCTAAAGTTTCGCCTTAAAAACTAGTTGTAAATTGTTTATTTTGAATCTGTTATACGTTTTTACCTTGACATAACAAACTTGTAAAGCACAGTACAGTAACGATGAAGCGCAAGCTCATATAACGTAGATAAAATTTAATAAAGTAGGACATTGGGCTGGACCTGCAAATTGTTTCCATTATGATAAACGCCAAAATACAGTACCAGTACATAAATACAGTACCAAACGATCTGTTAATTACTACCGCTCATAATGAAGATGATGATGAGAGCGATTATGGTAACGCGCGATTACAGGGTTTACCTAGCCAATCGGGCGTCGTCAAAGCGTTATCGGTCGCCGTAAATACTTTTTCGAGCGACGTCAACCCTCAATTGGGCACTGTCATTTCTATTCGAGCCTTGTGAAGTATGAATAGTACAGAATGAATTGGGCCTACTTTATATTTTGTTGCTTTCTTGCTATAAAACCATACTTTTTTGCGAGTAGTTTAACTGATATGTAAGAAAAATCACTATTTTTAAGTTTGATTACATAAAAAATTATTCAAATTTTTTTTTTTTAATTGTTAATTCCACACCGTACAATGCAATTTGGTTTTATATATATTTTTTAAAAATAATATGTTTGGTGATTTAATTAGTTAAACATTTTAAAATAATACATAATAAGTTAAACAACATCCAAAATACGTATTTTTAAACAACTTGATGGATCAAACACACCGGATCGACCGATTTGACACCTTCAAGAGTAGGACGCTTTCATTCTGTACTATGCCCGATTCATACTTCACAAGGCCCGAATAGAAATGACAGTGCCCAATTGAGGGTTTACGTCGCCCGGAAAAGTATTTACGGCGACCGATAGCGCTTTGACGATGCCGGATTGGCTAGGTAAACCCTGTATTGTTGGTTGGTTCGGTTTCCATCTCTGTTAAGCCATTTGGCGAACCTGTAATTAAAGTAGGGGAAAAACAAGAGCATTGTTAAATACCTTTCAGCATTTATTGTACGAATGCACATATTCAATGTACTATCTCTCCTTTTTCTGAGTAAACAATCGCAAATACTTAATTACAATTTTCGTTCAATGTCATATTTGTGTCAAACTTTAAACTTTCACCAACCAATCATCTCTTTTGTTTACTTTAACTTTAACCTCTAGCTCCACCGACCGGTTCATATACCTAAACATAAAAACACATGCAAATTATGTCGGTACAGCCAACCTCCATTACGATGTGCTGCTGTCATACCATTGTGATGAAAGCTAACGACAAACTTTTTGCTACTTATAACGCCCAAGGGAATGTTCCTTTGTTGATTTGGGACGGACAACCAGCATCAAATTACTAAACTATTATGGTATATTCTTTACTTGCAACATAAACAATGGAATGGAGAGGATTTAGCTAGATTAATTTAAACAATAATGCTCTTACATTGCTATGATTATTACCTGTTATTGTGATTTTTAAAAGAATGCAAATGAATGTTAAACTATCTGATAACATCCGTTTGAAAAAAAGCAGGAAGCGTTGATCTTTTGTTACTTTAATCAACTCGTACTTATTTCAAGTTGCAATATGCGTTCAACATTCTACCAATGCAGCAATCAACGTAATAAATGCACTCAAAACAACTATCAGTTGTTTTCAATGTACAATTGTGATTGTTTCAATTTTACAGAAACTTTACTGATTTTTACATTGTTTTCTGTCCTTTTGTTCGTTTTTCTCTCGAGGGATGAATCTTGTTGGCATAGACATAGCGTAAGCAAATACCAGTGACACATTTACCAACAGAGAACAAAGCACACTGTACAGCTGGTTTGATATTGCTGAGTATCTGAGAAAACATTGATCATTACTCTTTGTATTGCCGGTTGAGTTCGTCGGATGTAAGTGGATGCAAAAGGCATGAGTTTGCAGGCAAGTGAAATGAAAGTAATAACTTTTACCGTCCGGTTGTTGCTTTATATTCAACTTTCACTGTGAGGAACGTTTCATTTCATAACAAGCTTCAGTTGATTGAATTAGACGAGTCACTTTTATAAAATACACGTCCAACCTAGCCTGTTGCATTTACTTTGTTTTGCTTCACACTTGATACAGCACAGAATGATTGAAATTATCATTACTTCTTATAATGGTATAAACTGAGCTTAAAAGAAAAATATTCTCATTCAAAACACAACTCGAAATGCATTGAAATGCATCAACTTTGCCGCTTTGGTGATCCATCAAGTTCTAGATACGGTAAGCTTTTCCACTCTTTGCCAGTATGATAGTGTTTGCTTAATGATGGGAGTTTAATGTGTACCACGGGAGATAGTTTTCCACACACATGCCAAAGATGGATGAATGCAGCGCCTCGATCGTGAAACTTTCTGAGCTAATCAACTTTCATATTTCCCAGAGAATCAATTATGAAAAAATGAAATACCAAGATAAACGTGCCGTATTAATATGAAAAATATATTTATATGCAATACAAAACAAATGTTTGTAATGCCAAAGCTTGAATATATAACGATATAAACTTCAATTTTAGTGTCAAAACTGAAAAAAAATAACAAAAAGATGGTTGAAAACAAAAATATAGAAATGTTTCCCTTTAATACCCATTATTCAACGTCGTTGTTGTTCCTGCATGGTGTGTGTGATTCATCTGCCCGCAAAATAAAACCTTATGCAGCGTAGCGTTATGGCAGCACGAATGCATATCTATCGAGCACGAATGCATATTTACTTAGCCCCATAGACCGCAGTAGCAAATGCGTAACCAGATCATAGACCGAAATTGGACCGAGCTTCGTTTCTGGTCGGCAACGCCAGTTCATAAACTTCGATAAAGGAACACACAATTTCACTTACGTGCCATGTAGCCAGTAATCTTGCTCTCATCTCGAACCGGTTATCCATCCATATTAATCTAAGCCGGAAATGGAACTCACCAGTCGACCAGCTGAACGTCATCAGAGTCCCGAGCCCCGAAACCAAACAGAAAAAAGAACAGGGTCAATCATTACGGGAAGGGAAAAAGGCATCCAGTCTTCTTTTTATTACTCGTACGCTTTCTTCACTTTACCGTTCCGTACGTCCGTCGCTCTAGGCATTCGATGACGTTCCCTTCATCCCGCAGGCTACATCCTGGTAGCGTGCGTTCTAGTACAGTTAATGGAAACCTGAGCAACCGTATATCGCTACTCAAAGTTCCGGAACTGAAATGTACCCCGCTCCTGACTGCTCCTTGCGTCTGTTTGTCCAATTTTATTTTGCTATAAACTTTTATCCACTTCCGCTTGGTCACAAACGTTTTTTTGTTTTAGTTTTTCGTGTTTATGAGGGTCGACGCTCTGGCACTCCCGTCACAGAGGGCATGCAGTAAAACTCCTAACCAGAAACTGTCAAAAATAAGAACCAGGAACCACACATCATTGGAAAATATTATACAATAAAAAAATACAACATTGAAAATGTGAAAAATGTTTTAAAAACGAGGAAACTGTCGAGGAAAACTGTCTGCACGATGTGTTTTTTTGGGGCGAATTCCATTTTTACGCAATTCTTTTGAGGTTTTCTGACGTTCTTGATAAAAAACGAAATAGGAAGTAGGATAATTTTACTCTACCTAGCTTTACAAATCACCGGAAACACACTTTTAACTATGGTTGAGTGATGGTTGAAAGTTCGCAGCATTTCTCAAGTCTACGCTTCTGCTTGTGAAAGCGTGAAATTGCTCTTGCCGTAATAGATAAAATGCTAGCCTGTAATGAAACCAGTCGTGCGTTTGTGTAAGTAAAACTTTATCCTGCCATCAAGTACACTGGTTCACAGCATTACTAGGCTAAAAATCCAATTGAATTTCAAGAGGTTTATTTCTGCCGTGCGGTGTATCACAGAGCAGCATAGAGCATTGTGGCAACGTATCAGAGTATTGTGGCAAGCTTCACCATTACGCAAGTGAATAAACGAGGGTCCACAAGTACCTTGTTATGCCTTAATTTTACAACTACCTTTATTTAAAATAACTATGAAAAGTTATGTGCAAAGTTAAATGTTAGCATTGACTTGCTCTTCTCTTTTCAACTAGAAATTTCACTAGCAAATTAAAAAACCATCCAACAATGTATGTGCCACAAACCTTATCGAAAATATCTCAACTATACCATTAAACCGCACCCAACTGTCTGTTAGAAGTAAAACGTACAGTCAGAGTCAGGAAGCCCTGCAATTGATATCGAACTCACGAAACGACAGACACTACCTGGAGATTTATGTGGATTGAGGAAGCCATTTTTCGCCAACAATATAAATGCAATGCAGGCAATATTTTCATGAAGATGTTTCTCGTGGAACAAACTGTGCAGTTTCATTTCACAAACACAATCACATTCCACCTATGAAGCAATCGAAATCAAAAGAAATATGGTTGTTTCGTGTCGATGGAATGAACAATAAAAAATAACTTGCCCAGATACGTATTTTATACACACAAATCACGTTTTCATGAAATATCAAGCAAAAACATAAATAAGCACCAGGTTTGGAGCTGATCTATGAATGTATGACTTGCACTCTCGAAACCACGGTTTACAAATCACATTTATCTCAAATAAATAATAAGAATAAGTTTTATTAGTCCGTAGCTAAATGATTATTCTTTTCGACTGCTCACAGATGCAGAGAGCTCAAAATCCTTTTACAGACCAACATTTTAATTGGTTAATTTTGCCTCCACTTGTATTTTGTCCCTTACCCGTATGCTGAATGTTTGGATAGATACTTGCAGAATGACCCTTTCTTAACTAAGCTCTTTCTTAAACGAATAACTGAAGGAAAGCCATAGCAATTTCCTTGCAAACAGTATTTGCTTTTTTTCTGCTTTCTTCTCTAAAGTGCACTAAACCACCGGCCATCTACTGCCAACGGGGATGAGCCGGAGATGAGCAAACAAGGAAAAGAAGAAATTTTAAACATTACCCTTTTTCTCCATTGTCCGCTTTCTATTTGTTTTAAGTAGCTTTGCTAGCTCCCGCTCAACGTTCATTTTGTTCCAGGAACTAAATGTTCCCACCGCCCGCCAGCTCCGGTGGACCAGCTGATGACCGGAAATGAGAAAATGCTTTTGATTAAAGGACAGTCCAGCCTGTGCAGCAGTTCAATTAAGTTTCACAAAGCGCTGTGACAGTGGAAAGAGCTGTGTCATTTGTCTTGTGTCACTAAATGCATTGTGGATTAAGCTGTTGCATTCAAGCGTGATGCCCGCGGGTAGCGTATCAGCTTGACTTGATACATTGTACCAAATTTGTCTTGCTTATCCAAAGGGCTTTATCGTTTGCTTCATTTAGCATAATTTGAGAAATCATTTCATAGTTCAGAATAAAATAAATAATTAAGAAAAAACCTTTCATGTAATATCTTCAGAAGCTCAGTCTTAGCTATAGAATACAAAGATAAGCAACAGTAAGCAATCCTTAAACCCCCATTAAACATTAACTATAAATTTGTTGTATTTACTAAGCCTGTACTTAATCTTACACAATCTCAGGCATTCCCTATTTCCCACAAGAAAGGACCTAACGTGTTTACAGCGATTGGTCATGAGGAGTTTATTTAATTTTGCCGTTTACTTTCTTTCTGACTCATGCAACCCGGCTCGAGCAAACCAGCGTAGACATTTCTAATCTTTACCAACCTCACCTCAAATTCCATCACCCATGGGAATGACCCCAGAGTACGGCTTGAATTTCTTAGCAAAATTTGTTCAACTTAGCAAGATTTGTACGGTGTGGATCAGTGCGTTGCCAAGAGGGCTTTGTCATACGGAAGGTGGAATGAAGAGCACAAACAGGTAACTTCAAGCCTTGGCCATGGATGTGGCTGCTACAAGTACCCTACAATAGATACCAGTCCTGGATTGAAACCCTCACCAGTTTCCCCTTGCATACCGTCCGTACTAGTTAGTAAGTGGGCGGACAACATTTCTTCAAACTTTCTTCATTTAAGACGTAACCAATTTTGACTGGTTAACCAAACTGAATAGAATCACAATGGTTTAGGTAAACTTTAGCCACATCTAAAGTATATATAATTTCCTGGAAGGAAAACCTCAATACTATGCCAACAACAGGAGAGAAGAAAAAACTCTCTCACACTTAATTGAAAACCGTGGGATGGATCGTGTTAGGCCAAATCCGATTAATGGTTTTTCGAGGCGAGATGATAATGAGCTTTCGTGTTTGGTTTGAAAAGTGGGTTCGTTTCTTTTTCCTGAGGGCCTATCCTAATTTTGAACCTAACCATAACTCACCCTCGCAGTCAATCTGTTTTGCTGCGGTGTTTTTTACTCCGGTCGATAGCGGTGGAAAGGTTTAAGTGGCTAAATTTTAACCGCTTTGTTGGATGATTTATTGGATTCCAGTCGTTCAACTTACTTTGCGTGTAATTCATTAACGCTTCAACAGCTCTTCAAATATTGGAAGATTGGGCTAGTTGTAATTCTGTTTCATCTTTCTATTAGGCTTATCAAACAGTTTTATGTTGCTCAGAATTTTGGAATGAATCTTCGTTTTTGTTTGGTCGTATAGCTAATCATATGTACAAAATTCCTGCTATTAATTAGACGTTGTTTTTGATGTTTACGGACGCAGCATAAATTGAAGTCAAATCTCCTATGCAGGCCTAAAACGTTATTTAAAGGTCCTTTCTTTGCGCTGTTGATACTGATACCAATCCAACACTGTAGCAACAAACAAACATACTGTTTTTCCAGCCATAATCCAAAACCCATAGAGGTTTACCGTTTCGTAGAAGCTTGTGCCGCTGTGCTGATGTTCCGTCGTGGCCAGGATAAAACGGAAACACTGGGCTGCACTGTGCGAAAACAAAGAATGTATTAAACGAAGGTGACGGACGTTTGCTTCATTGTTTCCGGTTATAAAATGTCTGGACAGCTGCCGGTTCGCACGTTTTCGTTGGCTGCCCTGGCGGCGGCTCCCCGGTCCACAGTAAACAATCTGAAATGGTACAAAAAAGACAGGAAATACACATGCACACAATGAAATGGTAGTAAATCTCTCATGAGAGCTAGATAAACGAAAAGACGGCCGTCCGTCGAATGGTGGACGATCCCTTCCTGCACTCTTGAGAGGGCTCCCATCAGTCAACAACAATGGTAGGTGACGTAAAGGCGGTTATGCTCCCAGTGGATGATACGTGATGGTTGTTTATTGCCGAATACTTTGCCGAAACAATAATCCATAATCTTGCGTGCCAGATCGTGCCCATGTGCCACCTGTCTCATAAATTGGTAAAAAGGTGAAAAGTTGTTGAGATTGTAATATTCACCAAATAGAATATTTATTAATTGATGTTAATTGAAGCGTATATTCGCTTACGAGACGTATTATGTCAGTGTTTCAGGTGATTACTCGATATGAATGTTAGATGCAACAATAAAGTAAATATTTCCTTTCAAGCTAGCATGGAAAAGGCTTACAGACTTTACCTTTTATAACTGTTGGAACTCTTAGAAATTCAATATGCTCATTATACAAAAATATTTAAATCATGAATGGTTCAGCTAATGCCTTTTCAATTGCACATCCGTTTTGGTTAAAATGAACCGATTCATACGATGGTTTCAAATAAGTTTTATGTAAAATTATACCTTCTTCTTCCATCTATCCATGACAAAGCTGTTACAATCATTTTCGAAGTATCAACAAGCTTGCATAAGGCTGTTGGTTTAAGCAATGTTGTTCCATGATGCATCCGGCCCATGCCAACAAAATTACCAGCAAAAAAGATAGGATGCAGAAAAACTTTCGGCTGGGAAAAAAATAGTGGCATTCTGCTGGGAAAAAAGGAGGCAAAACCACAACAATCCCAACCAACACCGGCTTCAACGCAGAAGGATACTGTAGCAGAAGAATAATGATGATGGTGCAAAGTGTTTATGAGCAAGTATGCAGTTTACTATGATAAATGGGCATGCGTAGAATGATGATGGTGGTGGTGGTAATAGTATAAAAAGTAAAACGTTTTAACACTGTACTGCACACCAGAATGCACAAGGCCAGCGTTCGCTTACGGTTTGTACAGTTCAAGAGAAGGAAGATAGGCAAACTAAGATAAGCTTCCTATGCCGTCGATTTGATGCCATACTGCTATTAACCGCTGAACATTTATCATTCAAATTAGTCACATTTAAGCTTGGTGTGCGTGGTATGTGCAATAAATCATTTAATCTCTGTTTTGTTTTTTTATGGTGACGCTGTGAGCTTAAAATCGATTCTGGGTGGATTTGGTGCATTGTGTATGATTAATGAAGGTGTTGAATTATTGCCCTTGTGGTTCTATTTTATCAAGGCTGTTGAAATATTTGTTGAAAAACCGTTTAGGTCCTTTGACCAGATCTATGAAATTCAATATAAAAAATTATGTTTGAAAGCTTTTTGATCGAATACAATTGCTATCTTGATACTGTGGCATGCACTGTCAGAGCGTAAAACCCTCCTTTATATCCTGAGAGCTATTGATTTTGTTTCTCCCGCTGTTTAAAATGCTTTTACTCTTCATGAACTCTACGTCCAGGGATTTAGGGCTTAGCCAAACGACCGTTTCAAATAGCCTCCGTAATTGTTTATTCTTACTTTTTAGACGATTTGCCAATTGTCGTTAACCTGTGGCAACAACTATTCCCCCTCTCCCGAGACCGC
Source organism: Anopheles arabiensis (assembly GCF_016920715.1). Classification (NCBI taxonomy): domain Eukaryota; kingdom Metazoa; phylum Arthropoda; class Insecta; order Diptera; family Culicidae; genus Anopheles; species Anopheles arabiensis. The sequence continues at coordinate 9,709,475 of NC_053517.1, forward strand.
TAATTACACCTAACCAAACCGATACAATAGCGAGCAGCTAGCAGCATACTGAGTGCTCGAAGGTACTATGTTAAATAAATTTTCTCTTCCCCTTTGCTGCATGACTACTGCGGCATGTTCTGGTATGATCTTAAGTCGCAATAGTTGCCGCAGTGTACGCGTGCAGCATAAAACAAAAACATTTAGACAAAGCATCCCATACTCAATCTGCCGCAGCAATCTGTTCCGTCGCTATCCATCCACCATTCCCACCGATACTTTCTTTCACTCGCTGTACCACAAGGACGCCTTTTATCAGTGCTGTGTGCACATTTCCATGTTGTGCGCCAGTTGCATGTTAAGATGTGAAGCTCGGTATGAAAGCAGCCAGCACACAATCACAACCAACATCCAGGAACGCCAGCAGCTCGTGCAGCACACGTGTATAGTAGAAGCCGCAGCAAGCGCAGCTGCAATTAGTTCACTGGAGCACAGGAGCCAACATTCTCATCAACGCGACCCTTTCCTCGTGTGTGCTCCTCATCAGACCGGTATACATATGCACATGTCCCAACGGGGGAAGTCTATTGTGTTGGGTTACATTAAGCAACAACTTTCCCGCAGGGAGCGAACAGTAAAGTCAGTCAGAGCACACCCAACCGTTCGAGTGTGCTGATATACATATTTACGTCACTAAGAAGAAAAGGGAATGAATAGCTTTAAAAATAAGAAAACGAACCAGCAAGTTCCGCGATACAGACGCAGCAAGAAAACACCGGAACTCATTTTATATGAACCCAGAACCGCGATCTTGTTTGTCAACTGGCGCAGTCAGGAAACAACACATGAAAAGCACATGTGTTGTGGCCCATGCATCAAGAGTATCAGTCTGCCTTACATTCCGATGCCTTCACCGGAACAACTTTCTCCGGTTCCTTCGTTTTTCTTCTTGAAAGAGTTCCATTCGCCATCTGTTTGGAAATATTGTTACAAGCAACGAGTTTGTGGAAAATGAACTACTCGCAACGCCCAGGCTGGAAGAGTAAATGTGGAACGATGCGTTTTCGAGGTTTGCTGAGAAAACTGAGCGCTCTGATTTGAAACAATTTTATGAACTTTTACGTGGGAAGTGAACACGAACACATACACAGAAATCTGGCCCAGCGTATGTTTAGCAGCGTTAAGGAGCGTTGAAACTAAATTGATTTCTCATTGTTTGTGGCAGTTAAAGTTAAAAGGCAGTCCAGAATGAAAATAGAAAAATAAATCGCCACGATCCCAGGAGCAGCTTGAACCATGCAACAAACTTCTACAATCTATTTTAACTTAACTCGTAGATTCATTTACAAATGTGTCAACTTTTGTCTCAGTACATACTGTACACACTATGTGTTTATTACAGTGAAGGGAGAAACGGACCCTAGTGTTTTCGATACTGTTTGGTAAATATCGTTTTGTGTTTATTTGTTCTTTTTGCTTTATCTAACTTAAATTTTATCGTTTACAATACCACAGACCAGGGAAATAGTACCCTTCCCTGTTATGGGTAAACTTTGACAAGGGTACCGGGACCAAAGGGAAGATGAAATCTCCCAGGATAGCTTGGTTGGCTGGTTGGAAACAAGGACGAGTTCCGTTGAATACCTGGCTGTTCTTCCGAAAGGACGAGTTGCTATTCAATAGAATTTGCAGCATTTGTCACATTGCCATTTGTCGCGTCGAGCAGGACGCTATCGCTGTCCCCGGTGGGTATGAAACTGTCCAAGTGGTGTTTGCTGACAGTTTGCACCAAATATGACAAATGGTAAAATGAAGAAGGGTCTTTCGATTGCTCCCATTTTATTGGTCGTGGTTTCTTTAGGGAACTGGCATCTCATCGTATCATTATGCTTTTTAAATGATTTACCAACAATACAATGTTACATTTACTTTAAAAATATGACCATAATTTGAAAACAGAACAATGTGATTAGATAGTATCGATGGAACATAAAACTTAGCCTGAAACAAACAACTATTCAAACCGTATGATACCGTATTAAGTTCATACCGTATGATACGGATGGAGTTTGCGTTTTATCAGAAGTAGATCTCATACACACATGTTTCCAACCAATCATTGAATAAGACAGAGCTAGATTTAATCCATACTCGGAAGCATTTATTCACGAACCGATACGGTACTGTGTGGTGGTAAAAAACCAACAGTATTTATGAAACAACATAGAAATTTACGCTCGAATACAAATGTCCTGCCGAGGTTCGTTTTGCGTGCGTGCCTAAACGTGAAACGCCCCGTCATTTTAATTCAGATAAGCCGCCGAACCTGTCGCATTAATCCATTGTTTCATGACGTGAGCGAAATCCAACCGCACAAAAAAGTATGCAAATTCATGTTTCGAATGGGCGGCAGCAGACATGCAACAGCTTCGTTCGATGGGAAATGGATGTTGTATCTAACTGCGTCATACGGTGGGCACAATTGGGCACATAAACAAATTCGTCGAAGATCAAGATTATCCACCCATGATGTCATGTTTCCTTAACAATTCTATGAAAGACATAAAAGCATCGTCACTGTAATGAAAAATTTACAAGCTGGACTAGCAGCAAACTTTTGAACATTGAATAGATCTACGGCTGCATCACAAAACAAGCCAAATTGAAACCATCTTTCGGAAGATTGTATTGGAACTTCTTGTTTCAACGAGTGGAAATAACCGACTGATTTTATTCTATAAATTCACCAAAGCCTACTAAACTACGTTCATGCTAGCGAGGTTGCTATGATCTCAACACTCCTCCTCAATCTCGGCTGGCTTTAAACCAAGTCGTAGGCGCATCTGCTCTATCTTAACGCGAGCTAACGGTTTTGTTAAAACATCCGCTACCATTTGTTCGCTGGGACAATAGCGAATATCTATCACACCATTTTTCACTAACTCCTTAACATAATTGTATCTGGTGTCGATGTGCTTCGTCCTGTTACTATCACTGACAGATTTCAGCATTGCTATGCAACTCTGATTGTCTTCATGCACTATTATCGGAGTCGGAACTGGTTCATCAATGTCCTTTAATAGTTTCATTAACCACATCAACTCGCGGCTGGCTTCGGAGAGTGCCACGTATTCCGCTTCGGTTGACGAAAGTGTAACGCATGGTTGTTTTCGAGCTGCCCAACTGATTGGTCCTCCGAGATGAAACACGAAACCGGTATTCGACTTTCGGTCCGTCTTATCACCAGCCCAATCAGCATCAACGTACACTTCTAGTGATCCTGGTGAACCTATTCGCAAACTCCACTCCGCAGTTGACTGAAGATAACGTAGCGTTCTTTTTGCTTCGGTCCAGTCTGCTTCCGTTGGGAGACTCACCTTGCGTCCTAGGATCGAAGCGCTAATGGCGATATCCGGTCTGGTATTCACCGCGACGTACAGAAGAGCACCCACCAGGCTCTGGAACTCGTCGTTTCTAGGCATGGCTTCCTCCTCCTTCTGCTGTGCGTTCGGATACCCAGGATCCATCGGTATCAAAGATCGCTTCGAATTCAATTGTCCAAATCGTTGAGCTATTTTCTTTATATAGTTCTTCTGGTTCAGGAAAAATTGTCCACCTGACCGTCTCACTCGTATTCCCAAATAGTGCCGTATGTCACCAAGACACGTAATGGTAAAATTATTTTTAAGATGCTTACGAACAGCTTCATATTCTGCTTCCGTGTTGCTCATTATCAATATATCATCCACATAGAGTAATATGAACGATTTCTTCTGTTTTCTTGAAGTTTTAACAAACAAGCATGGGTCTGCTACCGATGGTATGTAATCCAGTATCTTCAATACTTCGGTGATTTTCGTATTCCACACCCTTCCAGCTTGCTTTAGACCGTAAAGACTTTTTCTGATTTTCAATACGTCATCTTTAACTCCGTTATTAAAACCTATCGGCTGCTTCATGAAAATGGTTTCTTCTAATTCTCCATGAAGGTACGCCGTCTTCACGTCTATATGCTTCACCAGCATTCCTCGTCGAGCGGCGATACTCAATAAAGTTCGAAAAGTGGTTTGTTTAACGACTGGCGCAAAAACTTCATGATAATCAATCCCATATTTTTGATTGAATCCTTGTGCTACCAGTCGGGCCTTGTAGCGGATCAGGTTCCCGTTTTCATCCATCTTTTTCGTGAAAATCCATTTGTTTCCGATAGCCTTCTTGTTTGGCGGCAAACGAACTACCTCCCATGTGCGATTTTCCTCATGCGCCTGCAGCTCTTCTTTCATAGCTGCCATCCACTTGTCACGTTCGGGGCTAGCTATTGCTTCTTTGTACGTGCATGGTTCCGCATGAAATTGGTTTGCTATGCGCACGGTGTCCTGGTATCGCTCTGGAGGAATACCCTTTGTGGTACGCTCCGATCGTCGAACTGCTGGAACAGAAACTTCCTCGATGACGAAATGCTCCTCCTGATCGCCAGATGATTCCAGCTCCTCCTGCGTTCCAGTTGCCTCAGACTCCAAGATATTTTCACGACGGATGGTATCGAATTCGACATCGCTCTGGAACTCATCGTTAGATGTTACTGATTGAAAACCATCAAAATCTAAATCGCTGCATTCATCGTTTTCATGGTCACCATCATTCTCGGAGAACGTAGTAGTTGGAGTCTCGTCGTTGCCTGTTTCTGGTGCTGCAATAACGGGATCATCATCAGCTTTGTTCATCGCCGGAGAAGAAAATGGGTATGAAACGATACTTCCCTGCGAAGGTTTGGTTTCCCAAACCTCCCGATGTGTCAGAAAACGACAATCTCTGCTCATGATTATTTTATATGTTTCAGGATCGATGAAACGGTAGGCCTTGTGGTGCAAAGAATAGCCCACAAACAACATCTTTTTTGATTTTGCATCCATTTTAGATCGCTTGTTCGGTGGAATCCACACGTATGCCCACGAACCGAAAATCTTGAGATGACTGAGATCAGGCTTCTCTCCAGTCCAGAGCTCAAATGGTGTTTTTGAAATAGGTTTCGTCGGTAATCGGTTCTGTAGATATGTGGCCGTGTTCACAGCTTCTGCCCAATACGTATGCTGCAGCTGTGCGTCCAGAATCATACAGCGAGCCATTTCCACCAGTGACCGATTCTTTCGCTCCGCTATCCCGTTTTGTTGCGGCGTGTAAGCAGTAGTGAATTGTTGAGTGATGCCCTCTTGACGACAGAAACGGTCCAGAGCTTCATTCTTATATTCACCACCTTGATCTGATCGAATCACCTTGGGTGCTCTTCCGATCTGATTCTTTACAAATCGAACATATTCTGCTATTCGCTTTGTAACCTCCGATTTTTCCTTTAGAAAATAGACTACTGTGTAGCGGGAAAAATCGTCTATCATCGTAAGGAAATAACGACAACCTCCGGGCGATGGTGTTCGCATTGGTCCAAACACGTCCGTATGGATAATGTCTAACAGCTGCTTGGATCTAATTTCTGATTTCCTTGGAAACGGTAGCCGTGCCATTTTACCCTCTAGGCAACACTCACACGTTACGACATTTTCGCAATCTTCGATACAGCACCCTGTTGCTAGATCTTTATTCTCCAGGTCCCGAATTGCACCCGGATCTCGATGCCCAAGAATGCGATGCCAAGTGTGTAAACAATTAGATGTATGGTCACTCACCTTAAGTACAGCTTGTTTTGTGCGCAACCTATACATCCCATCGGACATAATTGTATCCGCAATCACCTTGCTGTCTTTTTGGATGTGGCACCCATCCTCATCAAAGATGAACTTGACTCCCTTGGCTGTCAGTTTCCTCACCGATATAAGGTTGGATTCGAATTGCGGAACATAGAGCACATCTGTGAGGAGAACAGTGCTTTGTTCACCCTCTCGAGTTATCCACGTCACTCTGCACGAACCAACTCCTTCTGTGGCAATCTTCTTGCCGTCTGCTAAGGAAACTTTTTGCTTCACTGTACGGTCCAACGAAACAAAGTAGTCTGGTTTGATGCACATGTGTGATGTTGCACCGGAGTCTATGATCCACATATCACGTCCGCAGAATCTTTGTGAAGCCGCGAATGTGAATTCTGATGCTTCTGAATCCTGACAAGCCGTTTTCGCTTTCGGATAGCGACTTTTTCCTGGCCGCTCGTTGGATTTGGTCTCCTCGATGTGTTGTTCCTTCCATGCCCAACATTGCTTCTGCTTGTGACCTGGTTTTCGGCAAAAGTTACACAACAAGGTTTTCTTCTGCTTTTCATTACCAGCCTTAAGCACAGAATCGCACAGATTGTTGCGATTTCCCCTTTTTGTCACTTCGTCAACTAGCTTGGATTTGATCAATTCAAGTGTCAATTCACTCTCTGATCTCGTCTCTAATGCTGTCGTGAGAGTATCAAAGGATGCGGGCAAGCTACGTAGCACCATTGCCACCTGCAATTTTCGGTCCAATTCATGATTTGCCACCGACAGCCGCTCAAACAGTTCCTCCATTTCGAAAACGTGCCGTTCGATGTCCTCGCCATCTGTATACCGTTTGTCGCAGATTTGCTTGAGCAATGACACAACGGAAGTCAACGTTACCTTCTCATACTGGTTTCGAATGGCCTCCCAAGTCTGCTTCGCCGTTTTCGAGTCCTTGATTAGGTTCAACTGACTATCCTCCAGAAGAAGCCCAATCGTCGCACGAGCTTTCTGGTCTCCGGTTTTCCAAGCTGTAGTGTCTGTTCCAGCACTTGATCCGGGAATAGCAGCACTCGATTCGGGGGTAGCAACTGGGTTTGTTCCAACCACGTATTGCCACAAGTCTTCTCGCATCAGCAGAAACTCGACCTTGGTTTTCCACGTTCCGTAATTGCTTCCATTTAGTTTGGCAATTCCTAGTCTCTCCATCTTGAAAAATCTCAATTTATTCTGATTAAAAGAATTTTCTGATCGAACGCTAAGCACCTGGGCCCATAACCTATTGGAACTTCTTGTTTCAACGAGTGGAAATAACCGACTGATTTTATTCTATAAATTCACCAAAGCCTACTAAACTACGTTCATGCTAGCGAGGTTGCTATGATCTCAACAGATTGTAGGCACCTTGGAGCCTTGCCTGCATTACGAAAACCACCACCAACCTCCCACAACTGCCATCATCATCAAATAAATAAATAAATAATTAAATAAATCCTGGTAATGCCAGCGCCTACTCGTAAATAATCCAAACGATGGTGGTCTCTCCCCGACCGAGCGCGGAGGATAAATTCATTCCGATGAAAACGATTTAGCAAACCATCGCCACCTCTCAAAACCCTCGGGCGGCCAAAGCGACGGTCAAACCGTGAGGTCTTGTTTCGGCATTGTGTCACTACCGTTCTACGGTGGTTTTAGGCCGTGAGTGGTTGCAGGATGCAGACACGCTGATACTCGCAACCTACGTTTTGCGTGCCTGCCTTTTTTCTGGGCCTGGCGTTCTGCAGTAAAATGTCACGCCAACGCCAATTCCGGCAGTCCATTCGCCATGGTTTTAACATTATGGGCTCAGAAATGACTCTCGTATTAAATATTTACCAGCTTAAACATCGGGTCCCACCAGTGTGGTTCAGCAGTGTGTTAGCTCTGGGAGGCGGTCAGGCCGTGGTCCGGAGATGGCTTGCCGGCAAGTGTCGGAAATGTGTCTTGCAGCAGCGTGATGATGGTGTTGGTGGTAGCGAGGATGGTAAAGAGATTGCCCTGCTTGTCGCTGTGTCTATCAACACTGGTCCCTCCACCGGCAAAGCAGGTCGACTAATGGGAGAAACAATGACGGCGCAAGGTAATGACTCTCGAGAATGAGGAATAGCTTATCGGAAAGTAGGTCACTCAAAGACCACCATCGCGTACGGGCGATAGCTTCGTGCCGGTGGAGTGCTTGCGATGCTTGTCTGTGTCACTTGGTCATAAAATCAAGTTCAAGTATGTTAAACATTCTCGAAACAGCTAACCACCAAGGATCTCTTGACAGCCAAAATATAGTACACGTTCTGTTTTTTCGAACTTCCTTTCCTAGACGATAATATTGCGAGATGCTTTTATTGAAGAAGGAAAAATTCTGTAGTGTAACAAGGAGAAAAGTGTCGTCTTTTATTGCATGCCTTGGTAAGGGCTATAGAAGCTCTTGGGTAACTTTAACTTTACCTTAATTGGTTGTAGCCATAATTTTAAAATTTTAGGAAACAATGCACTAAGCACAGCCACATCTTTCGGTTTCAACGTCTACGTCTATTCAGTGACATTGCTTTGGAAATATGTATTTCTTTTCGTGCGGAATACATACTCACTCAAGTTTAGTGCTTATTTGACAACTTTGTATTAGAGAAAAGGGGCGAGCTCGTTCGTAGCATTCATCCATTTGACATTTTATTGCGAAAAAGATCATGCACTTCAGAACGTTGCCAACAAACTCTCGCTTCGCCCTGGTGCGTTAACTGTCACGCAAATTATATCAAGCTTCAACGCATCATGACATAGAAGTATAATAGAAAATAGATTTTAACTCTGGACCGGATGTTTGCGATGATATGGCTGCCACTTAAATGCTATGGAGGTTGGTAATGTGACAGATAATTGAACGGTTTATTATTTTGGCCACAATCTACCACTGTATTTATTTGAAAGTTTGTAGATATATGAAAAGAACCAAATTTTTTTAAATCAATTCGATAATACACTCTATATATAACTTCAAGAGGTTATTTATGCTACACAAAGGCTGTTGAAACTCTCATGACATGGGTAGGTTGAAAATCCTCTTGCAAACAGCTACGCACGGTATGAAACGAATGATCTTCGCCTACTCGCTGCATTGAACACAACACTGAGCACTACGCTTTGCAACACGACGTTGCTTACAGCTGTACCATCATACGAATATTTCTCATTTGCCTTTTCACAGACACACAAACACTTTGACCTTGGCCGAGAGCTCCCATGGTGTTGTGAGCAGCGATAAAAACAACGCTAAGCCACCATCCCTGACCGTGGGCGGTCAACACTTCGCTGTTCGTCGTTTCCTGTTCGTCGTTTCCATTAACCTTTAATCGTTCGGGAAATCGTTTCAAAACAGACAGAGAGCTCGCACGACAATTTGCTTCGGGCTGGTACACCTCGATCCTGGATTGCCTTTACCTTTTCACACCTGACCGGATGGACTCGGATGTTGTGCAGTGAAAAGGTCTTCATCGTTGGTTCGTTGGATCGTTTCCCATTTTCCTAGCACAAAAGAAAACAGTACTCTTATCGTGTGGCAACGAATGCACGAATGGAGCTGTTTCGAATCTAACACCAATGCTGATGCATACTGCCGTCGGTGCGAGCAGTATGACTACCCCAGCGAATCTCTTTAGCCTTGGGGTGGCCGTGAAATATCTTGCCGACGAGCAGTGGTGACGTTGTTGTCCAAACTGATGATACAGCGACAGTGTGACCATTTGGATTGAATAGAGAACCCAAGCAACGGTTTTGTGACTATTGAAACTTTTACCCACCAAAACCACACCAAATGAAAAACTTTTCTGTTTATCAATCTATTATTTACCCGAACATTATTTGTCGTCTTCTAGGAATTTACCAAACAAGCTTTTACTACCTCTGCGCCCAGCTAAATTGCATCATATATCAACTCTGTACGTTGACAGGAAGTAGCTGTTATCTGCTGTTGCCAATCGATAGCAACACGTGTGACTAACAATGCGATCAGGTCATACATTTACGCACAAAGCGCTCCAATAAAAGGAAATGGAAGCAAAAATGCCATACTGAATGGCTCAATTGAGATGGTGACAGAAACGATGATCAAAATCAAAGCCCTTGCCAACTCGGCACCGACCCGAAGAAGTTTCACCGTCTGGCTGCAATCGTTTGATGTTACGCCTCTATTTGCACACTCTCTCTCTCTCTCTAGCGCACATAAACAAAACATCCGTTACACGGGCACCCTCCGTAAGTTCGCACCTCGCAAAGACGGCCTCTTCCGCTGGTCGTTTAGCAGTTTTCAAATAAACAATTTCAAACGGCCAGAAATACCGCAGAACCACTACGTGCGGGTAAGTGTATGACGTTTGTAGAGGTTTTTTACCTTTCCCCTTTGCCATGCGGCAATCGTTCTAGATTACGTGCCAAAAATAGTATTTGGGAAATGATGATCAACTGAATCGGAGCAGATGGAAAGCCATTGAAAGTCAAACCAATCAATGAAGCCGAAAGAAAATTGCTTCTCCACTGCTGCACACTATCAATGGCAGGTTAGTTTGTTTTGTTTCTAAACTGAAAAGTGTAATACGGTTTGAAAAGATAGACAGGCTGTGGAGGGAAGCGAAAGGTTGGACGGAATGAGTTGAGCTGTATACGGTGCAGAGATGAATGATACAGAGCAAACCCAGTGTGGATAAGTCCAAACATAATATGATTGAGATGAGATGCCTTTCATCGATCCGCACTGCCATGAGCATACGTAATCAGAATGTCACCTCACACAACAGGACCGGAAATGAAATCATCAAGAGCCTTGGAACACACTGCAAATGCGTCCGCTCTATTCTTGCATGAAACAAACTACCGCTTTTCACATGTTCCACTCTCAGCAGGGAGCTCTAAGCTGGCAATTGTTCTGAAAAGCCATCCAATGAACATCACTCAACATTTCTTCGAACGAAAGCTACATGATATCATTCGACATACGTTGCGATTCTTGTGTCAGCCGACTGTCAGGCACTGCAATTTCCGCAATTTGACTTTCAAACACAACAGTCAACAGTTCGTGGTAAGCGTGTCGGATTCAAACATGATTGGAATTCGTCGTAAATTTAATCTTGTCACAAGTTTTGGTGAATCAGAATGTATACGGCACATCGGCTTTTAGGCTTCTGTATTTTTGTTCTATCTTTTTGAAGTAAATTACACAAAAAATCATCCTCTAGTGTGTTGCAGATGCTATTCAAAACTCTTTGTTCACTGTTGAAAACTATCGTGTTTGCGTTGTCAGCTCCATTCGATACGGTTTGTGTCTTATCAGCTAATGTAAAATTTCACTCCAGTCACAGAGATCAGGTTGATTACTTTCTCCTTGAAGCAATCGTCACGCTTTACGACCCTCTGCAGGCCAAAAGACCAATAAAATACAACCCGTAAGCCATGTGTTGACAAAGGCTCCATTCAACTGCAAAAGCTGCAAAATGCAAATTAGCCCCGAACGATCGACCTTCCAAACCTCGGTGGTCCAGTTGTATCGATGAGAATCAATTCTGTTTCCGGTCACGTCAACCGGAAAACACACTCATCACACGAAGGCAAAAACACGTGAGCAAACTTTACCCGTCTTCCTCGAATGTCACATTAGTTGCTTTGGAAAAGGACACAGGTTTAATGGCAGAAAAAGGGAAACATGGGAATGATTTTACTTGAATGTTTGATGTCGTTGGTTGATGAAGATGTTTTTTTGCCAATTGCAGTTCATCTCTTAGGTTCAGAATGGTACAGGTTGTAGCATAAATAGGGCACCAGGTTCGAGTTCCTTACGAAATATAAACAACATGCCAAGAACATGCGTGTGCGTAAACATTTTCATCTTTGTTATTTATTTGTACCATGCTCGAACATCTCAAAGATCAACTTTTACAAGGAAAAGATGTTTCATCCATTAAAAAAAATCTTTATACTGAAAAGAGTGAATAAAATCTTCGGTACGTAACATTCCAAACAGTGTAGGATCCATTCAGCCGTCTATATCCTAGGGCGAGTAATTTATATTCTGTAGATTTGGTTTTCAAGCATTCAATTACAAACAACCCTATAAAATAACTTTTGTTCAGGATCTACAAGACTCTTCTCCCCGTACTGGTATATTGTGCTCAATTAAACAAATTCCAAAGCGAACAATGTGAAGCTATTTAACCAACAGTACATAACAAAATTATTGTTTGTACGAGTTTCGATGATTCGCGATGATGATGACGAGTTTCGAAGTAACAATTCATGCAGCAATACTGTGGGAGTGGAATGTAGATTCTAGACACTTTTTGCCCCGAAGTACCAAAAATCAAAACCCTATTGCAAAATAAACTTACATTTCACGGAGGCTCAAATGTGTTGTCAACAAACATTCCAAGAAGCAATGTAACGTGAACACGATTGTCTATATTGACACAGTGAAAAACTTATGTAATCTCTATGATTCCTCTTTTTAAAAGAAAATACCCCAAAACATTGTCACCGATTACGGTTTTGGCTTATCTTGGAATCCATGTTTTCCAAAGGAAAAAATAGCATGTACCGTGACATGTTTGGAAGGGAAAAAAATAAAATAAAGCACCACGCCTATAGAGATTGTTAGCAAGTGAAGATGAGAACAACCGCAAACCATAAACCACAGTCCAAGCGAACATTGTTTCATCCAATCGGGGGAGAGAGCGAAACGATACAATTTCTCACAGCTCGCCAACGCTGGTACCGCAATCTTACCCCGCAAAACATAATGGAATGACAAATGGCTCCCCGCGGTGAGATGACTAGTCACGACAACTAAACCACAGACGATGAAAATAACGATGAAAATACCACAGCTCCCTATGCCCTGTGTCTAATGCGAAGGGGAACCAACTGAACGAATCTAATCGATAGCAGAAACCAACAAAAAAATACCACATTAACCTTAGGGGGTACCTTACATGTAAACCTACCTTACGAAATGCTTTACGAAAGTTTTCGGACAGGAACGCGTACAGCAGCGGGTTTATACAGGAGCTCGTGTATGCCAGCACGTGCGAGACGATTTGTAGTGAAATTTTAAAATGCGTGTCTAGTTTAAAGACGTCCACACTCTTTAGGACCAGGATGACCTGAAAACATGAAATAGAATGAGAGAAAATTAATGAAAAGAAAGTCAGATCCTTTAACAGAGAACTTGTCTTCCCATATGACGCAACGTGGAGCATTGGACAGAAATAAGGAGTGTCGTAAAATTTGTGGTGAAGATTCTCAATTCCACTTCCAACTGATGCTGAACATCACACGATAACAACTGAAAGCGAACAGCCATGCGCTTGGTACGTCCGCATTGTGGACAAATTACCATCTGCAAACAGTTGTGTTGCGTTATCAAAAGCAAACCAACGTCCATAAAATAACACTCTGAACTACTTCAACTGCCCTTAGTGGAAGCTGCAAAGCAATTATCATTTTAATGAGATTGATTTTACAGCGTGATGTGCAGTAACATGTTGAACCCCTTTTTACATGGTGTCCGATGCATCTCGTTCCTTCGAAGCATAAAATTGAAATTGGGATAATGTACTCTGGTACGGTGGAGTACCGTCCCCCATGTCGAGCACTGCTCATGACAAGCGGATTGCCGCCTTACTATGTAGCATAGCACGTGTACTGATGGCTGCAATTTGAGAGCGGGTTAGACACTGAATGAGTATAATTAATATTAATAAGCTTTGTACAATATTCTGAGGATCTTTTTCACATGTTTATCTTGCACACACTTGATTCGTCAGCCTTCATGACCTGATTTTGGTCGTGACTGCCAAAAAATTGTCAAAAAACTAGTGTTTGTCCTCCTAACTATGAATCAAATAAAAGTCATGCTGTTTTCATCTAAGCTAAATTGATTCGTTCTTCGCACAATAGTTCAAAGTGCAATATTTGGCTGGTTGGTAGAATGGAATGGAATATATAAATACTGATTGCAGGCTCTTGGCCTCTAAGCCCAACAACCGTAACCACACACACAACCGTATGCAGATTATTTTGCCCATTTTGCAAAGCTGTTAATGTATCTCTCGTGCTCTTCCGTGCTATGATATCATACGGAATGGGCAACGGGGTCGTTTTAGAGCTGTATTTTGGATGGTGGTTATCACCCCGATGGTACCAGAACAGAAGAGAAAACGGAACACCGTTTCAATCAGATTTCATCCATTAGTTTACTTTGTTCACAGCGAATCCAGCGAGTACGTACCATTTCATTATGTGGTTTATTGGTTTATTTTATGATTCCGTTATCAAAATGCACCTTCGTTGTTTTTTTTCCAAGCGATTTAACAAGAATCCAAATGCATTGGGCTCCAGCAAACATCAACACGTTTGCAACGGGAATGTACTTTAATTCAACGATCAAAGGGCATGTGCAATTGGTCATCGTTTGTAGTTGCATTTCTATTTGTGAAGCAGAAATATTCACCCCTTCAGCCACGGTCGGTAAATCATTCAATTAAACACAAGTAAATCCCTTTGTAAACCATTAATAATGCAGACAACAATCGGTTACACAATTCGACGAACGTCTGCTGAATGATTATGAATTTTGCATCCCTCTTCGCTTTGTTCACTCGACTAACCTCGCCCACTGAGCAGTATCAATCAAATGCAATCGGGGTCAGTTCATACGCATGCCGGCACAGTCCGCTTGTCAGCATTTTGGGTCATCCATCAATCACGCCACCCTGATCTGATTCGCACCGTCACGCTCCGGGCCCCTTGATTTGATTTGATACAATTTATTAAACACATTGCGTACGCGTTTCGAATAAACCGACCGACGGCCAGAAGATCAGAGACGGGTTGGGGTATGCAAGCATCAAATACTGGGGAATGGTACGTCCCAAAGGTTGAGTCGACCCGACTGCTCAGCTATGGAATGAAGAACATACACCGGTTACTTATACGGCCTACCGTTTTAGTATCCTACACCACTGACCCACACACACAAATACACAAGGATGTAGGCGATCGAGCAATTGCATTGCGGTGCTGGTACTGGTGGTCTTGGTGGTAGTGGCGACGCCCCTCGTTTGAGATAATGTTTGTAAAAGCGGCCCATTAAATGAGGGGCTCAAAAATGGTTCGTTCCATTCGCTTGGGTTTAGGTACACTCGGTAGTGGGTGAGGGGAGAATTTACGGCGTCCTGTACGATCGAGCAACGATGCCAGCCATTTTATGGGATAGTTTTTTGTTGGGTTGAAACCATGTTGATGACCCAAAACCGGTTGTTCTGGTTTATGGCTATGGCTGTATAGTAACGGGCATTCGAATGATGATACGAATTGCCGGCTTGCTTGAATTGGTTCACAGAATGAATTTAAAAGAACCATGCCATGCTTCCGTTTCACTTGATCGGCTAGGTGAGCACCAGCAAAACGTGTATGTATTGGTTAGGTCTATATATTGCTTAAAACCTACCATTTTCCCCAGTCTCCAGTGTGGCACAATTTTCCCGCACAATTAAAAACAGTGCGATGCAGAAGGCAGTGGCAATCGTAAATTGATAATTGTTTGCAAGCAAAGTGTTCAAGCTCTAAATGTCCCAGATCAATTCAACTTCACCTCGGAGCGACACTCACCCTCAGCTTAAATAACTTCGAAATAATTCGAGGCCACCCGATTCCTCAGCTATGTTTCCTTCTTTCGTTTCCTATCACAACAAATGTTTGTGACAGCATTGGTTGGAAGTTTTACTCAACATTGTACGGAACCATTTTGTCAATGGAAAACTTGTTGGGTCTTTGTCGTACACCAACTCTATTATTACGCACTATAATCACGCACAGATGAACGGAACGGAAGAGCCTCACGAGCGTACAGTTTGGCGGTCGGAATGATAAGAGAAAGACGATCGCCCGATGCGATCGTTTATCCCTGCTCTCCTATCGGTGCGATCGTTTATCCCTGCTCTCCTATCGTTCGTGGATGTTCGGTCCCTACGTTGTCGTCCTGCTACTCCCTATCATTTCTGGTGCCATCTAGCGGACGCTAGTACAACGTCGTGATTGCACTGCCGGCGCTGACAGTGCTGAACACAAAAACGTAGCGCCTTACGGGTACGCGGTATGTGGTATGATCACCACACTGCCAACCGCTCTACATCCAATACTTTCTAATGGTTTCATTTTCGTAGACAGTAACGTGGTAGCTACTGGCAAGTAAAATCTTTAACAAAGGCACTTCCTTCGCCTGCTTTCACTCCATTGTCCAACACTTTGTATGAGTGTTTGTGTTTCTATTGCCACCACCATGCTACTTCCTTCCACCCAAAAATGCTCTAATGCCATGACAACCTTCACACAATTGAAACCCCTCTCCAAGTCCATCTCGGCCCTCGCGTCAATCGCCTACACTTACCTGTATGGGAAACCATAATGAAGCAAACGCTGCCACCACAATCACCACCAGCCGGGTAACGCGATTTTTGCCCTTCTTCGATTCGGCCGAACGACCGCCGACCGAACTTTGCCCCCGCCGGGACAGCACCCACATGTATAGGATGCTGTTCAGTATAAGCAGGAACACGAACGAACTAAGGAAGAACGCGATGTGGAAGGCGGCCCAGGAGGGACTATCCTTTTC